>NC_054377.1:150566293-151298793 GCF_017654675.1 Xenopus laevis | reverse complement strand
TAATAGACTTAAGGTATGAAGATCTCAATTATGGAAAGATCCGAGCATTCTGGATAACAGATCCCATACCTGTATATATATATATATATAAATATGTCTATATACAGTGATACTTTGAGTTATCAACATACACACTATGCATTTTTTACATTACATCCAAATTTTGAAATATCCTATGTAACAACAGAAAGGTGGGCAGATATACTCAGAATACAGACATTTTTAAATTTGCCCCATCAAAATGGTTTCACATATATACACACGGGGAATGAGAGGGAATGAGAGTGTGTAGCCAGACAGACAGACAGACAGACAGATTAGTTGAGTAACATGAGGTCAGAGAGAGGGAATGGTGAGCCCAGGGCACAGGTAAGTAGTTGGAGGTTTAGGGTCAGGGGACGTACCTATCTGCATGACTCTCCCAAACACAGAGGTGTTATCCACGGTGCTGCAGTTCCACCTCCGGTGCCTGAATTGGTACTGACACTCCTTGATCCCGGTCTTGGCTCCGTCTCCAATAAACTGCATGTGGTCCTGGTACAGTTGGCAGAGCTTCTTCTGACCCTGCGATAGCCCAGACAGTTGGCTGCACAGCGGCTGAGCCCCGATGATATAGACCTCAGGCATCTGCACCGGGTTCATGGCTAACGACCTACAGAGGGAAGCACATGACAGCATTGTAGATACTCACCACAAGAGCTTGCAATCTACACGCCAGAATTTTCACAACCCCCCGCCCCCCAGGAACCCTACACTAAACAGTCTAGTGGGAAAAAAATAGGGTACAGCAATGGGGGAGCAAATATTCCCACTTTACTATATAAAAACCCCTGGAGCCAACTGGAATAGCCTTGTTTATCATTGTAAGTCATTGATGCAGAAACTCAGGGATTTAGAATAATTTATATATACAACTAATAAATAAATAAAAGACGAGCAAGCCCTGAATATAGAGGTGCAGCCAAAATGTGGGGGTTCAGCTTACCACCAGGAGCTGCTCTCCACCACAGACTGGGTCAGACAATAGAGGGAGATGAGCAGAGCCACAAAGTGCTGAGAGACCATCGCACTGCCCATGAGCCCACAGCCTTCTCCTCTCAACTGCAACGTCCTCAGATCCTGCAAAGAAACAGCCGGGGGTTAGACAATCAGACACAAAACAAGGGAATATACACTAAAAAGTCAAGTTCAAGGGGTGGTACACCTTTAAGTTATTTTTTCTAAGAAACTTTTCAACTGGTCTTTATTTTTTTTTATAGTTTTTTACTATGTTATTTTTTCTAAGAAACTTTTCAATTGGTCTTTGTTATTTATTTTGTTATAGTTTTTTACTGTTATTTTTTTCTAAGAAACTTTTCAAGTGGTCTTTATTTATTTATTTTTTATAGTTTTTTACTGTTATTTTTTCTAAGAAACTTTTCAATTGGTCTTCATTATTTTTTTTTATAGTTTTTTTCCTACGTTATTTTTTCTAAGAAACTTTTCAATTGGTCTTTATTTATTTTTTATATTTTTAACTGTTATTTTTTTCTTAGAAACTTTTCAATTGGTCTTCATTATTTATTTTTTTATAGTTTTTTACTTATTGGCTTTTTTCTTCTGACTCTTTCCAGTTTTCAAAAGGGGGTCACTGACCCCATCTAAAAAACAAATGCTCTGTAAGGCTACAAATGTATTGTTATTGCTACTTTTTATTCCTCATCTTTCTATTCAGGCCTCTCCTATTCATATTCCAGTCGCTTATACAAATCAGTGCATGGTTGCTAGGGGAATTTGGACCCTAGCAACCAGATGAAATTACAAACTGGAGAGCTGCTGAATAAAAAGCCAAATAAGTAAAAAATCACAAATAATAAAAAGATAAAAACCAATTGCAAATTATCTCAGAATATCCCTCTCTACATTATACTAACAGTTAATTTAAAGGTGAACAACCCTTTTAAATAGTATTGGGTATCTGGAATAAATTGTAGCAAATTAAGCAGAACTTTTTGGGGGATATTAAATCTCAGTCCAAAGAAAAAGCGCTCGCACCGCCGACAAATCGCGGGTTCCATCGGCCGATATGAATCGAACATGATTTTATCCCAATAGAGGAAAGAAAAAAAAATAAATCTCAATTTAAAAAGAAAGTGTAATATTCTAGAGGAACCCACAGGAATAGCCCTTTGGTCACAGGTCTGAAGAACAAGTCGAAGTCGAGGGAAGAGCTGAATGAATGAGATCCATGAGATGTCGGGAGCGATCGCTGCTGCTGTGAGATCTCTGGCGATAGGACAAATGAAGATCTCGCTCTTACTCCGACCTCCTCCTCCTCCTCCTGCTCTAATTTATGTGCTAATAGATTCTCAAAGGCTGTCCAAGCCCTAAAACAAACGCTTCGACGAATAACCGAGCGATTGAGCAATCCCCCCTCGCAGCTGCCAGCAGCCCCCATGAACATCTGTTAATCCATTTGGAAAAGCCCAACTTCTGCTAAAGTGATTTTTTTTTCTTCTTCTTCAAGTTGATGTTCACCAAATAGATTATCCATTAAACAGACAAGTATTTGGGGAGATTTAAATTCCAAATCGAACAAAAAAAAAGGGGGGGGTCTCATGGGGGGGTGAAAATACTCTTAAACCTCTAGATAGTGGGGAGGCCAAAATGAGGGCTTTTAGAGGGTTCAGAGGTAAATTCCTGTTCAATGACGTCACATCAACGCTCCATCAAACGTCATTAGTGTAGTGGAATTCTCAATTGTGCTTCTATAGATATCTCAATGATGATGTCCCAAGCCAAAGTAGTATAGCTAGGAATTGAGGTCATCACAGTCTAATTCTGAGTCTGAGGTTGAACCCCCAAATCCCAATATCTCCCAGGCCAAGCTCAAACCTTCGCAAGAATTCCCTATAGAAGAACCAAAATCCCACGTTGAAGTAGAATTATTTCAGTTGACCTTAAATGTTGCAATATTTCCAGATCCTAGTCTAAATTTTTCCAGACAAGTCCAAGTCTATTCTTTAAGTCAAACAGTCCACCATCTAATTCTCCCAAATCCCACCACCTATCCAAATATTTCAAATTTTAATTTGTATCAAGGACAAGTCTTGGTGGAAACTCCAACCTGATTTTCACCCGAGTCTCTAAATTTAAGATGAAGTCTTTTTAGGTATTGGAAGGTTCTCCTCTTTGATCTTCTAAAAACATCTTCAATATTATTTGAGCAACAAAGACTTCTTCTGGTTTTAATGGCCATTGGATGAGGTCTTCTACAGAGGAGAGCAAAAACATTCTCCCCTGTGCAATTCCCATTCCCTAAAGCTCTAGCATTAATTTCATACTTTTTGATCTTGTCCAGGCAGAATTTGTCTCAAATATTTATTTAAAAAAACACACAAAAGTCCTCCTGCTGCATTTCAGAATAATCAATTGTGTCTATTGTGTCTCAGCCTAGATGCCCATTTAAAGGACAAGTCTTGGTGGAAACCCCAACCTGGTTTTCACCTGAGTCTCTAAACTTGAGATTTAGTCTTATTAAGTATTAGAAGGTCCTCCTCTTAGATCTTCTCAAAACACCTCCAATATTATTAGGGCAACAAGGACTTCTTCTGGTTTAAATGGCCATTGGATGAGGTCTTCTACAGAGGAGACCAAAAACATTCACCCCTGTGCAATTCCCATTCCCCAAAGCTCTAGAATTAATTTCATACTTTTTGATCTTGTCCAGGCAGAATTTGCACGAGTTTGTCTCTAATCCCCCAAATATTTTTTTTTTTTAAAAAAAAACACACAAAATTTCTCCTGCTGCATTTCAGAATAATCATTTGTGTCTATTTGGAGCTCACACAATGACAGGCAAAGAAATCTAACTGGATATATGTCAGCGTTTTAAATATAGATTTGCTTCAACATTAACCTGTTCTCTTCTAACCAGAAACAAATTTAGCCACAGGGAAAAAAAAAAATCTTCAAAAATAAATAATTTCCTTTAAATCCTACCACCCAGGAAATTTCAGACAAATTAAGTCGTAGATCGATTTAATTCTCTCCATTAACTAATTATTTAAAATAATGATTTGGTGCATTTATTTTATTTCAAATATTTATACTTTAAAATTAGACCTTAGACATAATGTGAAATTTGTCCTTTTTTAAAAAAAAAACGCTGGAATTATTCTTTTGTGGTTGAATTTAAATTGAACGATTCAAAATTTAAAATGAAAGGCTCAATACAATTTAATTTAAAGCGAATTGGACGACGTTTATCTGTGGAATTTATAAATGGCATTTGAAAAATATAAATGTTGAAATCGACATTTGTAAATCGTTGGCGACTGTTTCTGTTTCTCCTCAAAGAAAATAAGAATTCGAGAATGAATTGCCCCAAACTCCCTGAACTTAAAATTGTAAAGTTTAAGAATGAGCTTTTGCACTTTTGAGAATCAGAAACTGTAAATCATCAAACAGATTCGTTTGGAGAATAAGTTGAACTTGTTTCACATAAATCAAACTATTTCGCCCAATTTGTAACATTTTTTCCCCCAATTGCAACTGTTTTTGACCATGTGGCTGTTTTAATGATTTAAAAGTGTCGATTGTTTCCCCCTCTCCTTCTCTCTATCACAACCTGCCTCCTGAACTCCAAAAAAAACTGTTTTTTAATTACAAAACACTTGTTTCATCCTGAAGTCAAACATTCAATTTTTTGTAAATGAAGGGAAATAACCTTTAGTTTAGAGGGGTCTGCAAATAAATCAGAGGGTACAATTCTCATCAACTTCAGGGGGAAAAAAAACCACTCTACAAACAAAGAGGACATTGAAAGGGTTAAATTATTTTAAGAAGGGGAACAGATTCCATTGAAACAAATATATATATATTCCTGAACTAAATTGTTTAGTGATTTTAATTCTTAAATGAAAATATTTAAATGTCGTTAGTTGATAGAAAGATTGGGATTAAAACGTATCCACCTCCTCGAAATGTGGAATTTGAGAGATTTAGGAGCGATTTGAGTTTTAGGAAAAAGATTCGAGATTATTATGAGCGATGAGTGAATTGGACTGAGGGGTTCGGTAGAGACAAGACACACGGGGCAGGACATTCGTCGCAGAAAGTCTGTAATTAATTCCTCTTTGCCGGGGAAAGGGGCTGATTTGGGGGGGATTGTCAGTGAAATATGAAGGAAACGTATAATTGGGCTCAGACACAGGTTCGAATAATTCTGAGCGATTTGTAGCGAAGAGGTAGTTCCTGCAGCAGAAGGACATTAATCAATTAAGAGGGAAAAAGGTGATTAAGGACATTTTGTCAGTAAATATACTGGGTGTCTGGGAGTAATTCTGCTTCTAAAAATAACCAGAGAAACGTTTAAATAACAATTAAACTTCACAAACCGACGGACTCGCGCGAATTCGCCACGAACTGGAAGGAACAAGTCGCATCATCAGCCCAGTGGGTTTGGGGTTCATTAGAAATGTTCGGGGTTCCGGAGAGGCGCTGAGACCTGGGTATGATTTGGCTTTGAACTAGAGGCCAAGGGATGGGTCCCAATAGGACTTTGGTTTTGGGTTTTTCCAGAAATATTTGGTGTTCCTGAAAGGGGCTATGATCTGGCCAAGGCAGGGGAGGGATATTGTGTGGGACTAGAGTTGGATTTATGGTTGTCCAAAAAAAATATTTGGTGTTCCTGAAGACCAAACGTTGGGTTAAAACTAGAGGCCAAGGGATGGACCTGAACTAACGTCCAAGGGATGAATCTAAAATAGAAGCCAAGGGATGGACCTGAAGCAGAGGCTAAAGACTGGACCTGAACTAGAGGCTAAGGGATAAGTCAAAACTAGAGGCCAAGGGATGAATTTAAATTAGAAACCAAGGGATGAACCTGAACTAGAGGCTAAAGAATGGACCTAAACTAGAGTACAATGGATGAATCTAAATTAGAAACCAAGGGATGGACCTGAACTAGAGGCTAAGGGATGGGCCAAGGGATGTATCTAAATTAAAAACCAAGGGATGAACCTGAAGCAGAGGCTAAAGGATGGACCTGAACTAGAGGCTAATGGATCGGTCAAAACTAGAGGCCAAGGGATGGACCTGAACTAAAGTCCAAGGGATGAATCTAAATTAGAAACCAAGGGATGGACCTGAACTAGAGGCTAAGGTATGGGCCAAAACTAGAGGCCAAGGGATGAATCTAAATTAAAAACCAAGGGATGAACCTAAAGCAGAGGCTTAAGGATGGACCTGAACTAGAGGCTAATTGATAGGTCAAAACTAGAGGGCAAGGGATGGACCTGAATTAGAGGCTAAGGGATGGGTCATTAGTTGGAGGGTGGTCTCTGATAAGTGTATTTTGAGGCTGACTTTTTAGCCTCTCCCTGAAATATCAGAGGGATTTGGTATCAGCGTGAGATGAAAACTGGTCAGTAAATCCCACGGAAAAAAAGAAGAAATTAGAGGGGTTCCAAAAGCGGCTGAACATTTTCATTCGTCCTACCCAAAATCCTTAGCCCTGAACCCCGTGTTCTATAACCTACAAGAGCCAATCACATGATCTCCCCCTGAAATCCTCTATCAGACATTAGGGTTTCACTATGGGGCATCCGAGTATCCCCCAGTCTGACAAGTGGGTATTGTAGAGATAGAGAACCCCCTAACTGTGTATTGAGGCTCCTCCCCCAGACTATAGGATTGTGCTGAGTGTCACATATTGGACTTCCCTACCCACAATCCTCATTTAGAAATTACACTGAGTAACAACATCATATCCACCTGGAATTCTCACTGTAATTGGAGACCCAAAATCCTCAGCCATCGATTCAATAGACTGCACGAGGCTCCCTGATAATAATAATAATAATAATAATAATAATAATAGTTGTCCCCCCTACCCACAATCCTCAGCCAGGTATTCCATAGACTATAATGTACAGTGTGTAATAAGGGAGATTAGAGGATAAACAGAGAAATAATATAAAATATAATAAGTATAAATATAATTATTCAGATACAGGAGTATAATATTCAGAAGTATCAGACTGGGAATAAAATAGATGTTTCCTATGAGGAGTCTGACTGTAGAATTGAGCTGATGGGATATAATAATAATAATAATAATAATAATAATAATAATAATAATAATGTTTATTTATAATATAATAATGGTGGGATATAATAATCATCATCATTATGTTTGATTATAATATAATAATGATAGGATATAATAATAATACTAATACTAATAATACTAATACTAATAATAATGTGTGGCCAGTAGGGGGCAGCAGCACATGCGATTTATAAATCAAGTCGCTGGGAATCGACTTCTCCCTGGATTTCTCCTTTATCAGAGGGGCAACATCTGAGCCTGGTGGGTCTCTGGTGCCCATTGGAGCCTTGAGTTTAAGGTTCTGTCCCTCGGAGTTGGGAATTCAGGGCTCAGCAGAGAGGGGTCATTTAGTAAAGATAGAGGAGCCCTGGGCCATAAATCACGCGACCCCCACACTTCCCAGACACAGGAACAATGAGGAACATTTTATTGCGGCAATTAAATGCAAAGTAAAGTCGCACTTGCGCTAAAATAGAGGAAAATAGATAAAAATCAGCCCATTCTCTTACTCTGGAGTCTCAGCTTGTGAGGGAGGAGCAGAGGCCTCAGAGGGTAAGTGTCAAGTGCTTTGTGGCAGCAGCATTTCCCCTTGTACCCACAATGCTTTGCTAACCTTCCTGACTCACCCCAAGTCACCAACCACTTGTACTCCCAGCTAATGGCACGTGTGGGGGGCAGAGACTGTATATTGCGGCAGAGACTATATATTAGGGGCAGAGACTGTATATTGGGGGGGCAGAGACTGTATATTGCGGCAAAGACTATATATTAGGGGCAGAGACTGTATATTGGGGGCAGAGACTGTATATTGGGGCAGAGACTGTATATTGGGGGGCAAAGACTGTATATTGGGGGGCAAAGACTGTATATTGGGGGCAAGGACTGTATATTGGGGGCAGAGACTGTACATTGGGGGCAGAGACTGTATATTGGGGGCAGATACTGTATATTGGGGCAAAGACTGTATATTGAGGGGGCAGATACTGTATATTGGGGGCAAAGACTGTATATTGGGGAAGATACTGTATATTGGGGGGCAAAGACTGTATACTGAGGGGGCAGATACTGTATATTGGGGCAAAGACTGTATATTGGGGGGCAGAGACTGTATATTGGGGGCAGATACTGTATATTGGGGGTTGATACTGTATATTGGGGGCTGATACTGTATATTGAGGCAGAGACTGTATATTGGGGGGGGGCAGAGACTGTATATTGGGAGGACTGGCAGCCCCTAATCATAAGGGTCTAGTACAGAGATGTTAAAGCAAGAGCTTTAGGAGGAAGATCAGAGAGTAAAATCCCTGGTGGAACACGGTGAGACTTTGTGTATGAGGAGGAGGAAGAAGAAGAAACCAATTAGTATTAATACCGATTCTATTTAATGGATATTCAGTATATGTGGGGAGACCCCTATAAAGAGTCAACTCCAAACCGACAGTTACCCCCCCCCCCCCATGCAACTGTTCAAATAAATCTATAAATAAAAGAAGTTCAAGGTTTAGATGTTTTGGGCTGAGCATTGACTTCAGTCAGGTGACCTGGGGGGTTAAACATGAGCAGAGAGGATGCTGGGAGATGAAGTCCTGAGGACTGGGGACATTACACACCAGGGGGGTCTCTGGACTTACCTTGATCATTGTCCCACAGGTCAGATTTAATTTATAATCCAAATAATAAGGGGGTCAAGGTTAATCCAGAAAAGAGCTGGGGGCTCCAGGGAAGTAAATCCAGGGGTAGGAAGAGTTTATTGGGGGAATTGCAAAGTTGGGGCGCAGGTTCCTTCCCCAAAAGCTGATCCTGGGGCAGAGCTTGAGGGTGGGGGGCTGATAGTGAAGTTGAACCCCAATATTCCCTCCTGGGAGCAGAGTGCCAGCTCTTGGGCTTAGTATAGACTGAGACACATTCCCAGTTCCCTGAGCATTTGGCTCCAGACAAAACGATGTAACAACCAGAGGCGCAAAGTGGCGCAAAGTGAGGCAACAGCAGCCGAGTCCAAGGGGAGCCCCGGATACAGCGATTGATTCCTGCACAAGTGATTCTCCTTAATCTCAATCCAAGTGGAGACAAGTGGGCGCAATGTGAGCGCAAAGAGGTCCAGGCGCTGAGTCGGTGCAATTGGGGGTTAAATCCTGGGGCAGTTGCTGAGGACTCGGGGCTCTTGTCTCTCTCCTCTTGTCTCTTCTCTCTGCTCCAGACTCTGCGCTCAGGGAAGGAAGAAAACTTCAAGTCGGCGCATGCGCACTGAGCGGACCTATTAGAGCCGGCCTGAGTTTAAAGCTCAAGCACCGACCACTTTGTGCTCTGGGACCGACCCCCTCCTGTCTGTGACTGGAGCCCCCGGGAACTAACGAAACACAAGCAGTTCCAGGGTCCAACTCACACTCACACTCACACTCCATTGTCTTTACTTGCCACAACTTTGCTCCTCTCTCTCTGCGCCTGTCGCTTTATTTAGCGCGAGTCTGTAACCAGAAGCGGTGCGACTTTGTGATATTCAAGGGTTAAACACTCTCTCCCCTTCTTATTGGACAAGAGAATGTCGCCCGTCCCCCACACTGTCAAAATCTGTTAAGGGGTTAAACAGCTCTACTGTGCCAGTGTCTCCTAATGTGATGCCCAGTGTGATGCCCACAGTCTGTCCAACAAGGGGTTAAACAGCTCTACTGTGCCAGTGTCTCCTAATGTGATGCCCAGTGTGATGCCCACAGTCTGTCCAACAAGGGGTTAAACAGCTCTACTGTGCCAATGTCTCTGAATGTGATGCCCGATGTGATGCCGAATGCGATGCCCATTTCGATGCCCAGTGTGATGCCCAGTGTGATGCCCGGCTATACATGTATCTCTGTTACACTTTATATTAACCCCTATAGTACTGGATAAACACCCTCAGCTGCAGATTTATGAGCAGTGAAAGGGGGGGGCAGATACAACTGTGGGGGGAAACATTCCTGCATGTGGCATCAAACTCTGTCCTGTCTCTTTAAGTCTATTAACCCGCTCATCCCCAAAGTGAATATTCCAGGAATTCAACAACCCCTCCCCCCCACAGCTGCAGGTGGGGCCGGATTGTTACAATTAGACTCAATGTCTGAGAGGCCAGAGCCCATTTTATTGCCCCACAAGGTTTCAGTCACATTCCAATTGCCCCAGTCAGGAAACTGCAACTGTCTCTTATTGATGGGAGCAGCTCAGGTACGTGGGGCTGGGGTTGGTAGAAACCTCTTTACACTTTATTCTGCTCCCAATATTGGGGGTAGTCCTGTGGCCCCTCTTGTACCTGCGCCTGAACAATCCGTGTGATATAAATAGAGTATAAATGAAATACATTGTTTCTTTTAGTGACAGTAACAAATACAAGTAACTAGTCTCTGCTTCGCGCTGCACCATAGTGACATCACTCGACATGTCGCACCATAGTGACATCACTCAACATGTCGCACCATAGTGACATCACTCAACATGTCGCACCATAGTGACATCACTCAACATGTCGCACAATAGTGACATCACTCAACATGTCGCACCATAGTGACATCACTCAACATGTCGCACCATAGTGACATCACTCAACATGTCGCACCATAGTGACATCACTCAACATGTCGCTCCATTGTGTCCACATCTTTATTAGACGTTCACTTGTGATGATGTTTGTTTGTTTGTTTGTTTGGGAGACTCAGACCCGGGAGCCCAAAATGCTTTAGTAATGCGCTAATTATATTGGGCTAATTAAGATATTAAAATATTGAGTTTTGCGCTACAGAGCTTACAATCTACTCTAACGCCTGAGACTGAAACGTTTTTGTTTTTATTAAATATGAAATGGGAATAAAATTAGGAAACTTATTTGTTTCAGATCTTGATTTTGACTCCTGGTGAAACCGATAGAATCGATACAATAAAGGGAAATAAACAAAAAATCAGATAATTTTGTTCTCTTCAATCCAGACAGAAAGGTCAGTAGTTAATAATGTCAATAGATCGGCCAATCACTGACGATCTCGATTTATTACATTCAATTAGCAAGAATATAATTAAAGAGGAAATATAGTGAAATTATTCTCTATATCTCTGTTTAGTTTTCATCTATCTATCTATCTATCTATCTATCTATCTATCTATCTATCTATCTATCTATCATCTTTATTTCTTTCTTTCTTTTCTTTTCTCTAATTCCATTACATGTGGGAGTAAATTTCCGGTTACTCACCTGTCTGTCTCTAATTCCATTACACGTGGGAGTAAATTTCCGGTTACTCACCTGTCTGTCTCTAATTCCATTACACGTGGGAGTAAATTTCCGGTTACTCACCTGTCTGTCTCTAATTCCATTACACGTGGGAGTAAATTTCCGGTTACTCACCTGTCTGTCTCTAATTCCATAACATGTGGGAGTAAATTTCCGGTTACTCACCTGTCTGTCTCTAATTCCGTTACACAGGGGAGTAAATTTCCTGTTCGTCACGTGTCTGTCTCTAATTCTGTTACACAGGGGAGTAAATTTCCTGCTACTCACCTGTCTGTCTTTATTTCCATTACACGTGGGAGTAAATTTCCTGCTACTCACCTGTCTGTCTTTAATTCCATTACACGTGGAAGTAAATTTCCTGCTACTCACCTGTCTGGCTTTAATTCCATTACTCGTGGGAGTAAATTTCCGGTTACTCACCTGCCTGTCTCTAATTCC
The DNA here is from genome assembly GCF_017654675.1 of Xenopus laevis. NCBI lineage: Eukaryota > Metazoa > Chordata > Amphibia > Anura > Pipidae > Xenopus > Xenopus laevis. Next base: position 151,287,010 of record NC_054377.1, on the reverse strand, counting down.
ATTACACGTGGGAGTAAATTTCCTGTTACTCACTTGTCTGTCTCTAATTCCATTACACGTGGGAGTAAATTTCCTGCTACTCACCTGTCTGTCTTTAATTCCATTACACATGGGAGTAAATTTCCTGCTACTCACCTGTCTGTCTTTAATTCCATTACACATGGGAGTAAATTTCCTGCTACTCATCTGTCTGTCTCTAATACCATTACACAGGGGATGGTGGAGCCATTGAGAGTGGATGGGATAAGAAGCTTATATACACGCATATAGAGAGACACACACACATATAGAGGGACACACACATATAGAGGGACACACACATAAAAAAAAGAGACACACACATATAGAGAGACACACCCACATATAAAGAGATACACACATATAGAGAAACACACACATATATATAAAGAGACACACACATATAGAGACACACATATAGAGGGACACACACATATAAAGAGACACACACATAAAGAGGGACACACACATATAAAGAGACACACACATTTAGAGAGACACATGCATATCGAGACACACACACATATATATATATAAATAGACACACGCATATAGAGACACACACATATATAAAGAGACACACATATAGGGAGACACACACATATAGAGAGACACACGCATAGAGAGAGAGACACACACACATGTAAAGAGAAACACACATATAGAGAGACATACACATTTAAAGAGACACACACATAAAGAGGGACACGCACATATAAAGAGACACACACATATAGAGAGAGACACACACACATATAGAGAGACAAACACATATAGAGAGACACACACATATAGAGAGAGACACACAAATGCACACAGAGACAAAGCAACCACCTCCCCGGAATAGTCTTTATTCCCTTGCACATATCAGCAATGAATTTCAGCCATAGCCAGTACACAAGGGGTTAAGCAAACCCTGTCAGGCCTTAATCTCAATGAGACCAAAACAAGGGAAGGAGCAAAGCCCTGGGGCCGGTGCCAGAGCTGATTCTGATTAATAATCGGGCCCACATATTGCTTCCCTTAATGTATTTACAGTTCAGCCTATGAGGTATTCTGCTCCGAGTCCAAATGTAAGTCAGGCATCTCATAAGTAGGGAACAATTTCTGGCACTCGCTTGGAGCACTTTGAAGTCCGGGAAGATAAAGAATAACAGGACTGTCTATTCCTTTGTATCTCCGACACTCGGTACAGATGGACAGACAGATTAGCACACAGACAGTTGGACAGAGATATAGAAAGATAATTGGATATAAGGAAAGGTCGATAGAATGATTTCATCTGAACTGTAACCAAGAACATTCAATACGTAGAGCGAGGAGCCCTGTAATGGGCACAAATAGTGGGGAGCAGTGTTTGTATAATGTGAAGTCACTTTCCTAATATTGTTATACTGCCTGGTGTCCTTTTCATGGTCACACAGCAAATGTCTACCTGATCCTGCCCTAAAACTACCTTCTACAGTGAGATTGGTTGCTCTAATCACTACACAAGTGGGAGATGATCCAGCCTGGGACATCTCTGAGAACTGAAGAAGCTGAGGAGATCTCCAGTGGGATAGGAAACTACTTACTGGGCCAAAAAGATCTCATTGAGTTAAAACAAATTCCTGTTGAGAAGGTCCTGAATAGGTGAGGACCCTTCACAATAGGCTTTAGAGATCACCAGTTGAGCTTCAACACTCCCATGTGAGCTTAAAACATCTCTGGTGGGTTAGGAAATTCCCTATTGGCCTCAGAGGGTCACATCCAGTTAGATAAGTAGCCCATGGCTTTAGAGATCACTAGTTGAGCTACAACACTCCCATGTGAGCTTAAAACATCTCTGGTGGGTTAGGAAATTCCCTATTGGCCTCAGAGGGTCACATCCAGCTCGGTCAGTAGCCCATGGGTTGAGAAGGTCAATGTTAAAGTCGGTAGGAGCACTGTTACAGCAACAGCAAAATGGGATTTTCTTTAAGAGAAGCAGGAGACACTTACCAACACTGGTCTTCTGGTCCCATTGGGAGCCAGGAACTTTCTACTGCAGCAAGAGAGACATAACCAAAGTGAAGTACAGTCCAACTCATTGACTGCCCAAATCTGCCCATGTCCAACCAGCAACACCCCCTTCCCCTATATATCCAGGGCCCCATAACAGCTGCAGAGTCTGCTCCCTCCATAGTTACACCCCTGGGCCTGGGCTGCACAGCAAGGTATCATGGGTCACCCCATCACCTGTCACAGACACAAGGTGTAAGTAAGGAGCAGGACATGCAGTAGGAGGCATTGTGGGAGTTCTAGTTTAACAGGGATGTGCAGGGAACTTGAGCTCCAGATATTTCTTCATTTTCTCCTTTGAGCCTCCAGGAGAGAAGTTGTTGCAGAAAAATCAAAAGTAACTGTTTCTTAGTTTATCCTGTTATGCCTTCAGGTGAACCCCCATATCCCTGCTCAGCCCATGTCATTGCTGGGAGGTTGCTGGGAGTTCTGCTTGTTCATATCACCGGATGGAAACCCTAAGGGCAGAGACACACGGTCAGATTCGGGGAGATTAGTCGCCTGGCAGATTCGCAGTGCTTTGTTTTCCGAAGTCGTCTGAAGTTTCCTCGTGAGGCAACTAATCTCCCCGAATCTGACCGTATGTCTCTGCCCTTATATTACTGCTGATAACAGTGTTTGTTATGTGCTGTGTAATCAGAGATCATTCACTCATAGACTCAAGTCACAAGTATCTTGTAAATTGTTACTCATACCCTGTTACTCTCTGTATTATCCCACCCTCAGATATATATATATACTGTATATCATCAACCATAATGCCCGTCATGTGTAAACTCCAAGTGCAACTTCTACTTATGAGCTCTATAAATGTTTCTTAACTCAGCCTGCAGGCTTGTGTCTTTATATGGTCCCAGAACAACCCCTCAGTGACTTTTAATATCCTTATCATTTACAGTAGGGGGTACATTATCCCTTATAATACATGAGTGATACTCAGAGTTCCCTGTATAACTCAGCCTGCAGCCTTGTGTCTTTATATGGTCACAGAACAACCCCTCAGTGACTTCTAATATTCTTATCATTTACAGTAGGGGGTACATTATCCCTTATAATACATGAGTGATACTCAGAGTTCCCTGTATAACTCAGCCTGCAGCCTTGTGCCTTTATATGGTCACAGAACAACCCCTCAGTGACTTCTAATATCCTTATCATTTACAGTAGGGGGTACATTATCCCTTATAATACATGAGTGATACTCAGAGTTCCCTGTATAACTCAGCCTGCAGCCTTGTGCCTTTATATGGTCACAGAACAACCCCTCAGTGACTTCTAATATCCTTATCATTTACAGTAGGGGGTACATTATCCCTTATAATACATGAGTGATACTCAGAGTTCCCTGTATAACTCAGCCTGCAGCCTTGTGCCTTTATATGGTCACAGAACAACCCCTCAGTGACTTCTAATATCCTTATCATTTACAGTAGGGGGTACATTATCCTTTATAATACATGAGTGATACTCAGAGTTCCCTGTATAACTCAGCCTGCAGCCTTGTGCCTTTATATGGTCATAGAACAACCCCTCAGTGACTTCTAATATCCTTATCATTTACAGTAGGGGGTACATTATCCCTTATAATACATGAGTGATACTCAGAGTTCCCTGTATAACTCAGCCTGCAGCCTTGTGCCTTTATATGGTCACAGAACAACCCCTCAGTGACTTCTAATATCCTTATCATTTACAGTAGGGGGTACATTATCCTTTATAATACATGAGTGATACTCAGAGTTCCCTGTATAACTCAGCCTGCAGCCTTGTGCCTTTATATGGTCACAGAACAACCCCTCAGAATGAAATAGAAACACAAGAGAGAAGCTGAGAGGGAAGTGGGGGAGCGAGTAGAGAAGGGGAACGTGCCATGCCAGACAGATGCAGCAGGAGTCACTAATGTATTTACACATCACACAGGGAGGAATTAAACATTTCATGCCAATGGGAACATTGGAATCTCGGGACAGTACAATCCTCCCTAAATGACGTATCTGAGTTTTAGGGAGCACTTGCCCTGGTCCCCCACATCAGAGGGGCTCATTGGGGAAACGTGGCCATAAAAGCACAAAGTTACACTGAGAATGATTTTTAGAGACCGTGCTGCAGCCCCCCAGCTCTTCTTACACTACAACCTCCAGCTTTGTCTGCCAGAGGCATGCTGGGAATTGTAGTTGAATCACAAGTGAAACCTCTCTTGTTGGGCATCCCTGAGGTTTATGTTATCATATTAATTACGGCCCCTCTTGTAATTCCAGGGGCCATCTCTATTGCTCAGTATTTTATATGATGAGATAATAAAGGAAACTGATTTTATTAGATATCAGGAATTTATAGAAATCTGTCACTTCCTGGTGCATTTAATGACCTCACAGAATTAAAGGGGAACTTCCATATCAGAAAGCATAAAGCATAAATAATGGCTGCTGATGTTTGATTTTAGTTTTTTCTACATTTTTCCTAAAATGTTTTTGTCCAAGTGTTTTTTTGTCCAGTAGAAGTTAAGTCCCAATTCTGTTGCTGGCAGGCTCCCTAGAGGGGTGAGATAAAACTGTTTCAGTTGGTCTTTGTTGAGGTTCTTAAATGATTTTGTTTTATTGTTTTACTGTTTCTCTCATTCTTGGCAACTCCCAGCAACCAGAAAACAAACTGATTCTGAATTCAGTGCAAACTCCTCCAGATCCCCAATTATTCATCCGGGCAAAATGACGGCTTCAATTGCACACAGTCTCGTTAATTAATACTCATTTAAAGGGAAACTTCACCAGTTTTTTTTTTATTTTTGCATAAAGAAAAAGATGTAATTCTAAGCAACTTGCCAATATTCGATAATGAAACAGTTTTAAAGAAATAAATGTAAATGAACGCAGCATCCATCTGGCTGTTTATGCTCTCAGTACTGCTGGTTCTGACTCCTGAAAGCATAGCTCAGAAGCCAGCTGATAAACAGACGAGGTAGAGAAGTTTAACATTGTTTCAAGAGAACAGAAACACAATTACTTTTACTACTTACAGCCATTGAAATCCATGAATATTCATGTCCAGTCTCAGGATAAAGTACCAGACATTTCCTAAATTCCGAGTCTACGACGAAGGCAGATAAAGAGAAGAAAGGCTCCCAGAGAGTCAATTTTGGAAATATTTGTTGGAATATTGCAGCTATAGAGGGAGGAAGGTGAACTAGAAACTATCAGCATCTCTCGGGCCTCATGCAGGACCCACCGGATCACTGGGCTTTTTGTTTTTAGCTGATTACTGTAATTTTTGAGAAATGCTAATTGCACCTGCACGTTCCCTAATAAAATAAGCTGTAAATAGTTCAGCGCTTTTACTTACCCACCCCCAACATCCCAATGTGAGAAATGTGTAGAATATGGAAGGGAAAGTCAAATGTATAAGCAGGGTTAATCCTGCATTCCAACACAGTATAAGGGTATAGCTTATTGTGTGCCCAGAACATTCCTTCTCTGTATATTTGTATTTATACATATGGGAGGAGGTGCCATATTGATTCCCTTAGACAGTACAGTATGAGGGTATAGCTTATTGTGTGCCCAGAACATTCCTTCTCTGTATATTTGTATTTATACATATGGGAGGAGGAGGTGCCATATTGATTCCCTTAGACAGTACAGTATAAGTGTATAGCTTATTGTGTGCCCAGAACATTCCTTCTCTGTATATTTGTATTTATACATATGGGAGGAGGAGGTGCCATATTGATTCCCTTAGACAGTACAGTATAAGTGTATAGCTTATTGTGTGCCCAGAACATTCCTTCTCTGTATATTTGTATTTATACATATGGGAGGAGGAGGTGCCATATTGATTCCCTTAGACAGTACAGTATGAGGGTATAGCTTATTGTGTGCCCAGAACATTCCTTCTCTGTATATTTGTATTTATACATATGGGAGGAGGAGGTGCCATATTGATTCCCTTAGACAGTACAGTATAAGGGTATAGCTTATTGTGTGCCCAGAACATTCCTTCTCTGTATATTTGTATTTATACATATGGGAGGAGGAGGTGCCATATTGATTCCCTTAGACAGTACAGTATGAGGGTATAGCTTATTGTGTGCCCAGAACATTCCTTCTCTGTATATTTGTATTTATACATATGGGAGGAGGAGGTGCCATATTGATTCCCTTAGACAGTACAGTATGAGGGTATAGCTTATTGTGTGCCCAGAACATTCCTTCTCTGTATATTTGTATTTATACATATGGGAGGAGGAGGTGCCATATTGATTCCCTTAGACAGTACAGTATGAGGGTATAGCTTATTGTGTGCCCAGAACATTACTTCTCTGTATATTTGTATTTATACATATGGGAGGAGGAGGTGCCATATTGATTCCCTTAGACAGTACAGTATGAGGGTATAGCTTATTGTGTGCCCAGAACATTCCCTCTCTGTATATTTGTATTTATACATATGGGAGGAGGAGGTGCCATATTGATTCCCTTAGACAGTACAGTATAAGGGTATAGCTTATTGTGTGCCCAGAACATTCCTTCTCTGTATATTTGTATTTATACATATGGGAGGAGGAGGTGCCATATTGATTCCCTTAGACAGTACAGTATGAGGGTATAGCTTATTGTGTGCCCAGAACATTCCTTCTCTGTATATTTGTATTTATACATATGGGAGGAGGTGCCATATTGATTCCCTTAGACAGTACAGTATGAGGGTATAGCTTATTGTGTGCCCAGAACATTCCTTCTCTGTATATTTGTATTTATACATATGGGAGGAGGAGGTGCCATATTGATTCCCTTAGACAGTACAGTATGAGGGTATAGCTTATTGTGTGCCCAGAACATTCCTTCTCTGTATATTTGTATTTATACATATGGGAGGAGGAGGTGCCATATTGATTCCCTTAGACAGTACAGTATGAGGGTATAGCTTATTGTGTGCCCAGAACATTACTTCTCTGTATATTTGTATTTATACATATGGGAGGAGGAGGTGCCATATTGATTCCCTTACACAGTACAGTATGAGGGTAGAGCTTATTGTGTGCCCAGAACCCAGAACATCAGACGCAGTTTGTCCATAAGAAATCCACATTTATTGAATAAATACAGTAGAAACAAGTGGAGCGACATACAGTTTCCTGAACACACAAATTATTGTATTGGACACAAGCTGATTGGTTACTCTACACACAGAACACTGAATTTCACAAACTGTCCATTTTCGTGCCAAGGTTTTTTTTTTAAACAAAATTGTTTTCAAGACTCCATACCAACGTTCATATATCGATATAACAACCCAGAACATGCCACTTTAAGATCTGGAACAAGAAGCACTTTCAGACGTAGGGGAAAGAGAGGATTTTGGGGGGATATAGTGCAATAAAACATCCAACTGCACCCCAAACAGTAACACATTGCAGAGAGAATTTTCCTTTTTTTCTTCTTTTATTAACACTTACAGTTTTTTTAATACTGTTTATAAAATAACATAAAACCACATATATCTTTAAAAATAAAGTGAACGTGCCTTTCCGTGCATTACCCGAAACAGTCATCATAAAAATGATTTCTAAACATAGCAGCATGAAATCAATGTAACAAAACACAGAAAGGGTTAATGTTTAATGGAATTAAAAGGGAAAATATACCTCATATTTATATATAGACTGTATTATAACAAATTGATTCCTTTAGACAGTACAGTATGAGGGTATAGCTTATTGTGTGCCCAGAACATTCCTTCTCTGTATATTTGTATTTATACATATGGGAGGAGGAGGTGCCATATTGATTCCCTTAGACAGTACAGTATGAGGGTATAGCTTATTGTGTGCCCAGAACATTCCTTCTCTGTATATTTGTATTTATACATATGGGAGGAGGTGCCATATTGATTCCCTTAGACAGTACAGTATGAGGGTATAGCTTATTGTGTGCCCAGAACATTCCTTCTCTGTATATTTGTATTTATACATATGGGAGGAGGAGGTGCCATATTGATTCCCTTAGACAGTACAGTATGAGGGTATAGCTTATTGTGTGCCCAGAACATTCCTTCTAATTTCCAATTATGCATATTAGTGGGAGCTCCTCCCACATACAGAAATACAAATATATAGACAAGCCCGGATTTTTTGGAAGGCTGAGACCTAGGGCGGCAGGATTTTAGGGTTGACATACCGCCCCAGTTGCCTCCTTATTGGTTCTGAAGTATTGGGGACAGGCAGAAGATTTCCTGTGCACCAATCACCAGTGTTCTGAATCCTATGAAGAAGATTTGCTCATGTGCAGGTGTTAGAGAGGGGCCAGGCTGACTAGCACCAGTAGCCCTCTGGGGCACCCTCTATGTAAGTCTGGCCCAGTATACAGAGGAGGTATAAATATTAGAGGAGTTAGAGGAATATTTTCCCTTTCTATTGCACAAACAAGATGCAAATAAATCTCATGTTCACAGTGTTTCTCCGAGGCCCGAGATCCCCCAGTATTTACATCACGTCATTCAGCAGAACGTGACGAGATAGAAATAAACCAATCGCAAACAAAGGGAATTAGGGTTCAGTCTCGCACCATTGGATTTGTTTTTGTCTTCTAAAGAAAATGCCCTAAAATCTTACACTAGTGAATCTTGGCACATATAGGATTTCTGCACAACTGTCTCACCCCGTCACTCCCCCATTGTCTCACCCCATGACTCCCCCATTGTCTCACCCGTGATTCCCCACTGTCTCACCACATGGCTCCCCCACTGTCTCACCCTATGACTCCCCCATTGTCTCACCCGTGATTCCGCACTCTCACCCCATGACTCCCCCACTGTCTCACCCTATGACTCCCCCATTGTCTCACCCCACGACTAACCCATTCTCACCAGCGATTCTCCACTTTCTCACTCCATGACTCCCACATTGTCTCACCCTTTGACTCCCCCATTGTCTCACCCCGTTACTCCCCACTTTCTCACTCCATGACTCCCCATTGTCTCACCCCGTTACTCCCCAATTTCTCACTCCATGACTCCCCCATTGTCTCACCCGGGATTCCCCACTTTCTCACTCCATGACTCCCCCATTGTCTCACCCTGTGATTCCCCCATTGTCTCACCTCATGACCCCCCACTTTCTCACCCGTGATTCCCACATTGTCTCACCCTGTGACTCCCCCACTTTCTCACTCCACGACTCTCCCATTGCCTCACCCCATGACTCCCTCACTTTCTCAGCTATGATTACCACAGTCTCACCCCGTGACTCCCCTATTGTCTCACCCCATGACTACCCCATTGTCTCCCCCCGAGACCCCCCCACTTTCTCACCCGTGACTCCTCCATTGTCTCACCCCATGATTCCCCCACTGTTTCACCCCATGACTTCCCCACTTTCTCACCTATGATTCCCACAGTCTCACCCCATGACTTGCCCATTGTCATGGGGTGAGACAGTGGGGGAATCATGGGGTGAGACGATGGGGGAGCCATGGGGTGAGACAGTGAGGGAATCATGGGGTGAGACAATGGGGAGTCATGGGGTGAGACAGTGGGGGAATCACGGGGTGAGGCAACCAACAAAGATGATTTTAAGGTGAATATATACCTGCACTTTAGCTGATTTTTGAGGAGCAGAGGGTTGGCCAAGGGCAATTTGACATCATCACTGTAACAGAGTTCAGCCAAGGAACATTTGGGTATATTGGAGGTGGGTCAGACCCTTGATAATGATAAACAGTCATGTGACATCAGTTGGGAAAGTGACAGAAAGGTGATTTCTCCTAAATCTACAGTCAGTCCGTAGTCTCGCAAAGCGAACATAAGGCTCCTCCCCTTCCAGCCACATGGTCAGTCATGTGCAAAGGGATTGGCGCCTGTGCAATTTATCTGCGGAGAGATTTACACAACAAATAAATGAAAATGCATTGGGTCCCGTGGAACAGATCTGTGTTTCAGATACAAAATTAAGACCTTGGTGAGGGTGTGGCTGGGGGTGGAGCAATGCATATTCATTTCTCAAAACATTAATTTATAAAAGTTTCTATGAACTGCACATTATGCAATTCCATTAAAATCTGAAGATGATAGAAGATGATAGAAATATATATATATATTTATGCCCCCAACTATCATTTGTAAGGATATTAGAAGTCATCGACGAATCCAACCACCGCATAAAATGTACAAATGCCGAGGGTAGGTGATACCACCAGTTTCTAATATTCTTAGAATTGCTAGTCGGGGGGATATTAATCCTTATAATCCCATGAGTAAGAATGTCACAACATTAAGATGACAACGTCCCAATTGTTACAATCATCCAGTTGCGATGTCACAATTGTAGGAAACAAATAACACATTTATCATTATAACAGAATTAACAGCATTAACTCATCTCCTGGTGAGCACCAATGTTCTCAGGGGGGAAACCCAACCCAACGTGCAGATGTGGTAGCCTCTCGATTAAGTCGGCCAAGAACATTGGTGCCACTTGAAATGATGTCTTGGATTCAGATGTCCCATACTGTGTCAGAGGAACACGCCACAATTCTAATGCTTGACCCATTAATGCCTGAGTGTAGAGCGTGGCTCCACAGTTGAGTTGAGCTCTCCCGAGAGCAAAAGGTTCAACAGTTCCATTACATATTAGTTGATTTCCAACCTGGCCCAGAGTTTGACAATGACTGTACTTTGCTGGGGGTTATCTCCCCATTGATTGACTGCCTTCAGGTCTGGGGATGAACTATTAGTTCATATTTCCTGAGTCAAAAAGACAAATGCATTTGAGCATAGTCTTATTGGTTTGCTAAGGAAAAACTACAGCTGGAAGGTTCATTAACTTAATAGAATATAAGAGGTTTATTATTTAATTTACTTCCTGTGCCTTAGAAGAAAACCATGTCCAACTTCCTGTTCATCAGAACCGCAAGCAACCGTTGTGGGAGAGGCCATATGATTACCAGTGCAAAAGGCGACTGGAGGAGGTGGGAAAAGTCCATCATATATAATTTTGACTTCCTGAAACAACCTCATATCATTGGTGTAGCTTGCTATGGATTTTCTTAAAGGGCAAAGAGACACAGAGGAATTTTTTTGCCTTATGGTTTTATTCCAAAAATAATCTATCAAGCATCAAGGATCTTCCACCTGTGTCAGAACTACATTTCCAAGAATCCTATAGCCAGGTAGTATACGACTAGCAGCAGCTGCTATGGAGGCTTCCTGATCTCCAGGAGGGATGTCCAACAAATGGTCCTACTGCTCTTGTTGACCTTTACCTCCATCACCCCATCCAGTGCCCACCTCAGATGAATGAGGGCGATCAGAGGATGGTGGAATGTGTCTATTCAAGAAGTAGAACTAGAGGTTGGACATCCCTGGTGGAGGCAACCAAAAGCACATGTAGATCTTGCGGCTGGTTTGACTTGGACCTCTTGGCTTGGCTTGATGTGTATTGCATTAGGACCTGACACATTAAATGTCCATATACACAACCTCTGATTGGTGTCATTAGGCTGGTAAGATTCAAGAGACTAAAGTGGGGGAAATTCCCTTCAAACATTTCGGGAAAAGGATGTTGACTGGAAAGAGTAAAGATGACATCGCTCAACACCATAATCAAATGTATTCAAAATGGCAGCTACAACAAGAGGCAGAATTTACACCACTAAGTAGAATTTTCTCTGGGATATTCTAATATTTCCTCCTACACCTTGATGCACATACAAGGCTCAACCTTCATTTATGCCTACTGTGCCCAAGTGGCAGGAGATTGTTGAGTTACACCACTAGGAGACCTTTGAGGAGGAGACCTTGCTCCTTCTTTATACAGGGATTGCATAGAACACGCCTTTTTCTTCTGCTTGAGGTTTCACCTATGGGAGCAGGGCTCTTCATCGGGTTCTTGCCTGGTGGCATCGGTGAGGGAGGTGTCTAGATCTAAAGACCAGCATAAAGATCTGCCTTTCATTTTTAGGTGTCTTTCTCTTCTTTAACTGGAAGAAAAGGAGATACATGTTATCTGCCAAACATAATAAAAACTTAAGGGCCACAAACATAAGAATAATGGTGTCAATGGAGTTCAAAACGACATGTTGGTCTAGAGCAGGGGTCCCCAACCTTTTTGACCCATGAGCCAAGTTCAGGTGTTGGGGAGCATTAACAAAAGTTTATTGGCTTGACAAATAAAGACTCGGAGGCAAGATGGCAAGACCAGGGCAAGATGGAGGCAAAAGAACATGGCTACAGTCAGTAACTTTACATTGCTGTTGAGTGCAACTCATACATTAAGGACCTCTACATAAGCCCTCAACAGTGATTTAAAGAGTGCTGCCATTTTCCACAGACCCTCTGTACCAGCAATTGTAGCAGAAGATCAGAACTCTAGGAGAGGTACACCATTATTGCTCCCTTTCAGGCCCCGGGAGACCGGCTCTCCAAACACTGACACTTAAATAGTAAGCGGGGTCTTGCCCGTATCATCAAATATGCTTCATTAATTGTTAGCAGATGTGTTAATGTTTTTTAAATCTAAAACAAGTTGTACATATACATATGGGAGGAGGTGCCATAGTGTTTCCTTAAGACAGTACAGTATGAGGGTATAGCTTATTGTGTGCCCAGAACATTCCTTCTCTGTATATTTGTATTTATACATATGGGAGGAGGAGGTGCCATATTGATTCCCTTAGACAGTACAGTATGAGGGTATAGCTTATTGTGTGCCCAGAACATTCCTTCTCTGTATATTTGTATTTATACATATGGGAGGAGGAGGTGCCATATTGATTCCCTTAGACAGTACAGTATGAGGGTATAGCTTATTGTGTGCTCAGAACATTCCTTCTCTGTATATTTGTATTTATACATATGGGAGGAGGTGCCATATTGATTCCCTTAGACAGTACAGTATGAGGGTATAGCTTATTGTGTGCCCAGAACATTCCTTCTCTGTATATTTGAATTTATACATATGGGAGGTAGTGCCATATTGATTCCCTTAGACAGTACAGTATGAGGGTATAGCTTATTGTGTGCCCAGAACATTCCTTCTCTGTATATTTGTATTTATACATATGGGAGGAGGTGCCATATTGATTCCCTTAGACAGTACAGTATGAGGGTATAGCTTATTGTGTGCCAAGAACATTCCTTCTCTGTATATTTGTATTTATACATATGGGAGGAGGAGGTGCCATATTGATTCCCTTAGACAGTACAGTTTGAGGGTATAGCTTATTGTGTGCCCAGAACATTCCTTCTCTGTATATTTGTATTTATACATATGGGAGGAGGAGGTGCCATATTGATTCCCTTAGACAGTACAGTATGAGGGTATAACTTATTGTGTGCCAAGAACATTCCTTCTCTGTATATTTGTATTTATACATATGGGAGGAGGAGGTGCCATATTGATTCCCTTAGACAGTACAGTATGAGGGTATAGCTTATTGTGTGCCCAGAACATTCCTTCTCTGTATATTTGTATTTATACATATGGGAGGAGGGGGTGCCATATTGATTCCCTTAGACAGTACAGTATGAGGATATAGCTTATTGTGTGCCAAGAACATTCCTTCTCTGTATATTTGTATTTATACATATGGGAGGAGGAGGTGCCATATTGATTCCCTTAGACAGTACAGTATGAGGGTATAGCTTATTGTGTGCCCAGAACATTCCTTCTCTGTATATTTGTATTTATACATATGGGAGGAGGAGGTGCCATATTGATTCCCTTAGACAGTACAGTATGAGGGTATAGCATATTGTGTGCCCAGAACATTCCTTCTCTGTATATTTGTATTTATACATATGGGAGGAGGAGGTGCCATATTGATTCCCTTAGACAGTACAGTATGAGGGTATAGCTTATTGTGTGCCCAGAACATTCCTTCTCTGTATATTTGTATTTATACATATGGGAGGAGGAGGTGCCATATTGATTCCCTTAGACAGTACAGTATAGCTTATTGTGTGCCCAGAACATTCCTTCTCTGTATATTTGTATTTATACATATGGGAGGAGGAGGTGCCATATTGATTCCCTTAGACAGTACAGTATGAAGGTATAGCTTATTGTGTGCTCATTGTTAGATTGAGAACAAAAAGCTCAGACTGTTCTGATAACAGGGGAGAATGTCAGACCCATGTTTCATTAGGAGTCAGCGCAGGTATGTGAATGTCTTCCTTATGGTCCCTGCTGCCCCCAGTGTTCCCTGCCCCAGGCACTTCCTGGCCAATTAGGGGGTCTCTGCTCTTGCAACATTATCCTTTGTACGAGGCCGAGGCCTGGCACAGCACAGCAACCTCCTACCTTGATTTATATAGTGATTTCAGATGCAACTTTAAATTCCTTTACTTTTATAGGGAAAATGCTGCAAAAAAAAAACCCACTCAAACCCAATGGTTTTTGGCAATTAGCTGAAAGAAGCTGTTACCCATCAAAGTGTGGCATTGTGTAGGAGTGAAACAACAGCTTTGTTTTTTCCCATCCCTTGCAACCCCCAGCATCCGCACAAAGGATTCCTATCCACAGCATCAAATATCAGCTTTGTGTCTGTAGAGGGCTCCCTGTAATGTACCCCAAGGGGCATAGTCAGAAACTGCTCAGACTGCACTTTTTGGATAACAGACAAATAATCTGAATCCATTTCCAGTAGTGATCTTACTGGAACGTGTTTGATTAATGCAATGCTCTGAATACTTTTTTTGTAAAGTGATCTTACTGGTATACATGGGGTTAATACAATACTCTGAATTTGTGTGTATGGGATTAATGCAATAACAATCATTTCTGGAGTTAAAAGAAAACCTACTGGCATGCTTAGTGTTAATGCAATGCTCTGAATCAATATCCTTTCATGGTTTTACTGGCATGTGTCAGGTTAATAGAAAGCACTGAATACATGTCCTACAGTGATCTTACTGGTATACATGGGGTTAATTCAATACTATGAATTAATTTCCAAAATTGATCTTACTGGCATGTCTGTGGGTTAATGCATTAATATGAATATATTTCCTATGCAATCATCTTGCCAAGAACACTCTGACTGATTTTCCTAGAGTGATCTAACTGGCATGTCTGGTGTTAATGCAATGCTCTGCATCCATATCCTATCATGATTTTACTGGCATGTATCGGGTTAATGCAATGCTCTGAATACATTTCTTATCGTGATCTTGCTGGTATATGTTGAGTTAATGCATTTCTCTGAATTCATTTCTACAGTGACCAGACTGGCATCTCTGGTGTTAATGCAATGCTCTGAATCCATATCCTATCATGATTTTACTGGTATGTATTGGATTAATGCAATGATCTGAATACATTTCTTACAGTGATCTTGCTGGTATACGTGGAGTTAATGTATTTCTATAAAGTCATTTCTACAGTGACCTCACTGGCATCTCTGGTGTTAATGCAATGCTCTGAATCTACATCTTATCATGATTTTACTGGCATGTGTGTGGTTAATACAATGCAATCTGAATACAATTCCTACAGTGATCTTGCTGGAATATGTGGAATTAATGTATTTCTCTGAATTCATTTCTACAGCGACCTCACTGGCATGTCTGGTGTTAATGCAATGCTCTAAAGTTAATACCTGTATTGATATTACTGACATGCCTGGTGTTAATGCAATGCTCTGGTTTTTTTTCCTACAGTGATCTTGATGGCATAAGTGGAGTTAATGCAATGCTCTAAATCAGCTTGGGTATAAAGCAATACTTTCTGTAGCGATTGTACTGGCATTTCCGGGGTGAATGCAGTGCTCTGAATACATTTTCTCCTTTTGATCATAGTGCTGATTTCTTATAAAGCAGGTAAATCTAATCACTGTGTATTCTGACAAAAGCTGAATACCGAACTGAATTCTTATGCAAATTAGGGGTGGGAAGGGGAAAACGTCACATGATTTCCCTCCCCGCCCCTAATTTGCATATGCAAATTCGTATTAAGATCCGGTTTGGCCGGGCAGAAGGATTCAAATCCGAAACCTGCTGAGAAAAGGCCGAATCCCGAACTAAATCCTGGATTCGGTGGATCCCTAATTTCCGGGGTCAATTATATTTTTCTGTTGGATGAACGTTCATCCCTTAAAGCTGTCGTTGAGTTATAAAAAGACTCCCAGAAATGTTTTTGGCTTCTGTAGTGAATGAAGACACCTGTCTGCTCCCGGCTCCCATTCCCTTTTTTTTTGTTGCCGTATTTTGCAGTAACAATTTGCAAGAAAAAGTTGCTTTGGTAAACACAGTGGGGTTAAAGGGGAAACGGTTTAATAACGGCAGTAAAACACAAGCTATTTTTGACATATGGGCTAATGTCTGTTACGTTCCATATGTTTCCCAAATGTTTAAATCAAGAAGAAAACCCCCCAAACAGATAGGCATTGGATTGCCCCGCGCTAACCTGTTACACATGGGATCCACATTAAAGGCCCACGGCTGATACGCCGATTAGGAGGGGAACAAGAGATGGCTCAGAGGTTGCTCATAACGTAGGAGGTCACTTTAAACGTGAAACATACGGTTTCGCTTATCTGGGCAGAATTGCCGGAGATACAATACAAATGACTGTAATGTGACGATATTTCCTGGTGGGGAGTAACATTAAAAAAAAAAAAGACCCCCACGCGTCAGTTCAATAGGTTAAAGTGCTCCCAAGTGCAAAGGGCAAGTACAGTGGAAGTGGAAAAACTGCGCATCTGGCTGAATTCTCTATCGGTACAGGGTGAATATCTGCATGTAAATGATGATAAAGAAGTTTATTGGGGGGTTTGGGGGAGTTCTGGGGGGTCATAAAAAATATTATTAGACAGCAAATGTTTCCAGCACAAGTCAGAGCTGATCAGAACTAAGGACTAGAGCTGCTGTATTGACTTTGTTACTCGCCCAGTGTGGCCTTATACAATCCAACTCTGCAGCTAGAAATGTTGAACATGATGTTTTGTGCTTCTGTACCAGCCCAAGGCAACCACAGCCCTTTAGCAGTAAAGATC
Source organism: Xenopus laevis (assembly GCF_017654675.1). NCBI lineage: Eukaryota > Metazoa > Chordata > Amphibia > Anura > Pipidae > Xenopus > Xenopus laevis. The sequence continues at coordinate 151,269,971 of NC_054377.1, read as the reverse complement.
TGTGTCTCCAAAGATGCCCCAGTAGCTCCCCATCTTCTTTTCTGCTGATTCACTGATTCACATGCTCTGTGCTGCTGTCACTTACTGAGCTTAGGGAGCCACTCACAATATACAGTACACATAGAATAGAAATGTCACAATATAAGGCTGATTAGTAATTAATACACATAATTACTACATGGCAGCACAGAAACCAGTGCAATTAGCATCAGAATTGAATAATCAGCAAACCTGTAGCATCAGCTTATATTACAGCCAGGGAAGCTCATTTTCTGCTGGATAATTAGTGACGAGCCCTAAGCTTAGCTTCTCAACAGCCAATCAGAGCCCACTGAGCATGTGAGTGTCACAGACACTTTCCAAGATGGTGACCCCCTGTGACAAGTTTGAAGTCCTGGATCATTGCTGCTATTGACAAGCTCAAACTTTAGCCTTGTGCAATAATATGTAAAATATGGCATTTTAGCAATATTCATTTTTTAATGGTTTAATTCTCCTTTGAAGATTATGCTGCCCCCAATGATGTATAATAAGATTTAATAACTGAAGTATCATTGTTCTGTGTATCCTATAAACCTCCTTCACCAGAAATAGGTCTTTATCCCTCTCTCTTTCTGTCAGGAATTTTGGCAAATATGTCAGGTTTTAAAGTACAGCTAGGGAAGGTTCTGATTGGATCTCAGATACAGGAGGGTGTCACTCTATAAAGTACAGCTAGGGAAGGTTCTGATTGGATCTCAGATACAGGAGGGTGTCACTCTATAAAGTACAGCTAGGGAAGGTTCTGATTGGATCTCAGATACAGGAGGGTGTCACTCTATAAAGTACAGCCAGGGAAGGTTCTGATTGGATCTCAGATACAGGAGGGTGTCACTCTATAAAGTACAGCTAGGGAAGGTTCTGATTGGATCTCAGATACAGGAGGGTGTCACTCTATAAATTACAGCTAGGGAAGGTTCTGATTGGATCTCAGATACAGGAGGGTGTCACTCTATAAAGAACAGCTAGGGAAGTTTCTGATTGGATCTCAGATACAGCAGGGTGTCACTCTATAAAGTACAGCTAGGGAAGGTTCTGATTGGATCTCAGATACAGGAGGGTGTCACTCTATAAAGTACAGCTAGGGAAGGTTCTGATTGGATCTCAGATACAGGCCGGTGTCACGCTATAAAGTACAGCCAGGGAAGGTTCTGATTGGATCTCAGATACAGCAGGGTGTCACTCTATAAAGTACAGCTAGGGAAGGTTCTGATTGGATCTCAGATACAGGCCGGTGTCACTCTATAAAGTACAACCCAAGTCCAAGCTAAGAGCAGAGTTACACAAAGGTCAGCTGACAACATGGGCTGCGTGACTGTAAGGGGCGGGGTCAGTGTATACAAATCATCAAAGATGTCTGCCATCATTGGGAAGATAAGCAAACACAGAACAATAAAAATGAGCATTTGTGCTTCAAAGAAAATCATTTTCTGGAAGGAACTAATGGGGGGGACGAGTGCAAATGAACAACAGATCTTCTCATTACTGATTTAATAGGCCCTTTAACCCTGTAAGTGCCGGCAAAAGTAAAAAATCTATCACATTACCACACTGCACTTTGACCTGTGTGTCTTGCCAGTAAGATCAAAGTAACCCGTCACTCAAAGGGTTAATAGCTGTCAAAGCAACGGGCATGTTGTTAATATCAGCAGGTTCTGAGACAATGTCCATTGTGACATCAACAACCGCAGAGCTTTCTAAAGAAGGTCTTCCCTTTTAATTCTGATGTACCAAACTTTATTACTAAAAATGTGGTTTATACCCTAAAACGGGGGAATTGCGGGATGAAAGTGTCCCTTTAAGAGACGCAGTCAGACAGATTCTTTCAGCTTCCCTGGCCTGGAATTCCATTTATTCACAAACGAGGTGACTAATTATGTGTCTCTTTTTTTGAAGATCAAGGTTTCTCTATCTGCGCTTGATAATAACAGAGTTTACCACCTGGGACCCACCAATGGGCTCCATTCCACCCTCTAACAGCTGCCTTAGGCCAAAGCAAGTTCAGACAAACAAAACCCTCATCTCCAGAAATGTAACTGTTTCCTATCTGTCTGTCTGTCTGTACTGGACATCCGTCAGTCTGGAGCAGCTCCCACAATCCTCACTCCAGAATAATAATTCAATTATAAAACACAAGAGCCATAAATAACCTGATAATATATCCTTATCATTTACAGTAGGGGGTACATTATCCCTTATAATACATGAGTGATACTCGCAGTTCCCTGTATAACTCAGCCTGTAGCCTTGTGTCTTTATATGGTCACAGAACAACCCCTCAGTGACTTCTAATATCCTTATCATTTACAGCTGGGGGTACATTATCCCTTATAATACATGAGTGATACTCAGAGTTCCCTGTATAACTCAGCCTGTAGCCTTGTGTCTTTATATGGTCACAGAACAACCCCTCAGTGACTTCTAATATCCTTATCATTTACAGCTGGGGGTACATTATCCCTTATAATACATGAGTGATACTCAGAGTTCCCTGTATAACTCAGCCTGTAGCCTTGTGTCTTTATATGGTCACAGAACAACCCCTCAGTGACTTCTAATATCCTTATCATTTACAGTAGGGGGTACACTATCCCTTATAATACATGAGTGATACTCAGAGTTCCCTGTATAACTCAGCCTGCAGCCTTGTGCCTTTATATGGTCACAGAACAACCCCTCAGTGACTTCTAATATCCTTATCATTTACAGTAGGGGGTACACTATCCCTTATAATACATGAGTGATACTCAGAGTTCCCTGTATAACTCAGCCTGCAGCCTTGTGCCTTTATATGGTCACAGAACAACCCCTCAGTGACTTCTAATATCCTTATCATTTACAGTAGGGGGTACATTGTGCCCTGTCTCTGTGTTAGCTCTGTGTAACTGTCAGTGTCTGTCCCTTTCTGTTCTCTGCACTGCTGCTTCTGACTCCTGATACAACTTCCCAATATCCATTCATTCCTCATTCTCACTGGGTTTATAGTTCTGTGTAACTGTCATTGTGTCTGTCCCTTTCTCTTCTCTGCACTGCTGCTTCTGACTCCTGATACAACTTCCCAATATCCATTCATTCCTCATTCTCACTGGGTTTATAGTTCTGTGTAACTGTCATTGTGTCTGTCCCTTTCTCTGCAGTGCTGCTTCTGACTTCTGAAACAGTGTAGCAGACATGAGTTAACAGACATGGAGGAGAACTGATTTCTGACTACATTGTTTCTCGAGTCGGAATGGAAAGGGATAAAGAAATACAGCAATTTGCCTGGGAAAGTGTCCCTCATACTAAGGATGTCAATGTGCAGTCAGTCTCTCCAGGGAACAGGACACATCGGTGCAATAAATAACTGATTACGAGGGGTAATTGCTGGAGGGCACTTCATTCTCCCCCGGGGCTATTTTCCTGTCACTGAGATCTCAGCCGGAGGCACCAGAACATTCCTGCATTATTCTTCTTTACTTTACTGCCCCTCTGCTCAACTGCACTTGGGGGAAAGAGGAAAAAGAGGCACTCGCCTAAGTTTGCTCATAGTCTGTACAGAGAGATCCCATAAAACTATGGCAGTATAGGTATTCCCTGTACTAAGCACAATTCAGCAGGAACAGTCCCTAAGTTTGCTCATAGTCTGTACAGAGAGATCCCATAAAACTATGGCACATAGGTATTCCCTGTACTAAGCACAATTCAGCAGGAACAGTCCCATAAGTTTGCTCATAGTCTGTACAGAGAGATCCCATAAAACTATGGCACATAGGTATTCCCTGTACTAAGCACAATTCAGCAGGAACAGTCCCTAAGTTTGCTCATAGTCTGTACAGAGAGATCCCATAAAACTATGGCAGCATAGGTATCCCCTGTACTAAGCACAATTCAGCAGGAACAGTCCCCTAAGTTTGCTCATAGTCTGTACAGAGAGATCCCATAAAACTATGGCACATAGGTATTCCTCTGTACTAAGCACAATTCAGCAGGAACAGCCCCTAAGTTTGCTCATAGTCTGTACAGAGAGATCCCATAAAACTATGGCAGCATAGGTATTCCCCTGTACTAAGCACAATTCAGCAGGAACAGTCCCTAAGTTTGCTCATAGTCTGTACAGAGAGATCCCATAAAACTATGACAGCATAGGTATTCCCCTGTACTAAGCACAATTCAGCAGGAACAGTCCCCTAAGTTTGCTTATAGTCTGTACAGAGGAACTTGATACTTTTTATTTGTTTTTTTCTGGCTCACAATCTATAAATTAAAACAAAAAGAGAAATGGTAACTAAATGATAGGTTGATATAACTTTCCACTTCCACAGAATTAATTTGATTGTATCAGGAGACCAAAACATGTCAGTCCCATGTAAATACAGCAGGTAATTGTATTGTGTGTGACGGGGGGAAGAGAGGTAATGTCATTTATAACAAAGATCATTTCCAGACGAAGAATGAAACAGGACTTAACACTTTGCTCTTCAGAGAATAGAAAGGGATAATGACAATAGTGAATATAGATGGTGGGAAGATTAGGAATTCTAGAGGATCTGGATTAGACAGCAGCTCTTTAGCTGGCAAATGGGTCTTGTAACCCCTAGCAACCAATGGTCCTGTAACCCCTAACATACAATGGTTTTATAATCCCTAACAACCAACAGTGTTATAACCTGTAGCTCAGATGCTTTGCTTTCAAACAATACATGAGTAACACCTAATGATTAGTTGCTATGGGTTACTGCCCCAGGGCAAAATAAATGTCTTTTATTACATAACTGTAGAGACTGCTATTTTGGAGAAAACAAAGTCCAAAGTAGCTGTAGCACACAATCCAGTTTTGCCAATGCAAAAAGTGACTTTTATTGGCTCATTGCAAACTTCAAAAACATGGCAATTTTACTGGCTCTTCGCAGGGGGCCTTGTATGCTGTTTAGCACCAGATACCTGAAAAGGTTGATGGAGTAACAGGTGAGCGCTCTAATTTTTTGTGTGGAATTGCTATATTGGAGAAATGATGGATGGTAGAAAAGGTGGCAGTTGCATCTCCATAAGGTCGGCTGTAGCTATGGGACTAATGTATGGGCAGTGTTGGCCAGCCAGTCCTGTTGGCACAGCTGTTTTTTTTTCTGAGTCCTAGTTATTTTCTGCCCGTCCATGTTAAAATGCTCTACTGACCAAAACACAAACACAATTAGTCTTCCCTCCCGACCTTCACGGGGTGACATTTTTGTTTTCTAACCTCCAGTCAAATATCATCAATTCTGGGAGGTAGGAAGGAAAGTGGCCCATTTATCAAAGTCGAAAACTTGGGCTAAAAATGACAACAGTAAATACATCAAGAGACTTTGCTCCCTGCGCATTTTTTTCTTCCCTCTGCCGAGCGCGGTTCCTCTGTCCTGTTTCAGCCACCAACCCGCCCACAACCTTCCTAAAGTGGCGGCGTATTTAAAGATAATTGATTAATGAATTGGTCTGACAAGAAACAATGCGACTCGGGGGATTAGGAGAAACACTGACGTTGATAAATGTCCCCTGTTGTGGCACAGAACATCTGATTTGGCTCTTGTGTTGAATAATCGGGTGGGATGGGGCAGGTATGTAACCCCCCTGTAGGGCTCGCTAAGGCTCCTGCATCAGGAACTTTTGTCTGTTGATCAGACTGTCTATGCAGTGTAGCCACAGGGCCGGGTTTAGAGCAAAATGGAGATACATGACTGGGGCCTTAAGTAGATACATCAAAGATGTCCAACGTGTCCAATTATATCTGAAACTTACCCACGTGGTATCAGTGAAGGCAAACCCACTAAGATATGAGGAACATCTCACATGCATGACATGTTTCATCAATGACCGTACCTATGGACACTGGTCTGGGTCATTTTGGTGAGGCCCCCATACTGGGTGTTGCTGGCTGGCCTGATAGACCCCCAACACTCCCCAACCACCACCTCCCTAAGCCCTGCATGGACTCATCATCAATTCACTCCAGGTCTCTTGTCTCCAGGAGGTGCAATTTTTATAGTGTGGGGCGTCTTATCTCACAAGCATTCTAGACTGGGTCAGCAAATGCTGTGAGTTATTCACCCCAAGATTGCAAGACCCAGTTGGCCACAATCAGTACAAGCATGAAAGACTCAGTAGAACTTACGTATGGCCAGCCATTAGAGATACAGAAGATATGGAATAATTTTATGGCTTTTTCTCCCAGATGCAACAGAGGTTGTTGAGTTCCATCAGTTCTCATCATCAATTCATTCCAGGTCTCTTGTCTCCAGGAGGTGCAATTTATATAGTGTGGGGAGTCTTATCTCACGAGCATTCTAGAGTGGGCCAGCCAGTGTTGGGAGGTATTCACCCCAAGATTGTAAAACCCAGTTGGCCCCAATCAGTACAAGCATGAAAGACTCAGTAGAACCAACGTATGGCCAGCCATGACTAGAGATACAGAAGATATGGAATAATTTTAGGGCTTCGCTCCCTGATGCAACTGAGGTTGTTGGGTTTCATCTGTCATTGATATTAACTAAATATTTCATGTAGCATTGGGGGCACTGACTTCTTGCCATGGGGGGGGGGGGAATTGAGATTAATTTGCCCACGGATTCAGGAAAAGCAGAGATGTTCTTGGGAAGAACTCCTCCCGACCAGCCATCTTGCCAAGGGGCACATAAACATTTCTTGTTGTGCTATGTGAGCTTGCAATAATCTGGCACACGCAGTGAGTGGCCCCCAAAGACATGTGATTCGAGCGCTCAGATATTTTAACTCACAGCCCTTTGTCCAGAATCCATTTCATCACTACTGAGAAATCCTCCATTCTGACGATGGGGCGAACAAACAGTGCAACGGGGGCAACATCTGGCAACAATTAAACATGGGAAAACATGGAGGCTCAGACGACAGAGGAGATATTGTGTGAAAATGGGCTGCACATCCTTCTTAAGCGCCGACACAATTTTACTCAGACAATTCGCCAAAAAAAAAAAAAAAAAAAGCAAAATAAAAGTTCACCGACAAATGAAAATGGTTTTGTTTCTAGGAAGGAAACTTTATATCCTGTTCAGTAGATCCCTTGCCAGTGGTTAAACCCTTGTGATAACAATGGCACATCTGTATGTCCCATGGTATGGGTGCCCCTAGTGGGTGCAAGATATAGGCACGACCTGGCTGGGAAGAGTCTGTTTTGGTATTGCGTCACGTCAGCCCTCAAAGGTGATTTAATAGCCTCTATGGGAGTGTTCTGGTAGGACAACATCATACCGAATCATCCAATAAAGATTCTGACGAATACCAATTTGAATCCAAATTTGCATATGTAAATTTGAGCCGAATCAGTAAAGTTACATGGCCTGTCAACAACTAATTGTCTCCATATCTATGAATCTGTCCAGTTATTGGTCTCCTCTGTCTGTATCTGATGGTCCCATCCAGCCAAAACTTCCACATCCACAGTCCCCAATCGGGAAATTTGGACCTACAGTAGCTACACCCAGCCTGGGCCTTGCAAAAGAGCTGCCTTGGGATGTCACTGGTCCAGGTGGCTGTGCACCAATGAATGCACTTTGCTCAGAAGAGTAGTATTTGTAAGCCCTCCCCCGGCCAAAAAGACCAACTTATCTGGAAGACTCTGGTCTCTGGCTCATTAGTGGAGTAAGACAAAGGCTGAGCAATTTGGAAGAGGGAATACAAACTATGGCTGGGGACTGACCTACCAGTTGCTTGCACCCAACACTCTAGAGCCTAGAATAAAACTGGGTGCTAGTGAATGTCCTATACGTTAGATGATTCAGTGAATATATGACAACAAGCAGTACAGAGAAAGATTGATGTAATTTGTGATAGTATGACATCACAGTGCACACCCCTTGCAGTGGAAGGCGTCTATGCAATGGCTCTTCCTTTATTAACCCAACCGGCCATCTAGCAATTCTGGATGAACTGTCACTGTCGGCATTGCCAGGGGCCCCTCCATACTAACTAACATTGGCCCCAGTATTTTAACCTGAGAAAAAGAATCAATCTAAACCCCCTCCCCCATCTAGTGATGGTGTCCCCCCCTTCATTCAGAAATCCCCGGATTAATACTACACATATCCGTTCCTAGGTAACTGCATGCTGGTATATTTAGAAAGGGATTACATACATTGCCCCAGGGAAGTTCCTTTCTGGAATGAACTCTTGTAGGGAGTTCTTGGAGTGAAGGCAACAAATCATCAGACAGACGGCAAGTTCCCTTTTATTCTCTTGCCTTTTTTTCCTCCCTACGTTAATTTTTTTGAGGAAAGAGTTTCGCTGATGGATTGTTTGCTTGTGTGACGTTTAAATGTTTCCCTTTATTATGATCCTCAGCCAGATCCCATACAATCGGCACTTTGTAATGCGCGAATCGGTGCGCGTGTAACTGTTGCCAGATGGAAACCCTTTATCTGTGCCTATGTATGGGGGGGATTGTGCTGTTTCCTAGTTAAGAACTTGGTGTAAGAGGTAAAACACCGGCGGGTCAAAGAAGGACAATGTTTGCTATAAACAGGTTATAGTCTCATTTTTATTGACTTTATGCAGTCGCTGCACCCTCTATCCTCACCATACAGCCAACAACCAGAGCTTCCAGTGGAAATGTCTCCCTTCGTCTCATCTTCATTAATTCTTCTTTGTATTCTCCCTGTATTATACTGTCACAGATGTGGGTAAGTCTGGGGGCAAAACGGAAGTGTAGTTGACAGTTTCGTTGAGTGTTGGTAGTAGGGATGCACCCTATCCATCATTTCTATAATGAATCATCCATGAAAGATTTGGCTAAATTAGTTGGCAGGAAGTCAGTCCAAACCAACCCTTTCCCAACCCAAAACCAACTCTTTCCCAACCCAAACCAAACCTTTCCCAACCCAAAACCAACCCTTTCCTGACCCAAAACAACCCTTTCCTGACCCAAACCAACGCTTTCCCGACCCAAAACCAACCCTTTCCCGACCCAAAACCAACCCTTTCCCGACCCAAACCAACCCTTTCCCAACCCAAAACCAACCCTTTCCCGACCCAAACCAACCGTTTCCTGACCCAAACCAACCCTTTCCTGACCAAACACAAAACCTTTCCCAACCAAACCAACCCTTTCTCGACCCAACCAACCCTTTCCCAACCCAAAACCAAATATTTCCCCATGTGTCTTCATTCCTTATACCCACCCTCTCTACCATCAGGTACCAGTATATACTGTTAATAAGTGACGACTGTCACAAAGGAGATGGTATATGAGTAAAATTCACATTAGACTTTTAATCAGCCCCAGGGCTCACATGAAATGAATTTACTTTATATGGAAAGTTGAATGAGAAAAGCTTTTATTATCACATACAGTTGGGACTATAACCCATAAAATCCCCAGTGGGTGAAGACAGAAAGTGCACCTGTAATTGCCACAGCCGTACAGAATCAGAAGGGACATATACAATAAAGGTCAAATAAAATTGTGGCCCAGACATAAGAGTTTAAGCAAAGTTAGAAAATTTGGAGAAGGATCAAAGGATGGACATTGGAGATAAGGCAATACACGGGTCAATTCTACTCCTCCAGACCTCAACAACCAAACATATCTGCCAACTGATTAAGTTGGCAGCTTATTGGGCAGTGGATGGGACATTCCGATAGGTTCATGGTTCAATATATAGCCAAAAGTCAGCCAATATGCCAATTGAGCAGGTTTAAAAATACCGGTGGATCGTGGAATGCATTGGTTCATTGATGTGGACCTCGATCCTTATTCTCCTCATTGTGGCCATAGGGCCTCAAGGTGGGCATATCAGGGAGAGATCTACTTGTTTGGTGACCTCGTCAAATGAGAGGATCTCTGTATGTATGGCCAGCTTTAGACATCGGGAATCTGAGCCCAAGACCTTTCCTGTTTTTGCTGCCTTTCTTAACCAATAAAGTTTAGATGACTGAAATTAGAAACCCAGAAAGAAGGTTGAAAGAGGACTTGGCCTGGAGATAAAGTGATCAGCCTTTGATCTGAGATCTCATACTAGATAATTTCCCTATGGTAACTCCTTCTGACTCCTTCTGGACATATAACCTAATCTCCTGGTGTCCCGTCTGTTAACCAGTCAAGATCAACCTACAAACAGCAGAGAATTAGTACCTGGCCAGGTCTTCTTCATGGGTCACTGGTACATGTTGAGGCACATCATGTGACATAACATGGTGCAACTTAATAGGTTAATGCAAAACAAAAAAAAGGCTTAGCAGAAAGTTCACTAAGAATCCCACTACTGTTTGAGCTTCCCAAAAAAGTAAAAACAAAATCAGATATACATATTGAACTGAAGACATACCTTCTAAATATTATATGAACACATATTCATGCCTATACCATGTGGAGGATATATTGCCCTTTAAACTAACTGCTCTTGAGATCTCCCATGACAGACGATCATTTAACTACCTAGCAATTTAAAGAGAAGCTCAACTAACTTCCCTAATGCCAGTATTTATTTATTTAGGAAGGATATAAATGAGCTCAGAGCAATAGCAGAGACGTGCAACTAAACTGCTGGGAGAAATAGAAGAATGGAACTATGAGGAAAGACTATCAAGCTTGTGGTTGTTTTCTTTGGAGAAGAGGCACTTGTAAGGGGTCATAATTACCCGTTATAAGTACATTAGAGGACATCATAGACAGATAGAAAAGAAACACGAAAGTGCAAGAGGACCCTCCTTTAGACTTGAGGAAGTTTCACAGTGAGGCTGATGAATACCCTGCTAGAAGATGTTGGCATGACTGGTTTGATTGTCTTTGTCTTTAAGAGTAGCTTGAAGGTCTTACAATCAGCAACTTCCTCCCGATTTACTCCTTTTTGAACAAGTAGATTAGGGGTCACCCGGGTCAGTGGTGAGAGTGGATCACAGGTCAGTGGTGAGAGTTGCCAACTCCCTTCATTGTACTATATTTTCATCAAGTCTACTGGAAGCCTGGAACTTGTTTCGGATCACTAAAGATCCTTCAGGTCTTCTTGGACAGGCTCATCATGGCAAGTTCCCACTGTTGGTCCCACTGGGCCAGGGTAATAATTTCTTCTATAAGCTGTAGGAACTCTTGAGGTTCTTGAGATGTTCCACCCTGCTATAGGGATATAATCCTATCAAATACAAGGCTTTCAACAAGTTGGGGTAAGAATACATTTTACCCAGGGGAATTGCTTTACTTCTCTGCACCGAGTAATATTTTCTTTCCTCTAGCTTTTTTCTTTCCTCTATTGTTTGAAGGATTTTTTTGCTCCTTGAATTAATGTTTAAAAAATAAATTAGGCTAAGAGAGACTTGAAAAGCTTGGCACAATTACTGATCGGGTATTAGAACAGGTCTTTCATATAAATGGGAAACATCCCTGAAAAAGTTTAAATGAAACCCAGAAAACTAATTCCATAATATTCTTCATCTGAAAAAAACACGGGAAAAGAGTATAAAAGGAACACACAATGGATATCTTAGATAGGTAAGGGGTGGGGGGTTAGGAAAATATGTACCCCCTACTGTAAATGATAAGGATATTAGAAGTCACTGAGGGGTTGTTCTGTGACCATATAAAGGCACAAGGCTGCAGGCTGAGTTATACAGGGAACTCTGAGTATCACTCATGTATTATAAGGGATAATATACCCCCTACTGTAAATGATAAGGATATTAGAAGTCACTGAGGGGTTGTTCTGTGACCATATAAAGGCACAAGGCTGCAGGCTGAGTTATACAGGGAACTCTGAGTATCACTCATGTATTATAAGGGATAATGTACCCCCTACTGTAAATGATAAGGATATTAGAAGTCACTGAGGGGGTGTTCTGTAACCATATAAAGGCACAAGGCTGCAGGCTGAGTTATACAGGGAACTCTTAGTATCGCTCATGTATTATAAGGGATAATGTACCCCCTACTGTAAATGATAAGGATATTAGATGTCACTGAGGGGTTGTTCTGTGACCATATAAAGGCACAAGGCTGCAGGCTGAGTTATACAGGGAACTCTGAGTATCACTCATGTATTATAAGGGATAATGTACCCCCTACTGTAAATGATAAGGATATAAGAAGTCACTGAGGGGTTGTTCTGTGACCATATAAAGGCACAAGGCTGCAGGCTGAGTTATACAGGGAACTCTGAGTATCACTCATGTATTATAAGGGATAATGTACCCCCTACTGTAAATGATAAGGATATTAGAAGTCACTGAGGGGTTGTTCTGTGACATATAAAGGCACAAGGCTGCAGGCTGAGTTATACAGGGAACTCTGAGTATCACTCATGTATTATAAGGGATAATGTACCCCTACTGTAAATGATAAGGATAATCCAGTATTCATTGAAATGTTCCCATCCAGTTCCATGAAATACAACTGACTCAAGGATATTAAGAAATGAGGAAATATTTGGGAATAATCTTTTCGTAAGACATTTAGTTCCTGACCTTCACTCCACTGTAAGATAATGTTACAGATCTCTGTTAATGAGTCCGGCCCGGGAAACCCAAGCTCTGGTCTGAAACATTTCCCCTAAACCAACACTACAGTAATCATGTAAAAATGTCGGCACTCCCAGATACCAATCACACTGCGGCATCTTTATTCCTAATTAAAATCTGAAATGTTGAGTTCCAAGGTAATGGCAAAGTCTACTGTAAACGTTTATGAGGGGAAAATGGAAATCTCATTTCATTCAAACCAAGTCGCAAAAAAAAAATGAGGGTCTCCATTGTCTCAAGTGGTGTAAAAACTTCATCAGCCGCAGCTTGGATACATTCCATATTTTATTACAGAATCCTACGTAATTGGTAACAGTGTATTCCCCGAGCAATATTCTCCAATGTAATATAGAAAAGGCTGGGAAAAATTAATTGTTTGGTGGCAGCTTAGCGAAATGAAGAAAAAAGAATCATTGGCCCCTAAAGGGATTCAATAAAGCTTTGAAATCACCGTCATAAAGAATTCCGACATAATTTCCTCCAAAATGTGCTACACACAGTGGTGTAACTACTGGGGGGTAGTGATGAGCGTATCTTTACCGCTTCACTTCCCCGAAAAATTGGCGAAATTGTGAAAATATTCTCGAAACAATTACATTTTGCGAAACACATTGAAGTCAATGCGCAAAAAATTTTATGCGTGCGACAATCTCCAAATGCATTAAAGTCAATGCCCGTTTTTTCTTATGGCGACTTTTTTGTCCTAATGCATTGAAGCACATGGGCGTTTTTTCTTATGGCGACTCTTGTCCTAATGCATTAATGTTCATGGGTGTTTTTTCTTATGGCGATTTTTTTTTGTCCTAATGCATTAGGTCTGGCCACACAGGCAGATTCGAGGAGATTAGTCGCCAGGCGACAAATCACCTCTTCTTCGTGGCAATTAATCTCCCCAATCTGCCTTCCCCTGCCTTAAATGTAAATCGCCTGGGGTCAGGCACACAGAGCGCTTCATTTTTCAAAGTCGCTCAAAGTTTCCTCGTGAGGCAATTACGGGCGACTTCGGAAAACAAAGTGCTCCGTGTGCCTGCCCCCAGGCGATTTACATTTTAGCCGGCGGAAGGCAGGGGAAGGCAGATAGGGGAGATTAATCGCCACGAAGAAGAGGAGATTTGGCATTTTTTCTTATGGCGACTTTTTTCCCAAATGCATTAAAGTCAATGGGCGTTTTTTCTTATGGCGACTTTTTTTGTCCCGATGCATTAAAGTCAATGGGCATTTTCTCTTATGGGTGTTTTTCGCAGTGAATTCTCACCGAAACTTCTCAGAAAAATTTGCACATGGCAAAACTCTGAATTTCTACGCGAATCCATTGCTGGCGAATAAATACGTTCATCACTACTGGGGGGCCCCATGGGTAGTGAGCATAACACACATTTTGGTGGTATAACTACTGGGGGGCCCTATAGAACCTGCTGGGGACACTTTGGAGCTAGGGTGGAGAATGTGTACCTGGCATCCAGGGTGGGCCCTGACTGACGCAATAAACGTAATATTTGGTAGCACCCCATTTGGAAAGAATAGATCAAATCCCATAGCCATAAATGAGCTTCCTCTATCTCTCTGCTGGTGGTTTGGACCTTGACAAGTGGTTTCACTTTTCTCAGCCTTGTCCTTGATGTACTTTTCAGATCACTCCATGTTTAACAGGATTTAATTGCCACTTCAAAACAGTCAAGCATTTTGTTTTTCTCCATTCCTGGTGTTTTCTGACGTGTGCTTGGATCATTGTACTCCTGGAAGACCAATAATCTGCAATGGAGACTCAGCTTTGTGACACTGGGTTCAATTTTGCCAACCAAAATGCCTTATTAATCTCTTGACACAAATACACCCAGTCCCAGGTGGGGCAAACCACTGAAAATTCTCCAAGAGTGAAAGAATGGGATTATATTTCTTTGAAGGCTTCATTTTTTTCCAGTTAACAAAGAGACTGTGCTCTACCAAAAAAAGCTCAAATGTTGTCTCTGTCCATAAGACATTCCTTTGGCTTGTCCAGGTGTATTTCGGAAAACTCCACACAGACTTTCTTATGGTTCTCAGAGGTGCGGTCTTCCTGGGTCTCCAACCATACAGCCTTCTGAGTTCACTGAGTTGGAGCAAAATGGAGACAATAGAACAAGATGGCAACAGCTGGAGAAGATGGTTACACCATGACAGAAGGGCAGGTTACAAAGTGCAAAAACTAGACGCAGGCTGCTATTTGTTCCAGGCTTTGCACCCTACTCCACTGTCCTCCTCTGGATGCAGGTTATTTTCCCATTGAGTTGTCAGGATAGGGGTCTTCCAGATTCTGCTACCATCCAGCACCTTTCCATTAAGTTGGGTAAGAGAATGCAGAAAAGCTGGAGCACAAGGGACTGTATATGCCCCCTACTTGCTGTTATCCCTCTAGTAAAGCAATGCTGCATGAGATATATGGGATACCTGCATGTCTTCACTGACCTTCCGTGTGTGTGTGCAGATTTATCTTCTAGGCAGAAGAAGTCATGCAAGAGAATCCAAGATGGCGGCCTCCATGGAACTGTAATTTTTTAATAATTGGCAGAACTAGATAAAAATGGCAAAGTTGTTGAGATTCCAGATTTCCAGTGTGTAAAGGGAGTAATGTAAATGAAAAAATAAAGATTAAACAGAAATACAGACAACTACTTTACTAGCTAATTTCAGGACAAGATGAGCTTTATATGCCCCCTACCAAGAGAAAAAGGGGAAGGACATAGATCCAACCTATAGGCCTCCATTTGTTTTAAACCTAAACAAAACGTCCTTGACTACTTGGTAAATATCTAGATTTTAGTCAGTCCTGAAACCTCATAGTAGCTACCATAGGTCTCCCGCTATTATAGTAGAGTGCCATGTTGGGCAAGTGTGCCGCCCACCACTCAAGCCTCAGTTCACTGACTTCCCCTAATGTAGCCCTTTTATATCACTTAATTGTCTGCTCTGTTCAATTCCTTGTAATCCTTTTGGGGGTCTATCATCCAAAATCCCCTTTTGCTACCCTCTACTGACCTGAACAAACCAGTGTTGTCAGGTGTTTACTATTCAAATCAAAAGGAGGCATCAGGGGGAGCTTTAATTTTCAGCTCAATGTGCTACAACGTGTCTACCTCCTTGTATTTTCTTCTATAAACGTACAGCAGACACAATGCATAACAGATGTCAGCCATCTTATAAGAGATGACGTCAATTTCATGACATGGCCTTTTTATATCAGCCCATTATTTTTCTAACAGTTTGGAAAGAGAAATAATAATTAAAAGCTGGACTAATTAAAGGAACGCTCTGTCAGCAAAAGCATTAACTGGCGCCTGTAAACCTCAAGTGATCCCTTCAAACGTTTGACTTCGGGGAAGATTATCCTCTCCCCACCTCTTGTGAGCCTTCTGTAGGGACAGACTCTTCAACGAGCCTCCTCTGCCATCAGAAACAAGTATAGACAGTAGGGCAAGATGGAGAAACAAGTACAGATATATACTGTATACACACATATATATCTGCTCCAACATCCTCACCTTACAAGTCAGTAACCATCCCACAATGTTGTATGTTACAGGTGCAAACAGGGGTGACTGCCCAGGTGTCAACACATTACAGGGTCATGTACAGCAACAGCTGTTACAAAGAAGAATGTAGAACAACAGGTACATTTGGAGACAGAAGAGCAAGATGGTGACAGAACAACAAGTTGGGTGCAGTAGGGCAATATGGCGACAGAAGAGCAAGATGGAGACAGTAGGGCAAGGTGGAAACAGTAAGGCGAGGTGGAGACAGTAGGACAAGATGAAGACAGTAGGGCAAGATGGAGACAAGAAGGATACAGTAGGACAAAATGGAGACAGTAGGGCAATATGGAGACAGTAGAGCAAGATGGAGACAGTAGGGGAAGATGGAGACAGTAGGGAAAGATGGAGACAAAAAGTAGGGCAGGATTTAGACAGTAAGGCAAGATGATGAACGAAGTCAAGATGGAGACAGTAGGACAGGATGGAGACAACTTAATAAGATGGCACTAGTACAAGATGGTTATACTAGGGAAAGATAGCAACATTAACATTTGATAGGGCTCATTTCCTGATGTCATGGCAGGGTATAAAATGTAAATAACAGGCACAAGCCACCATGTTTTTTTATTTTTTACCCTGCCCCATTGTCATTCCCTGTGGGTGCAGGTTCTAGAATAGAATGCAAGGATCTGCATTTTCCCAATTAATACAGCAAGTGTACAGGCAGAGAATGTTCATGGGGGAGGGGTGGCACATAGGTGATCTCTCTATTAAGCCCTGCCTATGCCCTAACTTGCAGATGATTTAGGTACGAGGTGCAGAGTTCAGCAAAGTCACAGATGCAAATGATCACAGGTGACTTCAATGTTGTGCCCCTTAGTGTTCTAGGACTGATTATTGGTAATGAGTTTTGCTCTACATGTGCCCCTACAGCACAAACATCAGAACCCATCAATAGTTGCAGGTTGTCAGGTGGTGCAACAATAGCTAAAAGGCTATAAACAGTCCCGCTTAGTAGAATGGGGTTCCACAAAGTCTGTTTTGTCTAAGCTGAGAACATCCCTTTCAAAACCTACATTACTTTCTATTGTAACACACACTTTTCAGTTCATTATTTGAGGGGGGCCCACACTGATAAAACTAGGCACATGTTTCTACACACTGTGTGATGTTGGTACAACTATATGTTTACCCATGGAGTAGTGATGCTTAGGGAAGAGAGTAACACTAGAGTAAGATGACTACTGTGATCACTGAGACAGAGACAGCAGAATAAAAGAAATAAACTGAGCTGTGTCAGCCCTAATTTACTGCTCGTTAGTGTAAGTAGGAATTACGTTGGTGTCCCAATGAAAATATTGCTGTAGGGCCCGGCTGTGGTTCCACCCTCACATCGTTACAGGGAAATGCTTTATGGACGCTCTGCTTCTTGCTTGAAATTGAAGCCGGGGTAGATAAATGGAATGTTCAACGTCTAATGATACTTTTTATGGGACAAACATAAAAGCTGAAATGACAGTTTCTCAACCACCCAGGATGTGTCTTCGGGACATTTCCATAACGAACCATGAAAGCTGCAATTTCAACTTTTTATATTGCCTCAGTAAAATGTATCATTCAGTCTGGAGAATTTCTTCCTCCTCTTCCTCTCACATTCTCTCTCCCCAAACTCATACATGTCAAAGTCGGAATGCAGGGTTATTATTCCTTATGGGTTGCATTTGCAACCTTACACTGTCTAACATACATACCTCAGTGTGTATTATGTGTGCTGAAATCCTGAAACTAAATACAATGGAGTTAATCCTGTGAATTTGTCTGTGGTGCTGAGGTCTAACCTGAGAATGAGGACCCTCAGTTTGCCCTGATGCCTGTTGGTGGTGCTAGTATACGAGGTGATCCCTGAATGGGGTGCTGGGAATGTTCAGATTGAGCATCACTAATGGTTTGGTACCACATTGGCAGGAAGAAGTGGGGAGATATGTTTGTCAAAGTCAACCACAAAAGGGCCAGGATATCTCACCTTTCAGCACATGGTAAACTGCCATACCCATGGATACCACCATCTATACAACTTATTATAAGACAATGATCATATCACCAATTATGCTGGTTGGCCAATGATCCCACACACATGAAGGTCAATGGCCAACTAAATCCTTTGAACTATCAACTCAAGAAAAATCTGAACCAGGGCCCCTCTACATGACCCCAAAACACTACCTGTTGCTGTATTCTTTGCATTCTATACAATACTGGACATCTGTAGGACCCTGATTCTGGAATATTGACTGCACAAAGCAGCCCCCGGGTTCCATATAAGCAGCGGTGAATTCAGAAATTACTGGCAGCAAAAACATTTCAAAATTTCACACCCCAAATGTTGACATACATATTTATATTGGTATCGGCAACCCCACTGGCCCTTTGTACTCTTGGACCCCCCAAATCTTGGAGATAAGTTTTTCCTTTGCATGTATATATTAATTAGACCTGACTTTAATATTCAGTTGGAATATTCCAGAATTAATGTGATGTTCCTTTTAAGATCCAAGATCTCCAATCTCTAATTTTAGTGAATGACACTTAAGCATTAAAGTCCATATCTAATTGGCATAAGAAATAGGGTGGTCTTTGTGGTCGTAAGGCCTAACCCAATCAGCTGTCCATGAAAGCAAAACTTCCTGCACAGGAAATAAAGCAGAATTAGGTGCTGGGGAGACAACTCAAGCAATTGGTCGTTTGGATAGAGGGAAGCTGATTAGATTGAGCTGATAATATAAAGGAAGAAGTGGGAAAGGCTAAGGAATTTCTGAATTCCCGGCTTGATGGCAGAGGTGCTTTCTCTGAGTGCACAATTAATTCAGGTTGATGAGGGACAAGATGGGGGGGGGGTGATGAAAAGTGAGTCAGGTGATGAAACGTGAGTCAGGATGTGAAAACAGATTCCTAAAAAACAAAAACAGTTCATTGTTACAAGTGAGAAGTCTCATGGAGGTGTTCTCCCATAGTCAAGTGGGTTTTGTCCCTTCCAGTAAAATCTTGAGGGGTCTCGGTTGCCTTTACTTTTCAGTTTGCACCAGGCCTCACGCTAACTAAATCAGCTCTTTGATGTCCCACAGTAACATGCCAAGCCCTAATCATTCTTCAGATAGGGACCTTCAGTCTTACAGGAGAACCTTTTAGCCCACTGTCCCAGAACAACACCCCTAGTGGTCATAAATAGATGGTGGTGTTGCTACTAAAGGCTATGATCACTAAAGATCCACATTAGGGCTGGATCTGGTGAAAAGGGCATTTGCTCTAAATAGCACCCTAGTGTAGTGGGGGCCCATTGAAACATCTATGTCCAAATACAGATCATTAATTGCACTATTTGATACTTAGTATTAACATCAAGTGACCCTCAAGCTGCTTCAACTACAAATCCCAGTAATTCTTTACCGAAGGGCCCTGGGAGGCCGCACCATCTGGAGGGCCACAGGTTGCACACCCCTGATGTATATACAAATGTATTATATCCTTAGTATTTTTTTCAACATCCCCAAGGGGTAACTACAAACGTATGTAGTGCACTTGTGCACATGACGCTGTATGGTATATTGGGGTGCAAATAGGAAGAACTGCCTGAAACCATATCTATAGTGGGGTATGGCAGAGGAACACCTGTAGGCAGGAGAGGCAGGTGTATTAGGGCAAGATGGCAGTAGCAGAACAAGATGGAGTCAATAGCAGCACATGGAGACACTAGAGATGGCAACATCAAGGGTGACCAACACCAATGAATCTCCTACAAAAAAACAAGATGATTTATTTGTTTATAATGAAAATCCTTGTGGAAAGGAAAATTGAAAACAGTTAAAAAAATGGATGAAAAATAATTACAATACAAAGCAGAAATGAGACCTAAACTTTACTGTTTATAAACAAACCTGTAGAACATGGTGTAACCCAAATGTCTCACCTGCACCAGAGCACAAACAATCCCAGGCATTTACAGGCTCGCAGCAAACAGGATTAAGGGCCATTAAAGGAGAGTCGTTAGTAAAGCCCTGGGCACTTCCTCTTCCTGGGATCCTTTATTGGCCACTGCACTAATTACAAACTGACATTTTATGTTCCTTGTTAACGGCCTGAAGCTAAATTGATAGCATGTGACCGAGAAGCTTTGTTAGTGATCTTGTGCATTTACGTTGCACTCACACAAACAAGCAAACGTTTGCCCACTCCCTGCACAGACCAATGGGCCTCATTGTCCATTAATGGGGAATCTGCCGACACCATTAACCTTTAGTATCTCCAGTATTTGCAACTGGTCGTTACAAGTATCACAAATAAAACTACAGAGAACTCATTTACATTGTATTGTACAATAATGTATGTAAAAATCTCTCTTTTTCTGTTAGCGCCGGCCTGGTGGCCTATTTCCTTGTGTATGATAGCCACTTCATTGAATTTATGACTAATGTAGAAGTGCCACAATACTGGGATTGTCACAGTGTCAAAATTGCTGTAACTTTACGCACCACTTGAAGTTGAGCTGCTCTTTGTTATTTCATATGGGATCAACCTGCCTTCCTGAGCTCTATATTAATGGGGAAAAGGTGAATGGTACATAGAAAATGAGGAACCACAGATGGACCCTGCCCAGACAGAGAGAAGATGAGGGGCACATACAGAATGAGAAACCACAGATGACCCTGCCCAGACAGAGGGGAAGGTGAGGGGTACATACAGAATGAATAACCACAGATGGACCCTGCCCAGACAGAGGGGAAGGTGAGGGGTACATAGAGAATGAGGAAGCACAGATGGACCCTGCCCAGACAGAGAGAAGGTGTGGGTACATACAGAATGAGAAACCACAGATGGACCCTGCCCAGACAGAGGGGAAGGTGAGGGGTACATAGAGAATGAGGAAGCACAGATGGACCCTGCCCAGACAGAGAGAAGGTGAGGGGCACATACAGAATGAGAAACCACAGATGGACCCTGCCCAGACAGAGGGGAAGGTGAGGGGCACATACAGAATGAATAACCACAGATGGACCCTGCCCAGACAGAGAGAAGGTGAGGGTTAGATACAGAATGAGGAACCACAGATGGACCCTGCCCAGACAGAGAGAAGATGAGGGGTACATAGAGAATGAGGAACCATAGATGGACCCTGCTCAGACAGAGGGGGAAGGTGAGGGGAAGGTGAGGGGCACATACAGAATGAGGAACCACAGATGGACTGTGCCCACAAATTAAGGGAGTACTGTATAGTTACTGTGGACAAACTTGCCAATGACAGTGACTTTTTTTATCTGTGCATATTAAAGTCGGCAGGGCTAGAAGAAATGTGAAGCTTTAGAACGTTCAAATAATTACACTCAACAGCCAATCAGTGTTAATATAGAATCTAAAATCATCTTTGAGTATTGATAAATCTTCCCTGAAGAGAATTATGGCACCAGCGGGATTGAGTGCCTGTGTGTATGGGGAGCCCGGCCCAGTGTTGTGATTGGTGCATGTGTAACCTGGTGTGTGTGTGTGTCTAATTGTGTTAATTTGTGACATGATCAACGATGGGCCAAGAACCACTCTATTTTCTTAGCAATGTGATGAGTAAATAAACCCTGCTTTACAGTCCCACATTCATGTTCACATCATTTAATCAGCTCATTTGTCTGAGGCATCGCTCTCTCTCCCAGTGCGACGTTACTGTAGTTGATAAATACAAGGGGAAGTTAAATGGAACATGCTGGATGAGTAGAGGGTCGGAGGGGATCGAAGATGTAATTATGATGAATTATAGAAATGTTCTTTTAAAGATATTATTTTTGGGTCCCACCGGCGGGTGAATGTGAGTCGGCCTTGGCTGACTCCCACATTGCATCACTTCGCCTCTATGCCTTTCCGTGTCCTAATTCTATTGGCAATTAGACCAAAGTCTGATTTATTTAATTAATATTCTACAATGGATATTGCCAGTTGTTTCCCTCTGAACTTAATCGGTTACATGTGTTGTTCTGTGAAGGTCCCTCCCAAAGCATTGGCTAATCTGGGCAAAACTACAATTCCCAGAATCCTCCGGGGAATCATTCAATGTGGCGTCTACCAAAACACAATCACCATTGGTAAATGAGCATTTGTTTTACCAACATAAGACGAATGACTGTTGGGACGAATTATGGTTGGGAGTTAAGCCATGATGAACTGGAAATTAAAGGTCAAAAGAGAACTAAAAATCACAAAATGTCCAAGTACTAATGTATGATATTGTATTGGATATTTATGTATCACATGGAATTTGTCTTTATAGCACAATAATAGATCTGACTTTATTTCCATCACAAAATGTACCTGACTGATTACAAAAGTGAGAACTTTATTCTGTAGAGCCCATTTTCAATACCACCTACTTTCCAGAGAGTTCTGTCTATATTTGGGTCCATGACTCAAGATTGTCTTCTGAAAACAGAACAGTGAAAGCACAGACTAGTGGTGGTTTGGTTGCCCTGAAAGCTACAGGGGAAGGCTCCCTATTTCACAAGCCCCCAACTGCCACTGGACCAACCCAAGCACCTGACTTCAGCAGAGGTGGTTGGGTTGGCCAAGGTTTAGAAGGCACTGGTGTTACACTTATTCAATACAGAGTATATATAGAGAGAGGTTTGGTGGAACTCTATATGTTGGACTGACTTGATGTATAGGCTGAAACATCTAATGGGATTCCCTTCATCCACTCTGGAACTGACCATATATTAATTGTCAGACTGGTCCTCCAACAGCCCAGCAGAGAACCTAATATCCAGGGCCTACTCTACGATAAGATGCTGATGGGGCTAAATGTTCTACTGGCCTATGGTGAAAATCAGTGTCTGTGCCCATTGGGAGATTTGCTTGTACTCTCACTCCTTTTGGAGCATCAAAAATCCATTTGCAAATGTGTTTTGATGAAGTCTGCAAGTTTGGGTTTATTTGAACATGATATTTATTCTCTCTGGACTGGGGCCACTTGTGTTTTTGCCACAGACTATACCATGTACTGATCACCTAGGGGGGATCTGATAGTCGGCACATTTGTCGTCTGCTTGGACCGAAGCCATGGTGACACCATTCCAGACGATGGTGCAAAGAGACTATTATCATGACGTGCTTTTTGAAGTAAATCTAAGCAAAAGTGATATATCATCTCGAAACACATTCGTCTGCTTCAAAAACCTCAGAGTCACATAGACTGGAGCAATAAATAACCAAGCGTTAAAAGCTCAAATGCCTGGAGCTAAGTATCACTGCAGTTCATACCCATGCCATGGGCACTGAGGGGGGAACATTTGTTACCTACTAATATCAAAGAGGGCTTCCACCAAACAATATAAAGGGCAGGCTCGCCTTTTTTCTTTCTTGGACACCGTTGGACATATCACTGGCTGATTTGGAATCGGACCTAACAGATACCATATGAGTGGCTCAAATATGACAAACACTATATGATATAAAGCTCATAGTCATTGGTGTATCAGTGTGTCCAATAGATAAACTGACCAATATTGGGATTATGTTCCTTTAATGTTCTTAAAACAATGCGACTTTAATGGTACATGTAAAGATAGCTCCTTTGGAAGCAGTGGTTGTCCAACCATTTCAATTCAAACCTCCTTTAAGGTCCAACCTTTGGTCAAGGTCCATCTTAGCTCTTGAAACTAGTACAGATATAGGAAACAGTTTGTTCCAAGGATATCAAAGGCAGAAAATACATATTCATGAACTTCTACCTGGGCTTTCAGATGTATCTACTACAGCAAATGGCCACCCTCACCCTGGATCTCAGGCTGAGCCTCAACTTCCACTGCTCCAAGTCACTTGAGTGCGTCCAACCTCACCGTTTGGGAACCATTGCTTTGAGGAGACATGTGTCCATCTCATAAGGAAAAGTCCATGTACATGAAAGCATCAACTGGAAAGGTCAGCTGCCTCTATCCACCAGGCATGTTAAGGGTACGAAATCCAGAAAATCACAGCAGCCAATCGGTTGTAGCCTATAGGCCTCCTCCATGCCATGTGACACAAAGATTTTCCAGTGTTGATTTCCCTTTAAGATATCACCCTGGGCTTTTCATCACTAAACCCAAAACAAAGACTGAAGAACAAACTCAAGAATGTGCTACAATCCACTTTGAAGCCTTCTTTTTTTTTTTCCTTTATCCCTTGGACTTTTCCAAGGGCCCGGCATGAACTTCTACCTCCACATGTTAATCATTTAATTGGCCACATGGTTCCCAGCAATTCTGCATCTCACTGACTAACGGAGCTCAGCTTCGCCCTCAGACAAAGAGTTGCGAAACCCGTTGTTTAGTCAGCGAACCGCAGCGCGCAGCAGAATAATTGATGGATGTTATTATGGAGGTAATGAACCTTAAAATCTGCCTTACAGCTCCGTAGAGTTTGTTCACATGGTGTCGGCATCAGAGGCAGAAGACTAATGGATTCCCAGTTAGTTTTTCGTTTGGGCAACGCTCACATTACAGTAAGAGGGGGGGAGATACTGTCCACAGAATCTTTTTCTCCATCAGCGAGGAACGTCCGACCCACTAGAGGCTCTCCAGTGTCTTTCCACCTCTCACCAGTCATTTATTATAGGGGGTGATACATCAGGAGGGGTGCTGGGAATAACTGCGCAGATTAAAGTACAGTCAAGGTGAAGTTTAACCGATCAGGGAAACAGAAGTGCGAACATAACTATGGCTTCCATTTGTACACAAGCCCTAACTCCACCTTGACTGCACCTTAATTTGTGTGGTTATTCCCAGCATTCCTCCTGATGTGCAATGTATTTCCCACCCCCCATAACACTTACGGGCCAATTCATTAACTTCGAGTGAAGGAATAGAAGAAAAAAAACTTCGAATTTCAAAGCGTTTTTTTGGCTACTTCGACCATCAAATGGGCTACTTTGACCTTCAACTATGATTTCAACTTCGAATAGAAGGATTCAAACTAAAAATCGTTCGACTATTCGACCATTCGATAGTCGAAGTACTGTCTCTTTAATAAAAAAATTTGACCCCTTAGTTCGCCACCTAAAAGCTACCGAACTCAATGTTAGCCTATGAACTCAATGTTAGCCTTTTGGTCGAAGGATAATCCTTCGATCGTTGGATTAAAATCCTTCGAATCGTTCGATTCACAGGATTTAATCGTTCGATCGAACGATTATTCCTTCGATCGCTCAATCGCAGTACTTGCGCAAAATCCTTCGACTTCGATATTCGAAGTCGAAGGATTTTCATTCCCCAGTCGAATATCGAGGGTTAATTAACCCTCGATATTCGACTGGGGAATGAAAATCCTTGATGAATTTGCCCCTTAATTGCAAGAATCCATCATTTTGGGATTTGGACAAATACCAAACCAAAATAATTTGAACCTTAATTTGCATAGTCAAATTTAAGAACTACAAAAATTGTAAAAAAAAAATTGTCACATGCAACTGCTCAGAGCTTCAAAGTCCCATTTCTTAAAGGGTTTGGATTTGGTTTGCCTAAAACTTGCAAAAGTTCCGGGATTTACCCAAATCCCCAACCCAATGTTGGATTTAGTGCATCTCCACTGCAAAACCCCCCTAGAAGAGCTGTAACTGCAGAGGTTGCACGGGTGCAAATGTGTCAAAATTTGAGATTGGGATGAATTTCTTCCCCCACTATTCAAGAAAAACGTTGCCCAAAAGAAAATCTCAGAATTTTTGAATTTGAGTTTGGCTTAGTCTTGAACATTTTTGGAGATTTGTCAAGTGAAAAAATGATTTAAAAAACTCTGCAGATAAAATCTTTTCCGATTCTATGGAGGGCAAGTTAGAGGCACATTTTCAACATTCAAGCAATTTCAGTGTCTGAGATTTTTTTTACCGTTTCCCAGTTTTTGTGGTCAATATGCGGGTGATCAATTTTAATTGGGAGGTTTTTTTTCACAATCATGTTTAAAAATAACTATAGTGATGAGTGAAGTTTTTCGCCAAGCTTCGCAGTGAAAATGACACCCATAGACTGTTCTATCCACGTCGGATGAGACAAAATGAAGCCGTTCTTGAAATACACGTCTCTTACGGTCAGGACTTACAGGTAGTTTCGGGAAGATTAGTCGCCCGGCAACAAATCTCCACTTCTTTCGGGGTGTCTAATCTCCCTGAATTGCCTCTCCTGCCTTCCTGTCGGCTAAAATGTAAATCGCTGCCTGGGTGGCACTCATGATTTGTTTTCCGAAGTCGCCCGAAGTTGCTTCACGAGGAAACTAATCGCTTGGAGTGCCGTCTAGTGATGGGCGAATTTGCGCCGTTTCGCTTCGCCGAAAAATTTGCGAATTTCGTGCGAAATTCGCGAAACGGCGAAAAATTCGCGAAACTGCGCCGGCGTCTCGTTTTTGACGTCTCGTTTTTTCAACGCCGGCGCCCGTTTTTGACGCCGGCGCCCGTTTTTGACGCCGGCGTCCGTTTTCCGGAAAAAAAATTTCGAATTTTTTCGGCGAATTTTCGCGGGCGTTTCGCGAATTTATTCGCTGGACGCGAATCGCGCAAATTCGCCGCGAATTCGCGCCTGGCGAATAAATTCGCCCATCACTAGTGCCGTCCCGCCAGCGATTTATAAATGCTTTAAATGCCCTTAAATGCCCTAAAAACGGGGCAAAACCGAGGAATTATCTCAATGGGAGCAGAAAATATCAATTGCAAACAGGCAAAGGAGCAGACAAAACAGTGAGATAAGACTGGAGAGAAGAATTTTTATGGAATGAGCACGAGGCAGATGCTGGAAGCAGGTGAGCACTGGGGAGACACATTGAACAACTGACAAATCTCCCCCCTGATGGGGCTGACGGCACATGAACTGCTGCTGGAAGCAGCAGTCCTGTCCTGCTTTATGGCAGCTGAGATTCTAGCTATCTGTATAACAGAACATTCTGTCCCAGTGGCTGCACAGATCCTATCTGATCCCCATTGTAAGCAGCAGTCCTGTCCTGCTTTATGGCAGCTGAGATTCTAGCTATCTGTATAACAGAACATTCTGTCCCAGTGGCTGCACAGATCCTATCTGATCCCCATTGTAAGCAACAGTCCTGTCCTGCTTTATGGCAGCTGAGATTCTAGCTATCTGTATAACAGAGCATTCTGTCCCAGTGGCTGCACAGATCCTATCTGATCCCCATTGTAAGCAGCAGTCCTGTCCTGCTTTATGGCAGCTGAGATTCTAGCTATCTGTATAACAGAGCATTCTGTCCCAGTGGCTGCACAGATCCTATCTGATCCCCATTGTAAGCAGCAGTCCTGTCCTGCTTTATGGCAGCTGAGATTCTAGCTATCTGTATAACAGAACATTCTGTCCCAGTGGCTGCACAGATCCTATCTGATCCCCATTGTAAGCAGCAGTCCTGTCCTGCTTTATGGCAGCTGAGATTCTAGCTATCTGTATAACAGAACATTCTGTCCCAGTGGCTGCACAGATCCTATCTGATCCCATTGTAAGCAGCAGTCCTGTCCTGCTTTATGGCAGCTGAGATTCTAGCTATCTGTATAACAGAACATTCTGTCCCAGTGGCTGCACAGATGCTATCTGATCCCCATTGTAAGCAGCAGTCCTGTCCTGCTTTATGGCAGCTGAGATTCTTAAATGAATTTGTGTATACAGTGTGCATAGGAGGAATTTAAGCCCGAAACAGGATTTTGCCAGAAAATAGTTGCAAGGCATGTGAGTTATAATATGCATTACTAAGTGGACATAGCTGGTAACCTGAGCAGCAAAGAAGCAAAGTTATTTAAGATATTTGGGGTTCACAAGATATCTGCACCATTACAGCGGTGATTCTGTCTATACTGTAGGTACCTGGCTCTGATGGTGGCACTGGGCTGAGTGGTTGGAGCAGATCAAAGTGAGTGTGTAGGAAGGAGACAGGCAAATGTTTTACATCTGTTGAACAGAAACGTTGTTTCTTGTGTCTGAGGTTAATTAGGCTTCTGCGTGAGGCTGTCTGCTTGCATTTAGATCAAGGTCGGGATGGGGAAGGTAATGTAAATATGGATTGATCTGACAGAGAGGGGACAGATGGATCTATTCCAGATACATTAAATTATTCCGGGGCTGACACCGTCACCTGCTCCATAAGGGAATATGACTGAGTAAATGGTTTCCATCCAGCCCAACCCGCTCCTGCCTGGGTTACAAATATCATTGATTCAGCTATTTTATTTATACAGTTTCATGGTTTAAAATCACTAAAAGAATCATGGGGATCATCTTGCCCCACTGTCTCCATTTTGCCCTACTGTCTCCATCTTTTCCTTCTGTCTATATCTTGTCCTGCTGTCTCTATCTTGTCCTACTATCTCCATCTTGTCCTACTGTTTCTATCTTGTTCTACTGTCTCCATCTTGCCCACTGTCTCCATCTTGACCTACTGTCTCCATCTTGCCCTACTGTCTACATCTTGCCTTACTGTCTCCATCTTGTCCTACTGTCTCCATCTTGCCCTACTGTCTCCATCTTGACCTACTGTCTACATCTTGCCTTACTGTCTCCATCTTGTCCTACTGTCTTCATCTTGCCCCACTGTCTCCATCTTGCCCTACTGTCTCATTCTTGCCCTACTGTCTTCATCTTGTCCTACTGTTTCTATCTTGTTCTACTGTCTCCATCTTGTCCTACTGTCTCCATCTTGTCCTACTGTCTTCATCTTGCC
The DNA here is from genome assembly GCF_017654675.1 of Xenopus laevis. Lineage (NCBI taxonomy): Eukaryota > Metazoa > Chordata > Amphibia > Anura > Pipidae > Xenopus > Xenopus laevis. The sequence goes on along the minus strand of NC_054377.1, from coordinate 151,241,223 downwards.
CCACTGTCTCCATCTTGTCCTTCTGTCTCCATCTTGCCCTACTGTCTCCATCTTGACCTACTGTCTCCATCTTGCCCTACTGTCTCCATCTTGACCTACTGTCTACATCTTGCCTTACTGTCTCCATCTTGTCCTACTGTCTTCATCTTGCCCCACTGTCTCCATCTTGCCCTACTGTCTCATTCTTGCCCTACTGTCTTCATCTTGTCCTACTGTTTCTATCTTGTTCTACTGTCTCCATCTTGTCCTACTGTCTCCATCTTGTCCTACTGTCTTCATCTTGCCCCACTGTCTCCATCTTGTCCTTCTGTCTCCATCTTGCCCTACTGTCTCCATCTTGACCTACTGTCTCCATCGTGACCTACTGTCTACATCTTGCCTTACTGTCTCCATCTTGTCCTACTGTCTCCATCTTGTCCTACTGTCTCCATCTTGTCCTACTGTATCTATCTTGCTCTACTGTCTCCATCTTCTCCTACTGTCTTCATCTTGCCCCACTGTCTCCATCTTGCCCTACTGTCTCATTCTTGCCCTACTGTCTTCATCTTGTCCTACTGTTTCTATCTTGTTCTACTTGTCTCCATCTTGTCCTACTGTCTCCATCTTGCCCCACTGTCTCCATCTTGCCCCCACTGTCTCCATCTTGACCTACTGTCTCCATCTTGCCCTACTGTCTCCATCGTGACCTACTGTCTACATCTTGCCTTACTGTCTCCATCTTGTCCTACTGTCTCCATCTTGTCCTACTGTCTCCATCTTGTCCTACTGTCTCTATCTTGCCCTACTGTCTTCATCTTGTCCTACTGTTTCTATCTTGTTCTACTGTCTCCATCTCGTCCTACTGTCTTCATCTTGCCCCATTGTCTCCATCTTGCCCTACTGTCTCCATCTTGTCCTACTGTCTCCATCTTGCCCTACTGTCTCCCTCTTGTCCTACTGTTTCTATTTTGTTCTAGTGGCTCATATTTTTACTGTCACCATCTTGCCCTACTATTTCCATTTCCCCTACTTTTCATACTTACATATGGTGCATAGTGGGGCCCTACTCGATGTGAGAAATCTCCCCTTTTCCTACCCTTGTGGAGGCTTCTCTCTTAACTTGGGTTATAAACATAAATAGGGCAATATAAAATGTCTACTAACAAGCCAATCAGAAAGTAATTCTGTTATAAATCAGACATAAGATTGGTTGCTATGAGTTACATTGCGAGTCAAGTTTGGAATCTGAAATGAAACTGCACCTCACTCATGTGTAAAGATGATCAGAGACAATTTTTGATGCATGTGCTGAAAAGAAGATGGGGGGCTACTGGGGTCATTGTGGGGGCGCAGATCTTCCCTGCTAAGGGCTGTGGGCAGAAGCCCAGAATATAAAGTGTGAGATGTTTGCAGCAGGGTTTAAGCTAATACAACAGGAGATTAAAGAATGACTGCAGAGCCCATTTATTTCTATAGAGAAACGTTTGCACCTGGGTTTTGCACTTTGCGTCTTGGCCCTATGCCATTTGCAGAGTGGTTAATATATTTATATATATATATGTATATATATGTGTATGTGCTGGAGGTATAAGTGGGGCATCGCCTATCACATTCCCCAGCTAAAATCAGCCTTGTGTGTTATCTGTTCAACCGGCCTTCAGAGCTCAATGAAGTCTCTACGGTGAAGGGAACGGAGCCAAATAAGACCAACGTCCCCAACGCAAACACCTGGCACCTTGTCATTGTTCCTTCTCTACCTGTAACTGATCTGCTTGTGTTTTGTAATCAGTCGGGGAGCGGCAGATGCTGGAGAGGGGCTGGTGGTGCAGCTGGGTGGGGAGGTTGGTATAATTCTAATTATAAGGCATTCCAGGCAGCCGCAGACAAAAGCACGGAGCAATGGAGCTGACATCCTTTTATGGCCACATCCAAACCTCACTGTAATGACAGGCCTGATAGATAATCACAGAGAATCCCGGCATGTCCTTTATAGCCGGCCCATGCTAATCTGCAGCCCATTCTAGAGGCACTTAGTGCCGGATCTGTTGGTTCTTGTACTCAGACCAATGGCCGGGCTCACTGGAGTCAATGAAGTTATAATCTGTCAGCAGTAAATAGATTTATCTTTGGTTTTATTGGCTAAAACAAAAAGACCCACAATGAATGTGAGTGTGACCCCTGAAAGGAGAAGGAAAGGTTAAAACTAAGTAAGCCTTATCAGAAAGGTCCATCTAAATATACCAGTAAACCCTCAAAGTAATGTTGCTCTGAGTCCCCTGTCAAAAGAAACACTGCATTTCTTCCCTTCTATTGTGTACTCATGGGCTTCTGTATCAGACTTCCTGCCTTCAGCTTAAACCTCATTGCCCTGGGCTTGAGCATGCTCAGTTTGCTCATCTCCCCGCCCCTCCCTTCTCTACTGTAATCTGAGCCCAGAGCAGGGAGAGACTCAGGCAGGAAGTGATGTCACACCACATTAATACTGCAGCTCCTATCCTAAACAAACAGAGAGTTTCTAGAGCTTTTTACTCAGGTATGGTAAAACATTCTACAGAATAAATATAACATTCTAGCTTGCACTATTGCAGCTAATCTATTGGCAATAAAATGCCTCCGTAGCTTTCCTTCTCCTTGAAGCCCCTTGATTGGAGCACAAAGATTTGGCTGGGTGGCACTTGGGCATCTGTGCCCTCCTATTGTGACAAACAATATGGCAGCTTTTACTTATATGGATATATATATATTATATGAATACAGTGAATTTTAGGGTCAGTGAGCTGGAGCTGATTCTAAGGGGGTTCAATAATAAAGCATAAAAGAGGTTATTCACTTTTAACTGTTAGTATAACATAGAGAGTTTGCAATTGGTCTTCATTCTTTATTATTTGAGGTTTTTGAGTTATGTAGCTTTTTATTCAGCAGCTCTCCAGTTTCATCAATCTGGTTGCTAGGGTGCAAATTCCCCTAGCAACCATGCACTCTTAGGGGCTGATTCACTGATATTCGAGATTTTAAACATTCGGATTTTAATAAATAACCCCCTATGTCTACAATGCCAGGTCTTGAGTGGGAACCTGAACTGCTGAGTCCCACACTGTCTCTGGAAACAAGAACTATCCGTATTTCTGCCTTGAGAGTCGTAGCGCCTACCACATTCGCACTGCAGGGTCCTAGCTCCTGCCATCCTCCAGCCCCATACACACACCCCTCCCTACTCTCACATAAATTATATATACCCGTTTCTTCTAGTCTGAAGGGGAGGCCTCTGGTACAGTGATTCTCTTTATGGGTAAAAAGGTCCCCTGCTATTTGTCTATAATGTCCTCTAATGTACTTGTAAAGTCTAATCATGTCCCCTCACAAGCGCCTTTTTTCCAGAGAAAACAACCCCAACCTTCTCAGTCTCCCCTCATAATTTAACTCTTCCCTCCCTCTTAAGGAGTCCAAAACTGCCCCCCATACTCCAGATGAGGCCTCACCAGGGACCTATAAAGAGGCATAATTATGTTTATCAACATTGAACCTCGTTTCCCAGTTTGCTGCCCAGTTTCCCAGTTTAGACAAATCCCTGTGCAAAGTGGCAGCATCCTGCATGGAACCTATAGTTCTGCACAATTTAGTATCATCTGCAAAAATAGAAACAGTACTTTCAATGGCCACCTCCAGGTCATTAATAAACAAGTTGAAAAGCAAGGGACCTAGTACAGAGCCCTGCGGTACTCCACTAACAACACTGCTCCAATTAGAAAATGTTCCATTTACCACCACTCTTTGTAGTCTATCTTTTAGCCAGTTCTCTATCCAGGTACAAATACTATGTTCCAGGCCAACATTCCTTGATTTAACCAGTAACCTTTTGTGTGGCACTGTATCAAATGCTTTAGCAAAGTCTAAGTAAATCACATCCACTGCCATCCCAGAATCTAGGTCTCTACTTACCTTCTCATAAAAAGAAATAAAGTTAGTCTGGCAAGATCTATTACACATAAAACCATGCTGGCACACACTCATAGTATTATGATTTGCTATGAAGTCCAGTATCTTATCCTTTATTAACCCTTTAAAAAGCTTTCCTACCACTGACATCAGACTAACTGGCCTATAGTTTTGAGAATGAGAAAGGGATACCTTTTTGAATAGCAGCACCACAAAAATTAAGTAAAGAGCTTTGGCAATCACAGAGCTAAGCTCGCTAAGTACACTGGGATGAATACCATCTGGCCCCGGACCTTTGTTTATCTTTACATGTTCTAGTCTCTTTTGAATTTCCTTATGTGTGAACCATGCATCACTAGTTGCACTACCAGAACTGGGACCATCAAGAAGGAAACCTTCATTAAATGGTTCCTCATTTGTGTAGACAGATGAAAAATATGAGTTCAGAATCTGAGCTTTTTTTTGTTCTCATCAACCAGCTGACCCCCCTCTGATACTAAAGGTCCCACCCCTTCCTGCTTCATTTTTTTACTATTAACATATTTAAAAAAAACTACCCCAGTAGTTTTGGCACTGCAGTTTGCAGAAGGCCCTTTTATGTTTCAGCACAATAATGCCCCTTGCACAGAGCCCGGACCAAGAGCCTGACCTCAACCCAACTGAACCCCTTTGGAATGAATTGGAAACTGACTGTGAGCCGGATCTCCAATATCAGTGCCCAACCTCACTTATGCTCTTGTGGCTGAATGGAAGCAACTCCCAGCACAATGTTCCAACATCTAGTGGAAACCTTTCCAGAAGCACCAAGGCAGTTATACCAGCAAAGGGAGGGGCAACTGCATATTAACGCCCTCGGGTTAGGAATGTGATGTTGGACAGCCAGTTGCTCAAACACTTTTGGCCACATAGTCTATTTACGGATACACTCATACATAGAAAAAAAAATATATATATATATATATATATATATAAACACTTGCACAAAATCCTTGATAAAGGTCCAAACGTGGACCGAAACGTTGGTATGCACAGTGGAATAAATGATTATTGACCAGTAATATTGGAGTGCTTATCTTCCTTATTGCTACTTATCACATTTTGATATAGCACCCATTTGGACAAGTCAGAGTGCGGATACACACCTGGACTGTTATGTATGTATATATATATATATGTATGTATATATATATATATATATATATATATATATATATATATATATATATATATATATATATATATATATATATATATATGCCTATGAAATTCATTAGTCTAATCAGTGATGTGCAGACTATTTGGGTTTCAACCACCACATTAAGGGGCCAATTCTCCAAGCTCGAGTGAAGGATTCGAAGTAAAAAAACTTCGAATTTCGAGCGTTTTTTTGTGCTCCTCGACTATCGAATTGGCGTAAATTCGCCTGAGTAGAATGATTCGAATAGATCGAGCGCAAAAACGCTGCGACTATTCGCCATTCGATAGTCGAAGTACTGGTTGGAGCACAAAAACGCTGCGACTATTCGCCATTCGATAGTCGAAGTACTGGTTCGAGCACAAAAACGCTGCAACTATTCGCCCATTCGATAGTCGAAGTACTGTCTCTTTTAAAAATACTTTGACTGCCTACTTCGCCATCTAAAACCTACCGAATTGCTTTAAAAGCCTATGGGAAGCCTATGGGAAGCCTATGGCCGCATTACTTACGCAGAGTAGTCAAGTAGGCACCGACTGGAGAATTCATGTAGCGTAAACAACATGAAAATGAAATTAAGAAGATGCAAAGATGATGATAGCAAGTCTGGGGGATATAATGCTTTAAATGATTCCAGAAATGTACAGTATGATGATGTGAGGAGGCAGGATTATATCTGACGCTCCCTACCTCGGCCAGAAATGATATAATAAATTGAGGTGTCAGTAATCTCCAAGGCTTTTGTAGCTGACACTGTTTTTGGAAGATTGGGCAATAAAACACAGCTTCTCTCGTTTCACTTTTCATTTTATTTGTGTGTGAGTAAAATTTTAAGTCTAGTTTCAGAAAGCAACACAGAAGAAAGGAATGGACAAGATTTCTGTAAGAAATATACAGAGCTACAAGCACAAGCCGAACCATACAGGTATGGGATTCATTATCCAGAACCAGTTATCCAGAAAGCCCTAAATTCCGGGAAGGCCATCTCCCATAGACTCCATTTTATCCAAAAATTAAAAAATTTTGAAAGTATATTCCTTTCTTCTCTGTAATAATATAATACAACTTTGTACTTGATCCCAACTAAGATATAATTAATCCTTATTGGAAGAAAAACCAGCCTATTAGGTTTATTTAATTTTTACATGATTTTCTAGTAGACTTAAGGGATGAAGATCCAAATAACGGAAAGATCCGTTATCCGGAAAACCCCAGGTCCCGAACATTCTGGATAACAGGCCCCATACCTGTATAAATGTTTAGCCATGGAGATGAGACACACCTTACGGCCAGTTGGTTTTCTTTTCAACTGTTGAATTTTTTAAAAGTAAATGGAACAATTTAATTTTTGTTGAGATTGAGTTTTTTTCCAATTCAAGCTTCTTTTGTAAATGCCAAAGCAATACAAGAAAAAAAAAATTTCTCCATGGAGTTTAATTGCAATATTGTTACACAATCGAGTTTTCAAAAATGAAATAATTGAGTAAAACAGCCTCCTCTGAGTTCTTTTAATTTCTATAATGGAACACAAAAAGTTTACATTTATAAATTAAGATCATTTTATGAGATTTTGGAAAATTTTTAGTTAAATTAAGCATAGGGGTTATTTATGTAGCGTGAGAAACGAAATATTTTGTATGACTATTCTTGTGTAGAAAAGTTCTAAAACGATTACTCCCCGTTAATTCAGACATGCGTTTGGACAAGTTTCATCATAATTTAGGCCTAAAAGGGAATTCAGTTTATATTAGACTGGATGATAACATTAGTAAGCAATATGACCAAATCCATCACTTACTAATACGCTAAAGATTTGGCAAAATACCCAACCGATTTCAAATTTGCATATTCTGGTTTGAGAAAAAATTGACTGTTAGTTCATAAAATAAGTTTTATTTCGAATAACTGAATCCCCGAGGTTGAACCACAATTATTCAAAGTATATTTATTTTCTATTAGAATATAGCATTTTTATAAACATGTGGGTATATATTTAGCTAGATTTTAGGAATCTCCTGTCATTCACATTGCTGGAATATTTTGTTAAACAATTATGACTTTAAAAAAATGTTCCAAATTGAAATTCCTGAGTGTAAATACCACGGTAGATTTGTAGGAGGCCCAGCCTTGCACATCTGTTACAAACCAGCCAGGCCGGTATCATTTGCTAATGTTTCTCAAGACATAAATACTTTCAACTCCAATCCTGGATCAATTTTCAAATCCTTAAAATTCCCTTTAATCCAATTTTTGCTCTGTGTTTCCTCAAAATATGCAGTAATTTATTAATTAGAATGTCATTAATTGACAGATCCCTTCTCAATTTCTAAATGCCACAAGCCCAAGATGAATGGCCTGGAGATATGAGGAATTATTCTGGAACAAATCTCTACATGAAAAAGAATGAGGGTTGTGGACAACCATATCAAGTTTTCAAAAATTGTCTCTAATAAATCACTGAAGCCAGTGCGGGCTGTTTTTGGCTCTCCACATTTCCCTAAATTAAAGTCAGTGTCGAATTCCCAACTTCTTTGGTTTCTTTGAATATATTTAACATCTCACTCATGTTTTCCCATGAAAGGACTTGCTTTGGTCATGCATGTGGGAATATCAGAACAGATGCTACATGACAGAAATGGACAGATTGGGTACAATTAAGGTTAGATAAGAGAGATAAAATGGATTAACTAAATGAGTTAGATAAGATAGGGAAGATGGATACATTGATAAGATTAGATGGATAGATAAGATAGATTGATTTACATAGAGAGATAACTGCAACAATGTTTGAGACCTAAACTATGAAATATAGCTGATATTGTGATTGGGATCGGGCACTTGCTTGGAACTGGCCTGAGCCAAAAAATATCCAAGGGGTATTCAATAATGTGAGCACATAATGTACATACCATCTTTAGCCAGTAGAAGATACCCTAGAAGATAGAAGTGCCCTTAGTTACTTGTCTATACTGTATGTCAGTTCCATAGGTCAGGTAAGAAGAATATGGTGTCCAACACAAGGCTCTGTAGATCTACTCTGATATCCAGTAGTTAATGGGTGGGATGAATGGCTGAAGTTGACTATTCTTAATGAACGGCTTGTGATTGCTTGTATGTCATATGCTGGTGAAATAAAAGTCTTATTCTGCCTTATTCATCTTACACTCTAATGAGCCCATGGGTGTAAATAAGCTCGGAACAGGTTAGTGTTACCCAGTTTTGACAGGCAGTAGGCATTGCTGTGTTTAGGGCCTGGTAGAACGCTACAACTTACTAGGGCTGGAACTATGGGTAGAAAGCAGAGGCAACTTCCATTTACACTTTTTCAAACTGTTTCACAGAGACTACAGGGACCCACAATAATGCAATGTATGGCATGAGTACATAACGGGAACAGAGATAAGATAAATACTGGTGAATAAATGAGAAATAAAAGAAATAGATCAATATTTAATGTAATTGGGTGAATGGGACAGTAAGCGCAAGATCAGCAAGGTCTCCAACGCAGGAAGGCATGATTATGGAGAGATGTGAGGAGATGACATTTTGGGACTGCCTAGACTATTTATGCTTGATGACTATTGAAAGCTAGATAGTAGTTTTAGAGGTAGGGGGCTGCGAAAGCAAAGGATCTCACATATGATAGCTCCTCACAAGTATAAAAAAAGGACAATCTTTCAGCCCAAGAATCAGCACATTAAGGTGCTAGTAACTTGTCTGTATCTTAGTAATCTTTTTCAGAGTTTCTTAAATTGTTTTAAAACCTTAACTTTGGAGCTTCCAATGTGCAATCCCATAACTACTGTGAATATATATAAAGCTTGAGTATCTCCCATGCCCTTAGATGAGCCTCCTTTGCAAGATCTGCTTGCAAACCCAACTGGGCTTCTTGCTCCTACCATGAGGAGTCTGGCAGTAGCTGTTGGTAACAAATGCACTTAGTTCATGTTGGTTAAAGCCTTTGCTGAGGGGGCAAAGTAATAATAGAATTTCAGAAACTTCAGTAGTGATGTTTTAAAAGAGTGAGGCCCAGATGTTGCCTCTAATATGCAAGGGATTGAGAAGAAGTTGGAAACCACTCTTCTGGAGATGCTGTAGATACACAACTCCTCATCTGGAGACTTGTTAGGTATGAGTAGTAGGGATGTGCACCACTGGCATGCATGAGGATATTTGGACTTCAAAGTGTTCTTGGACATTCCTAAGGCAATTTAGGGAGTTGGAAAGTCTAGAGGCCACCCAGGAGATCCATAAGCTACGAATAATACTAAATACAGAATCAACAGCCACATTTGAAGTGTGGGGTAACTACTTGAAGCCTTAAGTGACTGCGCTGCTGCTTCTCTTTGGTCTTTACAAGCCGTTCAGAACAGACAAGCTTCATTTTCCATTGCCATTAAAGTGGGAGGGCTACTGTTGAACTGGAATGGGTGCCAGCAAAGACCATTTGTTTCCAAATTATAAACGTTTCAATCAGTCGTTGGAGAAAGAAAAAAAAAAAAAAAAAGACAGGGAAACAGCAAAAACAACATAAAAAAAAACTGTGAACATTTGCTTTGGTGGTAAACAGTTCCATAAAGCAACATCCCTTCCCGTAGCCCAGCTGTCAGGCGCACCAGCAGAGCAATTAATCGTACCGCCGTGAAGGAGCACATTTCATCAGGTTCCATTTTTTCTCTCCTTCACATAATCACGCTATATTTATTATTGTAGCATTTAAAACGAGTATTCAAGCAAATCCTTGTTGGATATCAAGAGACTGCACGCAGCAAAGGTTAATGCCTCGAGAACTTCACACCGTACATAAATATTCTGGCCCCATTTTTTGCAGCCACCAATATATCTAGAAATATCCACACATCCCACGCCATAACGCAACGCCTAATTTAATATTCGCATGGCGCATGTAATGATTTCTCCAGTCGTTTTTTCCCTCACTGGGGACATAGCCGCACGATTCGGAAGGTGATAGAACAATCAGAGAGATGAAATTAGGAAGCGAAAGCCAGAAACATGATTATGACTGCCAGATACAGACGCGTACAAGCAAAGAGCACCCTCGGGCCATTCTCAGAGGAAGAGATTAATAGGCCACACCGTTTCATGGAACATAGGCAACGCCAGCCAAGTAGGGGATTCTAATGTGGGGACACACAAGGTTAGCAGCTGTGGATTGCATTTAAAGAAAAAAAAGTCCAGGCCAATAATTCTCTATTAATGACATAAATGACAATAGGATTTCAGCAACGAGCGCGGACGACGGGGATGGAAAAGTCATTGAGCGTTATTTAATTTCCTTTCTAAATCGCTGCCTAAAACCCGAGTGAAAGAGCTTTCTCGCATCGCCTGTTTTACTGCTGTTGATTTGCTTCTCGGGAACAAAAGGCCCTAATTATCCGCCGGGCCCCGTGTTTACCGCAGAGGAACTCGGCGTAATAGTCGATCTGTCATTTTCATTTTTCTGCGTATAAAAGCCAGTGCCACCTCTTAGAAGTCGCATTTATGGTGCATTTCAAAGCAGCCCCCTCGCATCTGATCTACACCATGCTCGCTGCTGCTTTACCACTCAACATTCCTGCACTTTCAACTCTTGTTATAAACTCAGGAATTCCCCCTCCGACGAGCCCTACCAATTGGAACTAATGGCTGAATTCACTTTTTTTTTATAGTTTCTTCAAATACATGTATTGCTGGAAAATCACTCACAGCTGGGATGTACCCAATTACAAGCTCTTTGGCCGGGCCTGCCAGTAAACTTGAAGGCTCCTTTTACCCAGGGTTATAAAAGGGAGCAAACCAGGGACGGCTTCATCGCTCCACTTCAAGGTTTATTTGGTAAAAGAAAAATAAAGTCGATATGTGGCTTCTAATTGAGGAGGGTGATAAACGGAATTATAGCTGAGCAACACATTGCTTCTATGCAGCTAATAGGCGGTACCTGTAGCTATTTCATATTCAAACAGGGTTCACCAATCAGGGCCATGAAGTGTTTTACCTGCTCAGCAGTATGGGGTATAAATGCCTTCGTCCCTCTTTGGAGCTTTTTACCTTTATCCCCAACTTAGAGTTTTAGAAAGTGCAAAATAACAACATGAAGCTGTAGAGAGGGATAGAGAGAGAGAAGTCAACAGGGGTATCAGGGTATCTGAGGGCTCTGGGGCCATTAGTATGAAGATATAACACTCCTATTATTATAATTATTATCTTGGGATAATAAAAGGTTATACTGTATAGAGATGCTGTTGTAAAAATGTGCAGGGGATGCTGGGAATCTGACATCAGATCAAGGGTCACCGGTTGGAAGTCCCTCAAATAAAGACATGACATATTGGTTTTTTTTAGAAGGACATTATTGAAAAGCAGACCAAAGCTGAGAGTGGCGGCACAGCATTAGTTCCCTCTCAACATGAGCTTTATGAGGGTTGGACTGGACATCGGGACACTGGGAGAAATTGAGGTGGGTCCCATCACACCTGACCCATTGTCTGCCCAGGATCTGCAACATAGTGGGAACAGCTTGTTGTGAGCAGAAGTTTGCACTGTACAATGTTGGTGGATGGAGGTTAACTGCGGAGGTGGTAGGCCCTTGTGGGTGCAGATACCCCAGTCCAACAGTGAACTTTGGTCTCTGATTCATATAGTGAAGCAAAAATGGAACAGTTTTATAAGAATCCACTGTGGTGTGAGAACCAACCTGTAGCATAAAAACCTAAAGCATAAAAAACATAAAAAGAGCCAGAGTCAGAGCCAACCCGGGGACTAGAATGTTCCCTTGGCAAAGTCAACCTAAAGTCAACCTAAATCTGTCCAATGAGTATTAACTGTTACATGGTTAGACCACCCTGTAGCTAGTTTAAATATTAGAACATTCCTATAGTTAGACCAACCTATGGACAATTAGAACATTAGATCAAATCAGTGTAGGACTGGGGTGTATGGAGACCACCCCAGTCACAAGCTCCAGATCCAGCCTTTCAAACGTGACCCTTCCCTCCCTCACATCGTGTACCGGCGCACACAGTTGGGGGAGCGGGCATGGGTCAGCAGGTGTAGAGGGGCCCCCTGGGTTTTTTCCTGGTTTCCATCTGGCCCAGTTGACCCTGGAACAAACTCACAATCTAGCCAATCACAGCATGCTTATGTTCAGCGGAAGATAAACCTGTGACCAATCATTGCACAGCAGACACATGAGCCTCATGCATTTCAAAAGCATTGATCAAGGAGGCCACTATTTGGTGAGCAGGTACTGCAGCCTTGCACTTGTCTTGGGGTCCTAGGTTCAAGTCCAGCCAAGGCAACTATCTGCCAACGTTTAAGTGCCCCTAGTGCATGAATCGAGTAGGGCATAGAGAGCTTGTTCAAAAGAGCATCAAATAAAGATTTTTTTACTTTTAGTTTTTGTGGACCTTGAGTGCTTGAATGTGAATTTTATGTGCAAGGAGTTTATGCGTTCGGCACATGGTAGCATGCGTCCCTCTGGAGCATGGAGGCTAATTCACTCCTGGTAAAACTGACCCAGTTTGCGAGAATGTGACAGGGACTAAATTGTAAGCTCTGGTGGGACAGTAACTGATGGCACTAATTTATAAACTCTCTAAATCATTAAAGGACACCAATAATAAAGTGTGAAATTGGCACTATATGAAATAAATATTTTGAAGAGCATCACCAGTTCCCTTCATGGAGGAGAATATCTTTCAATGTAAGAGTTTGAGATTCAGCATTGGAAAACTCATCACTGGGCCGACATCCGCTGATACATACAGTACCAGTTTAGCTCCAAAAGGGAAAATTAATTTCTGAAAATATTTTTGGAGGCTTCTCTAAGGCTGGGGCAGGAATGTTCCCTTACTGTACCCTATTTGAGTGACGAAGGAAGCTGCATTTATTAATCCTTTGGAAAGCCTGACTCCCAGAATGAATGGCGTCTTTTCTTTGCTAATAAGTAAGGTGAAACGCACAGAACCCACCGCTTAAAATAATATGACCTGCATGGACACACGAGGAATCCCAGAAGAAACTCGTCTAATTGCTTTATTTCAGCCAAATGAAATGGTTTAATTTCTGCTCTATTAAACCCCTGATATAAACATTGCACAGATTGTGCTGGAGATCCATATAGAGAGGAACATGACACTGGCCAGCTAGTCGGAAGGGAAAAATGAAGGAAAGAAAATGTCCCAAAATCCAGGTGTTTTCCAAGGTGTGAGAACTCATTATGTTCCCCCATAAAGCACAGGAGCAAGAGTTGGTATTATACCCTTCCATTTGGTGCAACAAAAGAGAATTTATTGGCACTACTAATTGCTGGACAGTAAAACGAGACTGAAGAATTCAGAGGGAGAGATACCCAGCTTGTGGTCTTTGAGATGGGGGTGTATTTGGGAACCCGAGAGACCTCTAACTCCAGTGTCTGTTGCAAAAGTACGTTCTGCGGATCACTGTCCATTAAAAACACCTGCTGGATTGTCCCTCCTCTGGGGTCCAAAACAGTTGCTGAGAGGTTGAGATTTGGGATAAACAGGGATAGCACTGGGGGAAGGCAGAATGTGCCTAGGGCTCAACGGGGGTGGGGGGGGCACAAGGTCCACTTCTGTCTTCTGTAACTCAGGCTCTGTGCACCAGCAAGCAAATCAGTGGTGAGTTTGGGTGGTTGTTGGTGGCACAAGCTGTGGTGCGGCTGAGGTGTGTCGATTACATGACGAGCAGGGGGAAGGAGCATGTGATGGCAGGTAACATCGGACTGGATGCCCAGAGGCCCATCTGCCCCATGCCTCCCCCAATTGCTCCCCTCTAGGCTCTGCTACCACTTTCACCACCTGCCTAAAGGCCCCCTTCCCAAGCCACAACCCCCTTGCAGGACCCTATTCTTACCTCTGCAGTAATTGAGGCCAAAATTGGGGCTGGGGGGTTACATAATCAGGGGGCAGCGTGGGACATAGGCAGGTGCGGGTCTGGGCCAGTGGGGCCCACGAGTGCCAGGTGCTACTGGTTTTTTACCCTGTGAGCCACCGGCCCCGTCCAACCCTGATGGACCCTGAGGACTTGCCTTGGATGCCCTTTACTTTTTGGTCCAGCTCTGGGGGTAAATGTTTATTTAGTCTGTACCAATTTTGCTCAAACAAGGTATATCTAAAATTACCATAACGGTGGTCTATATAGGTTGAAGTGTCCACAACCAAACCAATGATACGAATATATACAAAATGGGACTTTTTCCTCCAACCACAGACCCACAGATACTCCAATACTTTAGATAATCAAAATATGAAAAAAAAGGTTAAAAGGCAATATTTATTCACCATCATGCCATATTACATCAGTTAAAATACCCCTTAAAACAAGCAGCGCTGCATGTGAGATGAGGGACCCCTCAGGTCTAAATATTAAATTTATTTATAGTCTATTGGATATTCCTGGAAGTCTTCTCTGCAGGCTAATATTTGGGACATATTGGGGTGCTTATTTGCTGTTCTACATCTTAAAACTAGAGAAGAATGATCCATACAATATATGTAATGTTTTTAGGGGCCCATCTGTAAGAAAATCAAAAAGTGGGGCCCTAAAATCTGAAATCCACGGCTTTACAAGATTATTATAATTCTGCACCAAATCAAGACCTAAAATAGAAAAAATAAATCTGTAAAGCCTCTACATACGATGGCAAGTATCTAGTGGGACTCCATTCTACTATAACAAGTGATACAGTAGCTTGTTGGGGGCTCTGGTTCCCTTGTGGATCGAAATGCGTAAATATGTGGTTGGAGGAGTAAAGACTTTTTTTCTTTTATGAAAATATGATGCCGTGAGTGCTTTCTGCGATTGGAGTTTTAACACCCTTTTGGTGACGAGGTGATTGGTGAGTGCCGATGAATGAAAAGTACAGGTATAGGATCCCTTATCCGGAAACCCGATATCCAGAAAGCTCCGAATTACAGAATGGCTGTCTCCCATAGACTCCATTTTATCCAAATAATCCAATTTTTTTTAAATGATTTCCTTTTTCTCTGTAATAATAAAACAGTCACTTGTACTGTACTTGATCCCAACTAAGATACAATTAATCCTTATTGGAAGCAAAACCAGCCTATTGGCTTTATTTAATGTTTAAATGAATTTCTAGTAGATTTAAGGCATGAAGACCCAAATTACGGAAAGATCCGTTATCCGAAAAACCCCAGGTCCCGAGCATTCTGGATAACAGGTCCCATACCTGTATATATATATATATATATACCGTATATATATTTGTCACTTTAAGGAACAATATGGATACAGCTATATATTGTATTCCTAAATTAATCTGAAAGCAAACATTCTAAATTTGAAAATGTTTGAAGAAGAATCCGGTCCAGTTCTGCAGAGTTGGTTTCCCCTTTCAACAAAAAGCCCTAATTTATCTTTATTGGGGGGGGGGGAAGCCCCAGATTAGTTTGTTGGGGTGAGGGATGATGTCCTGTGCAATAATAGATTTTAATGTCTTATCCCCAAAAACTGATATTATTAGATTGTCCCTTGTATTGTGTGTAATCTGCAGCTGTGCTGAGTACATAGTCCCCATTGTACAAACACTCGGCGGCAGCACTACATTAGTACATAGGTGTGTCACAGCCGTGGTGCTGCCCTTCTCTCAGACTTTGCACATCACAATGTAAATATCTTGAGCAGGGGTGTAACTATAGAGGAAGCAGACCCTGCGGCTGCAGGGGGGTCCAGGAGGTATAGGGGCCCCACGAGGCCCTAATTCATATACAATTTCAATAAATATTGGAGAAACAAGTCAACCTCTAAACATTTTGGGGGCCTGAAAAATAATTTGCTGTGGGGCCCAGTAATATCTAGTTACGCCACTGATCTTGAGCCTTTCAAACGTCCTCTACTAATGAGTTGCACCATGAGATCTTGGGTTTAGAATGTGGAGGGCAGAGAAAAGGCTGGGGTACACGTATTATACAAGGCGTATATATATATATATATATATATATATATATATATATATATATATATATATATATATATATATATATATATAAGCACTGAGATAGTGTGTAAGAGGTTCGTACTTTTGTATTTATAAATATTTGCTCTGCTTCTTCTGAGCTTTCTTACCTCTTCCACACACTCAGCTCATCAGTCACCAATCACTCCAGGCAGCAATACTGCTTCAAGTGTCTCGTTAGACTAGTTGGACTATTGTTGTTATTAAGGGTGGAGGGTTAGCTAAAATTCATGCCATAAAGAAAGAACAGACGGCTATTTTTGGGCCAGAAATGATCTAGAGACAGTCTGATCAGTACCAGGGAATACACTCCAACCTGCTAGGAAATCAGATTGGGTCGGGAGATTCCACCCAATATAATATTTACTTTAATAATCTGGTGCCATGACTATTGCAGGGATGTTATAAGGTGCTGGGCCAGGAGCATCGGTTTTGGGCCGTGCACCTCACACTTAGCCTAAATACACTCCTGGGGGTATAT
Source organism: Xenopus laevis (assembly GCF_017654675.1). Lineage (NCBI taxonomy): Eukaryota > Metazoa > Chordata > Amphibia > Anura > Pipidae > Xenopus > Xenopus laevis. The sequence continues at coordinate 151,224,633 of NC_054377.1, read as the reverse complement.
TTATCAAAAAGTGAAGTTAGAGATCGCCACAGTCCTCTAGAGTGAAAATCCGCCACTCTCCATTAATTTCTATAGGATTTTTAAAAGAGAATTTATCAACGGGTGATAAAAAAGTGAAAGTTCAACCTTTGATAGATGCACCTTTCAAAATGCCATAGAAATGAATAGAGAGTGGTGGAATTTCACTCTAGAGGACTGTGGCAATCTCTAACTTCACTTTCTGATAAATATACCCCCTGACAAGTGCTCATCTCCCTTCCACCTGTTTGCCTGGTTTGTTACACCCCAGCAGCCTTATTGGTTGGGTGGTGTCAGCCAATCAGAGCTGACTCTATCCTATATAAGCCCAGTCTGCCTCACTTCCATGCGCCTGAGCATTGGCCTATGAACCAGAGCACTATGGCATGTCCCTAGCTCTGTGCTGCTTGCTCGGGCTCCTATCTTCATCTTGTCTTGTTCCTGTCCCCTACTCTAGTCCTGCTCTTGTTCTGTTCTTGCTCCTATTCTAGTTCCAATCCTTTTTCATTCACTGGTTCTTCTCCTGCACCGTCACTAACCTGTTAAGTCTGTTCCTGATTCTGCACCGTCCCTATCCAACCAGACCATGACTCTTTACCTTCGTCACCCTAATCTTGTTCCTAACTTTCAGTCACCCCTTTCCAACCTGTTGGCATAATACCAGTCCTCACCTGAACGACTCATACTCTATAGAATCTCTTACTATCCCTTACAATCCTCACATGTGGCTTAGCAGTACAAGATCCAGCTGGATAATCTTAATTGCTTGTATATCTCAGGAGATGGGAAAGAGATTTGGTAGTTAGGAAACTCTGAGACCTTGGTTGCTTCCAAAGATGGAACACACCAGCAATTGACCTTACCCCTTTCTTGGCAGTGTGGCCAATCACCTTCAGCAATGTCATCACATGGGCTGCCTCACCAGTCTGATGTCGGCTGTTGTACTATAGTTAGTGGCCCATGTAGCCCTAGCCTTAGGTTGCCTTATGTTTGACCATCACTGACCACCCAAGAAGGCTGGACACCAATACTGTATACATTGTGGTGCATTACCAAGCACCTCTACCCAGAGGAGTAACCAGCATGAAATCGACTAGATGAGCCATGAGTTTGTAATTTCTGCTTGGCCAGAATTCTCCCCCCCCCTTGTGAGAAGATGATTTAAGAGAACGGCGGGTGCAGCACAAACAGTTGTGAGATACCTTTTCCTGCTGCTAAGAAACATAAATAACATGGGGCTACATTACCAAATGAAAAGATTTCCATGGCTCTATTATTTCAAGTCTCCAACTGCTGAAATCCCAACTCAAGCCACAACTCAGCACTCACAGCCCCGGCACTTCCCATTCTGTTGGACATGAATTTCCTCTCCCAGCTGAAGCCAAACAACGTCAATCACTGGGACAGTCTGTTGATCCTATCGGCAGGGTTTCCTCCCAGACCTATGGGCTTTACATGGGGCTCAGTAGGAGAAGAAATATGGAGTCTGTAGAAGTGACTGAACGTGGAATTTACGGCTGCTTCAACACATTAATTTCTCCTCTGCTGTATGGAAGCTGCTGCTGAAAATTTACAAGCAACTCAATTTGTTCAATAAGCTGAAGAAAAAAAAATGGCGGCCTTAACGATCACCCCTAAAGGCCACTAACAGCTCAGTCCAAGTTGTACGACTTTTACAGTAATTCTTTTGCTGATGTGTCACTCTTGCCAGTGATTAATACTGATAATATAGTGAGGTGCGGGTAGAAGGGGTGTCAGCAGGTTTATTAAATAGAAAATATGAGCCAAATACAAGTTAAGCAGTGAGTTCTACACAAATACAGTATATGTCCTGCCCAGATATCACCCTGAATGTAAAGGAATCATGAAAAGATATTGTAACCTTCAAACTGTCCCATGGAATAATGGAATATGTGGACTTTGAGAGTGACCATGACCATAACTGGACATAATAAATAATGGAAGTGCAGCCAAAACATTCCCTGATTCTGAACTGGAAATGTTAGGAGGCACATGGTGTATTCTGTATTACTGCCTTGACACAGTAAGGGTAATATCCCGAGGATTTTCATCACCATTTCTCTTCCTGGGAAAATATAGGTCAATATAGGTAGACTGTGGCCTGCCATTATTACCCAAGACCAGGTATCCCCAACCTTTTTTTATCTGTGAGCTGCATTCAGATATAAAAAGATTTGAGGAGCAACACAAACATGAAGAAAGTTCCTGGGAGTGCCAAATAAGGGCTGTGATTGGCTTGATTCAAGGTCCCTATATGGACTGGCAGCCTACATGAGTCTCTGTTTGGCAGTACACTTGGTTTTCATACAACCAAAAATTGCCACTGGGAGTAACATCCAAGGGGTTGGTGAGTAACATGTTGCTCTTGAGCCACTGGTTTGGGGATCACTGCCTAAGATCATGTCATGGCACTTGAGTAGGACAAATGAGTTGGACTCCCAAAGAGATCACTGCTACTGTCCTACCAAGTCTTACTGGAAAAATGCTTAGAACTGATTTTCAGTTTCAATTGTCCGTCTAATCTGCACTTCTGGTTATTCAATGGTCAAGGCTTGTAATTCCCCTGTGACAAGTTTCATGAAATGGTTAGAAGAAAATTGGGATGTCTTTTCAGTTGATAAAACCCCTAAAACTAAAGGACAATTATGATGAATACTCCTAGATTTTCAAATAATTTCCATAAAATAACTGTGAGTTCTGGTTGCTGATAACTGCAACCTCCAATCAATAAAGAGGTATTCATTTGTATGTAAAAGGATATGTAGACTTATTCTGAAACGTGCTTCTCCAATCAGTAACCCATCACACATCCCACAGTTAGAATGTGAAGTAGATACAGAAAGTGCAGCAGAAACGAGTAACACCCACCTCACTGAGTCTCTGACCGACTCAAGGATCTCTTGCAAGAACCTCTCTGGATTCAGACCATAGTCTCCTCTTTATGATACTCTGCCAGTCCATTTCCTTGGTGACCCACTGGTGGCTTCGTGAGATGAGCTTCTCCAGGAAAGCTAATAACTTTTCCTCCTCTGTCTCCTCCTGAAATCTACACAAGTCTGCTTCTAGCTACCACTGGTGCCTAGGCATTAGTTCCCTAGCTGAGCTTGTTCCCTGTTGCCTAGCTCCTGAAGCTTCTGATCCCTTACTTGGTTCCTGATCCCAAGTCCTTGCCGTGTTCCTGAGATCTTGCCTGTTCTTCACTCTTGTCAATTCCATGACCCATTTTATTGGACTCTGCTTTACCTACTGTCTCCCCTGACCTTGGCCTTCTACTGTCTGTACATTAGGAGTGATTATTACACACTCCACTTCATTATTTAACCATCTATTGGTGTTACCCAGAATAGAGACTCCAGCCAGTCTACACTCAACTCTGACACCTCTGTGCAACTACGTAGGCTGGAGGGGGTATGGATATAATTAATCCTTATTGGAGGTAAAACAAACCTATTCATTTTAATTAATGTTTAAGTGATTATTTAGCAGCCTTAATATATGTAGAACCAAATGATAGAGATCTTCCCCAAACAGAATGGAGAATGGAAACTCTGCCCATAATCAGAATATTTTTGTGGCTATAGTGCCTTGCTACATTGTATAAAGAAAGGGTTAAACTTATATGTGTCCATTCACAGCCTGCCATATCATATGAATCTGAGAATGAATGTTACTTTAAGGGCCTGTAGAGAGGGGGCTAATGATGAAGGGTCAGAGAAAGACCCCAAATATTTTCCTAGCCATTGAGTAAAACAGAGAAGGATTTAGGCAGATTTCGGTCTGGCAGTGCTTCAGAGTTTCACTGATTCTCTGCTTATTTAGTTCAAGGTTTAATCTGCCCTGAGACAGTTCGTATTTTGCTTTTCTTCCGTGCCGATGTATCGTAACGCAAAGTGAGACAAAATTTTGTTTTTTGAGGTTGTGATTTGAAGAGATTGTAAAATTAGCAAAGTATAAGGATCCCGTCCAGAATGTAACCCAAAGCGCTTCAGACCTGGCCCATTTTTCCAGTTCAACCAAAAGACAATCTTGGAATAAAGGGTGAAACAAGATATATCAGCTCTTCGCTTCAATTAGAGTTGGTTTATTTTGGGTGGGAGGAAGAAAATTCCAAGAGAAATGTGTTACTGTTGGGATACATAATATAATGATAACTCCCAGCCCACTCAGGTTGGCCACAGAGGGACACACATGGGGTGGGACTCCAGCCAGCAGAGCTTCCAAACCAATTTAGGTGTCCAGTTCTCAGAACATAAACAGACTTGACTAAGGTTAAATGGACATGACCTTAAAAAGAAACCCAGACCTTCCTGCTGCCAAGTTTCACTTCCCGTAATGACATTTGACCACTTCAATGCAGGCCACAAATTAGAAGAATTATGGGTAAACATCATGATCATAGAATAAGTATGATGAGGAACAGGTAAGCTTAAAGGACAAGGAAAGTCTAATCGCACAAGGGAAGAGGGTGTCAAAATGTTAAGCACATCCAGCAGAAAACTGCACTGGCCCAGGTACTTCTCAGTGAGCACCATGGAGTGATCCTTTTTCTGCTTCTTCTTTCTTCTCCTGGGTGCACAAGTGCAGTAGAACTTTAACAAATAAACCCATCTGTTTCACTCTATTGTGCATGTGTTGGCCTGGAGGTAATGAAGAACGGAAGCAGAAGAAGAGGATGGCTCTGTGGTGCTCGCTAAAAAATACCCCTGGCAGGGGTATAAGGTAAATGATTACAATCGCTGGGGGGGGTTACCTAACATTTGGCACCCCTTTAGTGATTTAGACGTACCTTCTCCTTTAAAACGAAATACAGTCAATAAATTCAAGCTATACACTGACTTCATAGCGAACGTGACAAAGTGACCCATCAAGCAATATTTTCCCTAATGGACCATCCCGAGATATAGGGCTACCGAGGAGGTTCCATATCCATATCCATCTACTAATATAAGCCTAAGGACATTTCCTTCTTGAAACCCAAACTTTAAAGTCAATGAACTGACCACCACCAAATATTGTCCACATTGACTGAATTGATTTGCTTGTTTTGCAGGTTCTCCAGCTAAAGACTATCCTTTGGTTCAGGTAAGGATTTACCTTCTTGCCATGTCAACTACCTGTACCATTGAAGGAGCAGGTTCAGCTAGCACATATGACTAGGTATTAATAGGTGCTGACATAAATATCTGGGATATCCCTTAGAGGCGTTGTGTCTATGTTCTATCCGGATGAAGTATGGTGGTTCAATATTTTCCTGCAGTTCTCCTAGTTGGGTTTTTGGGAGTATTTCATCAATATGTATAACCTAAAGCAATAATGAGGCTTTGTTAAGACAATGGAAAAAAATATGACACAGCACAAAAGATCCAATAATCAACCCCATGCAATAAAAACTCTTTTAAAACCCCTACTATCTTCTTCACTGAAGCACTGATGGTCCTAGGGCTCAACCATTTCGTTTGCACCCCTCCCTTCAGCTTGTGTGAGATACAATAGAGTCTTTTCTTGGCCCAGGACATCTGATCGTAGCTCAGGAATCCATCAAATTGATTGGACTCTCGTAGCCTTACAGAACACACATGTATTATAGTCTTTCTAGGAAGTCAAATATCTAAAGAATGAATCGGAGGATTTGGTCATTTATAAAGCACTATAGCTATCAAGGTATATTTATGGAAATACATTTTACATCTGTGCTCCAAAGTCAGACTTAACATGATTTAGACCGGCGTATATGAGACAGGATCCATTTAAAATAAGTAATGGCTTAATAGCATCTTTCCAAAGTAGAGTTTCTTCAAAACCAGTTGGATTATTTTACATAGACTGAATTCCATCCCACATCAAAAGGCTTTTTGTAGTAAAAAGAAGAAGAAAAGAAATTCCATTCCGAAAAAATATTTGGCTGAACAAATAATTCTCATTTTCAGAGCAGGTGACAGTTAGATATTTCCCAAGGGCAGAGCATTTAGCGTCTACGTTGGGCGGCTTTATCATGATGAAAGTTGAACATTTCTCAGAGAAACCATCTAATGAAAACGTCAACAAGCGACTCTGGTTAGAAGCTCCGTAACTGTTTACAAGAGCTCTTTACCATTTATCATCACTTCTAAAACCCAACATGCCGTTTGTGAGCTGCACCAATGGGGGCGAATGTAAGAAGATCTGTTTTCTGTAACATTTCAGCTTTGCTGTGGCCCACACAACAAGGGAACAGAAATACAGGCACATTCCAATCTTACAGAGTAGCACATACTAGCAAAGCTCTTACATTTGGTAGGATTGATATGGTAAAGAAAGAAAATGGAAACATGATAAAATATTTGTCCTCTCTTACCTTATAACAAGGTTACAGAAAAGTGAAGCAAAGCTGTAACATCACAAGAGTGACAAGGCACAAATAAGCACTAACTGGCCTTTAGACTGGGCCCCCTTAGCTCATAACAAGGTTACAGATATATAGAAACATTGGGGTGTCACCCTGTTATAGTTCCAGGGGTACCCAGGGTACAAATAAGCACTCACCCAAATCTCCCCCTAACTGACCTTCAGGCTGGGCCCCCTTAGCTCATAACAAGGTTACAGATATATAGAAACATTGGGGTAACAGTCACCCTGCTATAGTTCCAGGGGTACCCAGGGTACAAATAAACACTCACCCCAAATCTCCCACTAACTGGCCTTCAGGCTGGGCCCCCTTAGCTCATAACAAGGTTACAGATATATAGAAACATTGGGGTGTCATCCTGCTATAGTTCCAGGGGTACCCAGGGTACATATAAGCACTCACCCCAAATCTCCCCCTAACTGAGCTTCAGACTGGGCCCCCTTAGCTCATAACAAGGTTACAGATATATAGAAACATTGGGGTGTCACCCTGCTATAGTTCCAGGGGTACCCAGGGTACATATAAGCACTCACCCCAAATCTCCCCCTAACTGACCTTCAGGCTGGGCCCCCTTAGCTCATAACAAGGTTACACATATATAGAAACATTGGGGTAACAGTCACACTGCTATATTTTCATTGCAGAAAATCAGCTATTACCAAAAATATCTTGCATATTTGAGGTCTACCCATTAGCTTTTGAAATATTCCTGGAACTACAGAGGGAGAAGGACACAAGACTATTGGAAGTGCTGTCCAATACTTATCAGCTATGCCTAATATATTTTTTATTATATAGGAAATCAATAGATTCTTTCCGAAATTCAAGAAAACCCAAACTTCAATTTTTTCGATTCACATTTTACAAACTCAAATTTTCAAGATTTATTGATTTTGAAATCTCACGAACTTTAATGAAAAAATTCCTTCATTAAAAACTGGGGAGCTTTTCTTGAATTCAATGGGCGGCGTATTTTCAACTGTCATGGTTTTTCCGTTTTTTCAATTGTGAAAATGAATGGAAAAACTAAATTTTTGTTGCAAATGATCTCTTAAAGAGATCAATTTTAACTGCCTGTTTTTAGGAAAAATTTTTAAGGGTTTTAAAAAATCTGAAGCTAAATGTCAGATCTTTGACTAAATGTCAGAAAACATTAAAAATGTGGACAGAATCACAATAGTCTTTCACTGTTTTATAATTGAAGGATTTAGAAAGAACATTTTTGTTGTCAGTTTGCAATTTTTTTTTTCATTACATTTTTACTTTGAGGTTTTCCAAGAATTGGCTCTTACTGAACAACAGTAGGACTCTGAAGCATTAGCAGTAAAAAAAAAAAAAGGAAAATTATTCATAATAAACATGGGAATATATAAAACAGACTACTGGCAGCAAATAAGTACTGGGCTCTGCGTAAAAGTAAATATCATACAGGAACAAGTGTTTCCATAAATATTTAGTAGTTAAAACAGAGTACAGCAGACAATATCTCGCTTGGGAACACACTAGAAGGCAGATTTATCAAAAATCAAGGTTTTTTTTTTCTCCTGCTCAGAAATTTTGCTTTTCCCACTCATTGCACATTTATAAAAACCAAAAGAAATGGTAGAACAATTCTCAGGAAAAAACTATTAGAAATTGGTGCTTGGTGAGATTTTTCTAAATTTTTGCCCCAATAAATATTGTTATTAAAAATAAAATATTTTAAAATTTTACACTCGGAAAACAATATTGGCCATTGAGTGTCACATGCATCGTGGCACTGGAACCAAATGCCTTTAGGTCCTCCTCTCCCCGAGGCTACTGTAGATATTCCTAAATTGTGGGGCTGCTCCCTAAAAGGATCAAAGCAGCCTCTACATCAATGAGAAAAGGAGTTTGACAAGAATGCTAATTTTATGATATTCTTCAAAGCTCAATTTTTTGACCATTTTGGGTGTTCTTGGGCCTATTTACTAACACTTGAATTTCTATTAAAATTTATTCTCTAAAAAATTCATGGATTTTTTTTATTTCTCTAAAAATATGAAGTGTAAAAAACGCTAATACAAATATTCACCGGGTAAAAACTGTCAAGGTCCTATAGAAGTCGAAGGGAACAACGCTAATCCTATTGGATGATTTTTTATCAATTTGGACTTTTTGAGGTTTTCAGATTTGTTTCACAAGTAATTGCCTAAAAAAATTTAACATTTTCAAGGTTTTCGAGGTATTCTTTTATTTTTAGCACATCATTCGCTTTTTTCATTTCAAATCTTTTTAATAAATGACAAGACATTTATGGTTTCAAAAACCTCCAAAACCACTAAAATGAAAATGTTGATAAATGGGCCTCTTATATCTTGTTATGGGCTAAGGGTGGGCCTGAAAATTGAGGGAGGGATCAATAAAAGGGGAAGAGAGGAGATAAAATATTTTGGATAATGGGCCTAAGGATTCCTGGTGAGCACCCCTGACAGAGACAGTTGTAGTTATTAATGAAGTCAAGTATACTGTAAATCATTCAGGGCCCCTGGGTTGTGTGGGTAGGACCTAAGACCAATTGGAATTTTGGGGTGAAAGTTACTTAATTTACACAATTGTAACCACTGTAATTATCCAGTTAGACCAGTCCCTTGGTCAGGAGACATTTATCCCAAGATATATTGATAAGATACTATGCAGGGAGGTGCTTACTAGTGATGTGCGGGTTGACAAAAACTTGGCCTGCATCTGCCATCTCAAAACACACCTGACCCAAACCTGTCTGGCACCTCCATTTATAGACCCATGTCTGACACACCCATTTCTGATGTGATGAAAGGGCAGGTGGGGTCCGGGCCAACTGGGGATGCCACATCAGGGGTCCACACACACCGACCCCAGAAGCCAACACCCCTCCCCGACTTCAAGGCCCCCCTTGACAGCTGCAACCCTCCTCCATCCGCCTCCCTCCATCTGCCGCCAACCTAGGGTTGCCACCTGTCCACTTTTGACCCGGACAGCCCGGTATTTTGAGGGGCTGCCCGGGTCCTCTACTTCCTGCCCGGTTTTCCAAATAAGGAAAACCGGGCGGGATTCCCTTGATTGACACTGCGATCGGCCAATCGCCGCACCATAGCCCCGCCCATTGGCACCATAGCCCCACCCATTGCATCACAGACACGCCCACTGACACCACGGACCCACCCCCGCCCGGTCTCAGCCAGACATAAAGGTGGCAACCCTACGCCAACCAGAGCTTACCTGCTGTTCTATCTGGGATGGGGAAAGGTGAAGGAGCTTGAGTTTCAGGCGGGAGGAGCGGATCTGGGCTGGTGGGGCCCACCAGGGTTTCCCCCGTGTCCTGCCTGCCCACTCCGACCGTGTGAAAGGGTGTGTGTCTATAAATGGCGGCTGCTGGAGCTGAAAGCTGGCAGAGTAAGGTCACGGGTGGGTAGAGCTGAAGAAGAGCTCAACCTGAATCTGACCGTGACCCACAGGATGTTTGGGGCAGTCGTCCCGAACCCGTCTGAGCTGCGGGTAAACCCACGGGTCCCACAACATCACTAGTGCCAACCTATGAGAAATGTGACCACTATATGGAGGTTTACCCTAACGTGGAATGGTGGCTTATCAATTTTATGATCAGAACTTTGTAACAAAAAAATGATTAGTTATTATTTAAAATACACGCACCAATACTAATACTACTGAAAAAGGGGGACCAGGGAATGTGCACTGATGAATGTTCCTCGCTCTTGTATATGTCGAGCACTGTAATTACCAGACATAACAAGAAAGGTGGGTGGAGTGAATAAGGACTGCAGAAATAAATGTAGTATTGGCTGATCCGTATGGATTTGGGCTGAGCATATTACATAACGTTCCACGGGCAGGAACAAGAGCCACATTCAGCCACTAAGGTCAACTTGCAATTTCGTCGGAGGCAATTGTGTTTGGCTTCATTGTTACATCAGCCGCTTGCCTCTCGCTCGAATTCCCACAAGCCGAGTGTTTGCGGAGACATGAAGCTATGCCGACTTGGAGAGGCTGTGCAGGCCTTGGCAATTATATCGAGATGCCTATCCGCTCATGGGGAATTAATGTTTGGGATTATGTACAAGGCCAACCAATCAACGAGATAAAAATCAGCCCAAACATTTCCCTGGATGGATTTCTGCAGTAAAAAGACTCAGTGTTGGACCCTTGCCCCCCAAACCATTTGAGGAAAAACAATCCATAGCAATATCTGTTTTGTTATTTCCATAAATACGGCAGAATTTTTTTCTTTTTTTTCCAAAATGTATAAACATTGATTTTTTTTTTTGCAAATATTTATTTGTTGACATAATGGCAGGTTAAAGATCGAGGCGGCTATTAAAAGGCAATTACGGAGCCGAGTCGGAAAAATGTAGATTTGCACAAGGGGCACATCTGAACCTTTACAAATCTCTCTATAACCTTACATTAAAGGGGCGGCGCAACGGGAATTTCCATCGGATGATGAAGGTGCGTTGGTGATTCTCACATCAACTTGTTTTTATTTTTGATTTATTTTTGGCTGAAAGTTTAGACGAGTCCTTTTTGCTCTTAAAAAATGCATTTCAGGCTTCAAGCCGGGATAAAGAACAAGGCAAAGAAAATGGATACGTTTGATTCCTTGGGAGGGATTAAAGGATTATTTACGACTTGCCTGGTGGATTAGACCCGCTATTTAAAAAAAAAAAAAAATCTATTCAACAATAACCCCCTTTAACTCTCTTGACAGGTATTTTTCCCATTTTCCCGGACCCCCGCTCTGTCAGTAACAAAGGGAAGCAGTGACATTCCCAAAGCCTCGGATGTGAAGACGTAATAATAAAAAGGGATAAAGTTCATTACAGGCACTTACGGAATTCCTTAAAGGGGTACAGACACCATTTAAGAAAAAAAAATAGGTTTTAGAGTTCTTCCAGCTAAGTAGCTGAAAATCAATAATTTTTTTTCAAAAATCCTTTTTTTTGACACAATATACAAATTCATTTTTCAGTGTAAAGATTTATGAGCAAAGCCTTTGCCAGGAATGGTAGACTTAAGACGGCAAGAGATACACCGATAATATCGTTCAAAACAGATTTTTGTACGATATTCGGTTTGTGTATTGGGGGGAGGGCGAGCCCACTGATATCAGCAGAAGACTTGGATACTGGTCACAAATTGGCCCAAGTTGAAAATTTTGATTGGGCGACTTTGAAGGCAACTGAACATCGGCCATTGTTAGTGCTGAATCATCAGATACAAGTAGAATTCTATTGTCTATATCTGACAGTTCAGCTCTACACATTTGTATTGAAACAAATCAAAATTGTTAGGTCTATGGCAACCTTTAGGGGGCAGATTGAGTCAAATTTGAATTCTATTCACTGCATTCAAAATTTTCTGTGATTCGAGAAAAACTTTAAGGGAGTATTTACTAAAACTCATATGAATCCCATTTTTAAACAATAATTCTTCTCAAAAAAAGTCAGAACGGAAAATGTTGTGACAAAATCGAGCGTCAATTTAAATCGTGCAACTTTTTTGAATTGACACTCCAAAAACATTGAATTGTCGCTGCGACAACTAGAATTTATCGGATTATTGGACAAAAACCAGAGCGGATCACAATGTCAAGAAACATCTTCAGGGACATCTGCCATTGACTTCAAATGACCTTGACAGGTTTGAGATGGAGTGTTTTCGGATTGAGATTTTTAGCAGCTTTGAGGTACCATAAAGCTCTAAAAATTTAAAAAGTTTTTTTTTTAAATTCGAGTTTCCCCCTTAAAATAAAGTTGGCCAGAACAATTTGAGGTTTAATAAAAAGGCCCCATTTGATTTTTCTCATTGCAAAAATATTTTGAAACTTCAAAATTAAAAAAAAAAACGTCCCAACAAAAACCTAGCAAGGGGCCCATTTACTAACATTCCGATTTCTATTATTTTCACGAATTGTATTTTTTTCTCTAAAAAGGTTTTTTTTTATTTCTCTAAAACTCAAAAAAATTTAGAATTAGTAAGTGTAAAAACCAGGAGCAACAAGTCAGTGGGAGCTGCACTGACCTTTTTTTAGCCCTTCAGACTATTTGAGATTTTTTTTCACCAGTAAATATCAAAAAAAAAATTTTTAATATTTTTAGGAGTGTTTCTTTATTTTTAAGGCACTGTTCAGTGTTTATTTTCTGTTCATACTTTTTATAATTGGATCTTTTAATAACTGCCATGCGATTTGTGGTTTTTAGAGAAAATCCCACCATATGTAATAAAACGCACTAAGTTTGGCAGAAGCAGTAACCCATGGAAACCAATAAGATGTTTGAATTTAAACAGTCGGCCAACCTGCTGATTAGTTGCTATGGGTTACTGCCCCTGGGCAAACTGAGTGCCTTTTATTAAATAACCCCCAATGAGTTTAATCATTTCAAAAAGCTCCACTAAATTAGACCTCCAATAAATGGACCTCCCCGTGGGTGGGGGGTATCAGAACTTTTATGTAATAGTGGAAGTGATGTCACAATCTCATCTCATGAAACTCTCAGAGGGTACCATGAAAGTGGCAAATCAAGAACTGTTGTGTGAAAAGCCTCCTGGCAAATGAGTATGGCCATAAGTTCATGGGGCTAAGTAAGGGTAACTGTCCCTCTGAGTGAGGGCAATTCCAAGCATGATGGTATCTGCTTCCTTCCCATAAAGCCTATTGATATATCACTCAGCCCAGGAGCTTTTTGTACTCAAGGAACATGAGCCTGAATTGGGTCTCTTCTTTTGTTATTGATACTCGATACTCCTTAATATTGTCTAAAAGGAGGCCAAAATATTTAGCATTTTTACCTTTTTAACGAGAGCAGTGTCCAACATTCCTGCCTGTATAAAAACATGCCAAACACATACACTCAGACATGGGAAGAAACTAAGACACAAGCAAATCCAAGGTGTTGATGGGCCTGTTTATTGTACAAAGGGGAACAGCAACAAATCCAGAGGATGTAACAATGACAGTTTGTCAATAGCCGTCACCAACGTATAAACAACCGCGGTACAAGAGCTTACTCACAATCCCGACACATGTCAGCGTGGGCCATGTACATATTTAGATTTAAGGGAAAGAAACGAGAGCTGAGAGGACCCTGGGAAAGAGTTTCAGGAAAGCAGTTACCCACCTCTATCCCATGGCTGAACATGGACTTCACTGAAATCATTTTTGTTAAACAGATTTCTTTCCTTAGAGAGAAGTTTCCAAAAATGTTTTGGATTCAAATCTTGAGTAATAACCCCCAGGCAGCATGCTTTTATTACAGGACTAATGGTCGTGCCATACATAGTAATGGTGAGAGGATGAGAAGAGTTGGGTTTGGGTGGGAAGACCACGAGCTCTGTTTCAGACAGCTTTAGTTTGAGGTGGTGATGGCTAGTAGGCAGGAGGAGATGGCTAGTAGGCAGTTTACTATCTGGGTCTGAATGTCAGCAGTTAGTGAAGGGGTGTCTAAATATATCTAGATATCATCGGCATACAGGTGATATTTAAGACCAAAAGAAAATACAAGATCTTCTAAAGAGAGAGTGTACAAAGAGAACAACAGAGGACCAAGTAGAGAACCCTGAGGCACCCCCAAACTAAGCTGAAGTGGGGAAGAGGTTTTGGTGGCAAAAGTAACAGAGAAGGAGCAATGAAGAGAAACTGGATAGAGCTTGATCCCAGATACCCAGAGAATAGACAATTTGCATAAGGGCAGAACGGTCAACAGTATCAAAAGCAGAAGGTAAGTCCATGAGAATGAGAATAGAGTAGATTTAATTATTAACTTCAATTTGCTGAAGACATAATCCACTAACCCTGGGCCACAGTAAACTTCTCAGGTGGGATCACTGAGGAGGGGGGCCTGACATATATATTCAAGCGGTGTAGAACTTCATCACTCAATGGAGAATCTAAAAAAGTATTGATTCAGGTCTGATCCATTTGGAGATTCACCACCAAACCTTTCTGGATCACCTTTCTGCTAAAAAATCATATAAACATTAAATAAAGCCAATAGGCTGGTTTTGCCTCCAGTAAGGATTAATTATATCTTAGTTGGGATCAAGTACAAGCGACTGTGATTAAAATGGAGTCTAGGTTTCCAGATAACATATTCTATCCCTGTACTACAATGAATGGGAAGCAATCCATTGCAATCTACTCAGCAGCAAATGTCTGGTGGGTCACATGTAGGCCAGATTTATCAATCTGTAATTAACCACGGCTTGTTATTCAGAGATCAGACTGGCCAGTCAGAAGACCAAACTAGTCCGAGAAATAATTCCCAGCCAATCTGATCTTTAGCCAGGGTTTAGCTAGATGTTTAAGGGAAGGAATGGCCACATTTCAATGATCACTTGGTGGAAATGTGGACCATGAGGTCCTGGTCAATCAATGGAACGTTCCACTTGCAGGTAATTGGCCAGCCTGGTTCTCCGTTTTTAGTGTAGGCAAGATATTCAAGGCAACTAACAGCATGGCCCAGTTTAGCCAATCCCTAGGTAGAGTGGACATACAGTGAACCATATGAGGATCGGGGTACTTGATGGGTACTGGGGTTCTACACCCAGGGTCATGTACTAGATGATGTTCCTTCTATTCAAGGTGCCACCTTAGACTATAGGTTCTTCATGCAGGGACATGCTGTTCTTATGTGCAGCATGCCTTGTAGAGGTAATAAAGGTATGGGATCCGTTATCTGAAAACCCATTATCCAAAAAGTTTCGTATTACAAAAAGTCCATCTCCCATAGACTCCATTTTATCTAAATAGACATTTTTTTTTAAAAAAAAATATTTCATTTTTTTCTGTACAGGTATGGAACCTGTAATCCGGAATGCTTGGAACCTGGGGTTTTCAGGATAAGAGATCATTCCTTAAGTCTACTAGAAAATCATGTAAATATTAAATAAACCCAATAGGCTGGTTTTGCCTCCAATAAGGATGAATTATATCTTAGTTGGGATCAACTACAAGCGACTGTTTTACTATTACACAGAAAAAGGAAATGATTTGGAAAAATTTAGATTATTTAATTATAATGGAGTCTAAGGGAGCCTTTCCGTAATTCTGAGCTTTCTGGATAACGGGTTTCCGGATAATGGATCCAATAGCTGTAATAATAAAGCGGTAGCTTGTACTTGATCACAACTTGGAAGCAATAATATATTCATTTCTACTAGATAGCAGGGATGAAGAGCCAAACTACGGAAGGAGCAGTTATCTGGAAACTCACAGGTCCCATACCTGTATGTAATTCCTGAATGAAGGGGGTGCTACTAACCAAACTTAGGGCTGCTGGTCACTGGGGTCTTTAAAACCCCTGCCACACACTATGGGGCAAATTTATCAAAGGTCAAGGTGAATTTTGAAATGAAAAAAACTCGAGTTTTGAGCTATTTTTTGTGTACTTCGACTAGGGAATAGTCCAAATTCGAATTTGAAAAAAATTCAAAATTTATCATGTACTGTCTCTTTAAAAATTCGACTTCAACAATTCACCATCTAAAACCTGCCGAATTGCTGTTTTAGCCTATGGGGTCCTCCTTGAACCTATTTGGAGTCAATTGGTGGACTTTTTTTGGGGGGAAAACTTAGAATCTTATTCGATCGAATGTACTATTAATTTGGACGAATATGGACCTATTCGATTGAAAACATACCTATTCGGTCAAAAAAGAACTTCGACTTAATTTCGTTGGTCTTTTTGAATTTGAATTTCGAAGGTTTTTCAATTTGAAATTCAACCCTTGATAAATATGCCCATATGTATTAGCACAGAGCAAGTATCTGCAACAGAGCTTACAATCTAAGCCTGGACCTTGGCAAGAGGTAACTTCTTAAGACTCCATATGAGATCTTACATAGGAATCCAACCCAGAATCCAGTGGGTTTAACCATAGAGCTACTTCTTCTAAAACAGCATAAAACCAATTGGGAGCAGCAAAGCAGTGATGTCATAAGCCAAGAATCATGATGTCATAAAACAAGAAACGCCGCATTTGCCTAAATAGCTTTACATTACACTGTGGCTGAAATAATTATTCTATTCAAGTTACAATAATTGAGGGATTTAAATCCAAACCCTGGTTTCTCATGTTCCATTAACCAATCAAAACATTGTGACATTCCGAAATAAAATTGTTATGATATTATCTCTTATTTCATGACCAGAATATCTGACACTGAGCCCGTTTAGTAACGATTCAATCGCTAATCACAAAAAATGGTTAATATTCCTTTCGCAAACGTTCCATTTTAGAAATTTGATTTTGCGTAGCGCAGATAATGCATTTTTCGACAGAACAACGCCGTATCCTCGGCACATAAATCAAGCGCTTGCTAATTGGCAACATCTGGTCAATTAAGTCTGTTTCACAAGAGACTGAGAAGAAATCAGGCGCAATTGTTCCCTTCAAAGAAAGTCATTTTAATAAATAGCTCTCGTGCATTAGATCCCCAATTGCTGTCATTTCCTGCAAAGCTTTAGAATCATTTTATTTATTCTCTTTTATTATAGGAAAATACCCCGGCTAATCTTCCTATAGGTAACAGGACACAATCATACAACATATAAATGCAACCCCTCAGTGACTTCTAATATCCTTATAATTTACAGTAGGGGGTACATTATCCCTTATAATACATGAGTGATACTCAGAGTTCCCTGTATAACTCAGCCTGCAGCCTTGTGCCTTTATATGGTCACAGAACAACCCCTCAGTGACTTCTAATATCCTTATCATTTACAGTAGGGGGTACATTATCCCTTATAATACATGAGTGATACTCAGAGTTCCCTGTATAACTCAGCCTGCAGCCTTGTGTCTTTATATGGTCACAGAACAACCCCTCAGTGACTTCTAATATCCTTATCATTTACAGTAGGGGGTACATTATCCCTTATAATACATGAGTGATACTCAGAGTTCCCTGTATAACTCAGCCTGCAGCCTTGTGTCTTTATATGGTCACAGAACAACCCCTCAGTGACTTCTAATATCCTTATCATTTACAGTAGGGGGTACATTATCCCTTATAATACATGAGTGATACTCAGAGTTCCCTGTATAACTCAGCCTGCAGCCTTGTGCCTTTATATGGTCACAGAACAACCCCTCAGTGACTTCTAATATCCTTATCATTTACAGTAGGGGGTACATTATCCCTTATAATACATGAGTGATACTCAGAGTTCCCTGTATAACTCAGCCTGCAGCCTTGTGCCTTTATATGGTCACAGAACAACCCCTCAGTGACTTCTAATATCCTCATCATTTACAGTAGGGGGTACATTATCCTTAGTAGTACAAGGTTATACACTCATACTGTATTGTGTAAGAGAAGCATATATATAAATATACAGAGAAGGAATGCTCTGGGCACCTATAGCCTAGGACACATTGCAGTTAGTGGATATTTCTCAGAACAGATTCCCAGCTCAGGCCTATTTATGAGACAGGAGAGTAAGTGGGGGGGGGGCGCATGGAGACGAATGGACTGAGAGGGGATGGAAATTACACGAGTGTCTCCTCGCAGTGTGGCAGCAGCTCAAGTAGCTCAGCACAGCTCAGGTTTTTCTAATCATTTTTCCATATCGGTTCAATGGGCCATGAAATCAGAGATTGGATCCAATGTGCTCTGACAGCCGCCAGTGATTTGTATCTGAACATCAGTGTGGCTTCTCTGCATTCCTGTGTCCAGAACCAGTGGAGGGGTGGGTCAGGGTGGGTCAGGGTTACCGGGTGGGTCAGGGTTACCGGGTGGGTCAGGGTGGGTAATGTGGGTCAGTAAGGGTGGGTAATGGTGCGTGAGGGTTGGTCCGGGTGGGTAATGGTGGGAAATGGTGGGCCAGGGTGGATCAGTAAGGGTGGGTCAGGGTGGTTCCCAGTGTGTAATGGTGGGTCAGGGTTACTGGGTGGGTCAGGGTTACTGGGTGGGTCCGGGTGGGTAATGGTGGGTCAGTAAGGGTGGGTCCAGGTGGGTCCCGGTGTATTATGGAACTTTGACACTACGGATTGAATCGGGAACTTGCACAGTTACACAAATATTTTTATGACATCCTGGACTTTTAAATATTTTAAATTTCTTATATCTATATTATTCTCATATTATACACTATCTGTGTTCTTATGTAATTGAATATTGTACCTCCCAGTGGTAAGGGTTAACTGTGGTTCAAAAGATTTTTTGATGGAGGGGTGGGACTTGCTGTATGGCACTATAAAGCACTTTTTCACTATGGCTTGTACACATTTGAGAAAGGGCCCTTGCTGCCCGAAACATGTCGTGTGGAATGCATAATAAAGACTGAATAGCAGGTATTCTGCTTTTTGCTGTTTCTCTTGAGTTGCCATTCTAATATATTGAAGGGTCCCGGTGTATAAGGGTGGGTAATGGTGTGTCAGGGTGGTTCCCAGTGTGTAAGGGTGGGTCAGGGTTACTGGGTGGGTCCGGGTGGGTAATGGTGGGTCAGTAAGGGTGGGTCCAGGTGGGTCCCGGTGTATAAGGGTGGGTAATGGTGTGTCAGGGTGGGTCCGGGTGGTTAATGGAGGGTCAGGGTGGGCCGCTCCTTTGAGTCCATGATCCTTTGCTAGAAAATCTTCTATGTGAATGCAAAAATTATGTTGTTACATTGGGGGAAAATTGCTATATTTCATATAAAAGACAGGAGGGCTGCAGATGTGACTCCCTGACGTCTGGGATCCCCTACATGCGAGGGAGGGGGGCTGAGTCTGTATCGCTGTTCTCTGCCTCTGTCTCTTCTAAATTTAACTTCTCTCTACCGTAGTCCTGATTTATGGCACAAACCAGCCCCCCCTTGGATGACTCCATACTGTAGGTTTCCAGTGATACGTCCCAAACTCTATCAGAGAGATTCGGGCTAATGCCGCACAGGTGGAGAGTGTAAAACATTTCAATGTTGCCAATTTTTCTATTACCGCTCTGGCCTTGGGACGGGCAGTGATATTTCATTATGAGGAAACGCTCATTAGATGCCAAAAATCTGTTCTCTCCTCCTATTGCTCTGCTTTGTGTCCTCTGCTCAAAGGAGAAATATCCCGAGACTGGTAAATTCCTGCTCCTCGGGTTCTGGCAGAACAGAGAATAAATCTCCCCCCCCAAGCCTAACAAAGAAATGAAGAGTAAACTGAACAGTGATATGAGCAGTAGAGAGGTTTAGTTCAGCCCTGGTCTCTGCTATGTTTCAGTGTTTCAAGAATAAAGGAACTGGCAGACGGGGGAAATTTAAATCTCCCCGAAATGTGTTCCCTTTGGCAATTAAGTAAATCACAGGAGAGGAAAAATATGAGCCACTTCCCCTGCCTCATAAGGCAACTTCGGGCGACTTTGGAAAACAAATGGCGGTATATATTTTCCCACCAGCAATTTACTTTATTGCTGGTGGGAAAGAAACTTGGGGGATTTGTTGCCCCCCCAGTAGTGCTACAAGTACCTTAATAGTTAGATAATCTGAGGGAACTCCATATAAGCTTCCAATGGATTGTTACGCTCCAGCCTAATACTTCCATTAAAGACACCCACATGTTTATATCATACTGCTCTAGTCCCACCCACTTCTTGAGTTAGCCACCCCTTCCCAGGAAGCTCCCTTCAGAGTGTTCTAGTCCCACCCACTTCTTGAGTTACCCATCCCTGCCCCTGTAATCTTCCATCAAAGTATTCTAATCCAACCCAATGCTTGAGTTACTTGCCCCTCCCCCTGTAAGCTTCCATCAGAGTGCTCTAGTCCCACCCACTTCTTGAGTTAACCACCCCTTCCCAGTAAACTCCCTTCAGAGTGTTCTAGTCCCACCCACTGCTTGAGTTCTCTTTCCCTTCCCCTGAACACTTCCATCAGAGTGCTCTAGTCCCACCCACTTCTTGAGTTACCCATCCCCCCTGTAATCTTCCATCAGAGTATTCTAATCCAACCCACTGCTTGAGTTACCTGCCCCTCCCCCTGTAAGCTTTCATCAGAGTGTTTTAGTCCCATCCACTGCTTCAGTTACTCAACTCTCCCCCAGTAAGTGTCCATCAGAGTAGTCTAGCCCCACCCACTGCTTGAGTTACCTGTACCTCCCCCAATAAGCTTCCATCAGAGTATTCTAGTCCCACCCACTGCTTGAGTTACCTGCCCCTCCCCCAGTAAGCTTCCATCCGAGTATACTAGTCCCAACCACTGCTTGAGTTACCTATCCATCTCCCAGTTAGCTTCCATCAGAGTGTTCTATTTCCACTCACTGCTTGAATTATAAAAATAAACTTTTACAGAGAAAAATTCAGTAAAAATTAGATTACATTCACTCATTATTTTTTAAACTTCTTGGAATCGCCATAAGAACTCAGCGGGCACATTTCTGAACTGTTTCCATTACGGAGAATTTATTATTATGAATTTTGTGAGTAGGACATTTAATAACGGTTGATAGGAAAGTGCCAAGACTTAGCGAGACTGGGATCTCAAATGATGACAGCAGCAGATAGGGGCTGAATGAAGACTTGGAATCCGTCTGACAGGTGCCTCTCTGAGGGAGCTTGGGTTACTCGTTAGCAGGAGGGGGACTTGGCCTGGGGACAAGGGGCTGATATTAAATACGTGAAAACAGAAACATTGTATCTGAAAGAAGATAAAGATCCAAATGTCCTGGGGATAAGAGTGGATCAAACTATTATATACTTCTCCTGGTTGGGCCACTGGTGATAGATACAGTATAAAACCTTTAACACATAAGTTCCCAAACTGCAAGATATGGGGTAAATGGCAGTTTGCCATCCTACTTACCATTGAAAGGGTAAAGCCGGGCATTAAAAGAATAAATTCAAAATCACTTAATTGGTAACCCCATACAATTTTCATCTGGGCATTAAAAGAATCAGGTCTTTGCTTGGTTTTGCCACCCCCATGCCATGTGCTGATTTAATTGTTCAGCCACTAGGTCAACAAACTTATCAATGGACTTATGGAGACTCATCAGAAGAGGACTACATCAAAGCCCAGATGTGGTCCCACTCCAACAGAGTTTTTAGACCCATCAACAGAGGACTACGTCAAAGCCCAGGTGTGATCTCTCTCCAACAAAGTTCTTAGACCATCATATGAGGAATACGTCAAAGGCAAGCCCAACGGAAAGCCCAGACTGAGTTTTTAGACCCATGAGAAGAGGACTACGTTAAAGCCCATGTGTGGTCCCTCTGCAACAGAGTTTTTAGACCCATCAGAAGAGGCATATGTCAAAGTCCAGGTGTGGTCCCTCTCCAACAGAGTTTTTAGACCCATCAAAAGAGGACTAACTCAAAGCCCAGGTGTGGTCTCTCTCCAACAGAGTTTTTATACCCATCAGAAGAGGACTATTTCAAAGCCCAGGTGTGATCCCTCTCCAACAGAGTTTTTAGACTCACAAGAGGAGGTCTATGTCATAGCCCATGTGTAGTCCCTCTGCAACAGAGTTGTTATACCATCAGAACAGGAATATGTCAAAGTCCAGGTGTGGTCCTTTCCAAAACAAATATTTTAGACCCATCACAAGAGCACAACGACAAAGCCCATGGGTGGTTCCTCTTCAACAAAGTTTTTAGACCCATCAGAAGAGCACTACGTGAAAGCCAAGGTGATACATGTCACCTTGTAATGAGCCAAGTGGGATTGTGACTAAACAATGGACCTCAAAGGAGTAGCTTGAACTGAAGATTCTAAAAACCTCTGTGTTCAAGGAAACTAGTTGTTCTTATATATAATTGGATGGATCCATTTGTAGGTAAAGTAAATCCTGGATCAGGAGTAGTATTGGCCTGTACCAAGGCTTGGAGGTCAATAGCAACCCTAGATTGACAGCTGTGGCTATGCGCCTAAGGATTGTGGGTCATGCAGCTGAGCATTTTATGTCATCACATTTTTACATCCTTAAATGTAATTTTCAAGTATATTTCAAACTGCTTATTGCCTGCGGCTGGAAATAAAGGGGAGACATCCCTGGCTACCGATCAAAAGCTCCGCTCGGCATATTAAGACTTACCCAGAAGCCATGAGCATGATTAAAGGAGTGCGAGGCACAGGGATAGATAATGACATTAATACCATGTATCACCAACTTCCTGGCTGCTTCATTCTCTTGATTCTACTGCAATTAAATGTTATTTGCTTATTTAACAAACTCTCTTTGGGACGGAACCCATCTTTTCATAAATTGGGGATAAAAAAGGTAAAAACAAAGGCCCTGGGGGGATGATGTCCTTGGGATTATGGAAATACCGCAGATGAAACAAGTTCTCTGTTATTTTGTTTATCCTGACTTCCTAGGAAACAAAGGATCAAGCGCTCCCTAATTGTATCTCTCCGGGAGGATCTGAAAAGGAAGATTACGTTTTATTCACAAAGCCCTGGACGGAAATGAACATTGTTTAGCCAGAAAGGACACCTAGACAGACGTTCCTTGGTACCAATAAATTATACATCTGTGGGGATTTAACTGTCAGATCTGTTATCATGAGATCTCAAGGAAAGCTGCAGATGTTCAACCAGGAGAAGCATTTAGGGGAGTCCAGCTTATTGGGGCCCCATATACTGCAGAACCCAACAGAACAACAGTTCTACACTGGGACAATGAGTGACATGAAACCGAAATGTACCTCTTGTATAAGAACAGACTGTGACTGAGAGATAGCAGGTATAGTAGGGAGAGATGGTGCCTATAGTAACAGTGGATAATAGTCTCTGGGAAGGGAGTGTGACTGTGGGATAGCAGGTATAGTAGGGAGAGATGGTGTCTATAGTAACAGTGGATAATAGTCTCTGGGAAGGGAGTGTGACTGTGGGATAGCAGGTATAGTAGGGAGAGATGGTGCCTATAGTAACAGTGGGATAATAGTCTCTGGGAAGGGAGTGTGACTGTGGGATAGCAGGTATAGTAGGGAGAAATGGTGCCTATAGTAACAGTGGGTAATAGTCTCTGGGAAGGGAGTGTGACTGTGGGATAGTAGGTATAGTAGGGAGAGATGGTGTCTATAGTAACAGTGGGTAATAGTCTCTGGGAAGGGAGTGTGACTGTGGGATAGCAGGTATAGTGGGTAGAGATGGTGTCTATAGTAACAGTGGATAATAGTCTCTGGGAAGGGAGTGTGACTGTGGGATAGCAGGTATAGTAGGGAGAGATGTGTCTATAGTAACAGTGGGATAATAGTCTCTGGGAAGGGAGTGTGACTGTGGGATAGCAGGTATAGTAGGGAGAGATGGTGTCTATAGTAACAGTGGATAATAGTCTCTGGGAAAGGAGTGTGACTGTGGGATAGCAGGTATAGTAGGGAGAGATGGTGCCTATAGTAACAGTGGACAATAGTCTCTGGGAAGGGAGTGTGACTGTGGGATAGCAGGTATAGTAGGGAGAGATGATGTCTATAGTAACAGTGGATAATAGTCTCTGGGAAAGGAGTGTGACTGTGGGATAGCAGGTATAGTAGGGAGAGATGGTGCCTATAGTAACAGTGGACAATAGTCTCTGGGAAGGGAGTGTGACTGTGGGATAGCAGGTATAGTAGGGAGAGATAGTGCCTATAGTAACAGTGTGATAATAGTCTCTGGGAAGGGAGTGTGACTGTGGGATAGCAGGTATAGTAGGGAGAGATGGTGCCTATAGTAACAGTGGATAATAGTCTCTGGGAAGGGAGTGTGACTGTGGGATAGCAGGTATAGTAGGGAGAGATAGTGCCTATAGTAACAGTGTGATAATAGTCTCTGGGAAGGGAGTGTGACTGTGGGATAGCAGGTATAGTAGGGAGAGATGGTGTCTATAGTAACAGTTGGTAATAGTCTCTGGGAAGGGAGTGTGACTGTGGGATAGCAGGTATAGTAGGGAGAGATGTGTCTATAGTAACAGTGGATAATAGTCTCTGGGAAGGGAGTGTGACTGTGGGATAGCAGGTATAGTAGGGAGAGATGATGTCTATAGTAACAGTGGATAATAGTCTCTGGGAAGGGAGTGTGACTGTGGGATAGCAGGTATAGTAGGGAGAGATGATGTCTATAGTAACAGTGGATAATAGTCTCTGGGAAGGGAGTGTGACTGTGGGATAGCAGGTATAGTAGGGAGATATGGTGCCTATAGTAACAGTGGATAATAGTCTCTGGGAAGGGAGTGTGACTGTGGGATAGCAGGTATAGTAGGGAGAGATGGTGCCTATAGTAACAGTGGATAATAGTCTCTGGGAAGGGAGTGTGACTGTGGGATAGCAGGTATAGTAGGGAGATATGGTGCCTATAGTAACAGTGGATAATAGTCTCTGGGAAGGGAGTGTGACTGTTGGATAGCAGGTATAGTAGGGAGAGATGGTGCCTATAGTAACAGTGGATAATAGTCTCTGGGAAGGGAGTGTGACTGTGGGATAGCAGGTATAGTAGGGAGAGATGGTGCCTATAGTAACAGTGGATAATAGTCTCTGGGAAGGGAGTGTGACTGTGGGATAGCAGGTATAGTAGGGAGAGATAGTGCCTATAGTAACAGTGGGATAATAGTCTCTGGGAAGGGAGTGTGACTGTGGGATAGCAGGTATAGTAGGGAGAGATGGTGCCTATAGTAACAGTGGGATAATAGTCTCTGGGAAGGGAGGGTGACTGTGGGATAGCAGGTATAGTAGGGAGAGATGGTGCCTATAGTAACAGTGGATAATAGTCTCTGGGAAGGGAGTGTGACTGTGGGATAGCAGGTATAGTAGGGAGAGATGGTGCTATAGTAACAGTGGATAATAGTCTCTGGGAAGGGAGTGTGACTGTGGGATAGCAGGTATAGTAGGGAGAGATGATGTCTATAGTAACAGTGGATAATAGTCTCTGGGAAGGGAGTGTGACTGTGGGATAGCAGGTATAGTAGGGAGAGATGGTGTCTATAGTAACAGTGGGATAATAGTCTCTGGGAAGGGAGTGTGACTGTGGGATAGCAGGTATAGTAGGGAGAGATGGTGCCTATAGTAACAGTGGTATAGCAGGTATAGTAGGGAGAGATGGTGCCTATAGTAACAGTGGGATAATAGTCTCTGGGAAGGGAGTGTGACTGTGGGATAGCAGGTATAGTAGGGAGAGATGGTGCCTATAGTAACAGTGGTATAGCAGGTATAGTAGGGAGAAATGGTGCCTATAGTAACAGTGGGATAATATTCTCTGGGAAGGGAGTGTGACTGTGGGATAGCAGGTATAGTAGGGAGAGATGATGTCTATAGTAACAGTGGATAATAGTCTCTGGGAAGGGAGTGTGACTGTGGGATAGCAGGTATAGTAGGGAGAGATGGTGTCTATAGTAACAGTGGATAATAGTCTCTGGGAAGGGAGTGTGACTGTGGGATAGCAGGTATAGTAGGGAGAGATGGTGCCTATAGTAACAGTGGATAATAGTCTCTGGGAAGGGAGTGTGACTGTGGGATAGCAGGTATAGTAGGGAGATATGGTGCCTATAGTAACAGTGGATAATAGTCTCTGGGAAGGGAGTGTGACTGTGGGATAGCAGGTATAGTAGGGAGAGATGGTGCCTATAGTAACAGTGGATAATAGTCTCTGGGAAGGGAGTGTGACTGTGGGATAGCAGGTATAGTAGGGAGATATGGTGCCTATAGTAACAGTGGATAATAGTCTCTGGGAAAGGAGTGTGACTGTTGGATAGCAGGTATAGTAGGGAGAGATGGTGCCTATAGTAACAGTGGATAATAGTCTCTGGGAAGGGAGTGTGACTGTGGGATAGCAGGTATAGTAGGGAGAGATGGTGCCTATAGTAACAGTGGATAATAGTCTCTGGGAAGGGAGTGTGACTGTGGGATAGCAGGTATAGTAGGGAGAGATAGTGCCTATAGTAACAGTGGGATAATAGTCTCTGGGAAGGGAGTGTGACTGTGGGATAGCAGGTATAGTAGGGAGAGATGGTGCCTATAGTAACAGTGGGATAATAGTCTCTGGGAAGGGAGGGTGACTGTGGGATAGCAGGTATAGTAGGGAGAGATGGTGCCTATAGTAACAGTGGATAATAGTCTCTGGGAAGGGAGTGTGACTGTGGGATAGCAGGTATAGTAGGGAGAGATGGTGCCTATAGTAACAGTGGATAATAGTCTCTGGGAAGGGAGTGTGACTGTGGGATAGCAGGTATAGTAGGGAGAGATGGTGCCTATAGTAACAGTGGATAATAGTCTCTGGGAAGGGAGTGAGACTGTGGGATAGCAGGTATAGTAGGGAGAGATGGTGTCTATAGTAACAGTTGGTAATAGTCTCTGGGAAGGGAGTGTGACTGTGGGATAGCAGGTATAGTAGGGAGAGATGATGTCTATAGTAACAGTGGATAATAGTCTCTGGGAAGGGAGTGTGACTGTGGGATAGCAGGTATAGTAGGGAGAGATGGTGTCTATAGTAACAGTGGGATAATAGTCTCTGGGAAGGGAGTGTGACTGTGGGATAGCAGGTATAGTAGGGAGAGATGGTGCCTATAGTAACAGTGGTATAGCAGGTATAGTAGGGAGAGATGGTGCCTATAGTAACAGTGGGATAATAGTCTCTGGGAAGGGAGTGTGACTGTGGGATAGCAGGTATAGTAGGGAGAGATGGTGCCTATAGTAACAGTGGGATAATATTCTCTGGGAAGGGAGTGTGACTGTGGGATAGCAGGTATAGTAGGGAGAGATGATGTCTATAGTAACAGTGGATAATAGTCTCTGGGAAGGGAGTGTGACTGTGGGATAGCAGGTATAGTAGGGAGAGATGGTGTCTATAGTAACAGTGGATAATAGTCTCTGGGAAGGCAGTGTGACTGTGGGATAGCAGGTATAGTAGGGAGAAATGGTGCCTATAGTAACAGTGGGATAATATTCTCTGGGAAGGGAGTGTGACTGTGGGATAGCAGGTATAGTAGGGAGAGATGATGTCTATAGTAACAGTGGATAATAGTCTCTGGGAAGGGAGTGTGACTGTGGGATAGCAGGTATAGTAGGGAGAGATGGTGTCTATAGTAACAGTGGATAATAGTCTCTGGGAAGGCAGTGTGACTGTGGGATAGCAGGTATAGTAGGGAGAGATGGTGTCTATAGTAACAGTGGATAATAGTCTCTGGGAAGGGAGTGTGACTGTGGGATAGCAGGTATAGTAGGGAGAGATGGTGTCTATAGTAACAGTGGATAATAGTCTCTGGGAAGGGAGTGTGACTGTGGGATAACAGGTATAGTAGGGAGAGATGGTGTCTATAGTAACAGTGGGATAATAGTCTCTGGGAAGGGAGTGTGACTGTGGGATAGCAGGTATAGTAGGGAGAGATGGTGTCTATAGTAACAGTGGGATAGCAGGTATAGTAGGGAGAGATGGTGCCTATAGTAACAGTGGGATAGCAGGTATAGTAGGGAGAGATGGTGCCTATAGTAACAGTGGGATAGCAGGTATAGTAGGGAGAGATGGTGCCTATAGTAACAGTGGGATAGCAGGTATAGTAGGGATATATGTATGAAATATTGATGACCATTATATTGACAGGAATAAACACCTACATACAGTACAGAGAAGGAATGTTCTGGGCACACAATATGTAGAAATGAGACTTTATGCTTCATTAATTACTGTATTTTAAAGGGAAGTATTGAAAACATTATCCTGGGAGATTCTTTTCCCTTCCAAATCTAAGAACATGGGAGCGATTGGCTTCTCACTTGAAAGAGACGGGACAGGACACAAATAGAAGGAACAGAAAAACAGGCGAGGATGATGATGGATGAATGTTTTCTTTCTGATACGAAGGTTGTTTACGTCCAATGACCAATCAGGATCAGTCAGTTACCGTGAGAATCGAACACAGGGAGAGAACAAACCGCACCCTTTTAAGTTGAACTACAAGTCCCAGAAATCTCGGCCAGCTGCCAATTTTACACATAATGTGACAGATCTGGGGGGGACGTGGGGCACATAAACCACTATTAACCTCATTTGACTTCACATTAGCATCAATGGCATCTCATTTAGAGAGATTAATGGAAGGGAGATGCAGCTTATGCTGTACTGAAAGACTTAGTGCCCTCGGAATATAATATGCGTGGCTACCTTGTCTGAAATGGTTAAACAACTCCCAGCATCCCCAGCTGTGACGAGTGCCAAGAGTTACCAGTGAGTGAAGGAAACACAAGGAAACAAAATTTGTTTAACAATCCCCTTAACTTCCAGGCTGGAAAGGATACACAACCTTTAGATTGTAAGCTTTTGTGACGATGACTTGGCTGCTGTACCATTTTATTCATACATCAGCCCACTAGAGACATGATATGTCTTCTCCAACTCCCCAGCTCACTGAGGTACATGCAGAGGTGGAGAACAAGAACCAAAAGTACAAGGGGAACAAAGCAAGAGAAGCGACAAGTCTCAATTTTGATACAAACATTTACTAATATCATAGAAACATTGGGGTGTCACCCTGCTATAGTTCCAGGGGTACCCAGGGTACAAATAAACACTTACCCCAAATCTCCCCCTAACTGACCTTCAGACTGGGCCCCCTTAGCTCATAACAAGGTTACAGATATATAGAAACATTGGGGTAACAGTCACCCTACTATAGTTCCAGGGGTACCCAGGGTACAAATAAACACTCACCCCAAATCTCCCCCTAACTGACCTTCAGACTGTGCCCCCTTAGCTCATAACAAGGTTACAGATATATAGAAACATTGGGGTGTCACCCTGTTATAGTTCCAGGGGTACCCAGGGTACAAATAAGCACTCACCCCAAATCTCCCCCTAACTGACCTTCAGACTGGGCCCCCTTAGCTCATAACAAGGTTACAGATATATAGAAACATTGGGGTGTCACCCTGCTATAGTTCCAGGGGTACCCAGGGTACAAATAAACACTCACCCCAAATCTCCCCCTAACTGACCTTCAGACTGTGCCCCCTTAGCTCATAACAAGGTTACAGATATATAGAAACATTGGGGTGTCACCCTGCTATAGTTCCAGGGGTACCCAGGGTACAAATAAGCAATCACCCCAAATCTCACCCTAACTGACCTTCAGACTGGACCCCCTTAGCTCATAACAAGGTTACAGATATATAGAAACATTGGGGTGTCACCCTGCTATAGTTCCAGGGGTACCCAGGGTACAAATAATCACTCACCCCAAATCTCCCCCTAACTGACCTTCAGACTGGGCCCCCTTAGCTCATAACAAGGTTACAGATATATAGAAACATTGGGGTAACACAAAGCAAGGAAGTCTGTGCAACAGGAATATAACATTTATACTGACCATAAACCTTTAAAAATACATCCATAAAATGTGATTAGTACTGAAAATCGGAATCAGTAACACGGGTTTCTGGGAAATCCTCTTAGTAAACCAGTTATTTCACAATATATCCTTTAACGAGCGTTTTTTTGTTTTCTACAACCGAAACTGTTTTTACAACCGCAAAAGATTCGACATCAGATTTTTACCAAAACAGAAATCACTCATCTCATGTCAGGATCCAGTCGAACGTTCCTCGGATTCCTGGACTAGTTCTGGGGCTAGTTAAGGTGAGCCAGAGATATATATATATATATTTATATAATAAATGTGATTGTGAAACCCGTCATTAATCACTAGTGGTGAAATGAGTATATAGTCTTGTTTGTTGCTCAAAGATTTGATAAAACGAGTCATAATGACTAATGATTAGTAAATACAGAATGGGGGGATCAGTTAAATGTCCCCCATGTTGTGCCCATCTGGTTCAGTTTGGACTATTCCTCATTAACTAGTTCACTTACAGCACAATGAGCAACGCCCCGGGGCAGGGAAGGGACAGCGGCAACAAAACCCCATCCCCGATGTAATTCTACTCCCGCCATCATCAGCCCCTCATTATCCCACTTACACATCAGCAGGTTATGTAGGGAAATGATCTTATGGCCACAGGACATTCGGATGGAAACTATTTTTATAATTGGGATTTCTCTTAAATATACAGCACAATAGGAGATTAGAGCTACCAGCATGCAACACAACTGAGCACAATTCAGCAGGAACAGCCCCTAAAGAATGGATTTCGCCTGTATACAGAGATACCATAAAACTACAGCAGTGCAGGTATTCCAAAAATGCAGAACATTTTAAAGTTGTAAAAAAAAACCTCTTTAGTAGCAAATATAACTCATTATATGTAACTGCCACTTCATAAAGAAAAAAACAATTAGTGAAAGATTTTCAACAGCTCATTCAGCAAAAGGTAAATCATACAGGAATTTAAAATATAATTATAAAGCACATAGTACTGTTTTGGATTACATTCTAGTATATCTAAACTGTTGCCTGTAGTAGCAGTGGGATAATAGTCTCTGGGAAGGGAGTGTGACTGTGGGATAGCAGGTATAGTAGGGAGAGATGGTGTCTATAGTAACAGTGGATAATAGTCTCTGGGAAGGGAGTGTGACTGTGGGATAGCAGGTATAGTAGGGAGAGATGGTGCCTATAGTAACAGTGGATAATAGTCTCTGGGAAGGGAGTGTGACTGTGGGATAGCAGGTATAGTAGGGAGAGATGGTGTCTATAGTAACAGTGGATAATAGTCTCTGGGAAGGGAGTGTGACTGTGGGATAGCAGGTATAGTAGGGAGAGATGGTGTCTATAGTAACAGTGGATAATAGACTCTGGGAAGGGAGTGTGACTGTGGGATAGCAGGTATAGTAGGGAGAGATGTGTCTATAGTAACAGTGGATAATAGTCTCTGGGAAGGGAGTGTGACTGTGGGATAGCAGGTATAGTAGGGAGAGATGGTGTCTATAGTAACAGTGGATAATAGTCTCTGGGAAGGGAGTGTGACTGTGGGATAGCAGGTATAGTAGGGAGAGATGTGCCTATAGTAACAGTGGATAATAGACTCTGGGAAGGGAGTGTGACTGTGGGATAGCAGGTATAGTAGGGAGAGATGTGTCTATAGTAACAGTGGATAATAGTCTCTGGGAAGGGAGTGTGGCTGTGGGATAGCAGGTATAGTAGGGAGAGATGGTGTCTATAGTAACAGTGAATAATAGACTCTGGGAAGGTAGTGTGACTGTGGGATAGCAGGTATAGTAGGGAGAGATGGTGCCTATAGTAACAGTGGATAATAGTCTCTGGGAAGGGAGTGTGACTGTGGGATAGCAGGTATAGTAGGGAGAGATGGTGCCTATAGTAACAGTGGATAATAGTCTCTGGGAAGGGAGTGTGACTGTGGGATAGCAGGTATAGTAGTGAGAGATGGTGCCTATAGTAACAGTGGATAATAGTCTCTGGGAAGGGAGTGTGACTGTGGGATAGCAGGTATAGTAGGGAGAGATGGTGCCTATAGTAACAGTGGGATAATATATAGCCAGATAGTACTACTCCCAGCACCCACCAACAGCAAGTTGCTGAGAGAGCTGGAAATTGTAAGGGCTGAAAGTTGTCAAATATTTTGTCTTTATATAAGTCCTCTGCTTTGGCACCTTTACGTACTACTCGGTCGACATACAGTAAAACCTACTTACCTGCTCAGGTGTTATAATATAGTTGCTTCTTATATGAGATGTCTCCTTCACGTCCCCTTCCTTTTCCTCATTCTCTGAGATAGAAACTATGGCAGTCGCGCTCTAGGCTAAGGTTGGATAGTTGGTGGATGTACATACAGCATGAGACGTGTCGTGGCTATGTAGCTCCGGCAGGGATGGGATCACCTGGGAAGGGAAAGTAGCCATTATTACATGAGTGGAATCAGCCATTACTGCTCAGACGAGGTCACCAACACACATGACTAGTAAAGTTTACTATGGACAAGTCTCCTATTAATAAATTCTAAGAAAATTGTCTTAGAGATGAAGATAATACTGAGATTTACATGACCAGGCCATACCTGGTGCCAGCCCCTAAATACTACTTATCTCCCCTTCTATCTACTCAACGTAATGGGGTCATACCCGGCCAATAAAAGCTGTCAAGGTAGTCCCTCCCAACTGGCATGTTGATGTGGCCGTCATCCAATGGTTTTTTTTTTAGGCTTCAAAAGATAAAGCAATCTTTGGCTCTAGGATTGGATAAGCCCAATATGGAGCAGCATGTGGGTGACCAAATCACCAAAGGAGCAGATCTGGCTGTGTATGGCCACCTTAAACTTCTTACACTACAATCATGGTCAGCCACAACAGGGCATTACATTTATCCTGGCAGTGTATGTGCTAAGGAGATGAAGACCATTTTGGGCACCACAAGGGTTCCCAATGTTGAGGAGGCCAAGTTGATGACTGAAAGGATCCAGATGAGCCACCTTGTCTTTCCATTAAACGCTTCTCACTTTTTATTGTCGGCTTTTTAATCTCGCTGTAGATCTGTTCCATGCGTGAATTCCTTTACTAAGTTATCCCCCCCCCCACATATGGGCAGGAAGGTGTTTCAGTGTATTTATCCCTCTCTCTGTAAGAAGTGTTTCCTTATGTTCCCTTCCAGTCTTCATCTCTCCAGCTTCATGTGGTGCCCCATTGTTCCAGCCATCGGCAACAGCTTCTCTCCTGAACTCTATTAATTCCCTTTATATATTTGATTGTGTCTATCACATCTTCGTTTTACATATGGAACCCTTCCTTTTCCTGTGTTATTAATATCATGCTGCAGACTGGGCTTTCAACGTGGAACTCAACCTTCAAGGTTACAGGTATCAATGTCTTTTGATATTGGCCTGGACTTATCATGGAACAAACACACAGCTGTGGGTCTATGGATTCTTAAAGCTACACAATAATAAATCATTATTACAGGGAAGTTGAGGGCCAGAGCCCTTACCTGTTATTTGAAGCACCATTTGTAACCATCAGTAGGATGTCCTCCTCAATTTGCTTTTCCTTTCCTTAATAAGGAGGCAATTATCTTCCTAATAAAAATATCCTACCTTAAGACTAAACCTTGACAGTAAGCAGTTAATTACTTTGGCCAATTGGGTTAAATTGCCTCACTCACGAAGGAACCGGTTTCTCCAGGATCTGCCATTCACCCAAGCTGGAATATATTATTTGCCGGCCCGACATTCAAATAGCCAAGGTCAATGGGGGGTTAAGAAGAGAATGCAAAGGTCAAACTGGATAGCTCTCCGGCGCTTATAGGGTTAACGAGTCTCTATTGCTTCATTTCAAGTAAACTCCCATGACTTTAAAATGTAAATGTAACCTTTACCCCTGCACATTTTAACACGGTAATTATGTAATTAAAAGCAATTATGTAATTCACAATCCAACGTTTTGCAAGGGGCTCATGGCAGTTTCTGCAGTCGGTGACCTTTAAAGGTTTCTGGAAAAGAACAATGAATCTTTAACCCGGTTCTGCCGCATACTCTGATTTCTTACATCTGCCAGGATTAAGGAGTTAAAGGTAAAAAGCCGGCAAGGGACTGGCCAGGAATAAAGCCTCGTCTGGATTTATGGTGCCACGTTCTGGTGCCACCGAGTTCCATGGGAAACAGACGCATTCTTTCTGGGCTTAAAAAAAGTCATTATCATTAAAGTGAGGGCTTTTTCTTTTACAAAATAATTGGCCATATCAGATTTCTCAATTCTCTAAGACATTTTAGAATGTTTTGTATTTGTACTTGTACATGGAAAATCATAGGATCTTGTTATCAGTCAGTGCCTAGAGGTAACCACCCACCACCTGAGTATTTCATACCCCTATCCACCGAGTCAGACTGATCTAACAGGACATTTGAAATTTTTCGGCTCAGTCACAGCTCGAGAGGACTTTATCATCTACCAAACCTATGGCCAAACCACTGGTCCCAATGGAATGGGCCAGAAAGTTGAGGTGAGAGGCTGCTGTCCTAGATATACTTGGAACTAAGGATAAAAGGGCGATACAGCAGGACTTCCATAGAACTGTAACCTTTTTATCATATAAGGGGAAACTCTGACCAAATGTTGGACCTCAAAGCAGGGCTAAAACCAGACAAGCCATCTGCCAACCCTCCTCTTTTACCCTAGAACACACAAGAGTTTCAGAACTGAACCACTGCACCAATAGTAACATACTCCTTCTTCTCAGCTCAGCCACCAGCTTTTGGAATTCATGGGACATCACTGCTAACATGTTTTGTGATTCAAGGAAAGTCCACTGTGTCAGGGGTCATATCTGAGGGCTAGTCCTACGATAAGATCAGCAGACACTTACTGCAAGTCTAGTTGACACCACTCTCCTGTCTCCAGGAAAAAGCTAGCAGGTCAGTCAACCTTCCAAATGCAAATTCTATTGGACCCTACCTACTGGGCGGACAAGAATGCCTGGTGGACGCATGTGGAGGCTCGGCCACCTCCCAACAGTAGTCCAATAGAAAAACCCCAATGGCACACAGGTCTGCTGAAACACTACTCTATGTTACGTATGCTTGACAAAGGGGTCCGCCCTGAAACTGCACTCTGTAATAAACACTTTAAGTGTTTCCGCATACCTGTGTCTGGGTTTTTCAGTTAACCTTCCAAGCCATGGTCCTTCAGAGTTAGAGTGTCACAGCAGCAATTAAGTACTGTACCACTAACCAATCCAAGTTAGTAAGAGCCGGGCATCAATAATAACATTCTGCCAACTCCTTCCAGTCCACCCATAGCCAAGATTTAACCCATACCCAGCATTCAGCTTGATCCTCATCCTCCATGTTAGTGGGCCCTACATCTTACAATATGGCTCCTTTTAGCACTACACATCCTTCAGCAGTTCATTTGGTTAGAAGGAGGGTCTTACTTCTAACAAAAGATTTTCAGACCCACAAACAACAAACTTTGTAAATTTTGGGTTATTTTTAAGGATTTCTGGGGGCCTTGAGAATCCAGACAATTTCATTGCAAAGATCTTTGATGCTGCTTGGTCATCTTGGCACAACCAAGACCAGCCAAGAAACTCAAGAGCAATAAAACCCTTCACAATCCAACATGGAGTTTCACTTTAATCCTCTTGAGAAGGGTCCTACCAAATAGCACCAAGAACCAATGTAATTTTATAATTACACTACGCATGCGAGAAAACACTTTTTTCCCTTAAATTACCAACGTAATGCTCCATTACCCAGGAGAACAATATTCGGTTCTTTAGTTAGAAGCAGTGTAAATAAGTAGGATGCTTGGAATCAGTGTGAGATTTGTGAATGAATCAACCATCATGTGGATGACAATAAGTTTTATACACATCCCGGTTACTATATCGTATGTCCAAGTGGAGGCTGGGAATTCATTTCTGCTTCATTCTTGTTTACTTTTCATGAGATCCTTGGGGGTCTTATAGGATGTGCTTAATAGGAACCACATTATTCTCCAAAAGAAGTCCTTTAGCAGCTTTAGCAATTTAATAGCAGAGAGTGTTGAACATTTTAAGAAATGTATTAAAGGGAAAATTCATCCAAAAAGATTTGTGCTCTGAAAAACCTAACAAGTGTTTTATTGGTAGAAACTTTCATTGATTCTGTCTGGCTATAGTGTAGCTCCTCCTCTGTTTTATTTATACTTCTGTAATGTTGATCCAATGGTCCAATTTTGCAGCATTTTTGGCACAACTTAGTCTTTTCAGACTGAAATCTACCCCGTGTGCAAATTTAGAAAATTTGCCAGCAATTTTTAAAATCTGAGCATTTAAAAAATTAAATCAACATTTTCTAAAAAATTAATGTAATTATGCGATTTTCCATGCTACCGATTTTTCCCCACATTAAACGCAATTGAAGTTTTGAGATTCAAGGTTCTTAAATATGCAGCATGAACTTGAAAAAGTCAAGGAGAAAAGTCTATTAGGTTTCAACTTTTTTGAAACTCAAATTCAAAAATTGATCAAAACCCTTAATATTGTGTGACTTTTAAAGGGGTGATTCATCTTAAAGTTACCTTTTAGTATGTTATAAAATGGCCAATTCTCAACTATTTTTCCATTGGTCTTCATTATTTATTGTTTATGAATTATTTGCCTTCTTCTCTTTCCAAATGCAGATCACTGACTCCATCAGTAAGACTCAGTAAGGCTACAGATCTATTTTTTGCTACTTTTTATTACTCCTCTTTCTATTCAGGCCTCTCCTAGTCACATTCCAGTCCATTGAAATTACTGAAGGGTTGGTAGGGTAATTTGTACCCTAGCAACCAGATTGCTGAAATTGCAAACAGGAGAGCTGCTGAATAAAAAGCTAAATAACTCAAAAACCACAAATAATAAAAAATGAAAACCAATTGCAAATTGTCTCAGAATATCCCTCTCTACATCATAATAACTAAGCTCTATAGTTAGTATAGATATGGGTATATAGAATTTAATTAAAAGTAGGGAGGGGTATGTGTATGGGGCTGGGTTTTCATTTGGAGGGGTTGAACTTGATGGACTTTGTCTTTTTTCAACCCAATTTAACTATGTAACTATGTAACAGTTAACTCAAAGGTGAACAACCCCTTTAAGCCCTTTGAAAAGAATGTATAAAAAAAACGTACTCAGATCTAAATATCTACCACTTTGGGTTTGGGTTTGATTAGTGATAATCACATTTTTTTTCCCCAGCCATGGATTTGTAGCGAAATTCCTCATTTTGTCACCTGCAAATTTTTTCTCAAAACTGTGGCAAAACTTTGCAGAGATAAAAAAGTCGCCATAAGAAAAAACACCCATTGACTTTTAGAGCAAGAAAAATTGTCATGTTGGAAAAAAAAAAAATTTGATGCCAATTGACTTTAATGTGTTTCGGGAATTTTGTGAATTTTCTGGCGAAACGGGACATATTCGCTCATCACTAGTTTTGATTCAGGTCGTCCCTAATTTTTGTTTTTTCTGCCTTATACTTGGAAGAAAGTCTCTGCTTCCCATGGGCAGATGGAAAACCTTCCTGTTGTTCAAGCGATAGAAACTGTGAATATTTTTCGGCATCACTTTACCATTCCAAAGAATTGTATTGTGCAACCATTTTGGATTCCGTTCAATTTCATTGAACAATTGATAAACCAATGATTCCTACATAGACTAGAGTCCTGCGCGGGTCAATTTTTTGGAACCCGACCCGTACCCTGCAATCCGCAACCCGCATTCTTACTCGCTTTGACCTGCTACCCGACCCGACCTGCAAGTACCTTATCTGCAACCCGGACCAGCAACTCGCTGACCATCAAGAATCAGGAAGTGCTGTCATTGTAAACCGGAAGTGACATCATCGGAAGTAAGCGGGATGAGGCCCGACCCGTGAACCCACAGAACCGCCGACCTGCGTCTATACCCTCACCCGGAACTTCTACTCGCAGGGTACCGCAAGTTTTTTCTGGTAACCCGCGGGTACCCGACCCGCTGCAGGACAGGACAGACTTTGAATCTCTGGTGGAGGAACTATATAAATTTGACAGTCCATAAATGTAATTTAAAAAAAAAAATATTACAGACTGTTCTTTCAGCGATTCTTTGATTTTCTCCTTTCACTGTAGAACATGCCTTGTGGGACGTGGTTGGCACCTGACCTAAGACTTGAATCGTTTGCCTCTTGCAATGTAAAGGCTTACGGTGGCTCTGGCCTTCCCGCTCACTCTTTTATTTTTCGTTGCTGCCCCCAATCCATGTTTGTGGGTGGGAGTAATGCTTCCGACTAATTGATGACAAGCTGCGGCTCTGCCCGATATATTCCGAGCTCGGAGCAGCACAGAGCTGATTCTGTTTCCACTGAAGAAATAAACATTTGCATCAAACCTTCTTTTGAAAAATGTCCCTCTATAAATACAGCGCAGCGTGCAGCAAAGCGCCACTCACTTTCCAGGCAGCATTAATATATCGCTATTTCAATCATCCACCTCGACTTTTTTTGGCAGTTGTCCTCTTCCATTAACATGGGCTTTAGAGACGCATAACCCCAGGCAAGACTGGTTGGAATTTTTAATATGGCACTGTATATTCTATGCTTGTGTGTTAAAGGGCAATAAAGTGCGCAGAAGAGAGAAGCAGGGCTAATTATCTTTAAACTTCCCCTCTGATGCTAAAATCAGGTTAGAAAAAAAAATAAAATAAGGGGGGGGGGACTCCCACTGGTTTAACAAGTTGAGCCCCCACCAACACCCACACTTTACTGTTCAACGTCTGTCTGTTCTTTCGTGTGTTCACCCGTAAAAAGGATAAAAGCCTTCGAAACTCCGCAGCCCCGAGCGATTCCAGATTTAAAACGTATGCCTCAAAACGTCGACTCCTTAACCCATTTGGTGCCAGTTACTTGGTTTATTAAGTCTGCACATTCTCCCGCCAGCACTGATGGAGGTAAAAGGAATCTGAGTCAGTTCCATTTGTGCTTATGGCTCAATTCTACGCACTTAACAATGTTTATTTTTTCTCAAAACTCGGCACTTGTGATACATGCGCTTTCCTTTTTTTTTTTTTTCCTTCTTTCCTTAAGCGTCTCGCAGCGGCGCAGAGGAGAATAATTAGGGGGAAGTGCGAGGAAAGCAAACAAACAGCAAGGACTTGGAGTCGTAAAAATAACCAAAATATTTCGTTTTTTTCCTCCAGAGACCGGCTGCAATAAGTTTTGAAATAAAAATGTCATCACTCCATTTCACCAGTTCGCCGAGTTATTGGAGGCACCAGCTGCCGGAGCGATAGGGCACGACTGTGCTCAGATATGAACCTGGTCTTACCCAACAATACCCACAATCATTACAAAAGAAAAATAAAAAAAAATACAATTTTAAAAAAATTAGAAAATCACAATTGTTTCCTTGTACATGAAGGAATTTCTTGACTTTCTCATGGGGCTGAAATTACTGATGATAATGCTTAAAGGATAACAAATAATACTCCATCTCTCTAGGGGACGCCATGAAGCCAAAGAGAACTCCCATTTGTTTGAAAAAGCAAAAATAATAATTGATACTTTCTTTTTGAGAGGGCTTTGCACACAAATTTCTCCATTCTCTTTGTTTCTGAAGGCTTCTAATAGCTTCCAGATTGTGGTACCTTTAAAAAGAGCTTCATTTCCCCATTGGGGTGATGAAAAGCTGAGCTGTAAAACTACAGTGGAAAAGAGAACCAAGGTGAGATTAAATTCCAAAAAATACAGAGCGCTTAAAAATGTTTGAAAAAAAAAAAAAAAAGACTTGAATGGAGTCATCGAAACATCACGATACAGATTTAAAAAGTCAATATTTTCAATAAATTTTAAGCGGAAATATTGATACAGCGAGGCTGGAGGGGGATCAGTGGGATTAGAGCTTTCTTTCCAGATTACAAGGAGAAAGATCCAGTTAAATCCAAGATAAACCTCTTCCAGGAGATTTTGAAGCACTTGCCCATCAGTAGAGAAAATTTCACTGGCTTCAATAGATTTAGCCTTAAAAAAGAAAAAAGATAATTCAAGTTTTTTTACCGCCTACAAATATTTCCCGTGGAACTTGAAAGTGCCGTTCAGTCGCTCGGGCCCTGACCCAATTACATCATTTACACATGAATATATTCAAATGGTTGCAATTAGCTAAAAATTAAAGGCCACTCAGACCCCTAAGGGCAGAGACACACGGTCAGATTTGGGGAGATTAGTCGCCCGGCAAAATATCTCCTCTTCCTTGGGGCGACTAATGTTCCCGAACTGCCATCCCGCTGGTTAGAATGTAAATCGCTGGCGGGATGGCACTCCTCGTGAGGCAACTTCGGGCGACTCCTGAAAACAATGCGCTCTGAGAGCCATCCCGCTGGCGATTTACATTCTAACCGGCGGGATGGCAGTTCACAGTAGCGTTCCTAGAGGGGGGCGGGCCCTGGTGTGTGACGCGCAGCCGTGCCCCGCCCCCCTCAGTACGGCCCACATTTTTAATGGCGCCCGGGGGGCCCTGAGGGGGTGCGGGCCCTGGCAGTTCAGGGAGATTAGTTGCCCAAAGAAGAGGAGATTTGTCGCCGAGCGACAAATCTCCCAGAATCTGACCGCGGGTCTCTGCCCTTAAAGGCAACTTGTTAAAACATAAATGTTCGTGAAGTTAACAGATAATGGAC
Organism: Xenopus laevis; assembly: GCF_017654675.1. Lineage (NCBI taxonomy): Eukaryota > Metazoa > Chordata > Amphibia > Anura > Pipidae > Xenopus > Xenopus laevis. Next base: position 151,184,255 of record NC_054377.1, on the reverse strand, counting down.
CAGATCCAATTCAGAGAGGAAAAGTTATCTTATGGTTTATCAAGTGAAAATTCGAGGAGAATTTTTTTTTCTCCAAATTCTGATCCAGTCTTTTCCCCATAGACTTCAATACAGTTTTCACATGATTCAACAATGAGATAACTTTTGCAGAATTGAATTGCATCTCAAATTAACGGGGTTCCAATTTTGAATACCTCGAATGAACTCACAACTCAAACAGTTCACTGATTTAAGAAAAAAAATTGAATGGAGAAAAATCGAATCAGCGAATTAAGGGTTAACAACCCACGAACTCGAACTGATCAAGTTTTTGGGCAAAAAACTTCTGGAAAAAACATCATGAAGGCGATTAACATCTTCAAATGGTTCAAAGGACATCTGCCATTGACTTCTACATGCCCTAGACAGGTTTCAGATGGTATATTTTTGGATTCAAGCTATTTCCAGGATTGGGGCATCATAAATCGTGAAAGGTTTTTTTGTTGGTTTTTTGACCCAAAAAAACTCAAAAAAGCAAATTTTCGTGAAAAACACTTTAACCTTAAGAAATCTGCCCTAAATCTCATCCATGACTTTTCACATGATTTGACCCATTAATGGAAACGTTTCTGAGCCTTGATAAAAAGAAGTTTCATACTCAAAAGTTTTCCATTGATGAGACTAGTTCTAAAGTACTCTCTTCCCCCACCGACAACTCTAACAATGTTCTTGATCAGGGACCTAATTATATTCAGTACATAGGGATCAATATGACTGCTTCTGTTCCCCCATAGATCACTGTAAAATTTCTTGCCACATCTCATCCAAAGAATTTTTTTGGAATATTTTTCATTTCTTTCTTTCACTGGTATTTATTATTTCTACCTTGAATTTTCTTGAGTGTAAAAACTGTGCAAGATTTGTCCAAGGTTCCCACAGACTTTAATAGGAGCCACATATATACATCAAGCAGGTTAAAGGATCCCGCCAGCCAATAACTACATCAAGATGGCAATGTGGTCCTCTCCTGATGGGTCTCCAGTGGCCACAGTATGATACAGTCATTGGTTCAAGGGACAAACAATCAGATCAGCTTAATTTGGCCAAGCAAGGGAATTGTCACATGTATCTCAAAACAACAAATAGGTGTCACAAGTAATCAATGTGATTAGTAGAATCAGTGGTCCAGGTGCTCCACCCTTAGACCCTCAGCTTAGGGTGCGGAAAACCATTAATTATATAAACAGCCAAGTGTGGGGCTCCTGGCACTCTAGGACATCCACACAGCTTTTATTAAAAGTAAAAAAACAACTTTTATTGGACTTGATTATGGACTTGACTAAGCGCCTGCTGAGCACAAAATGCGTAGGGCCTTTGGAGATGACTATATTTTAATTTTTGCCAATAAAAGTTGTGTTTTCTTTTATATCAGTGGACTGTGGCCCTGTGGATTTCCTAGAGTGTTGTCTGTTCATATAATTACAGTAATTGTCCCACGTATGCCCAGTTAAAGGTCATGATAGAATGTTTTCCATTCCAACTCTGCTGTGTCCATTTGTTTCAATGGGTCAAAAAAGCATGGATGAAATAACCAAGAACACTTGAGAAAATTTTTTAAATCTTCATCTATAGGGAAAAAAGTGATTTTTAGAAAAGTACAACAAATGAATCCACTGGAGAGCAAGTCAAATTTCTGTGTAGGGGTTCTGTGTGGGGTTCACCAGGTCCACTAAGCATTCATGGTACAGCAAATGAATCCACTGGAGAGCAAGTTAAACTTCTGTGTAGTATTTATTAAAGATGCATAGCACTACATGTTTCGGACCTCTTGGGTCCTTCCTCTGGTGAAGGTGCAACTGCAAGAGAACCCAAGAGGTCCGAAACATGTATCTTTAATAAATACTACACAGAAGTTTAACTTGCTCTCCAGTGGATTTATTTGTTGTATCATGAATGCTTAGTGGACCTGGCGAACCCCACCACAGTTTGACGGAGCACTGGACACAGTTACACTAAATGACATCTAATTTCTTTTGTTTGAACTTGATTTTTAGAATATCATTACACGTGAGGCTAAAGTTCAGGGGGCCCCCAAATATAATGTTGCTGTGGGGCCCAGTAACTTCTAGATACACCGACGCCAATTTCTACTGTGGGTATGTCGCTTGCTGGAACCCCTACACTAAATACCCGCAGAGGCATAATATATTAACTGGGCACACTGCCATCCAGCAGTCTGTGTCTGGGGCGTAACACATTTACTGGGCATTTTGCCAAGCTACAATTTGTTTTGTTGGCATTATGCCGCTCTTAATTGTGTTATTGGGGGTGGTTAGCCATTTAACGGGCTCTATGCCACTCTGAGGTGCACTTCGGGGGCATTATGGATTTATTCGGTAATGTGCCAGGGAATTGTATATTGACTTTCCATTGTGCCATTCTGCAGTATGTTACTGGGGTTTTATAGACTGATTAGCAAATGCTTAGGAATATATCATTCAATGGGCACGGTGCCACTCTGTGGTGTGACCAAAATATTCTTCTCGAAGTAACAGCACCCCCTGATATTAGATCACTCTATGGAGATATCTGGTGAGAAGTCACTGCAACAAGAAGTCCTGGAAGCACAGAAAAGAGTGCAACCCCTTGGACAACTGGATGACCAGCCCTACAGTGCCACCTTCTCTATACCAAGCAGCTGCTCTTAAACACTAATTTAATGCCATGCAGAATTCCAACTCTGGTTTTGCTTGACAAATGTGCAACTTCATCTAGAACTTGGTCGGCATTTTCCCAACACCTCGGAGCAGTGTTTAAACATGACTTGCTCAACCAGAACTGGAGAGGGTGTTGTGTGAAGTCTCAAGAGAGAAGGTGTTGAAAGTTGATTTTTCTTTCTTTCTTTTTTTCTGCCTCAGAACAGATTCTAGGAACGTGAACGTGCCACTGTTTGTGTTTCTATATTCTCACGAAGATCCTAACTTCATGGAATTATACTGAATGGATCAATCATATACGTCTTCAGTCCCACTCCCTTTAATGGTCTATTGAGCGATTGTGGCCCTTCTAGTCGCCATTGAACTACACTACCCAGAATTCCTGTGGTTTTCAACTGTTGAGGTTTGCTAAGTGTTGTCTGGTTATAACTGTTATTCTACATTTTAAAAAGTCAATGGAAATATAGGAACAAGAAATTACTGAATGTATTTAATGTAGAACCTTGTTCCGGCTTTATTGATTCTCTGCTTGGTTAAGGTCCAAGTCCTACAATGCAGGAGCCACTAGCTCACACCAATGACCGTCTGAAAGACTGGATATAGGGCTCCAAGGCTGTTGCTGTGAAATTAAATCAATAGTCTAGATGCAAAATTCCATAAGTGAGGGCTAAATCGCTAACTTCTGGTCTTCAGGCAATGACTAGGGGGCTTATCAACCATGACCAGATGCTAGTGCTACAAATAATAATGGACCCAGTCCAACTGTCCCACTGGTTTGTGTGCAAGTGAATGCCCTGTGAATGATAAACACGTAGGGGTTTAGAAGGTCCCACCCACCCATAGCCTTGATTCATACAGAACCAACATATTCTGCAACACAGAGATTGTCCATCATCCCTATCAGCCCCTGCCCCAGTGGACTTTACAAAGTAAGGCCCTTATCACACCCCCATCATTCAATGCCCCAGTGAGCGTACAATCTAAATCTCTTATCACACCCTATCAGTCCCTATCCCAGTGAGCTTACAATCTAAGCTCCCTTTAACATTCCAATCAGTTCCTGCCCAAGTGAGCTTACAATCTCAGGTCCCTTTCACATTCTCATCAGTTCCTGCCCTGGTGAGCTTACAATCTCAGGTCCCGATCACATTCCCATCAGCCCCTGCTCCTGTAAATTTACAATCTAAGGTCCCTATCACATTCCCTTAAACCCTGCCCCAGTGAGCTTACAATCTAAGGTCCTTATTAAATCCTCATCAGTCCCTGCACCAGTGAGTTTACAATCTAAGGTCCCAATCACATTCCCATGAACCCTGCCCCAGTGAGCTTACAATCTATGGTCCTTATTATATCCCCATCAGTCCCTGCCTCAGTGAGCTTACAATCTAAAGTCCCTTTCACATTCCCCATCAGTTCCTGAATCAGTGAACTTACAATCTAAGGTACCTATCACATTCCCATCAGTCCCTGTCCCAGTAAGCTTACAATCTAAGGTCCCTATCACATTCCCAAAAGTCCCTGCCCAAGTGAAATTAGCCAAAGTTGGACTCCCAATTTTTTGCTAAGCATATCCTCATGTAACCAGTTTAAAAGGGCATGAGTGGAATCTGAAGTCAAACAGAGTATTAGAATATTCATAATTCAAGTCAATTGCCCAGAGAGTCATAGACAATATATAGATACATGATTGTGTCAGAAACAAAAACATCCAACTTGTTTTCCTATAAGTTTTGGCAGCTGGCCCCCCATTGAGTGTCTTTCTCAGTGCACGAGTGCCTTGTTTCAGTTTCATTTTGGAGAAACATCTCTCCAGAACCCAAAGAGTTAACTGCCGGGGGCTGCAAGAGACTCAAAGGTGACGCCCCCTTTGCCCTTGTGGTACAACTGCCAGGCTTGTTTGACCTTTTGTGGTTGAGATTAAATTTAGGGCAGGAAGTGTTTTTTTAATCAAAAGAAGGAAAACGTATGACGAGGCCAAACTCTGATTAGAAGTGAAAAGATGGAGTTAAAGGCTGCCATGTCTCTCTGTGTTTAACTATACACTATCAATTCCAGATTTTTATCTTTATACCCAATCTGTCATCAGAAGTCCGGCCCTAAGTATCCACTCGTTCTAAGAATCCCTTCCTGATTCTTAAAAAAAAGTCCATGGTAGAAACTGATACTTTTCCTGTTGCCTCGATGTATATTTTTTCCTTGGATAAAAGGCCACCGGATAGTCAGACACAGGCTAAGTGGTTATTTCATTTCTGCCTTGGCCTCCGGAAACTGAAATGGGAAGTTCCACTTAAAATGAACCTTTATCATTGTGTAGACTGAAGCAATCCAAGCAAATTCTAGGACTGTGCATAGATTTAGTTTTTTTTTCCCAGGGTCATTGTGCAAAGTGATCGAAGAACAGATTAAACGCTGGATACCCCTTTAATATGTCTGTAGGAAACATTAATATGGGATGGTCCAATCATTTCCTTCTTGATTTGCTTTCTTAAGCTCCTATGAAGAAGATACTTAGTAGGCTAGGGGGCAGATTTATTAAGGTTCAAATTGTAAATTAGAATTAGAATTTTTAGGTTGGATTTTTGGTCAAAGTAGAGTTGGGAATAAACTCAATTTAGAGATTTATCATACTTTGACCCTGGGAACAACTCAAATTTGACTATTTGCCACTTAAAACCTGTTGAGTTCATGTAGAAGTCAATGGCAGAGGTCCCATTTGAAGATGTTAATAGCCTTCCTGACATTCGAGTTTTGACAAATTCGATTCGAGTTTTCGGGTCGGTAATATTCGTTTCAGTCCTGCCTAAACCTCCATTATTCTTTGGCCGTCTGGCTACAACCTCCCTGATGAATTCTGTGATTGATTGTTTCTTAACCCCATGCCAATCTGAAGTAGCCTCTGGTATTGGTGCCTCCAAGATTTGCCTTCAAGCTTGTCATATAAAAATGAGCACCAGCTATAAGACCATTGGAGCAGCATGTTGCCCATAAGCCACTGGTTGGGGATCCTTGCCATTATGTATGAGAACTGATTGATATAAGGGCAGATCAACCTATGGCATATAAAGGGAACATGAGATCTGGAGGAAGTAGAAGGGAGACATAGGCCTTTGGCAGTGAGACCATGGGACTTTTGGTCTTCTCTAACCTATCCAAGCCAAGACAGTAACATACATGAAATCCATGATCTGCCCAAAAATCTATGCCTTTTTTAAGTAACTAACTTTCGTTCCAAGATCTACACAATGTGAGTTATCTTGGTTTTTAAAAGTTAAGGTAGTTTGTAGCTTTCATATATGTCCAATTACCCTACCCAATAGGGCTGCCAACTCTGTCCTTCAAAACCAGAGCCGTTGCCAACTCTGTCCTTCAAAACCAGAGCCAGGCTAAATCCACATCCTTAATGGCTAAATATCATTCACTGTAGAGGCCCACTACACATTGTACTGTTAACTACATTAATATACCTGAATTATATACTCATTTGTATTTAAGGGGCAGATTTATCAAGGGTCGAAGTGAATTTGAGGGAATTTTCAAAGTAAAAAAATTCAAAATTCAAAGTAATTTTTTGGATACTTTGACCATCGAATAGGATACTACGACTTTGAATTTAGTTTGAATATTCGACCATTCGATAATCGAAGTACTGTCTCTTTAAAAAAAATCGACTTCAATAGTTCGCCACATTAAACCTGCCAAAGTGCTATGTTAGCCTATGAGGACCTTCTATTTTTTTTGCATTTTTCTAAGTTTTTTGTAGGCAAAGTAAAATCGTTCGATCGATCGCTGAAGTCTTTCGATCGAACGATTTTACTTCGACCGCAAAACGGTCAAATTCGGTAAAAAAAACTTCGACTTCAATATTCAAAGTCGAAGTATAGCCATCCGATGGTTGAATGTCGAAGTATATTTCACTTCGAAATTCGACCTTTGATAAATTTCGTTAAAGCCAATAAATCAATATTTGCCAACTTGGTCTCATTGGTGCATGTTGGGCAACATTTTATAGTGACTTTTTAAAATGTCCTTAAAGACCAATGGGGGCTATTACCCAAGTTTTGGTACTGTAACTGCACCTTCCAGGCTTCTGTTGCTTTAAACACTTAACTACGGGATTATTTGCTCTTTAACTGGATATCAGGTTCTTTCGGCAGGGTCTCCAGAATGATTAAAGAACAAACACAAGCGTCGGGGTTTTGGAATATTTTATACACCGGAAATTATTAAAAATCAAAAGGTCAACTTTTTGACCCAAAGGCTATGAAACGCTACTGTGCGATTCCTAATAAGAACAAAAGCAATAGGGGCGGACAATCTATCGGCAGCTGATTCCAATTTCACTAACCACTTGCAGCTGAATATTAGCGCTTATTACACAACAATTAGATTCTTTCAAGCACAAAAACACAGAGAGAGAGACCCCCCCCCTCACATTCGCCAGCTTTAGAGTGTTTGCTTAGAGAATAAGATGGCCCTTTGTTGGAAAAGAAAGGAAAACATGAGCTAAGAAGCATTTTCCTATGGAAAAAGTTGGTTGGCCAACAATTATATTGAGGGGTTTTGTCGTTACGGATTTGGTAAAGAGAGAGAGAAAATAGGATCAGTATTATTTACATGAAAAACCCTACAGTCATGTAATCTATCTAGAAAAGGAGATTTATTAAACTTTTCACAGTTTTTCTTGAATTTTTATCATTTCCCAAAAAATGTACATTTTTATCGTGTGTCACTTGCATTTTCTTGTATGTAAGCTGGCCATACACCGTAGATTTAAATTTCTAATTTGGCCCATTCAGACCAAGTTGGAACTTATCTGTCCTGTATGGGACCTCCCCAACCTCCTCCTCAACAGATATTTGGCCATAAATTAGGCAGATATCCATCGGGCAGTGTTGAAAATCCCATCAGGGTGAGGACCACCTATGCACTGGTTATGATCCAATCGATGCCTGGATCAGCACATAGATTTAAGCCAAAGAATGACTTTACAATAGTTGGGAAGTGATTTATCAAGGTTCAAAATGAAATTTTTGCACAAAATTTGAATTATATTTTCAAAAACTCAAATGTTTGGTATTTTATTAAACACAAAAAAAAGCAGATCTTCAGGTGTAAGGTCGGCTTAAAAGACCCCCCAAAAATATTTCTCGCATTCAAGATTAGGGTTAGATTCACTAAAACAATAAAGCTAGTTGTGAATTCTCAACAACTTTGTCATGAAATAGAAAAACTAAGTGGGCGATTTATCAAAATTTTAATAATTTCTAAATTTCTCTTGTTTTTTGCTGCTTGGCTTTTCTTGAGTGTGGAAGACCCTGAAAAATGGTTTCTCATATTCTAGGGTTGGTGTTACATTCACTTTACTCGTACAGAAAATGATGAATTCTCAAGTCATGAAATATACGTAGGAAAGAATAATGTGGAGACTTGTCACAATTTTACACAATTTAAATTTTTTTTGGAATTTCACATGAAATCTAAAAGACATTTAATTTATAATTCGTCACTTGAGTCGGAAAGACCCAAAGTCCGCGGGAGATATTTTTATAAAAGTATTTTCCAGCAGCCCTACTCCTACAAAATGAACTGATTTCTGCCCAAAACTCTTCCCATTTCAGTGGCAATTTGATAACTGCTTACGAATGGATTAAAGCCCCCAACATATTTGCTAAATTGACCCTACGTTTATCTTCTCACAATTGAACGGTCCTTTCCTCGGTAGAAACGAGCCCCAGTTTGAGCAGTCTATGGCGACTGTATATGGCGACTGTATCCGGCACGACATGCCCTGCTCTTTGGGTTGATTGTTATAGTTGTGACAATTTCTCTTTATTATGAAATGTTAATGGGAAAATAGACCCTGGAATCACATTGTCACAAGGATTATTTCCTCAAATGGTTTCAGAATTGCAGATAAAGACCGTCCAACCTCGATTACAGGCAAATTGCTCATCTCTGAACAGAATAAATATACATAATGTGGTATCACATGGCATCTTCCTTGCCTAGAGAAATGGGCTCCTCATTTTCCCAGTAACAATTTAATGGAATAACACGGATTCATGGCAAGGGCCGACTAGAATTCAAAGCATTTCCATGCAAGATGGATACGGCCCGTCTGATTGGAAGCTCAGTTGTATCTAAGAAATTGCACAAGACATACAGAAGATCCATCCAGGCTGGAGATAAGTTGATTAAGTATAATTTCATGTTAGATTCCTTAAAGATATTCATTTGACCTCCTTCTTCTTCCAACATTCTTGCACCGTCTGAAACTGAGCTTGACATCTAGTTGTAGGCTGAACTCCAATGTCTGTCTGATCAGCTTGATGTGTGTCACATTATACTCAGCACATTCCTCCGCTTTATATTCAACAAACACCACTGATAAAATCTGAGGGTTCCATCATAATGTAAGTGGCAGGTCATAATCGTAGCTTCATTTAGAACTGACTTATAATTCAGTGCAGAAATTACAGAGATAAATTGTTTGTACCAGCCATAGAGCCCCAAGCTAGTTTTCTACTATAGGGGGACAAACATTACGGTCAGGAGTCAATGAACCTGCTGATCTGATTCAGCTTTGGGACAATACTGGAAATGGAACTCTGAGTATCACTCATGTAATATAAGGGATAATGTACCCCCTACTGTAAATGATAAGGATATTAGAAGTCACTGAGGGGTTGTTCTGTGACCATATAAAGGCACAAGGCTGCAGGCTGAGTTATACAGAGAACTCTGAGTATCACTCATGTATTATAAGGGATAATGTACCCCCTACTGTAAATGATAAGGATATTAGAAGTCACTGAGGGGTTGTTCTGTGACCATATAAAGGCACAAGGCTGCAGGCTGAGTTATACAGGGAACTCTGAGTATCACTCATGTATTATAAGGGATAATGTACCCCCTACTGTAAATGATAAGGATATTAGAAGTCACTGAGGGGTTGTTTTGTGACCATATAAAGACACAAGGCTGCAGGCTGAGTTATACAGGGAACTCTGAGTATCACTCATGTATTATAAGGGATAATGTACCCCCTACTGTAAATGATAAGGATATTAGAAGTCACTGAGGGGTTGTTCTGTGACCATATAAAGGCACAAGGCTGCAGGCTGAGTTATACAGGGAACTCTGAGTATCACTCATGTATTATAAGGGATAATGTACCCCCTACTGTAAATGATAAGGATATTAGAAGTCACTGAGGGGTTGTTCTGTGACCATATAAAGGCACAAGGCTGCAGGCTGAGTTATACAGGGAACTTTGAGTATCACTCATGTATTATAAGGGATAATGTACCCCCTACTGTAAATGATAAGGATATTAGAAGTCACTGAGGGGTTGTTCTGTGACCATATAAAGGCACAAGGCTGCAGGCTGAGTTATACAGGGAACTCTGAGTATCACTCATGTATTATAAGGGATAATGTACCCCCTACTGTAAATGATAAGGATATTGCTATCATATAACAGAACAACTCTTGGAATTGCAAAGAGACTATTAGTATCTGATTTTTTCTAAAGCAGGAGGTGAAACACAAGTTTCTACAGGTAATTTGACACAAATGACAGCAACAAGCTCCAAGCACCATTTATATGGATATACTGTATGACAGGTCATTCATAGAACTAAGTAGAATATATATAAAATACAAGACTGCATTTCTCCATTTACTTAATAGAGCCCACTCAGAACTAATATTTATTTTATCTCCTGTTTTATCATAACAAGGCAAGTGAGTGGTATAAAGGGCAGGAGTATCCAGAGGGATCATGTTCAGCCCTGGGGTCGGCTCAGCTCAGGCCACATTACGGCTTTAAGTGAACAGCTGTGAGTTCAGATGATTTGTAAACATCGCTCACCGGCAGCCTCGTGGGGTTTATATAGGAATACTTGTGTATCCAAACCATAAATTAGCTGTTTGCACAGCCTGTTACAACATGTATCACTGCTGCCTTGTGAAACGCCTGTACAATCAACCCCCAACATCTTCTGCTGGGGAACCCAGTCTGGCTTTATACCGCACTACAAGAATACTCTGATACACACATTAGTACTGTAATACTGTAACACTACAGACAAGAGACCAGTCTCTACTACTACTTCTCTTACCTTGTTTTAACTATCAGAACTGGGACTAAATAAATGGCCAGACAGGCACTGCTTCTAATATCAATGACAGTTACACAGAACTATAAACGCAGTGAGAATGAGGAATGAATGGATATTGGGAAGTTGTATCAGGAGTCAGAGGCAGCAGTGCAGAGAAAGGGACAGACACAATGACAGTTACAAAGAACTATAAACCCAGTGAGAATGAGGAATGAATGGATATTGGGAAGTTGTATCAGGAGTCAGAAGCAGCAGTGCAGAGAAAGGGACAAACACAACGACAGTTACACAGAACTATAAACCCAGTGAGAATGAGGAATGAATGGATATTGGGAAGTTGTATCAGGAGTCAGAGGCAGCAGTGCAGAGAAGAGAAAGGGACAGACACAATGACAGTTACACAGAACTATAAACCCAGTGAGAATGAGGAATGAATGGATATTGGGAAGTTGTATCAGGAGTCAGAAGCAGCAGTGCAGAGAAAGGGACAGACACAATGACAGTTACACAGAACTATAAACCCAGTGAGAATGAGGAATGAATGGATATTGGGAAGTTGTATCAGGAGTCAGAAGCAGCAGTGCAGAGAAGAGAAAGGGACAGATACAATGACAGTTACACAGAACTATAAACCCAGTGAGAATGAGGAATGAATGGATATTGGGAAGTTGTATCAGGAGTCAGAGGCAGCAGTGCAGAGAAGAGAAAGGGACAGACACAATGACAGTTACAAAGAACTATAAACCCAGTGAGAATGAGGAATGAATGGATATTGGGAAGTTGTATCAGGAGTCAGAAGCAGCAGTGCAGAGAAAGGGACAGACACAATGACAGTTACACAGAACTATAAACCCAGTGAGAATGAGGAATGAATGGATATTGGGAAGTTGTATCAGGAGTCAGAAGCAGCAGTGCAGAGAAAGGGACAGACACAAGGACAGTTACACAGAACTATAAACCCAGTGAGAATGAGGAATGAATGGATATTGGGAAGTTGTATCAGGAGTCAGAGGCAGCAGTGCAGAGAAGAGAAAGGGACAGACACAATGACAGTTACAAAGAACTATAAACCCAGTGAGAATGAGGAATGAATGGATATTGGGAAGTTGTATCAGGAGTCAGAAGCAGCAGTGCAGAGAAAGGGACAGACACAATGACAGTTACACAGAACTATAAACCCAGTGAGAATGAGGAATGAATGGATATTGGGAAGTTGTATCAGGAGTCAGAAGCAGCAGTGCAGAGAAAGGGACAGACACAATGACAGTTACACAGAACTATAAACCCAGTGAGAATGAGGAATGAATGGATATTGGGAAGTTGTATCAGGAGTCAGAAGCAGCAGTGCAGAGAAGAGAAAGGGACAGACACAATGACAGTTACACAGAACTATAAACCCAGTGAGAATGAGGAATGAATGGATATTGGGAAGTTGTATCAGGAGTCAGAGGCAGCAGTGCAGAGAAAGGGACAGACACAATGACAGTTACACAGAACTATAAACCCAGTGAGAATGAGGAATGAATGGATATTGGGAAGTTGTATCAGGAGTCAGAGGCAGCAGTGCAGAGAAGAGAAAGGGACAGACACAATGACAGTTACACAGAACTATAAACCCAGTGAGAATGAGGAATGAATGGATATTGGGAAGTTGTATCAGGAGTCAGAGGCAGCAGTGCAGAGAAGAGAAAGGGACAAACACAATGACAGTTACACAGAACTATAAACCCAGTGAGAATGAGGAATGAATGGATATTGGGAAGTTGTATCAGGAGTCAGAGGCAGCAGTGCAGAGAAGAGAAAGGGACAGACAGACACAATGGGAAGTGGTGCAGTAGGACCCCAATCTTATGTATCAGGGTTTTGTTTTCCCAGAACTGACACCATTGTTTTGACGCCGTCCACTGGGAAGCATAGAATCAGGGTTCTACTGTATAATTTCTGGGTCACTGGGCTGGACTCTTGCGTGGAGCTGCCATACAGATCAAGCTCACGTCTCTCAGTAATTCTAACTCAGAGCAATTTCCCAACAGCTGGATACTCAAACATTGTGTTTTTTTGCTGTTTTATTTATTTTATTTTTTTTTTGAAGTGTGCAGTTGCTCCTTGGGACAGATGCTCGGCCTCAAAATATAAAGAGAAGCACTTGGAAGAAAAAAGGAGTTTTGACATTCGCTTCCCAGACATGATAATGAGCCCTTGGGGGGGAGGGGGGAATCAGGGGCTTCTGCACAATAACAAACACTTTAATGATCTTTCTACAATGAGGTGCTGCCCGACACCTTCACACTAAGTGGACTTGTGCCTGTCATCCAAAAATTCCACTAAATATTAAATATCTCTTAGATTAAATGCAGAATATGTATATACAGGTAAAAATCAAGTTCTAAAAATCTCTAAAAAAATTCACTAGAAAAAAATCACATTTTTAGAGGGGGAAAAAAGTCAATTTTCTCAATATTTATTATACCCCAATCCTGCAAAAAACCTGAATCCAAAGTTTCCCATCTCAGACCTGTGAAGGTTCTGTATAAGTAAATGGGAGAGTCACCTATCTCAATTTAAAGTTATCGTGGTCTATGATGGTTTGGCTTGCAAATCTGACTATTTTGGGATTTTTGGGAGAAAAAATTTAAAAAAATCTAGGGATTTGGAAAAAAAAGCCTGAAAAATTCCTATGATTTGAGTTTTATTTAATTTTATCTATTTTTTTCACGAACTGAAGTGAGTTTTTTTTAAATAAATAAATAAAAGTCGAGCATGGGAGTTTGATCGAGCTTTTTTTTTATTAATATTATGAGATAAATTTGGATTTTAGTAAATAACCCCCTACCACAAAATCATATAAACATTAAATAATGCCAATGGGCTGGTTTTGCTTCCAATTATATCTTAGTTGGGATCAAGTACAAGCTACTTTTACTACACAGAAAAAGGAAATGATTTAAAAAAAATTTAATTATTTAATTAAAATGAAATCTATGGGAGACGGCCTTCAGAGAATTCAGAGCTTCTTGGATAATGGGTTTCTGGATAATGGATCCCGCACCTATACGTACATTCCTTCCTCACTGCAGTTTTAGTTGTCCTGCTGCTGTTTAACTTCCTGGTCCCAAGCACATTGCTGATAAATGATATTACATAGGAGGCAGTGGTATAAACAATAATATTCCCCGGACTAAAAACCTTTGATTGGTGTTCAATTATAATGACAGTTATAGCCATAAAGCAGAATAGGAGTAGGGTGATATGCTAAAGCTGGATATACACTGCCCAATGTGGTCACCAACAAGCTGGGCCAATAGTTCTGATCCAATAGTTGAGCACTCAAGCCAATGACTGGATGGTAATGGAGGTCTGTGCAGGTTGTAAGGAGGCACCGATGCAGACCTCATCCACCTCTGATAAATATGTTGCCGATTTTCAACCAGATATCAATTGAGCGGGATTTAGGGAAGGTCCCACACACCAATAATCTCAGACCAATAATCTGGGTTTTACTAGCCCTTCTGTGCTCAATTTAAGGGCAATGGAAGGAAACCAAATTTGCTTCTCATGTGGAACCATGTCCCCAGCAAACCCTGTCCTAGATGGACAAACCGAAATAAGTTAGGATGGATATATCTGATGGGCTCGTGGCTTTACTTTATAACTGAGTGGCTGAGCTTGAGTCTAGAGTAGTAGTTCCCAAATTGTGGTTCTGTCCCCTCAGATGAGGCTCAGCCTAAGTCAGATAAGCTGGTGAGGTCATCCTTGTATGGACATCTTTAGGATGGTTTTGGGGGAATAGTTCCCAAATTGTGGTTCTGTCCCCTCAGCCGAGGCTCAGCCTAAGGTCAGTTAAGCTGTTGAGGTCATCCTTGTATGGAAAATTTTTAGGATGGTTTGGGGGGAATATATCCTTTTTGTCCTAGTTATTCTGGTAAATTAGGCTGAATGACTGATACCCCAATATCTTTCTATATCTGTTCCATTTTTATGAGTCAGACCCTGACCAAAACTGAAAGTGACCACTACTGATGATGGAATTTTAGGAGTACAACTTGACTTCCTATGGTATTGGCTATGGTTTCTTGAGTGTCTTTAAGAGCTTAGATCATACAACTATGATAGGATGTTCCACAAACAGATAACAGTGTAGAAGTGAAGTGCAAGTCGGAAACTTACCAACCTTCACCCCATTCCAACCCAACAAGTTGTGAAGGTCTGTGCCCAATCTTCTCCTTCTGGTAGAGATGGGTAGGCAATGGGCAGTGACATCAATATATGAAGTGGGATATAGATATGACAGGAGAGGGCAGAATGGGTGGAGATGTCACCATGACCCCTACCTGGAGATGTTTTTTGGTGTTACCAGTTTCAGGTCAGCCTACGCAACACTGTGTTGTTGCACACAAACATACATGATACTGGTGAGCTTCTTGAACTATTAGATCGTATGTCAGTATGGGTCAAGCTCTTGGGACCCTCAAAAGACCTAATGAAAGGGCTTGGCATTTTCTATGATCATAAAACAATAGGAGAGCTATGGGAGATGCATCAGTAACTAGAGATGTCGCGAACTGTTCGCCGGCGAACTTGTTCGCGCGAACATCGGGTGTTCGCGCTCGCCGGAAGTTCGCGAACGTCGCGCGACGTTCGCCATTTTGGGTTCGCCATTGTTGGCGCTTTTTTTTGCCCTCTCACCCCAGACCAGCAGGTACATGGCAGCCAATCAGGAAGCTCTCCCCTGGACCACTCCCCTTCCCTATAAAAACCGAAGCCCTGCAGCGTTTTTTCACTCTGCCTGTGTGTGCTGAAGAGATAGTGTAGGGAGAGAGCTGCTGCCTGTTAGTGATTTCAGGGACAGTTGAAAGTTTGCTGGCTAGTAATCGTTTTGATACTGCTCTGTTATTGGAGGGACAGAAGTCTGCAGGGGTTTGAGGGACATTTAAGCTTAGGTAGCTTTGCTGGCTAGTAATCTACCTTCTACTGCAGTGCTCTGTATGTAGCTGCAGTGGGCAGCTGTCCTGCTTCTGATCTCATCTGCTGACTGCTGCAATAACAGTAGTCCTTGTAAGGACTGCTTTTATTTATTTTTTTGTTGTTTTACTACTACTACTACTACTACTACTATAAGAGCCCAGTGCTATTAGTCTAGCAGTGTTGGGGAGTGGGACTGGTGTGCTAATCTGCTGCTCCTAGTAGTTCAGCAGCACCAACTTTAATTTTTTTTTTTTAATATTCATTTTTTTTTTATTTTACTTTTTTTTATTTTACTACCGCTGTAGTAGTGTATAAGTTGACCTTTTAGGCATTATTTGCCCTGTAGGCATTATTTGCACACTGTTTTCTTCAACCCGCCATCGAGCTGTGTGACCTTGTTCACATTCTGTCTAAATATCCATAATATTACCGTCTCCAGAAAAAACACCGGAGTCACTTTTTTCAAGCAGCCATAATATATTTTACGTAATCCGTATCCACCGCTGTAGTAGTGTATACGTTGGCCTTGTAGGCATTATTTGCACACTGTTTTCTTCAACCCGCCATCGAGCTGTGTGACCTTGTTCCCATTCTGTCTAAATATCCATAATATTACCGTCTCCAGAAAAAACACCGGAGTCACTTTTTTCAAGCAGCATTCATATATTTTACGTAATCCGTATCCACCGCTGTAGTAGTGTATACGTTGGCCTTGTAGGCATTATTTGCACACTGTTTTCTTCAACCCGCCATCGAGCTGTGTGACCTTGTTCCCATTCTGTCTAAATATCCATAATATTACCGTCTCCAGAAAAAACACCGGAGTCACTTTTTTCAAGCAGCATTCATATATTTTACGTAATCCGTATCCACCGCTGTAGTAGTGTATACGTTGGCCTTGTAGGCATTATTTGCACACTGTTTTCTTCAACCCGCCATCGAGCTGTGTGACCTTGTTCCCATTCTGTCTAAATATCCATAATATTACCGTCTCCAGAAAAAACACCGGAGTCACTTTTTTCAAGCAGCATTCATATATTTTACGTAATCCGTATCCACCGCTGTAGTAGTGTATACGTTGGCCTTGTAGGCATTATTTGCACAGTGTTTTCTTCAACCCGCCATCGAGCTGTGTGAGCTTGTTCACATTTTGTCTAAATATTGATAATATTATCGTCTCTAGAAAAACCACTTGAGTTACTTTTTTTCAAGCAGCATTCATATATTTTACGTAATCCGTATCCACCGCTGTAGTAGTGTATACGTTGACCTTGTAGGCATTATTTGCACACTGTTTTCTTCAACCCGCCATCGAGCTGTGTGAGCTTGTTCACATTTTGTCTAAATATTGATAATATTATCGTCTCTAGAAAAACCACTTGAGTTACTTTTTTTCAAGCAGCATTCATATATTTTACGTAATCCGTATCCACCGCTGTAGTAGTGTATACGTTGACCTTGTAGGCATTATTTGCACACTGTTTTCTTCAACCCGCCATCGAGCTGTGTGAGCTTGTTCACATTTTGTCTAAATATTGATAATATTATCGTCTCTAGAAAAACCACTTGAGTTACTTTTTTTCAAGCAGCATTCATATATTTTACGTAATCCGTATCCACCGCTGTAGTAGTGTATACGTTGACCTTGTAGGCATTATTTGCACACTGTTTTCTTCAACCCGCCATCGAGCTGTGTGAGCTTGTTCACATTTTGTCTAAATATTGATAATATTATCGTCTCTAGAAAAACCACTTGAGTTACTTTTTTTCAAGCAGCATTCATATATTTTACGTAATCCGTATCCACCGCTGTAGTAGTGTATACGTTGACCTTGTAGGCATTATTTGCACAGTGTTTTCTTCAACCCGCCATCGAGCTGTGTGAGCTTGTTCACATTTTGTCTAAATATTGATAATATTATCGTCTCTAGAAAAACCACTTGAGTTACTTTTTTTCAAGCAGCATTCATATATTTTACGTAATCCGTATCCACCGCTGTAGTAGTGTATACGTTGACCTTGTAGGCATTATTTACACACTGTTTTCTTCAACCCGCCATCGAGCTGTGTGAGCTTGTTCACATTTTGTCTAAATATTGATAATATTATCGTCTCTAGAAAAACCACTTGAGTTACTTTTTTTCAAGCAGCATTCATATATTTTACGTAATCCGTATCCACCGCTGTAGTAGTGTATACGTTGACCTTGTAGGCATTATTTGCACACTGTTTTCTTCAACCCGCCATCGAGCTGTGTGACCTTGTTCACATTTTGTCTAAATATTGATAATATTATCGTCTCTAGAAAAACCACTTGAGTTACTTTTTTTCAAGCAGCATTCATATATTTTACGTAATCCGTATCCACCGCTGTAGTAGTGTATACGTTGACTTTGTAGGCATTATTTGCACAGTGTTTTCTTCAACCCGCCATCTAGCTGTGTGTATTATCGTTTCCAGAAAAACCAACTGAGTTTTTGTTGTTGTTGTTGTTTTTTTAAAAATAATGCCAGGCAAAGGCAGGCCGCCACGCAGAGGCCGTGCTAGGGGCCGTGCTGCTATGCAATCCTGTGGCCCTAGCAAATTTCCCAGTTTTAAAAAGCCAATGACCCTGAACTCCCAAAATGCTGAAGAGGTAGTTGACTGGCTTACACAGCACACCCCATCCTCTACCGTTTCTAACTTTACCACAACATCCTCCTCATCCTCCACTGCTATGGCCACCCCACGTAACACTTCCTCCACCACCGGTGCCCCTTCTTCACTGGGGTCAGAGGAGTTATTTTCCAATGAGTTTCTTGAACTGAGTAATGCGCAACCATTATTGCCAGAAGAAGATGAAGGAGATGAGGACCTTACACCAGATTTAATTCTGGCAGAGAACACGATAGAGATGGACATAATGAGTGATGAGGAGGAGGTCCCCGCTGCTGCTTCCTTCTGTGATGTGTCAGAAGAAATTGATGCATCTGAGGAGAATGATGATGAGGAGATTGATGTTTTGTGGGTGCCTAGTAGAAGAGAGCAAGAGGAGGGTAGTTCAGATGGAGAGACGGAGAGTCAGAGAGGCAGTAGGAGAATAAGACTTAGAAGAAGCAGGGAGGACAGCCCGCAGGGATCAGCAGGGCAACAACATGTATCGGCACCTGTGTTCAGCCGGCCAACGCACCCGCCATTGCCGCCAATACCGCCAACTCCGCCAACTTCTACTGTTACCGCCAGATCGCACACTTCCAAAAAGTCAGCAGTGTGGGATTTTTTTAATGTGTGTGCCTCTGACAAAAGCATTGTAATTTGCAATGAGTGCAGTCAGAAACTGAGCCTTGGTAAGCCCAACAGCCACATAGGTACAACTTCTATGCGAAGGCACATGAGCGGCAAGCACAAAGCACTTTGGGAGCAACACCTCAAAGGCAACAGGCAAACTAAAAGCCACACTCCTTCTGGTCCAGCATCTTACTGCTCTACCTCTGCTCTCCTTGACCCGTCTGAACCACCCTCCACTCCGCCTTCCACCTTGACCACCTGTTCCCATTCCCAGTCATCTGCCACCAGCCAAGTTTTCTGTGAAGGCCATGTTTGAGCGTAAGAAGCCAATGTCTGACTGTCACCCCCTTGCCCGGCGTCTGACAGCTGGCTTGTCTGCACTCTTAGCCCGCCAGCTTTTACCATACCAGCTGGTGGACTCTGAGGCCTTCCGCAAATTTGTAGCAATTGGGACACCGCAGTGGAAGGTACCCAGCCGCAATTTTTTTTCTAAAAAGGGAATACCACACCTGTACCAACATGTGCAGAGCCAAGTTACCGCATCTCTGTCACTTAGTGTTGGGCCAAAGGTCCATATGACTACTGACGCATGGTCCTCCAAGCATGGTCAGGGCAGGTATGTCACCTACACTGCCCACTGGGTGAACTTGGTAATGGCTGGGAAGCAGGGAATGGGTAGCTCAACAACAACAGTGGAGTTGGTGTCACCGCCACGGATTGCACGCGGTTCTGCCACCACCTCTACTCCTCCATCGCTCTCTACCTCGTCTTCTTCTTCTTCTTACTCTGCTGCTGGGTCCTCCTTCTCCTCCTCCACACCTGTGCACCCCCAGCTCCCCCTAGGCTATTCGACGTGCCAGGTACGCCGTTGTCACGCTGTCTTGGGATGACGTGCCTGGAAAGCAAAAACCATACCGGATCTGTACTCCTGTCATCTCTGCAGTCACAGGCCGATCGGTGGCTGACCCCACACCAACTGCAGATCGGAAAAGTGGTGTGTGACAATGGAAGCAATCTGTTGGCAGCGTTGAGACTAGGCAATTTAACACATGTGCCCTGCATGGCACATGTGTTAAATTTAATAGTCCAACGTTTTGTCTCCAAGTACCCAGGATTCCAGGACGTTCTCACCCAGTCCAGAAAGGTGTCGGCCCATTTCAGACGTTCCTACACAGCCATGGCACGCCTTGCTGACATTCAGCAGCGCTACAACATGCCAGTCAGGCGTTTGATTTCTGACAGCCAGACTCGCTGGAATTCAACGCTCCTTATGTTGGAACGTCTGCTGCAACAACAAAGGGCCGTCAACGAGTACCTTTTTGAACTGGGTGGTAGGACTGGATCTGCACAGCTGGGGATTTTTTTCCCCCGTTACTGGGTGCTTATGCGCGATGCCTGCAGGCTCATGCGACCTTTTGAAGAGGTGACAAATATGGTCAGTCGCACCGAAGGCACCATCAGCGACCTAATACCCTTCGCTTTCTTCCTGGAGCGTGCCGTGCGACGAGTGACAGATGAGGCTGTAGACCAGCGTGACGAGGAGCTGGAAGCGCACGATTTCTGGTCGGAATCACCAGAACGAACCCAGGCACCTGCTGCAACGCAGGGAGAGGTGCCAGAAGTGGAGTCAGAGGAGGAAGGTGGCTTTGTGGAGGAGGAGGAGGAGGACCAACAGGAGCAGGCTTCCCAGGGGCTAGTGGTGACCTTTTGGGGACCCCTGGTCTTGTACGTGGCTGGGGGGAGGAGACCGTGGATGATGCAGTCCTTGATAATGAGGAAGCGGAGATGGATAGCTCTGCATCCAACCTTGTGAGAATGGGGTCTTTCATGCTGTCATGCCTGTTGAAGGACCCCCGTATCAAGAGGCTTAAGGAGAAGGACCTGTACTGGGTCGCAACGCTACTAGACCCTCGGTACAAGCATAAAGTGTCAGAAATGTTACCAACATACCACAAGTCCGAAAAGATGCGGCATTTACAAACCAGCCTGCAAAACATGTTGTACAATGCTTTTAAGGGTGATGTCACTTCAGGAACTCATCAACATTCCAGGGGCAGAGGTGCCAGTAATCCTGCCACGAGCACACCTGCAAGGACAAAGCCCTTTGGCCAGTCTGTAACGTCAGACATGCAAATGTTTTTCTGTCCAAGGCAGCGCCACAACCCTTCTGGATCCACCCTCAAAGAACGCCTCGACCGGCAGGTAGCGGACTACCTGGCATTAACTGCAGATATCGACACTCTGAGGAGCGATGAACCCCTGGACTACTGGGTGCGCAGGCTTGATCTGTGGCCAGAGCTGTCACAATTTGCCATGAACCTCTTGTCTTGCCCAGCCTCAAGTGTGCTCTCAGAAAGGACCTTCAGTGCAGCAGGAGGGATTGTAACTGAGAAGAGAACTCGCCTAGGTCACAAAAGTGTCGATTACCTGACCTTTATTAAAATGAATGAGGGGTGGATCTCGGAGGGTTACTGCACGCCGGAAGACTTGTTCTGACTTCTATGCAGCTGTCCTTCTCTTCAAGCCTCATGACTCCACACACAGCTGTCCTTTAGCGTCCTCCTCCTCCCTCCGCCACCGTTACAAACTAGGGTGCAAACCCTACTGGTTTAATTTTTTCTGGCCTCTGTGCTTCAGTGGCTGCAACCAAAAAAACTGGGCAAACAATGTCTACAAGGTCAACGTATGGCAAAAAATGACTATTTTCAGCATTTATATGGCATATTTTTTCTGGCAACTGTGCTTCAGTGGCTGCGTCCAAAAAAATGCATATTTTCTGCATTTATATGGCATAATTTTTCTGGCAACTGTGCTTCAGTGGCTGCGACCAAAAAAATGCATATTTTCTGCATTTATATGGCATAATTTTTCTGGCCTCTGTGCTTCAGTGGCTGCAACCAAAAAAATTTATATTTTCAGCATTTATATGGCATAATTTTTCTGGCCTCTGTGCTTCAGTGGCTGCAACCAAAAAAATTTATATTTTCAGCATTTATATGGCATAATTTTTCTGGCAACTGTGCTTCAGTGGCTGCGACCAAAAAAATTACTATTTTCAGCATTTATATGGCATATTTTTTCTGGCCTCTGTGCTTCAGTGGCTGCGGCCAAAAAAACTGGGCAAACAATGCCTACAAGGTCAACGACGTTGACCTTGTAGGCATTGTTTGCCCAGTTTTTTTGGCCGCAGCCACTGAAGCACAGAGGCCAGAAAAAATATGCCATATAAATGCTGAAAATAGTAATTTTTTGCCATACGTTGACTCAACGTATATGGCAAAAAATGACTATTTTCAGCATTTATATGGCATATTTTTTCTGGCAACTGTGCTTCAGTGGCTGCGACCAAAAAAATGCATATTTTCTGCATTTATATGGCATAATTTTTCTGGCCTCTGTGCTTCAGTGGCTGCAACCAAAAAATTTATATTTTCAGCATTTATATGGCATAATTTTTCTGGCAACTGTGCTTCAGTGGCTGCGTCCAAAAAAACTGGGCAAACAATGTCTACAAGGTCAACGTATGGCGAAAAATTACTATTTTCAGCATTTATATGGCATATTTTTTCTGGCAACTGTGCTTCAGTGGCTGCGTCCAAAAAAACTGGGCAAACAATGCCTACAAGGTCAACGTATGGCAGTTGTTTAAAGAGAACAGTAGATTACTAGCCAGCAAAGCTACCTAAGCTAAAATGTCCCTCAAATCCCTGCAGACTTCTGTCCCTCCAATACAGAGCAGTATCAAGCAGATTACTAGCCAGCAAGCTTACTATCATCTGTCCCTGAAATCACTAACAGCTCTCCCCCTACACTATCTCTTCCAAGCACACACAGGCAGATTTTTCAGATACATTTTTGCCCTTGATCCCCCTCTGGCATGCCACTGTCCAGGTCGTTGCACCCTTTAAACAACTTTAAAATCATTTTTCTGGCCAGAAATGTCTTTTCTAGATGTTAAAGTTCGCCTTCCCATTGAAGTCTATGGGGTTCGCGAACCGTTCGCGAACCGCTCGCATTTTTGCGCAAGTTCGCGAATATGTTCGCGAACTTTTTTTCCGACGTTCGCTACATCCCTATCAGTAACAACTACACACAGGCAAGAAAGCAACCAAGCTGTACTGACTGTACATTAACTTCCTAATATTTCTTTACAAATAGAATAGAACCAGGGAAGGTGTAAGTGGCTCTTTAAACAACGACACATTATCACACATGGACATTTGAACACCAGTGTGGTGTGAAGGTGTTAAAACCCTCACAATAGAAGTTCAGTGCAGACTCTAAACAAACAGAGACCAATGAGAGAAGGCGTCTGGCTCTCTGTACAAACGACGGTGCAGAAATAGACCCTAACGGATGGGATGTAAATGGGGCATGAGCCTTGGCAAAAATAACACCAGTTCAGATCACATGACCCGAAATGTCCCGTTACTCCCTAAAAGCTTTTAACAAAGTGTCACCCTGCCCTGCTGGGACCCACAGCCCCGTTATATTAAGGGGAGACACGTTGGATATCAGCGAGCGTTGGCCAAAAGCAAATCATCGGTAAATGTGGCATGTCGGCCAGTGAAAACACAGATATGCTCGACTCATCCCTGGTTTTGTTTCTGGGATTAACGAGCAAACTCATTAACACTATTCATCAAAGGAAACCATTGTAACACTTTGAGAAAGGGCTTTGATCTTGTCTTCACCAGGGGGGATCAGACTCCAGCAACACTACTACTTCTACTACCTACTTCAGCATATGGAGTGAGAACTCCCAGAATCCTCAACCAAACCTCAACTCTCCCTACAGCAGATACAAATTCTAGGCTCAGTGTTATCAGAAGCCAATGAACCTAATATTATATTATTTAAATTCTGGTGGAAAATTGGAGGAGCTAACCAAACCCATAGAAAAACACACAGCATCAGACTGGGGGTCTGGGGCCCACTGGGCTGCCACCTCAGGGTCCCTCACCGGCCTCCACCCCCAGCTTCAACCCCCCCTCTGCCTCTCAGCCCCCACACCAGTGGCAACCTCCCTTCACCTCTGGCCCCCAGCCCAGCTGCAACCTCCCTTTGTAGGGCTGGAACTAGGGGTAGGCAGAAGAGGCACGTCCCTAGAGCACAGGGTCGAACTGGGCCAGGAAAAAACCCAGTGGGCCCCGTCGGCAAGGGGGGCCCTGGGACAGCAGCTCCAGTGGGCCCCGGGCCCCCCAGTCCGACCCTGATAAGGCACAATGAAGTGGGGGCGCCAAGCAGGTACCTCTTCTATCACCTACCTCTTGTCCAGACCTTCGTTCCACACCAGCACTTTCCGGCCATCCGGGCTGCTTGGCCTGCCCCTATGCATCTGGGACCACCCCAGCCGCAACCCCCCTCCATGTGTACCTTATTGTATTTGGTTGTGGCTGCAATCGGGGGTGTAAGGGTGCGGCGCCCAAGGTTGGGAGCAGGTATGGGTTGGTGGAACCCACCAGATTTTTTCCTGGTGTCCCGCCAGCCCAGTCTGAAAACACAAAAAGGGGTGATTCACTAGCTGCAGGGCAGGGTGCAAAGTGCTAAAAACAGGGGCTATCTGCAGACACAAAGATTTAAAGGAAAACTGCATAAAGCATAAAACAGCTCATATGTAAAACCCTGCTTCATGTAAATAAACCATTTTCATAATAATATACTTTTCTAGTAGTATGTGCCATTGGGTAATCATAAATAGAAAATTGTCATTTTAAAACATCAGGGCCTCCCCCTGGGATCGTACAATTCACTGTGCACACAAACATACCAACAAACCATACTTGTTAGGTCACATGAGCCAATTAACAGACAGAGTTGTGTCTTTTGCTTCAACACTTCTTCCTGTTACAGTTAGAGCTGCAGTATTTCTGGTCAGGTGATCTCTTCCTGTTACAGTTAGAGCTGCAGAATTTTTGGTCAGGTGATCTCTTCCTGTTACAGTTAGAGCTGCAGTATTTCTGGTCAGGTGATCTCTTCCTGTTACAGTTAGAGCTGCAGAATTTCTGGTCGATCTCTTCCTGTTACAGTTAGAGTGGCAGTATTTCTGGTCAGCTGATCTCTTCCTGTTACAGTTAGAGCTGCAGTATTTCTGGTAAGGTGATCGCTTCCTGTTACAGTTAGAGCTGCAGTATTTCTGGTCAGGTGATCTCTTCCTGTTACAGTTAGAGCTGCAGTATTTCTGGTCAGGTGATCTCTTCCTGTTACAGTTAGAGCGGCAGAATTTCTGGTCAGGTGATCTCTTCCTGTTACAGTTAGAGCCGCAGTATTTCTGGTCAGGTGATCTCTTTCTGTTACAGTTAGAGCTGCTGTATTTCTGGTCAGGTGATCTCTTCCTCTTACAGTTAGAGCTGCAGTATTTCTGGTCAGGTGATCTCTGAGGCAGCACACAGACCACCACCAAATGGGGGTTCAAGGCAAGAGATGTAAAAGGGCAATATTTACTTATATAAATAGACCAGTTTGGTAAGATTCTTAATTATGCCACTTAATATGATGTAAACTATCTGTTGCTTAAGTATTCATTTTGGGGGAATAGTTTTCCTTTAAGTTCAGTCCATGAATATAGAGCTGTATCCATCAGCAGAGGGTGGGGTTCAACAAATCTGTAACCCCTCATCTGCCCCTTGCCTATCTCCAAACCTGTGCCTCATTCAACCGCAGGCTGTAGCAGGGCTCTGCACTTACTACTTGTCTTATGGCAGGTGAAAGGAGAGGGCAGCGTTGCACCCACTAATGTTGCACGTTGCACTTTTGGCACGGTGCAGCAATACAGTCAGACTCTGGACTAAAGTGCTTTCTGAATGAGAAGTGCAGGGGTACTAAGGGAACCCAAATCAATTCATGATAGCAGCATCATTAAAAATTGTGTTGTGAATTTTCTGAAAATGACAAATTCTTTGCAAGTTTATGGGGTGTTGGAATATCTTGACACCCACCATGTCATGAGTCAGACTTTGTTGGGCGTTTCTGTTTGAACCCGCAGACAGGGATACGTGACATATAAAACGCTGGATTATTTCTGGATACTTCCAGAAATTGTGCCTAATGCTCAAGCAGATTACAGCCAGATGGGGAGCACAAATGGGCATACAAGTTCAGTAAATGACCCCAGCAACCCATTTGCCCAGGGGTGTAACTACCGGGTGTGTGAGGGTCCTCTGACCCTCGTACGATGAGAGGGCTCCCAGAGGAGGGCCCGGCTGCACAGCCTGCACCCGGGCCCGATCCTCATTAGTTCTGTTACTGCATTTGCCAAGTAACCCACAGCAACCAACCAGATTATGGCTTCCAAGAGGTGGCCAGTAAATGCTACCTGTTGATTGGTTGCTATGGGTTACTAGATCTAGTATATTCTTGGAAATTTTTACTACATTGCCCCCTTTTTGAGTATACACTTGCCACACTTGTAAATGTCCCCTTTCATGACTGTTTGAAAGCCTCTGTTCCCCTATATGAATATCTAATTAAAGATACAAGTGGCTTCCCGAGACTTCTCTTTCCTCCATTTCTCTGCTGGCATTAGTGACTCTACTGAACCAATTAAACGTTGTCCGTCTCTGCTGAAACCCAATCTCAGCTGAAATTCGCAGGCAAGATGTAATCTCGACAGGCCATTTGGAATCATTTCTGAAAAATGTAAAAGCCAACATTCTTCTGATGGAATGAATCAGGCCGATAAAACTGTCTAAAGCGGGAGGATAATCCATCCATGGGAGCTCCTGTCGGGATCACATTCCCTTGCTCCGTAAAACTAAACCAACTCCGGCGTTTGTTGTGAGAGGGAAAGAGTGGCCCATTCAGATGAGTTACAGGTCTCGTGTTTCCACCTGGAATCTCTTATAATATCTCTGTGCCTTTCTCAGGTACTGCCAGTGCTCTCCCATCATATCTGCTGTCTCTCACCAGGACAGAAAGTGGAATCTTGACATTGGCATAGGCACGCCCAACTCTGCCACTTGGGTCAGTGTCCCAGCATTGTTCTTGGCAGTTCTACAAACACAACGGACTCTGGGAAACATCTGATAGAAATATTAACATTGGATTGGGCCAAAACACAACTGGATCGTGAAATGTTCTAATCCATAGTGGCTGTATCCGATTAAAGTGAAGGACGTGTGTGAAGATACGGTCTCTACCTATTAACCAGAACCTGCTCCAGAATGACTTCATGAGTATCATATGGATATTCCAGATGAGAAGACTTAGAGTTTCGGCTGAGCTCAATCTTTCATCAGACAATGGCACCAACTTCACACCAAACAACATTGGCACAAAGTGATACCATCCAGTCCTGATGTATAGGTGGTGGCACGTTTTGGCCAAAGGAACTAGGGTGCAGGTCTAACTTGACTCATTACCAGTTGCTGTCATTCCTGTTTTTAAGTTTTTTACTGGACTCCTCTTGTTCTTATGTTTGGAGCTTGTGTCCCTTGATCCCTGACCAGTGCCCTGACCTCCATTGACTTTGACCTTAGATATTGTTACACAGCCACGACCTCATGTATACTTTGGCCTCCCTTCTATATTTTGCACTTTCACCATATTCTGATTTTGGGAAAGCTGATATAATAAGGCCGTGCTTTAAATAAAGAGATTCTATAAGTGCACGACTGACACACTTGCTCTTGAACAACTTTGATGGTTTACGCTAGGTCAATGGTGACTGCTATGGGCAGAAGAGAAGTGCCAGATAAGTGGCGAGTACACACATTAAACATTTTACGTATGACATTGAACATGGAGTTGTATCACAGATTAGAAAGCATGATCTAAATCAGGGGTTACCAACCTTGAGCAACATTTAAATGTAAAATGATTTGAGGAGCAAATATAGCATGAAAAAAGTTCCTGGGTTGCCAAATAAGGGCCGTGATTGGCTAACTGGTAGCCTCTTAGCTATGAGGGAAGACTGGCCAAATTGGGAATGTTCATGATGCAGAAGAAGAGCTTAAAGGGGGAAAATGATAACTATATATAAATATACAAGTACAGAGAAGAGCGACTAAGCTGATAAAGGGAATGGAAGGGATCAGTTATGGGGAAAGACAAGATGGGATTGGTTACACTGGGGAAGAGACAGTTAAGGTGAGATATAAGAGCAGGCAAAGAATCCCATTAAAAAGTAAGGTATGTTTATTTTCGTTTACATGTTAATTAAAAAGCCCTACGCGTTTTGTGCAGCAAGGTACTTAATCACAGGCTATCATGATGGCCAATGCAGTTTGACGGCAGCTTGAGAGACAAAGGAATTAAATTCATGACATATATTTTATGCTCTAATGCAGGGGTTGTTGGATGTTTCTAGTTCAAGCCCAAACTGGAAGACCAGTTACAGAAAGTTAGAGATATACAAAAGCTCCAGGAATATCTAGGGGAGACCAACTATAAGTGACCTACTAATTGGGGTTTGAAGGGTATCTATAAAAGAAAATATCATTATCTCCAATTTTACCCAAAATGACCTTCAGGTTGAGTCACCCCCACCAAGGAGTCCAGGGCCCCACCACAGTTTAGGAACCTCTGCCCTAATGCATTCCGGGTAATATTGATGCAAAACAAATGTATTCATGCAATAGAATTTCAAAAGCATTTTTCACTAATTAACCATCTCTTAGTGGTTTCGATTTTGTGATCCCCAGTAAAACCCAACTGCACCCAATGCCCTGGCAATGAGTCCACTGCCTGCTCGTTACGCCAGTTAATAGACACGGATCAGGTTTTATCTATGAGGCGACATGTCACTGCACTTTCCATACATTATTCTCAATGGCTAATCATATCCTAAAATTAAACAGCCAGTCAGCACAAATAATCACAGGGATCCACCAATCTAAGTGCTCCCAGCTGCTGGGCACATCCGAATGGAGGAATCTAATCGCAAATGTCATTTTAATGTAAAAAGTGATATTTTAACCAAGTTTTCTCCTGTTGGGATGTACTAACACAATATCGGAGTTCTCCAAATAAATATGAAATATTATATTTTGGATTGCAGAGGCAAGAAATCTGCACAAAATGGCACCAGAACTGTGTTTGCTATTACTACAGACGTCATATGACTCTTGATAAAATGAAAATCTGGAATTTCACTTTTTTTTTTCCATTTTAACCAAATGCTGCAGACAAGCTGGAATTCTGCCAGTGACATGGACTTTGATCTCCAGCGAAATTATTTAGCAGAAGGTCTTTATACTTTGATGTAGTTCCCCCTGATTATGTCCAAGTTCCCGACAAGCATCAGAAAAAAAGAAATACCCATGTGATGTTCAAAAAGAGAAATCTAATTTAAATATTTTAGTTTTCCCTTTTTTTGGGAGAAACTATATACAAAAGAAAAAAAAACTTCAACCAAAGAATCAACAAAAAAAAAAAGATTTTGAAGAGGAAAGAGAAATCTAATTTGGATTTTTTTTCATTTTTAGATAAGTTTTAAATGGCAAAAAATTGCCCAGATTTAAAAAACAAAAAAAAAGATTTTTAAAAGAGAAAAGAAAATTAAAATATATTTTTTATTTTAAATAGTTTATTTAAGGTTTCAGGAAGAATGAGAATTAAATTTCCGGAGCCTGTGGATTTTATAGGGGAGCATTGTTGAGTCAACTCAAAAAAGTCAGTTGTGTGGAATTATAATACAATTATATAATTGGGGATATAATGAGGGAGAAACAAGAAGTAAAAGATTCAACGATGCTGGGGGGGAGTGGAATGGAATCCCAAATTCATTTAATGCAAATTCAAAGGCTCTCTGGGTAAAACGGCCCCTGTAAGAACTGGTTCCATGGCCTGTATTCATTGAGGTCCCACATGGAACCTGATGGAAATATATTACGGTCAACAATCAAATCTCTAAATATAACTAGTGGTTAATTGAGAAAAATTCCAGTTAAGAGAAGAAGTGGAAAACTTCTTTACATGAGAAGATGTTGGCAAAGACATAAAGTGGTACCTTCATGGCACCAGCCACTGGCCCAATGTGCATCTTAAAGCCATAACGTTTCTTGTAGTGAGAAACTAAGAAATTCATTTAGAAGAAGGTTTGTTACTGTACAAAGGTCTCCCGTTATCTTAATGAGCATTAATCTTTAACTTATTACCTTTAACTGCAACACTTTTTATGCCAAAGTCACTTCAAAGCAGCTTTTCCTGGGCAGATTCGGGTTGAATATCCACCCTGCCCCAGCTCCGTACAGAGCCAATAGCCAAGCAATCTCCTTAATGGTATAGTGGTATGTTCCTTCTTTCCAAAGGACAATGTTGCATCAAATACAGAGTCATTTTGCAATAAAATACACTTCATTTAGGTGCTACATCAAAACCAGGGCTCTATAGACAACACAATGAATTGGGACTTTGGCTAATCTAGAGGGCAGAGACCAGTTTCAAGCCTTTGAATACAAGAATAAACATGACAGTGGGAAAGGGACTGCTTCACCTTATGATGCCACTTCCATGATCTTCTAAAGACCAACCATAATGGGATGCAGCCAGGTGGTGGCCATGGTCACCATACACAGAATACATAAACAACGTATTTGTTTATCCATTCCTATTGTCCATAGAGTTTGGAACCCACCAATAACAGAATGAACTTTGGAAATGCTAAAATATGTTGCAACTCATTATGTATGAGTTGACGTTCCTGGCTGATTACTGCTCTGGGCCATGTTTTCTCGGATCAGTCTTCCTGAAAAATTCCCATCTTGTAATTGCCCTCAATGTAAACAAAAAAGGAATTCATTTGAAGTACTCATCCCAATAAATGGCAAATCACTGCAAATGTCTCTTAGGAGCTTACGAGACATCCGCCAATTGAGTAATCTGTCTGATCAGCCCCTTTCTCAGAGATATTTCATCAATGGATTAGCCCTGCTCATGAGTCAAACCATTTCCGGCAAAGTAACTAATGACTCTTGATAGGGAATTATGGTCTGGGACATGCCTGTGCCTCCGCATTGGAACAATCAGAGTTGTAGGAAGGGGGCCTGTTGGCATTTCAAACATTTTATACAAGTCCAATGGATGATTCACTGTAGTGATTCATTTAGGGGTCTGCTTGGTAATTATATTCTGACTCTGCTAATTAGGGATTGTTTTACTTTATAGTGAGACAGTTTAAAGTAAAAAATTATGGAAAAAATAGCCTGTTATTATATGAGGGCCAGCTTGGAAGAAAAATAGGGTAAGATTTGGGGTGAGTGCTTATATGTGCCCTGGGTACCCCGGGAACTATAGCAGGGTGACTGTTACCCCAATGTTTCTATATTGTTATGAGCTAAGGGGGCCCAGTCTGAAGGCCAGTTGGGGGAGATTTGGGGTGTTTGTGTCCTGGGTACCCCTGGAACTATAGCAGGGTGACACCCCAATGTTTCTATATATCTGTAACCTTGTTATGAGCTAAGGAGGCCCAGCCTAAAGGCTAGTTAGGAGGACATTTGGGGTGAGTGTTTATTTGTACCCTGGGTACCCCTGGAACTATAGCAGGGTGACTGTTACCCCAATGTTTCTATATATCTGTAACCTTGTTATGAGCTAAGGGGGCCCGCCTGAAGGCCAGTTAGGGGGAGATTTGGGGTGAGTGCTTCTTTGTGCCCTGGGTACCCCTGGAACTATAGCAGGGTGACTGTTACCCCAATGTTTCTATATATCTGTAACCTTGTTATGAGCTAAGGGGGCCCAGTCTGAAGGCCAGTTAGGGGGAGATTTGGGGTGAGTGCTTATTTGTACCCTGGATACCCCTGGAACTATAGCAGGGTGACACCCCAATGTTTCTATATATCTGTAACCTTGTTATGAGCTAAGGGGGCACAGCCTGAAGGCCAGTTAGGGGGAGATTTGGGGTGAGTGCTTATTTGTACCCTGGATACCCCTGGAACTATAGCAGGGTGACACCTCAATGTTTCTATATATCTGTAACCTTGTTATGAGCTAAGGGGGCACAGCCTGAAGGGCAGTTAGGGGGGAGATTTGGGGTGAGGCGGTGTTCGAAATACTGCTCCCCCTGCCCGTCGCACTTACCTTAAGATCACCGATGAGGGGCGGGGGCGCATCACTAGTGCAGAGAGAGAGATTGCACTCTCTGCGCTAGGTACGCCAAATTTCCGGTTTAATAACCCGGAAATTCGGCTCTTAAAGTTACCAGGTATAACTTCTGGGGAGCTGCTGTCTGAAGCAAGGTGCCTAATGGCAGAAACGCCCCTGGTTGCGCTGACTTTACCCCAGAGAAAGGAGGCATAATATATGTGGGGCCTCTAGATGAGGCAGTAGAAAGGATGAGTTACCTACAAATGGCAATAGGGAGCCTAGCACATATTTCACCTTCAGCAGACACAGAAATGGGTCCATCTTTACTCTACAGGTTCGATGACTATATTTCACACAAAGTGAACTTCACATTTAACAGAAGCTCAAAATCCCAGTGAGTAAGTCCCACGGTGTGTAATGTTAGACATTCCCTTATCCCAGTGACTGAGGTCGGTTCTAATGCTTTTCCCATTTGCTAAGTACTTTGGTGAGTAAAACTTCCTTTCCATGTGTGTGAGCAGCTCCATAGGGATTAGAACCGGCACATTGTATCTCCTCATGCTGAGGGGCCTCACCACACAACATCTCATAAACACAATCCCCCACATTAGCTCAGTGGAAACGTGGGCTCAGTCATGCAGAGCCTCAGGCAGAACCGACCCTTTCTCATAAATGTAACGGGATGGTGTTATATTCAATGTATACATATTCCCACACACATTTATATGTTAGATGATATGATCAAGCATATGGTTTAGATAAGTGGGGGAAGTATTTGTCTCTTGTACTCCTCCCTTCCATTGAAATACATGGCAATGTAGACTGTTTAACCCTCATGGCCAACTATTGCTCTTATACCACCAAACCAGGTACAAACAGAAGATCTTTGTAGAGCAGCAAAAGTGTCCTCCATATCCTATTGTATATGCATAGAGAAATCAACCAAGAGTTGGCACCTTGTCCAGCTTGGTCCAGCCAGCTTTCTCTTAGAGTACTCGGGGTCCGTATTCAACAAAAGATAAAATAGATTCTATGGTTAGTTTTGGAGTGTGAGAGGAAACTAGAGCAACTTTAGAGTCCACAGAAGCACCAAGGATTAGGAAGGTTCCTACCAATGTGGCCTGGTGGGAACAAAACCTGGGCCCCAAGAGCAGCAAGACATCAACCTAAACCAATGTGACAACCTGGTGTGGGATTTGCGAGGAAACTAAAGCACTTAAAGGACCCACATGAGCACCAGGGTAGCATACGAATATCACGGACATGGTGGCCTGGTGAGAACAAAACCTTGGCCCCTAGAGCAGCAAGATATAAACCCATCAATCCAAACCAATGTGAAACCTGGTGTGGGAGGAAACTAGAGCACTTAAAGGACCTGCAGGAGAACCAGGGAATCTTACAGACATCATAGAGATGATGGCCTGGTGGGGACCAAACCATGGACCCAAAAGCAGCAAGACAACAACCTAAAAACACTGTGACAAACTGGTATGTGAGGAAACGAGAGCACTTTAAGGAACCACAAAAGCACCAGAGAAGCAAAGAAACATCATAGAGATGGTGGCCTGGTGGGAATCCTTGGCCCTAAGAGCAGCAAGATGGCAACCAAAACCAATGTGACACCCTGGTGCCTATTATTCCTTACTTACATTAACAGTAACAGTCCATATAAAACTGATCTACTGTGAAAAAGTGAAACCCCATCTACCATATCACAATTTGAATCTGGTTGGGACATTATGGGCAGGGGGGTTTGTATTGTCTATCCATGTCTGTGTGGGTTTTCTCTGGATACCCCTGTTTCCACCAGCACCCCAAATACATACAGGCTTTTAAGAGGCTCCTGATAAAACTGAACCTAGTGTGTGTGATAGGGACCTTAGACTGTAAGCTCTGCTGAAAAATGGAGTAATATGTTGGCACCATATAATAACTTCCCCTTTAAATGCTTGACTCTGAGTAAATTCACTTCTGACTAAATAAATTGGATCTTTTTTAGCATTTGTGGAGATTTTTGCAATTCATCTTTTTAGGAATGTTCCGGGAAAAACCTTCTTTATTAATGAGAACAATATAAATCTATATTAAATATCAGGGCAAGAACAAGGTTTTGCTGATATCTTACGGTACTTCAGGCAAATATTGTGTTTTATTACAATAAATGATGCTATTAACATAATTAAAACAAGTTTTGACTTAGTTCAATGAATTTCTACACAATTCAACTGTGTAGCTAAAAGTAATTCCTCTTATAAAGGCTCCTCATTAGCAGTTTCCAAGGCAATGGATTCAATAGGCTGACTGACTTGGCACGGAGCATCTTTCACTCAAAAAATACTATATTTGTAATGGTAGAGTGGGAAAGTAACAGTGGGATAATAGTCTCTGGGAAGGGAGTGTGACTGTGGGATAGCAGGTATAGTAGGGAGAGGTGGTGCCTATAGTAACAGTGGATAATAGTCTCTGGGAAGGGAGTGTGACTGTGGGATAGCAGGTATAGTAGGGAGAGATGGTGTCTATAGTAACAGTGGATAATAGTCTCTGGGAAGGGAGTGTGACTGTGGGATAGCAGGTATAGTAGGGAGAGATGGTGTCTATAGTAACAGTGGGTAATAGTCTCTGGTAAGGGAGTGTGACTGTGGGATAGCAGGTATAGTAGGGAGAGATTGTGCCTATAGTTACAGTGGGATAATAGTCTCTGGGAAGGGAGTGTGACTGTGGGATAGCAGGTATAGTAGGGAGAGATGGTGCCTATAGTAACAGTGGATAATAGTCTCTGGGAAGGGAGTGTGACTGTGGGATAGCAGGTATAGTAGGGAGAGATGGTGCCTATAGTAACAGTGGATAATAGTCTCTGGGAAGGGAGTGTGACTGTGGGATAGCAGGTATAGTAGGGAGAGGTGGTGCCTATAGTAACAGTGGATAATAGTCTCTGGGAAGGGAGTGTGACTGTGGGATAGCAGGTATAGTAGGGAGAGATTGTGCCTATAGTTACAGTGGGATAATAGTCTCTGGGAAGGGAGTGTGACTGTGGGATAGCAGGTATAGTAGGGAGAGATTGTGCCTATAGTAACAGTGGATAATAGTCTCTGGGAAGGGAGTGTGACTGTGGGATAGCAGGTATAGTAGGGAGAGATTGTGCCTATAGTAACAGTGGATAATAGTCTCTGGGAAGGGAGTGTGACTGTGGGATAGCAGGTATAGTAGAGAGAGAGATGGTGTCTATAGTAACAGTGGATAATAGTCTCTGGGAAGGGAGTGTGACTGTGGGATAGCAGGTTTAGTAGGGAGATATGGTGCCTATAGTAACAGTGGGATAATAGTCTCTGGGAAGGGAGTGTGACTGTGGGATAGCAGGTATAGTAGGGAGAGATGGTGTCTATAGTAACAGTGGGATAATAGTCTCTGGGAAGGGATTGTGACTGTGGGATAGCAGGTATAGTAGGGAGAGATGGTGTCTATAGTAACAGTGGATAATAGTCTCTGGGAAGGGAGTGTGACTGTGGGATAGCAGGTATAGTAGGGAGAGATGGTGCCTATAGTAACAGTGGATAATAGTCTCTGGGAAGGGAGTGTGACTGTGGGATAGCAGGTATAGTAGGGAGAGATGGTGTCTATAGTAACAGTGGATAATAGTCTCTGGGAAGGGAGTGTGACTGTGGGATAGCAGGTATAGTAGGGAGAGATGGTGCCTATAGTAACAGTGGATAATAGTCTCTGGGAAGGGAGTGTGACTGTGGGATAGCAGGTATAGTAGGGAGAGATGGTGCCTATAGTAACAGTGGATAATAGTCTCTGGGAAGGGAGTGTGACTGTGGGATAGCAGGTATAGTAGGGAGAGATGGTGCCTATAGTAACAGTGGATAATAGTCACTGGGAAGGGAGTGTGACTGTGGGATAGCAGGTATAGTAGGGAGAGATGGTGTCTATAGTAACAGTGGATAATAGTCTCTGGAAAGGGAGTGTGACTGTGGGATAGCAGGTATAGTAGGGAGAGATGGTGCCTATAGTAACAGTGGATAATAGTCTCTGGGAAGGGAGTGTGACTGTGGGATAGCAGGTATAGTAGGGAGAGATGGTGTCTATAGTAACAGTGGATAATAGTCTCTGGGAAGGGAGTGTGACTGTGGGATAGCAGATATAGTAGGGAGAGATGGTGCCTATAGTAACAGTGGATAATAGTCTCTGGGAAGGGAGTGTGACTGTGGGATAGCAGGTATAGTAGGGAGAGATGGTGTCTATAGTAACAGTGGATAATAGTCTCTGGGAAGGGAGTGTGACTGTGGGATAGCAGGTATAGTAGGGAGAGATGGTGCCTATAGTAACAGTGGATAATTGTATCTGGGAAGGGAGTGTGACTGTGGGATAGCAGGTATAGTAGGGAGAGATGGTGCCTATAGTAACAGTGGATAATAGTCTCTGGGAAGGGAGTGTGACTGTGGGATAGCAGGTATAGTAGGGAGAGATGGTGTCTATAGTAACAGTGGGGATAATAGTCTCTGGGAAGGGAGTGTGACTGTGGGATAGCAGGTATAGTAGGGAGAGATGGTGCCTATAGTAACAGTGGATAATAGTCTCTGGGAAGGGAGTGGGGCTGTGGGATAGCAGGTGAGTCAGGATCAGGAATAAACCTGGTTCCAATCAAGTGTCATAAGTGCAAAAATATATTGCAAAAAGGAATGTATTTTCTAATTACATGTGTTTGAAATCCATGGTACTTTTATGTTGGGTCAACAAAGACATCACCCTAAATGATTACCCCGTCAAACTGAAGGGCTTCAGCAAACAGATCGTCAGCAAACTGTGAGAGAGTCTCAGTATTACTCCTCGTGATTGCGACACTGCCCATTTGCCGGAGCTCAGTTGGGATAAGCAAATCTATCGCTGTTCTGCCCAAAGAACATAAACCACACACCTTAAAAAAAGAATATAAACCAATAAACTTGTGTTTGGAGACGTGGCGTTTAGTTCTTTTATACCCTGCAATTACTCTGACCCCGAGTCACAACAGGTCATCCCTAAAATGATAGAGTCAACTACTACTACCTGAAAGGAGCAATTGATCAAATGTTCCCCGTGTGGGAATGGGAGGCAGCCCTGTAGGAGTCAGCAGGTTCATAAAACAGAATTAGCCGAGGAAGACGGGATGAATAAGCAGAAAATGGGCTCAATCAGTACATTGACGGCTCTGCAAATGCACATAATATAACATCAATGGCTGACTTATTTATTAAAGGGGAAGTTAACATGGTTTATGCACCATACATATCTACTGATGTCATTGTTTTTTTATTCTTTTAAAGTTTTAGAGTTTGAAGCATTAAAAAAGAGATAACTAAAAAGTAGACTCGTAAAAATTATAAAATTATTGACAATTTTTATCACCAAATCCTGAACATTTCATGACTTCTATTCTTTTCATTTCTTCAACATGAAAATGTCCAAGAACACTGTGCAACGTTCCCTTAATGGACTGAGGAGCGACTGAAAGGTTTTCTGTTTAAACGTTCATGTGCCCGTTGGTTGGAATGGATCTGGGCAGGTTTGAATTCCCAAATCTTTGTGTTGTGAAAGATACACTGATAAATATCTAAAAATCTCAATATGGGGAAGATGTGGTCAAGTTTTAACTCAAATCTTGTTGCATTCTTGATAAACTTCAGGACTCAACTCTTTCTGAAATGAGGTGCAGAGACCTGCAGCAGTTCAGGGCCAGAGGGAAGCTCCAGCCTTGTTGTCAACGACCCCCTCATCTTCCATGATGTGTAGACTTGTTTCCAAGACCAAAGTTTTCATTATCTGTTCTCTTGGGCAATTTAGTAACATTTTCAGGCATGGACTTGAAGTTGTCCCACCACTTGATATCAAGACCATGGTGGTCTTGGCCTTGATTCAGACTTGACTGGAATGTCAGTATGAGTTTTAGCTCTGAGTGGGACTTCATCTAGGTAGTGTCAACACCAACACTTTCTTTAGCCCCACCGCACTATCCTCCCTAAATTCCTAATTTCTCCACTTTATTCATGATGAAGCTTCCATCATGATGATAGAAACTGATGTGAAAAAGCCTTGGGCAGGAGCCCGTAGGACATTCAGGTTTTATATGATGGATTCACAGATTGTGGTGGGACACTGCTGTACAATTGCCCCTTCATTATTCTCTTTAGAGACGCATCCTCAGAGTAAATTCAACCTATGAAGCAATCCTGGACTTCTCCAAACCTCAGATCTTCCTATTCTGTAAAAGAGCTTTGCTTAGGTAATCAATGGGGGGGGTCCATTTACTGCCTGGGATTTCAGTATTGTAAGCTTTAGATCTTGTTGGACTTCATCTAGGTATTGTCAACACCAACATTTTCTTCAGCCCCACCGCAGTTGTGGACCCGCATCCCAACATCCTCACTAAATGTAGTTGCACGTAAATTACTAATTCCTCCACTTTATTCATGATGGAGCTACCATCATGATGCTAGGAACTGTAGATGTGAAAAAGCCTTGGGCAGGAGCCTGTAGGACATCTAGGTTTTATATGATGGGGTCATGTGTCAGACACAGACCGTGGTGGGACACTGTTGTACGATTGCCCCTTCATTATTCTCTTTGGAGACGTGTCCTCAGAGTCAGGTCAACTGATGAAGCAATTCTGGACTTCTCCAAACCTCAGATCTTCCTGTTCTGTAAAAGAGCGTTGCTTAGGCAATCAATGGGGATGGTGATCCATCAATGTATCTCCCATAAGATATATCTCTATTGGCACAAAGGGTGGAAATTTTGTGTGTTTCTGATAATTCCCATGTGTTGAGGTGGCATTTCATGATCTCAATGTGGACACAGGAGCTGCTCTTTTCTGCTCATTGTGAGATGAAGTTGTGGGTTCGCGGGGAAGGATAACAAATGGAGTTTGCTAAGGATTAATCACTAATGGTGTCTAATTAATCACGTGTGATAAAGGAGGGAAAGTTTAATCACATTCACTGGAGGCACTAAAGGATGGGCTGGGCATTATTCACACGCTGCTAAGCATTAATGGTCTTTGCTTGATAAATTAGATTTGTTTTTGCACTGATACACAATAGGGATGACTCCTTGAGGGAATAGCAGATGAGCCAGGGTGACACACACACATATATAGTGAATAAAGTACCCCCTATTGTAAAATATAAGGATATTATAAGTCACCAAGGAGTTGCATGACCATATAAAAGTACGAGGTTGAAGGCCGAGTGCTTTTATATAGGTCATGAAAGTCAGCGTTTTCTTCTAATATCCTAATATTTTCCAACAAGGGGTACTTTATTTATTATAATACACAAGTATTTCTGAGTTATGTGACAAAAATGACATCACTACTCACCGTTTATAACTGATGACATCACTAGTCACCATTTGTAAGGATATCATTTACAAGATATTCACATATATAAATATATGCACAAAAGAAGGTAACGTTGCACCATGGGATTAGGTTTGAACTACTGGAGGAAAGTTGCAACATAGATTTATATTTAATAGAGTTGGGAGATCCAATGAAAAAACGATGGAAGTGCAATTTCCGTGCAAGGGTCGAGCCAGAGGAAGGTGCATTAGAGAAATAATAACTGACATCACATCCAATCTTCCCTCTAACAAAACAAAATGAAATTCCTTCTTGGATCAGATATGGCGGCGAGATGTTATCTTTGGATTAGCGCCACCTTTAATTCTTGCATCAACGTGCAGATCCCAAATAAAGCCGGGCAACAACAAATTTGGGAGAAAGTGCTAAAAGACATTTCATTCTACAAGTCTATTTACAATTGTGAGAGTCTTCTTGCCAGTCAGTCTGATTCCACTGGAAGATAGAGGCTCGGAGACTCCTTCACGTCCAGCTCTGCTTTTGGCTTTCAGGTCCAGCAATTGAGCGGAGCATCTGGACCAAATATATTTGTGAAATGAGACCAGCGTATTATTCCTTCTGATATTGCACTTGGCAGCTCGGACAAAAAGAATGCTTCATATTTCTCAACTGACACACAGAAGAGTCAAGTTAATGTCAATTAGAGAGACGGACGGAGTGCCTGGAAATGCGCTTCCCTCTCCATCACAGGAGACACCTTGCTTAGGGATTGGGAAAACGTCATTTTATGAGATTGTTATTCCTGGGGTCAGTGCAATGATTACACAGGGTTCAGGCTCCCACAGTCGGCTTCTGATACAAGAAAGACCAACGCCAAGTGTTACAAGAACCATGTGATACTCTAAAGAGGCCACAGGCCGAGATGTAGGACTGGGCAGTTTCTGCAGTTAACCATACTACCTTAGCATAGCAACAAGCTTGGGCCCCCAACAGAGGCAGTTTCAGCAATTACCATACTACCTGAACATAGTTACAAGCATGGGCCCCCAACAGAGGCAGTTTCAGCAGTTGACCATACTACCTGAACATAGCAACAAGCATGGACCCCCAACAGAGGCAGTTTCAGCAGTTGGCCTTACTACCTGAACATAGCAACAAGCATGGGCCACCAACAGGGTCAGTTTCAGCAGTTGACCATACTACCTGAACATAGCAACAAGCATGGACCCCCAACAGAGGCAGTTTCAGCAGTTGGCCTTACGACCTGAACATAGCAACAAGCATGGACCCCCAACAGAGGCAGTTTCAGCAGTTGGCCTTACTACCTGAACAGAGCTATAAGCATGGGCCCCTCAACAGAGGCAGTTTCAGCAGTTGGCCTTACTACCTGAACAGAGCTATAAGCATGGGCCCCTCAACAGAGGCAGTTTCAGCAGTTGGCCTTACTACCTGAGCATAGCTACAAGCATGAGCCCCCAACAGAGGTAGTTTCAGCAGTTGGCCTTACTTCCTAAGCAAAACAACAAACATGGGCCCCCAAAAGAAGGTGTTTCAGCAGTTGGCCCTTCCCCAATTATTAGCTCATCAGTTACCTGGGTAGAATAGGACAACAATGGAAGTAAGGTCCCACCGCTCCCAAAAATGCACCTCACCCACTTCACTATGTCTCAGTCCTGGACAACATATTGCCCCAGACAGGTACTTGTGTGTCACTCATGACTATATAATGGCACCTAAAAACAACAACATTCCGAGTATAAACCCTGTGAGAAATCCCTGCACTCTAATTGGTGCTCATCAATTTTGTCTGAATATTTAAAATAAAATTCTGAACCTTTTCTGAACCATTTCCCTCTTTTCTACTGATTCCGCAGCCCAGATCCAAGGCTGAGAGAGGGCTAACAAGGCAGCCATTGGCAGTTTTGGCCCAACTGTCGGCCCTCAGTCTGTTGATTGAGAGTGAAGCACAGGGAGGGCCCAATAGGTGCGGGGGGTCATGGGATGTGAACAATGGCAGGTGTAAAAACAACTAGAAGTTCTTTGTATAAGAGAAATGCAAACAGGAGATGTTGCCTTGGGCCCGGGGGGGGGGGGGTGTAGAGTGGCTCTTACTTATCTCAATGGCAGTGATTGACAGTTGTGATTCCATGTCAAGGGTCTTGGAGTTTGGGCACTTTTTGTACTTTTTAAAAACAGCAGGATGAGAAGGAATGCGGCTGCAAATGTCACAATGAATCACGTAAACAAGGATCTTTATGGGAAGGTGGGAGGAATCGGGGAGCAGTTCAACACCTCGGGCTCTGCATTAGATTCCCAGAAAGACATCAGTCAGCGCCCGCACACCTTTCCATAGAGACCTTCACTATCAGCAGCTCCAACCTGTGGGGGGTTCTGCTATAAGTGAACTGTGTCTCCCACAACAGCAGCAATTACATTCGAATTGGCCTAAGTCAATGGAGAGAAGATGAAGCCCCACCTGCTGCTGTTGAACTTTAACTAGAGTCAGTGATAGACTTTAAAGGAAAACTATACCCCGAAACAATGTAGGTCTCTATAAAAATGTAAAACCCTGCTTCATGTAAAAAAAACATTTTCATAATAATATACTTTTTTAGTAGTATGTGCCATTGGGTAATCATAAATAGAAAATTGCCATTTTAAAAAATAAGGGTCGCCCCCAGGGATCGTATGATTCACGGTGCACACAAACATATCAACAAAATATACTAGTTATGTCACATGAGCCAATTAACAGACAGAGTTGTGTCTTTTGTTTCAACACTTCTTCCTGTTACAGTTAAAGCTGCAGTATTTCTGGTCAGGTGATCTCTTCCTGTTACAGTTAGAGCTGCAGTATTTCTGGTCAGGTGATCTCTTCCTGTTACAGTTAGAGCTGCAGTATTTCTGGTCAGGTGATCTCTTCCTGTTACAGTTAGAGCTGCAGTATTTCTGGTCAGGTGATCTCTTCCTGTTACAGTTAGAGCTGCAGTATTTCTGGTCAGGTGATCTCTTCCTGTTACAGTTAGAGCTGCAGTATTTCTGGTCAGGTGATCTCTTCCTGTTACAGTTAGAGCTTGTAGTATTTCTGGTCAGGTGATCTCTTCCTGTTACAGTTAGAGCTGCAGTATTTCTGGTCAGGTGATCTCTTCCTGTTACAGTTAGAGCTGCAGTATTTCTGGTCAGGTGATCTCTTCCTGTTACAGTTAGAGCTGCAGTATTTCTGGTCAGGTGATCTCTTCCTGTTACAGTTAGAGTTGCAGTATTTCTGGTCAGGTGGTCTCTTCCTGTTACAGTTAGAGCTGTAGTATTTCTGGTCAGGTGATCTCTTCCTGTTACAGTTAGAGCTGCAGTATTTCTGGTCAGGTGATCTCTTCCTGTTACAGTTAGAGCTGTAGTATTTCTGGTCAGGTGATCTCTTCCTGTTACAGTTAGAGCTGCAGTATTTCTGGTCAGGTGATCTCTTCCTGTAACAGTTACAGCTGCAGTATTTTTGGTCAGCTGATCTCTTCCTGTTACAGTTAGAGCTGCAGTATTTGTGATCAGGTGATCTCTTCATGTTACAGTTAGAGCTGCAGTATTTCTGGTCAGGTGATCTCTTCCTGTAACAGTTACAGCTGCAGTATTTGTGATCAGGTGATCTCTTCCTGTTACAGTTAGAGCTGCAGTATTTCTGGTCAGGTGATCTCTGAGGCAGCACACAGACCATCACCAAATGGGGGTTCAAGGCAAGAGATGTAAAAGGGCAATATTTACTTAAATATATATCTTGGTATGACAAGATTCTTTAATATGCCACTTAATATGATATAAACTATCTGTTGCTTAAGCATTCATTTTGGGGGTATAGTTTTCCTTTAAGCAAAGGATGAGGGCATGGGAACAGGCACAGAGGAATCTTTATGAGAGTGATTTGGGCCCCCCTGAGCCAGAAGGGAGGGTGAGACAGACTCAGGACCCCCGTTTCTGATACAGGGGGATAAAGTGAAATGTCTCATTGAGACTGATGTCATCCCGACTCACAGAGCAACTCTATGGCTGAACTGTATTTGTGATCAGGTCAGGAGAAGGGGGTGATACTTGCGCTCCTTTGTTCCCGGGGCTCCTCGTTGAGATCACAGACAAAACACAGCCCATTGCTCTTTCTCCTTTATAATTCTGTCTCATTGCGACTCCAAACATTGCCATGAACTTTTGGCACCAAGCACAAGCCGTGGCTCCTCGTGGTTCCCACCAAGTCCATTACGGTGATTGATTGGCCCTGATCTCTTCTACTGCGCAACAATAACCAATACAAAAGCCTCACAATGTCTGGGCTGTTCCCTTGTAGACAGAACATTGGGGTCAGGGTTGATAATAAACAGGTAAAAAAGAACAGTATCAGGCGTCTCCCATCATAAAGTGAATATTGAGGGGG
Organism: Xenopus laevis; assembly: GCF_017654675.1. Taxonomy (NCBI): domain Eukaryota; kingdom Metazoa; phylum Chordata; class Amphibia; order Anura; family Pipidae; genus Xenopus; species Xenopus laevis. The sequence continues at coordinate 151,140,431 of NC_054377.1, read as the reverse complement.
CATTTGGCACAATACAGTCTATTATAAAAGTGCATTTCTACCATATAAATAGTATGGGCTGCCCAGGTGTTTTCAGCTATGGTTGCAGGATGTTGAGAGTTGTAGTACAACAAAAAAGAGCCTAGGATAGATATATATATATATATATACACAACCACACACAATTTATTTAAAAAATCAAATTAAAGTTGGATGAATGGAATCGACCCAAAAACTCCAAAAAAAACTCGAATGTCAGGAAACAACTCAAAATTAATCCCTGGACGTCTTCCATCGGAATCTTCCCCATATCGATTTACCCTGGGGACTCCACGGCAACGACTGCCCAATCATATTCATTTATAGACAATAAAAGCACAAAGTGTCATTCAATACAGGGTGTGAGTTAGTGGGACACTGCACTGACTGATTTACACAAACGCCCATTAAAGTCAGAAATCTCACACAAACCATCACTTCCGTGCGTTTATTGGGATTTGGGGAGAAAAAGCTGAAATCCTCATTCTCTTAGAACTGACAAAGGAGCAACAGTCCCCTAAGTTTGCTCATAGTCTGTACAGAGAGATCCCATAAAACTATGGCAGCATAGGTATTCCCTGTACTAAGCACAATTCAGCAGGAACAGTCCCTAAGTTTGCTCATAGTCTGTACAGAGAGATCCCATAAAACTATGGCAGCATAGGTATTCCCTGTACTAAGCACAATTCAGCAGGAACAGTCCCTACGTTTGCTCATAGTCTGTACAGAGAGATCCCATAAAACTATGGCAGCATAGGTATTCCCTGTACTAAGCACAATTCAGCAGGAACAGTCCCTAAGTTTGCTCATAGTCTGTACAGAGAGATCCCATAAAACTATGGCAGCATAGGTATTCCCTGTACTAAGCACAATTCAGCAGGAACAGCCCCTAAGTTTGCTCATAGTCTGTACAGAGAGATCCCATAAAACTATGGCAGCATAGGTATTCCCTGTACTAAGCACAATTCAGCAGGAACAGCCCCTAAGTTTGCTCATAGTCTGTACAGAGAGATCCCATAAAACTATGGCAGCATAGGTATTCCCTGTACTAAGCACAATTCAGCAGGAACAGCCCCTAAGTTTGCTCATAGTCTGTACAGAGAGATATAATACCCACAAAACTATGGCAGCATATGGATTGTTCTGTACTAGACAGGGCATCTCAGCAAAGTAAGTGACAAGTAGAGATGTCGCGAACTGTTCGCCGGCAAACTTGTTCGCGCGAACATCGGGTGTTCGCGCTCGCCGGAAGTTCGCGAACGTCGCGCGACGTTCGCCATTTTGGGTTCGCCATTGTTGGCGCTTTTTTTTGCCCTCTCACCCCAGACCAGCAGGTACATGGCAGCCAATCAGGAAGCTCTCCCCTGGACCACTCCCCTTCCCTATAAAAACCGAAGCCCTGCAGCGTTTTTTCACTCTGCCTGTGTGTGCTGAAGAGATAGTGTAGGGAGAGAGCTGCTGCCTGTTAGTGATTTCAGGGACAGTTGAAAGTTTGCTGGCTAGTAATCGTTTTGATACTGCTCTGTTATTGGAGGGACAGAAGTCTGCAGGGGTTTGAGGGACATTTAAGCTTAGGTAGCTTTGCTGGCTAGTAATCTACCTTCTACTGCAGTGCTCTGTATGTATCTACAGTGGGCAGCTGTCCTGCTTCTGATCTCATCTGCTGACTGCTGCAATAACAGTAGTCCTTGTAAGGACTGCTTTTATTTATTTTTTTGTTGTTTTACTACTACTACTACTATAAGAGCCCAGTGCTATTAGTCTAGCAGTGTTGGGGAGTGGGACTGGTGTGCTAATCTGCTGCTCCTAGTAGTTCAGCAGCACCAACTTTAATTTTTTTTTTTTAATATTCATTTTTTTTTTATTTTACTTTTTTTTATTTTACTACCGCTGTAGTAGTGTATAAGTTGACCTTTTAGGCATTATTTGCCCTGTAGGCATTATTTGCACACTGTTTTCTTCAACCCGCCATCTAGCTGTGTGACCTTGTTCACATTCTGTCTAAATATCCATAATATTACCGTCTCCAGAAAAAACACCGGAGTGACTTTTTTCAAGCAGCCATAATATATTTTACGTAATCCGTATCCACCGCTGTAGTAGTGTATACGTTGACCTTGTAGGCATTGTTTGCCCAGTTTTTTTGGTCGCAGCCACTGAAGCACAGTTGCCAGAAAAAATATGCCATATAAATGCTGAAAATAGTCATTTTTTGCCATACGTTGACTCAACGTATATGGCAAAAAATTACTATTTTCAGCATTTATATGGCATATTTTTTCTGGCAACTGTGCTTCAGTGGCTGCGACCAAAAAAACTGGGCAAACAATGCCTACAAGGTCAACGTATGGCAAAAAATGACTATTTTCAGCATTTATATGGCATATTTTTTCTGGCAACTGTGCTTCAGTGGCTGCAACCAAAAAAACTGGGCAAACAATGTCTACAAGGTCAACGTATGGCGAAAAATGACTATTTTCAGCATTTATATGGCATATTTTTTATGGCAACTGTGCTTCAGTGGCTGCGTCCAAAAAAACTGGGCAAACAATGCCTACAAGGTCAACGTATGGCAGTTGTTTAAAGAGAACAGTAGATTACTAGCCAGCAAAGCTACCTAAGCTAAAATGTCCCTCAAATCCCTGCAGACTTCTGTCCCTCCAATACAGAGCAGTATCAAGCAGATTACTAGCCAGCAAACTTACTATCATCTGTCCCTGAAATCACTAACAGCTCTCCCCCTACACTATCTCTTCCAAGCACACACAGGCAGATTTTTCAGATACATTTTTGCCCTTGATCCCCCTCTGGCATGCCACTGTCCAGGTCGTTGCACCCTTTAAACAACTTTAAAATCATTTTTCTGGCCAGAAATGTCTTTTCTAGATGTTAAAGTTCGCCTTCCCATTGAAGTCTATGGGGTTCGCGAACCGTTCGCGAACCGCTCGCGTTTTTGCGCAAGTTCGCGAATATGTTCGCGAACTTTTTTTCCGACGTTCGCTACATCCCTAGTGACAAGTATTTGGTGTTGGTCCATGACAGGACAATGGAGCTAATGATTCTGTATTGAACATGAGATGACAGCAGGACGGCACTTATATATCATATGTCATTTATACACAGAGACACACAGTTCTGGACACACAATAAGGTAAAATTATTGCACTGCACTTACCCATATGTATAAATACAAATATACAGGAATGCTGTGGGCATGTAATAAACTCCAGGCCGTTAAGAAAAGAACATGAAACCCAAGAACAATTTGTTATTAGGATAAAATCGCCCCTCCCTCCCTCATCAGATTATTTTGTTAGACAAGATTTTTGTTTTCTTGGCTCCACAAAATTCCCATTTTTCCAACCTCCCTCCTGTGTCCGCAGAGCAAATATTAACGTGTTCATGATCACAGGGGCTGAGAGATCAAAAGCTCCTCTATATTGTGCCCCAAATGCAACGAGAGTATTAAGTCTGACCCCCCGCCGGCAATTCAGTCAACAAGCGAGTGATTTGTCTTATCCAAAAGGAGCGGATCTTTAAGCTGAAAACATGAGTCTGATCATCATCAGTAACCTGCTGGGAAACATCCACGAAATGAAATGTTCCACATCTGAAAACAAAGGAGTCTGTGGTGTGGAAACTGCAAGGCTGAAAGTGCAATGCACCGGCAGATTACTTGTATATTTCTATCTTCAGTGATTCATCTACTGCACTTTATTTCCAAATGGCAATAATGTAAATCACTGGTGGTGTCTTCCCTTCCTCGATTTTATATTTTCCAGGAATTAATGCTGATTTTTTACAGTCCCGGTAAAACATAAAACTGGGGTTCTACTGTATATATATTACTGGTGTTAAAGGGGTTGATCACCTTTAAATGAACTGTACGTATGACAGTATGACACAGAGAGGCATATTCTGAGACAATTTGTAATTGGTTTTCATTTTTTATTATTTGTGGTTTTTTACTTATTTAGCTTTTTATTCAGCAGCTCTCCAGTTTGTAATTTCAGCCATCTGTTTGCTAGGGTCCAAATTCCCCTAGCAACCATGCACTGATGTGAATAAGAGACTGGAATATGAATAGGAGAGGCCTGGATAGAAAGAGGAGGAATAAAAAGTAGCAATAACAATACATTTGTAGCCTTTACAGAGCATTTGTTTTTTTAGATGGGGTCGGTGACCCCCCCTGTTTGAAAGCAGGAAAGTGTCAGAAGAAAAAGGCAAGTAATTCAAAAACTATGAAAAAGAAATAATGAAGACCAACTGAAAAGTTGCTTAGTTATTCTATTACATACTAAAAGTTAACTTAAAGGTGAACCATGTCTTTAATAATAAAGGTTTAGTGGCCCGATGTTTTATGTACCGGTAAGTGATTCCCCTGTGAGCTTGTCTTTATGTTACATTTAAACTATGACCCCCCCTGTGCACAATCCCACCCCCCCCCATGAATCCCACACTTTGCATCTATGAGCCAACACGTCCTATCAATTCAATTCAGTTTTAACCCTAAACCCTAGTTTTTAACCCTAACCCTAACATACCCATGAGCCCCAAACATGCAGTGATAGGCTGCTGGGGGAAAGGGAGGGGGTGATATCAGTCCAACTTGCAGTACAGCAGTAAAGAGAGACTGAAGTTTATCAGAGCACAAGTCACATGACTGGGGGCAGCTGGGAAACTGACAATATATCTAAAAATCATGACGGAATCCCTTCAATAACAACCAATTTTATCCCGGTGAAACAAATTTGAGAGATGGGAAATATGTATGGGTTTGGGCGAATAAGGGGATACAATGGGCGGGTGAGGGTCTCTGGGAAGTGTAACAAGCTGACGCTCTATAAATAAAGGTGAAATAAAATATATATATCAATCCCGCTCTGCCCAACAAGCACCTTCCTATTTGTTCCCATGGATTCCAGATGTTGTTGCAGTAATTGTATCTTAAGGGCAAATGTTTCCTCGGCACAAAGTGCGTTTAGAGAGCGGCCTCGGGGATCTGCGATGAAAAGCGAGTGATGTGTTTAGGATAAGGCTGAACTAAACAACAGGGGGAAGAGAACAAAGAGAGGAGGCCGAGGGAGCGGCGACCCCCTTAATGGAAATAGTTCTGGGGAAAAATAAGCAAACACAGATCAATTATCGGCCCCCTCTGATAAGAACCGGCAACCAAATCTCACAAAGGGCCGAGCAGGAGACTGTTTGTAAAACAAAACCATTAAGGAGCCAATCACAGCAGATACATCTCAGCAGAAGAGATTCCCTTTGGCGTCTATTACACAACATGAAAAGCACTGGGGCAGCAGCACTCGAGGGCCACTGAGATGTCTCCACTTGGCTAGATCTATACAGCGAGAAGTGCAACAGGGAAATACCCCCTACTGCAAATGATAAGGATTTTGTGGAAGTCACTGAGGGGTTGTTCTGTGACCATATAAAGGCACAAGGCTGCAGGCTGAGTTATACAGGGAACTCTGAGTATCACTCATGTATTATAAGGGATAATGTACCCCCTACTGTAAATGATAAGGATATTAGAAGTCACTGAGGGGTTGTTCTGTGACCATATAAAGGCACAAGGCTGCAGGCTGAGTTATACAGGGAACTCTGAGTATCACTCATGTATTATAAGGGATAATGTACCCCCTACTGTAAATGATAAGGATATTAGAAGTCACTGAGGGGTTGTTCTGTGACCATATAAAGGCACAAGGCTGCAGGCTGAGTTATACAGGGAACTCTGAGTATCACTCATGTATTATAAGGGATAATGTACCCCCTACTGTAAATGATAAGGATATTAGAAGTCACTGAGGGGTTGTTCTGTGACCATATAAAGGCACAAGGCTGCAGGCTGAGTTATACAGGGAACTCTGAGTATCACTCATGTATTATAAGGGATAATGTACCCCCTACTGTAAATGATAAGGATATTAGACGTCACTGAGGGGTTGTTCTGTGACCATATAAAGGCACAAGGCCGCAGGCTGAGTTATACAGGGAACTCTGAGTATCACTCATGTATTATAAGGGATAATGTACCCCCTACTGTAAATGATAAGGATATTAGAAGTCACTGAGGGGTTGTTCTGTGACCATATAAAGACACAAGGCTGCAGGCTGAGTTATACAGGGAACTCTGAGTATCACTCATGTATTATAAGGGATAATGTACCCCCTACTGTAAATGATAAGGATATTAGAAGTCACTGAGGGGTTGTTCTGTGACCATATAAAGGCACAAGGCTGCAGGCTGAGTTATACAGGGAACTCTGAGTATCACTCATGTATTATAAGGGATAATGTACCCCCTACTGTAAATGATAAGGATATTAGAAGTGATACAAGGGATACTATACTCATACTGTCCTGCCTTCTAAGCATTTTTATGGTTTTGGAACTCTTTGATGAGTACAAGATAACTATTATATACAGTAGAAGTTACATTCTCTTGTATATTAGAATAGAGCAAGCAATGCAGCCATTATATTTGACAGCCCCAATATCTTAATTTCTATTTGTGTCTCATTCACTATTAAGAAACAGGTAGAAAAATACAACATTGTTTCCTTACCCCACAAAATGAAAAGGAAACTTTGGTTTTCAGGAATTGTTATGCCCATATCCCCTCCTCCTCCTCCTGGAAACCGTGCGTTTGAAGATCCATGAAGGTGTCGGCAAAGGAAACGAGAGAAGAGAAAAAAAGAAAAGATTAGAAACAAACTCTTCCAGAGATAAACACATAACCCTAATCACAAGGCTTCTCCTCGTCAGTCCTGCGGGTTCAGACTGAAGCTTTTATGTGGGAAGATTGCAAGCTCTCATGCAACAAGAAAAACACACCGATTCCTCTTTGAGGAGACAAATAAGAGCATCAAGGTGTCCAAGTGCAAAACCCTCTCTCCGTCTCCCAGTAACTAGTGATGGGCGAATTTATCAGCCAGGCGGGAAAATTTTTTTTTTCAAAATGAATCAGTTAATAGTGCGGCTCCAGCAGAATTCTGCACTGAAATCCATTTCTCAAAAGAGCGAACAGATTTTTTTATATTCAATTTTGAAATCTGACATGGCGCTAGACATATTGTCAATTTCCCAGCTGCCCCAAGTCATGTGACTTGTGCTCTAATAAACTACAATCACTCTTTACTGCTGTACTGCAAGTTGGAGTGATATCACCCCCATCCCTTCCCCCCCCCAGCAGTCAAACAAAAGAACAATGGGAAGGTAACCAGATAGCAGCTCCCTAACACAAGATAACAGCTGCCTGGTAGATCTAAGAACAGCACTCAATAGTAAAATCCATGTCCCACTGAGACACATTCAGTTACATTGCGAAGGAAAAACAGCAGCCTGCCAGAAAGCATTTCTCTCCTAAAGTTCAGGCACAAGTCACATGACCAGGGGCAGCTGGGAAATTGACAACATGTCTAGCCCCATGTCAGATTTCAAAATTAAATATAAAAAAATCTGTTTGCTCTTTTGAGAAATGGATTTCAGTGCAGAATTCCGCTGGAGCAGAAATATATGTATCAGTATCAACGTGTTCATTGAGTAAACAGAGGTCAGGATAACATTTTGAACCCAAAATAGAGGTTTCAGCTAAATAAGTTGAAAAACCAGTGTATTAGGTTCATGCCCTTAGCCGCCCCTCTAGTGAAGTGCAGGTCCAGATCTTCTGTCAGTAAAGAATGGGCCGCTCCAAACTCTCCCCCTGCGTGTTTAGTCCTTAGTGCAGCTCCATTCAGTATTCCCGGTGCTCTGCCACCAGCGTTCCCACTGGATCATGCTCAAAAAATGGAAAGGCGGCACTCTGGATAAAAAAGATTGGTGGTTTATTGTAACAAGTCACAAACAAACATCGCCTGGCGCGTTTCGGGAGAAACTCCCTTAATCATAAGAAGCCTATGGGTCAGGCGATGTTGGTTTGTGACCTGTTACAATAAACCACCAACCTTTTTTATCCAGACTGCCCCCTTTCCATTTCTTGAGCATATCCAGATTTTCTGGACCCGCACCCGACCCTAACCCACCCAGCCCTGCTCCTCCATTTAAAGACTCGTGCCTGTCTGCTGTGACATCACAGAAGGGGCGGGGCAGACACAAATTTATAAATGGAGGAGCTGGAAGCAGAAGTGTTCGGTCGCAGGCGGGGAGAGTGGAAGGAACCTCTCAACCCGAACCAATCCGGCAGCCCACCCAAACCCACCTGACCCGCGGGTAAACCCACTGGTCCCAGGTCAGCTTGCGCATAACTACCACCCACCCTTTCACTAGCAGGACCAAAGGACATACACCCAGGGTCGGACTGGGCCGACGAGACACCAGGAAAAACCCCGGTGGGCCCTACCAACCCAGACCCGATCCCTCCCGGCCTTTTGCTGCCCTCCCCTAATTGTGGCAAAAGTAACTATAAGGTGTGTGCTTTGGGGGGAGGGGGCTGGTGGTGGGTGAGTGAACAGACAGCGGGGGCTTCATATGGAGTGTTGCCCCAGTGGGCTTCGTGCACCTCAGTCTGGCCCTACATACATCTAGGGGCAGATTTATCAAAAGTCGAGGTGAATTTTTGAATGAAAAAAAAATTTAATTTTGAGCTATTTTTTGTGTACTTCGACTAGGGAATAGTCCAAATTCAATTTGAATTTGAAAAAATTTGAAAATTCGAATATCAAAATGAATCATGTACTGTCTCTTTAAAAAAACATTCGCCATCTAAAACCTGCCGAATTGCTGTTTTAGCCTATTGGGAAACCTCCTAGAACCCATTTGGAGTCAATTGGTGGACTTTTTGGGAAAAACTTTGTTTCGAATTCCATCGAATGTGCTATTCCTTTAATTTGTACGATTCGGATTCGGCTGAATACGGACCTATTCAATCGAAAACTGACCTATTTGACTAAATAAAAACTTTGGTTGGTCTTTTTGAATTCAAATTTCGACGTTTTTTCAATTCGAAATTCGACTCTTGATAAATATGCCCCCTAGAGTAAGGAGATGCCTGGCAGCCCTGGAATAACATTAGAAAGAAAGAAAAGGTGTCAATATAAAATTTCATTTCATAGGAATGAAGGCAGGAATAGGTCTCCCCTTTCTCCCATGGAAAGGCAAATAAATGCAGATTCTTTGTCAGAGGAGGCGAGAGGTTTCATTGATATCTGACTCGGGGCTATGTTTCTGTTACATTACAATAAATGATGCTATTAACATAATTAAAACGTGTTTTGACTTAGTTCAATGGATTTCTAAACAATTCAGCTGTGTAGCTAAAGGTAATTCCTCTTGTAAAGGCTCCTCATTAGCAGTTCCCAAGGCAATGGATTCATTAGTCTGACTGAGACTTGGCACAGAGGAACGGGCACTGAAAGCACCTACATTTTTAATGGATCGCCCTCTCACCCTTTACAGCAAACTTAAATTAAAACCAAGCCTCATGTGGGTGGGAAAGAAGAATGTAAGCTTCACGGGGCAGGGACTGAGTTGAAAGAGTAAAATATCCATCTGACATTGGCCCTGTATTTATCCTGCTGTGTGTTCTGGGGTATTATACATGGAATTGGCCCTGTATTTATCCTGCTGTGTGTTCTGGGGTATTATACATGGAATTGGCCCTGTATTTATCTGCTGTGTGTTCTGGGTTATTATACATGGAATTGGCACTGTATTTATCCTGCTGTGTGTTCTGGGTTATTATACATGGAATTGGCACTGTATTTATCCTGCTGTGTGTTCTGGGTTATTATACATGGAATTGGCCCTGTATTTATCCTGCTGTGTGTTCTGGGTTATTATACATGGAATTGGCACTGTATTTATCCTGCTGTGTGTTCTGGGGTATTATACATGGAATTGGCTCTGTATTTATCTGCTGTGTATTCTGGGGTATTATACATGGAATTGGCACTGTATTTATCTGCTGTGTGTTCTGGGGTATTATACATGGAATTGGCACTGTATTTATCCTGCTGTGTGTTCTGGGGTATTATACATGGAATTGGCACTGTATTTATCTGCTGTGTGTTCTGGGGTATTATACATGGAATTGGCACTGTATTTATCTGCTGTGTGTTCTGGGGTATTATACATGGAATTGGTACTGTATTTATCTGCTGTGTGTTCTGGGGTATTATACATGGAATTGGCCCTGTATTTATCCTGCTGTGTGTTCTGGGGTATTATACATGGAATTGGCCCTGTATTTATCTGCTGTGTGTTCTGGGGTATTATACATGGAATTGGCCCTGTATTTATCTGCTGTGTGTTCTGGGGTATTATACATGGAATTGGCACTGTATTTATCTGCTGTGTGTTCTGGGGTATTATACATGGAATTGGCACTGTATTTATCCTGCTGTGTGTTCTGGGGTATTATACATGGAATTGGGCCCTGATTCCTGCTGTGTGTCTTATTTATCTGCTGTGTGTTCTGGGGTATTATACATGGAATTGGTACTGTATTTATCTGCTGTGTGTTCTGGGGTATTATACATGGAATTGGCCCTGTATTTATCTGCCGTGTGTTCTGGGGTATTATACATGGAATTGGTCCTGTATTTATCCTGCTGTGTGTTCTGGGTTATTATACATGGAATTGGCCCTGTATTTATCCTGCTGTGTGTTCTGGGTATTATACATGGAATTGGCACTGTATTTATCTGCTGTGTGTTCTGGGGTATTATACATGGAATTGGTACTGTATTTATCTGCTGTGTGTTCTGGGGTATTATACATGGAATTGGCCCTGTATTTATCCTGCTGTGTGTTCTGGGTATTATACATGGAATTGGCACTGTATTTATCCTGCTGTGTGTTCTGGGGTATTATACATGGAATTGGCACTGTATTTATCCTGCTGTGTGTTCTGGGATATTATACATGGAATTGGCCTGTATTTATCCCTCAATGTGTTTTGGGGTTTTATACAGTACATGGAATTGGCCCTGTATTTATCCTGCTGTGTGTTCTGTTGTAGCAGTTAGGCAGGTTATATATAGACTTAAAAGGTTGAACTTGATGGATGTGTGTCTTTTTTCAACCTAACTTACTATGTTATGTATGAAATTTGTGCTATATTTATCTTGTCACGTGTTTTGGGAAACAATGTATGAAAATAGGATTATATATATTTTCTAGGAGGTATTTTACATTAAACACTGCTACTGCTTAATTTCTGCCATATTTGGATATGGTGTGGAATTGATTCTGGGATTCTATGAAGGAATTTTGTCTTTAATTAGCCTCCCAACACACAAAAATCTGCCTCTGCCAATATAACCCTACGTTATGGAGAAACGGTGTGATAATGAGCTGTTTAAATATAGTGACAGGGGAGGAGGTGGTGCACCATCTGAGCTTAATATCAAGGTGAAGTTTAATTTAACCATATGTCTCCCAGCTGGAAGTTTTAGTTTAACGACAGCCAGAGGTCAAAAGTTTGGGAGCATCCAATTTAGGGCTTTGTCACATGTGTTTTTTTTTATTGGCACACATGTTCCTGACACAAGTTCTACCATGACGACACTTGATATTGACTCCAAACAAGGTCCATGTAAAGCCAACAGTATGTTGTAATGATATAACTCAAATCGAAGTAGAGCAACTTTCATTAAAAAAAATTCTTAGGAGAAAAATATAGTCATCTATGGTGGCCCTATCTGATGCCCTCACCAGAGCTACGCTGAGCCAAGAGGAGACCAGCCTTTGGCTTTTGGGGGTAGACAGAAGGACTCACCTCTTATCTCTCTAAAGTCCAACACAATTGACGATAACCGACTCAATGTTACCCAAGTAGGCAAGAAAGTGAGTCTCATCCCCAGCTTTCCCTGTTGAGCCTTTCAGGGGACCCTGCCCTTTATCTTGGTACAGTCTTGAGTCTTTCAGGGGACCCTGCCCTTTATCTTGGTACAGTCTTGCTTCACCCATAGGGCAGTTTAAAAGCAACAATAAGGTTTTCCACCTCACTAGCTGGTGTGACAAATCTTCTCTTGTGACATGAGTCCAACATAAGGTCTAGATTTGTGACAATCAATCAGAAAAGAACGACTGTCCCGTCACGCACTTAATGACCAGTGTCTGATGCAGAGAAGAAGAGAGAGCACTAAATGACACTTAACCCACAGCAGCTCCCTAATTAGACCCCTGAGGAGCCCACTGGTAGATCTGTACCATAAGACATAAACAAGTAAAACTGACACCATGAAAATGTCCCACATAGTGTAGGGTTTCTGGGAGGCGATGAGGGAAGCGTGACATTCAGCCGGAGAAAAGAATCCATATGTTCTTCTCGCCTATTCTCTGGTTCTTGTTACTCCTGTAACTGACTTTGTTTCCTTTGCATGGGGGAGAGTATTTCCTGGCACTCATATGACTATCCTTACGTGATCTGTATGGGGAAGAGTATTCCTTGGTACACATTACTATTACTATTACTATTACTATTACATACTCTATTTACTTTTCAAGAGGGATTGTGTTTCCTGGTACTCATGTGACTGTCTCTACTTCCTTTTCAAGGGGAAGTGTATTTCCTGGTACTCATGAGAATGTATCTACCTCCTTTTTAATGGGGAGTGTTTTCCTGGTATTCCTGTAACTGTCTCTACTTCCTTTTCAAGGGGGGAGTGTTTCTCCTGGCACTCATGTGACTGTCTCTACTTCCTTTTCAAAGGGGAGTGTATTTCCTGGTACCCGTGTGACTGTCTCTATTTCCTTTGCAAGGGGCTGAATTTCCTAGTACTCGTGTCTGTCTCTACTTCTTTTGTATGGGGGAGTGTGTTTTTGGTACTCATTTGACTGTCTCTACTTCCTTTGCATGGGGGAGTGTATTTCCTAGTACTTGTGTGACTGTCTCTACTTCTTTTTCAAGGGGAAGTGTATTTCCTGGTACTCATGAGAATGTATCTACCTCCTTTTTAATGGGGAGTGTTTTCCTGGTATTCCTGTAACTGTCTCTAATTCCTTTTCAAGGGGGGAGTGTTTCTCCTGGCACTCGTGACTGTCTCTACTTCCTTTTCAAAGGGGAGTGTATTTCCTGGTACCTGTGTGACTGTCTCTATTTCCTTTGCAAGGGGCTGAATTTCCTAGTACTCGTGTCTGTCTCTACTTCTTTTTCAAGGGGGATTGTATTTCCTGGTAACCATGTCTCTATTTCCTTTGCAAGGTGGTGCATCTCCTGGTATTTGTGTGACTGTCTCTATTTCCTTTGCAAGGGGGGGTGTTTTCTGGTACTCGTGTGACTGTCTCTTCTTCCTTTGTATGGGGTACTGTGTTTCCTGGTACTTGTGTGACTGTCTCTACTTCCTTTGCATAATGGAGTGTATTTCCTTGTACTCGTGTGACTGTCTCTACTTCCTTTGTATGGGGGAGTATATTTCCTGGTACTGGTGTGACTGTCTCTACTTCCTTTGCATGGGGGAGTGTATTTCCTGGTACTGGCGTGACTGTCTCTACTTCCTTTGCATGGGGGAGTGTATTTCCTGGTACTGGTGTGACTGACTCTACTTCCTTTGCATAAGGGAGTGTATTTCATAGCACTTGTGTGACTGTCTTTAACTCCTTTGCACGTGGGAGTTTATACCCTGGTACTCATGTGACTGTCTCTACTTCCTTTGCATGGGGGAATGTATTTCCTGGTACTCACATGACTGTCTCTACTTCCTTTTCACGGGGGATTATATTTCCTGGTACTCGTGTGACTGTCTCTATTTCTTTTGCAAGGTAGTGAATTTCCTAGTAGTTGTGTGTCTGTCTCTACTTCCTTTGTATGGGGGAGTGTAAATCCTGGTACTCCTGTGACTGTCTCTACTTCCTTTCTGGTGATCAAAATCAGTAAAGCTCTTGCTTTTTACTTGGATTCTTCATCTAATCTCAGGATCAGACTCAGAGCAATACTAAATGTACATGATTATTTACCCCTAACAAAAAGGTTAAATAAGATGTATAGCGCTGCTGCCTGTAGATGACTGTGCCTGATTGAGCAGATTGAGAGACTTCAGCTTGGCTGAGGCAGAGTAAACAAAACTACTGCACAAATACACCAGTTTCTGTCATCTAAACCCATAAATATGACAAAGTATCTGTCAAAAAAAGAAATGAAGATAAAAATCCGCATTATGATGTCATCATTAGATGTCGTAATTTTTGTTACTGCTCATGATATTGGAAGAGACTAAAGAATCTCAGAATAATGATTGAATTATACGGGAAGTTCTAATTTGCCCCCGAGTTTCATTGTGACATCATCCCTGCACAGATCCACAACTGAAAGCATTTCCCACTGCTGCTGCTCATTGTCTCATTAAGATTCATTACATTGGGGTAATTAGGGGGAGCTAAAGTCAACAAAGTGAAACAGTAATGGGCACCAACTGGAATAATAGCAGTACAGATGCAGACTAGTGCAATAAGGGCAACTAACCCTTCAGGCTTCAGCATCTTTTGTGCGGCCGATAGAAATAGTATTCATTTTATTTCTTTTTCAGGACATTAATAGTTACAGATGTCATTTCTGCAATGTGCTGGGCTCTCCTCCTACCCCTGCACTTATTCCCTAAACCTTCCTTATCTTCTACATACAGTCTACTGTCTCTGAATATCCCAGCAGTTAAACTGGTTTAGGGGTGTGTTCTACCCAGGGTTGGACTGGGGGGCCCTGGGCCCAACCCTGGTTCCACCTACTGAGCTATGCATGGATAAAGGGTTGCCACCTTTTTTGGAAAAAAATAACGGCCTTCCTATATATTTATATTTTTTCCCTATTAATAACATTGGGATCAACCATCATTTTTACTGGCCAGGCAGGTAAAATAACGGCCAGGTGGCAACCCTACATGGATATGGCATAACATCACTAGGGGTTGTGCCCTGATGTCATAGAAATAGGAAACACAACTGTGGCAACATAGGTATTCCTCTGTACTAAGCACAATTCAGCAGGAACAGTCCCCTAAGTTTGCTCATAGTCTGTACAGAGAGATCCCATAAAACTATGGCAGCATAGGTATCCCCTGTACTAAGCACAATTCAGCAGGAACAGCCCCTAAGTTTGCTCATAGTCTGTACAGAGAGATCCCATAAAACTATGGCTGCATAGGTATTCCTCTGTACTAAGCACAATCCAAAGACAAGAAACATAAGCATTTAGAGTCCATTAAAAATAAAGCTTCTTATTTCATATTTCCGTAATGCTGGACACACTGAACTGCAATGAGCCACTAAACAGATCCTGCACTTTGCAGTAACAGATAGACAGGGATTGGCCTTGCTACACACACACACACATATACAGTATATATATAAATATAATATAGATATTCTCTACCAGTTGCATTGCTGTTGCTGTTCCTGCACATAAATAGCGCATCCGCATGTCAGTTCTTAGTACAAAGCAGATGTTGGTGAGTCGGCCTGCAGGCACTTTATGCTGACAGTCAGATATAAACAAGGGCATAATTCAGCAGCCCCGGACTGTGTATGGATTCCAGGAAAGTTCAAAACACTGAATATCTCACAACTCTGCACTTTCCAAATTTAAAGCAAAACCTAAGGCACACAAAAAAAAAATCTCTTGAATTTTATAGGAGGTTTATAGTTAATGACGCACCCTGCAGAACCCATGTCCCATTCTATTATTTACAATGTAAGAATACAGGGATGCCGCTGCTACTGGGACTTCTGAGTGATGGTACTGCTGATGGCTGGTAGAGTTGGGGAACAGGTACTGCTGATGGCTGGTAGAGTTGGGGAACAGGTACTGCTGATGGCTGGTAGAGTTGGGGGACAGGTACTGCTGATGGCTGGTAGAGTTGGGGAACAGGTACTGCTGATGGCTGGTAGAGTTGGGGAACAGGTACGGCTGATGGCTGGTAGAGTTGGGGAACAGGTACTGCTGATGGCTGGTAGACTTGGGGAACAGGTACGGCTGATGGCTGGTAGAGTTGGGGAACAGGTACTGCTGATGGCTGGTAGAGTTGGGGAACAGGTACGGCTGATGGCTGGTAGAGTTGGGGAACAGGTACGGCTGATGGCTGGTAGAGTTGGGGAACAGGTACTGCTGATGGCTGGTAGAGTTGGGGGACAGGTACTGCTGATGACTGGTAGAGTTGGGGAACAGGTACGGCTGATGGCTGGTAGAGTTGGGGAACAGGTACTGCTGATGGCTGGTAGAGTTGGGGCACAGGTACGGCTGATGGCTGGTAGAGTTGGGGAACAGGTACTGCTGATGACTGGTAGAGTTGGGGAACAGGTACGGCTGATGGCTGGTAGAGTTGGGGAACAGGTACTGCTGATGGCTGGTAGAGTTGGGGGACAGGTACGGCTGATGGCTGGTAGAGTTGGGGAACAGGTACTGCTGATGGCTGGTAGAGTTGGGGCACAGGTACTGCTGATGGCTGGTAGAGTTGGGGAACAGGTACTGCTGATGGCTGGTAGAGTTGGGGCACAGGTACCGCTGATGGCTGGTAGAGTTGGGGCTATATAGAAAATTAGCCGAACAACACAAGCTGGTGTAGCGGGGATCTCCCCTGTAAGTTTATTTAGTCAAGTGATGTAACGTTTCGGGGGCATGGCCCTTCATCAGACATGCAGAATCACTCCAACACAGTGTTTAAAAACCCTTAGTGATTTGCATAATTGAACATATATGTGTGAATATATTAAACATTGTGAACAATGATACAGCGTGGAAATATTTGTGTTATACAAAAGCCATAAAAACTTTATAAGCATTTTTTAAAAACCGTATTAAAAGGTGAAGCCTTTATAATTTAAATAAATATGTGGCCAATTGTGCGGATAATAGTCCCAATTTCAAGTTGGAAAAAATCTTCTTCTCTACACGACACTCCCTTGTGCAGAACTTGAAGAGATAGTGTAAAAATTGTGCCAAAAACTGTATATGATAAAATCAGTAATTATAAGGAAGAAGAATCAAAACCTAATGAATAAAGAAAAACACAAATACAATTGTGTACACTGAACAAGGCAATTATTCCGATAATAAGTAATGACAGTATATAAGACTATCTTACCCTATCCACAAGCTGTCCCTGGATAGTGGGTTGTTCAATGCATTATCTATAAAAAATCAAAGATTAGTAATTCAGACTAGAACCTTGATGTAAAAATACAAAGACACCAATTCTAAGAGTGTTAAAAGTTGGATACATTCCAACAGCACTTAAAAATTGGATACAATTTCCATTACAGATAACAGTTCAAATTATACTCCTCATTTAACCCACGTGGATATTTAGTTTGCAGTTGCCAAATCCAAAAACATTCCTTTTGTAATAATTTTCTTTTTATTTCTCTCTCATTTTTTCCATAAATCTTATCCAAAATTTGCCACCTAAGTTGGGCTACCCCATGTCCATTTTCCTGGAAATGGCGTGCCAATGTGGTTTCTTTTTTCTTATCTTTCCCTGTTTTTTCTTTTTGTTCCTCTTTGGGGGGCTTATAATTACGTATAACCGATTTGTGTTCGTTTAATCTGGTTTACATGTTTCTACTTGTCTGTCCTATATACGCTAGCCCGCATGGGCATTTAATGCAGTAAATGATATTTGTACTATCACATGTGTGGAATCCTTTTATTTTATGTTTAGTCATGTTTAGTTTTATATCATTTACTGCATTAAATGCCCATGCGGGCTAGCGTATATAGGACAGACAAGTAGAAACATGAAAACCAGATTAAACGAACACAAATCGGTTATACGTAATTATAAGCCCCCCAAAGAGGAACAAAAAGAAAAAACAGGGAAAGATAAGAAAAAAGAAACCACATTGGCACGCCATTTCCAGGAAAATGGACATGGGGTAGCCCAACTTAGGTGGCAAATTTTGGATAAGATTTATGGAAAAAATGAGAGAGAAATAAAAAGAAAATTATTACAAAAGGAATGTTTTTGGATTTGGCAACTGCAAACTAAATATCCACGTGGGTTAAATGAGGAGTATAATTTGAACTGTTATCTGTAATGGAAATTGTATCCAATTTTTAAGTGCTGTTGGAATGTATCCAACTTTTAACACTCTTAGAATTGGTGTCTTTGTATTTTTACATCAAGGTTCTAGTCTGAATTACTAATCTTTGATTTTTTATAGATAATGCATTGAACAACCCACTATCCAGGGACAGCTTGTGGATAGGGTAAGATAGTCTTATATACTGTCATTACTTATTATCGGAATAATTGCCTTGTTCAGTGTACACAATTGTATTTGTGTTTTTCTTTATTCATTAGGTTTTGATTCTTCTTCCTTATAATTACTGATTTTATCATATACAGTTTTTGGCACAATTTTTACACTATCTCTTCAAGTTCGGCACAAGGGAGTGTCGTGTAGAGAAGAAGATTTTTTCCAACTTGAAATTGGGACTATTATCCGCACAATTGGCCACATATTTATTTAAATTATAAAGGCTTCACCTTTTAATACGGTTTTTAAAAAATGCTTATAAAGTTTTTATGGCTTTTGTATAACACAAATATTTCCACGCTGTATCATTGTTCACAATGTTTAATATATTCACACATATATGTTCAATTATGCAAATCACTAAGGGTTTTTAAACACTGTGTTGGAGTGAATCTGCATGTCTGATGAAGGGCCATGCCCCCGAAACGTTACATCACTTGACTAAATAAACTTGCAGGGGAGATCCCCGCTACACCAGCTTGTGTTGTTCGGCTAATTTTCTATATAGATACGATTGGGAGAGGTGCCGACCCCTCCAGCCAACACCAGGCATCGACTATCAGGAGAGACTCTGGGGAAATTAGGTAATATATTCGCTTTTGGTAGAGTTGGGGGACAGGTACGGCTGATGGCTGGTAGAGTTGGGGGACAGGTACTGCTGATGGCTGGTAGAGTTGGGGAACAGGTACTGCTGATGGCTGGTAGAGTTGGGGAACAGGTACGGCTGATGGCTGGTAGAGTTGGGGAACAGGTACTGCTGATAGCTGGTAGAGTTGGGGAACAGGTACGGCTGATGGCTGGTAGAGTTGGGGAACAGATACGGCTGATGGCTGGTAGAGTTGGGGAACAGGTACTGCTGATGGCTGGTAGAGTTGGGGGACAGGTACTGCTGATGGCTGGTAGAGTTGGGGAACAGGTACGGCTGATGGCTGGTAGAGTTGGGGAACAGGTACGGCTGATGGCTGGTAGAGTTCGGGCACAGGTACGGCTGATGGCTGGTAGAGTTGGGGAACAGGTACTGCTGATGGCTGGTAGAGTTGGGGCACAGGTACTGTTCGATGACTGGTAGAGTTGGGTGACTTGTAAAGTTGGATGATGGATACTGTTGGCTGATGGGTAATTCTGAGTGACAGGTACTGTTCGGTGACAGGTACATTTGGTTGACGGGAACTGTTGGGTGATGGGTACTTCTTAGTGATGGGTACAGTTGGGTGATGGGTACTTCTTAGTGATGGGTACTGTTGAATGACTGGTACAGTTGGTGGACGGGTACTGTTGGGGGACAGGTGCTGTTTGGTGAAAGGTACAGTTGGGTGACATGTACAGTTGGATGGCTGGTATAGTTGGGTAATGGGTATTTCTGAATGGTGGGTATAGTTGAGCGATGGGTACTTCTAATTGATGGTTACAGTTGGGTTATGGGTACTGTTTTCACAGCAACAGAGGTTGTAGGATTTCATTTTTGTTCCTAGACACGTCCATTCATCATTGTGTTTAGAAACAGATAATCATTCCAGACTCACCTACTTGTATAAACATCTTCAATTCAGATTGGTTCTCCATTCAGCCGGATTACAGTATATATAAAATCTCCTCAAGATCAAATTCATTCTGGAGCCAATTCCATGGGGGTGAGGCTTGGAAGAACCAAGAAAGTTGGGGAGGTTAAAATAAATCTAACTCATATTTATCTGTAGAAGTAATAGATGTTACGGGCCCAACGGCCGCTCATTCCTCCTGTTCCTGTTTCAGATGGGAATGTTGGGATATTTTGGCTCAGGTTTTGCTGCCCAGCAGATCTGTGTAATGGTTCCTAAGCTCACTATAATGAGACAATGGCTAATGTATGGCCTAATAAAAAGGGAGGCATAAGAGTAAATCACAGTCAGGGAGAGGGAAAGTATCAGAAACACATGTTCGTATCGCATTGGGCTGAGTGAGGCCGAGCAGAGCGGGACAGAACTAGGTACATATATCAGAATTCAGGCCAAGCAGTGCAGTCAGTGCGTGTGATGCTCGGCTCAAGTCATTATAAAAACTAGAATCTTTTATTAAAAACATAAAAATGATAAATATGGAAACTGGAGGACTATGCTCTGGAAGGGGGGAGCTTTGGATTGTCTGAGACCTTATTTTAAGATATTTTTTTACTCTGTAACACAGAGTAAAAGCTTTGAGGGACACATGCTGGTAAATAGTCAACACAGCCACAAGTCATGCAGCCTCTATGGAGGCAGTGTAAAATGCGCCTAGGTGCTCTGGGGTGACATACATGCAACGTGACCCGTTTCCCCAAAACATATGGTTCAGGAATAGAGAGATTCCAGTTCCAAAATGCAACGGGTTCATTTCATATCCTGCTTCTACATTCAGGGGGTGCAGAAAGTTGCCTGCCTCCATGTTGTCCCACTACTACCCTACTGTCTCTATCTTGCACTACTTGTCCCACTGCCTGCATATTGTCCTACTCTCTCTATCTTGCCCTGCTATTGCTATATGGTCCCACCCTCTCAATATTGTCCTACTACTGCCCTACTGTCTCTGTCTTGCACTACATGTCCCACTGTCTCCATATTGTCCTACTACTGCCCTACTGTCTCTATCTTGCCCTGCTTTTGCTATATGGTTCCACCCTCTCCATATTGTCCTACTACTGCCCTACTGTCTCTATCTTGCCCTGCTTTTGCTATATGGTCCCACCCTCTCAATATTGTCCTACTACTGACCTACTGTCTCTGTCTTGCACTACATGTCCCACTGTCTCCATATTGTCCTACTACTGCCCTACTGTCTCTATCTTGCCCTGCTTTTGCTATATGGTTCCACCCTCTCCATATTGTCCTACTACTGCCCTACTGTCTCTATCTTGCCCTGCTTTTGCTATATGGTTCCACCCTCTCCATATTGTCCTACTACTGCCCTACTGTCTCTATCTTGCCCTGCTTTTGCTATATGGTTCCACCCTCTCCATATTGTCCTACTACTACCCTACTGTCTCTATCTTGCACTACTTGTCCCACTGTCTGCATATTGTCCTACTCTCTCTATCTTGCCCTGCTATTGCTATATGGTCCCACCCTCTCAATATTGTCCTACTACTGACCTACTGTCTCTGTCTTGCACTACATGTCCCACTGTCTCCATATTGTCCTACTACTGCCCTACTGTCTCTATCTTGCCCTGCTTTTGCTATATGGTTCCACCCTCTCCATATTGTCCTACTACTGCCCTACTGTCTCTATCTTGCCCTGCTATTGCTATATGGTTCCACCCTCTCCATATTGTCCTACTACTGCCCTACTGTCTCTATCTTGCCCTGCTTTTGCTATATGGTTCCACCCTCTCCATATTGTCCTACTACTGCCCTACTGTCTCTATCTTGCCCTGCTATTGCTATATTGTTCCACCCTCTCCATATTGTCCTACTACTGCCCTACTGTCTCTATCTTGCCCTGCTTTTGCTATTTGGTCCCACCCTCTCAATATTGTCCTACTACTGCCCTACTGTCTCTATCTTGCCCTGCTATTGCTATATGGTTCCACCCTCTCCATATTGTCCTACTACTGCCCTACTGTCTCTATCTTGCCCTGCTATTGCTATATGGTTCCACCCTCTCCATATTGTCCTACTACTGCCCTACTGTCTCTATCTTGCCCTGCTTTTGCTATATGGTTCCACCCTCTCCATATTGTCCTACTACTGCCCTACTGTCTCTATCTTGCCCTGCTTTTGCTATATGGTTCCACCCTCTCCATATTGTCCTACTACTGCCCTACTGTCTCTATCTTGCCCTGCTATTGCTATATGGTTCCACCCTCTCCATATTGCCCTACTACTGCCCTACTGTCTCTGTCTTGCACTACATGTCCCACTGTCTCCATATTGTCCTACTACTGCCATCTGCTCTACCACTGCCACTGCCTCCTGTTGACTTACTTTCAGCAACTTTCTGTACTTTAGCAATCTTGCTCTTTAGTCAAATCCTTTCCCTGTTGTTCCTAATGTTGCCATTTTGCCCCACGGATTCCTTCATATTTAAGAATAATTTGTAGTGATGTTGAGACAAGTGTATAATGGTAATGTCCAACTGCAGAATTATCTCTATCTCTAACCTCATTTCTCCATGGGGTAGGCCCAAAAGGGCATTTCTTCTGTTCCCTGCAAAAGAAGGCTCCTTGGGAGTGAGATTAGGGGACCCTTTTGATTTATGAATTAGACAATAGCCCCCATACTGGATCCCCAGGCTTGTTAAACTGCTTGTGGCCCCTCTATTCTATCTTGGCGCTCACCCTACGTGAGCTGTGGATTCGGCTGTTTAGGCTTTTCTAGGCAGCAGAGCCCAAATATAGGCTTGGAATCCCAGTGCACATTCTCAATTGTAGCCGCGCTCATGAATAATTAGTTGCTGGAGATGTTTCTGAACAAACAAGTCGTAAAAATACAAATTGAAACATTTTCCCCAGTGACCGCAGCAGATGTTCCTTTCTCCTCTCTGCCCAAAATTGCCTCGGAATATATCTTTCTATTTTTTTTTTTTTCTTTTCAATCAAATGGGAGGGGTTTCTGTACGTGATTCGGCACGTTTGGGATTACCCGCTCCCACGTCGACCCAAGCGAGAGCATTGTCCACGCAACGATACGAATATTTCCCTTTTTTTTTGTGTAACTTTGATAATAATAAACTTCGGATAATAATACTTATTGTATAGAAATGTTACCCTCGGAAAATATAAGAACACACGAAAAAAACCTCTAATTGTTGAATTAGTAACAGTGACTGACATGAACCTTTATATTAAAGGGGAGAGAAAAAACAAAGATTTAGTGTGGAAAATGATTTTTGCTTTGCTGGGTTCTTGTGTTGACAGGAGGGATTATGTGAATTTACAAATGTAATAAAAAAGACACACAAAAGCCTTTTTAAAGTATTTTAATTTAATTTTCTCCCAGCTGGCACTGGGACCGTGATAACTATCCGGAGACGTAACCAAACTGCCAGCGTTTAACCCGTAAAAACAGCTGAAAAGCACGCGAGGCACTAAAGGAATTATCCAATTTGCATCTGCTCCACTTCCCCGGCCTTCCCTCCTCCATTAAATTCCCAATCCTCCACCAAAGATCCACGAAAAATAAAACAATGGCATCACCAGTGAACAAAAAGCTTTCAAAAAAGCACTCGCATGCCCTTAGCTTTAAAGTTTATAAAAATTCCAAATTCAAATTTTTGTCAATCATAAAATTCTTGAAAATTCGAATGACAAAATTCAGTACAGGTATGAGACCTATTATCCAGAATGCTCAGGACCTGGGGTTTTCCAGATAATTGGAATTTGGATGTCTATACATTTAGGGGCAGATTTATCAAGGGTCGAATTTAGAAGTAATGGGAGTTTTTGAACTTGAACTTCGAAATTCGAATAGAAAAAGACCAACAGAAACGTATTGTTTTGTTCGAATCGAAGTAAGATCGAAATTCGATTCGAAGTATTTTCAAAATAAAAACTTTGATTTTTCAAAGTCCACCAATTGACTCCAAATAGGTTCTAGGAGGTCCCCTATAGGCTATAACAGCAATTCGGCAGGTTTTAGATGGTGAATGGTCGAAGTTTTAAAGAGACGGTACATGATAAATTTCGATATTCAAATTCTAATCAAATTTGGACTATTCTTTAGTCGAAGTACACAAAAATAGCTCAAAATAAAAAAATTTTTACTTCCAATTTTCAATTCGACCCTTGATAAATCTGCCCCTAAGAGGGGTATTTAGTAAAACTCAACTTTTTCTCACACTATTAAATAAAATTTGACCAAACTCCCAAACCCCAAATCCCCTTAATTTATCAATAGTTTTTCTTAAAAAAGTCGGTGTGAAAAAACTCTAGGGGAATTTGGACCCTAGCAACCAGACTGCAGAAATTACAAACTGGAGAGCTGCTGAATAAAAAGCTAAATAACTCAAAAACCACAAATAATAAAAAATGAAAACCAATTGCAAATTGTCTCCGAATATCCCTCTCTACATCATACTAACAGTTAATTTAAAGGTGTAAGTCTATTTCAGGCTCACCCTAGTCAATGTGGATCAAACCCAAAGCAGCAAAAGTCAAATAAAATAGTGACGGCTTTGTGGTTTTTGGGTAGTGGCATCCAAATCAGAGAATGAAACCAGAAATCTAATCTCAGAGATTAACCAATGCCAAGGGCAGAGAGCTGAAAGCAAAGGTGGGCACCTCTAGCAACTTCAAATGCTCATAAACCGCCCCCGCATTGGCATCAAAGTGGCAAAACTCTGGGCAAATCAATTTGGTTATTAAAGTAATATCCAGCCATAAAGCTCCCTGCCCCACGAGCCTGTCTGCATGGGAATTTATTTGATATCTCAGAGTGGAAGGCTGATGAGTTAATCTTCATGGGATCTCTCTGTTTAATGGAGACGGTAACTGACGGGGTTCCCAAGTTCTGGCTCATGTGCCGGCACGTAGGCATTAAATTAACGTCTTAACTAGAGTTAAGCAAAGCGAGAGGGACCTTCCCATCACCAGGGCAGGGCATGTGATTGTCTGGGTCCTACATTTATTCTCTCTTTTGTTGTCTCTTACTAATGATGATTGGCCAAACGTGTAACTGCTAGTCCTCAACAGAGAGTCTATTCCTGATAATTCACTCGAACACGTTCACACACTGGATATACACAAAGTTATATCTGATGCCCATTGTAAGCAGCAGTCCTGTCCTGCTTTATGGCAGCTGAGATTCTAGCTATCTGTATAACAGAACATTCTGTCCCAGTGACTGCACAGATCCTATCTGATCCCCATTGTAAGCAGCAGTCCTGTCCTGCTTTATGGCAGCTGAGATTCTAGCTATCTGTATAACAGAACATTCTGTCCCAGTGGCTGCACAGATCCTATCTGATCCCCATTGTAAGCAGCAGTCCTGTCCTGCTTTATGGCAGCTGAGATTCTAGATATCTGTATAACAGAACATTCTGTCCCAGTGGCTGCACAGATCCTATCTGATCCCCATTGTAAGCAGCAGTCCTGTCCTGCTTTATGGCAGCTGAGATTCTAGCTATCTGTATAACAGAACATTCTGTCCCAGTGGCTGCACAGATCCTATCTGATCCCCATTGTAAGCAGCAGTCCTGTCCTGCTTTATGGCAGCTGAGATTCTAGATATCTGTATAACAGAACATTCTGTCCCAGTGGCTGCACAGATCCTATCTGATCCCCATTGTAAGCAGCAGTCCTGTCCTGCTTTATGGCAGCTGAGATTCTAGCTATCTGTATAACAGATAGAGATGTCACGAACTGTTCGCCGGCGAACTTGTTCGCGCGAACATCGGGTGTTCGCGCTCGCCGGAAGTTCGCGAACGTCGCGCGACGTTCGCCATTTTGGGTTCGCCATTGTTGGCGCTTTTTTTTGCCCTCTCACCCCAGACCAGCAGGTACATGGCAGCCAATCAGGAAGCTCTCCCCTGGACCACTCCCCTTCCCTATAAAAACCGAAGCCCTGCAGCGTTTTTTCACTCTGCCTGTGTGTGCTGAAGAGATAGTGTAGGGAGAGAGCTGCTGCCTGTTAGTGATTTCAGGGACAGTTGAAAGTTTGCTGGCTAGTAATCGTTTTGATACTGCTCTGTTATTGGAGGGACAGAAGTCTGCAGGGGTTTGAGGGACATTTAAGCTTAGGTAGCTTTGCTGGCTAGTAATCTACCTTCTACTGCAGTGCTCTGTATGTAGCTGCAGTGGGCAGCTGTCCTGCTTCTGATCTCATCTGCTGACTGCTGCAATAACAGTAGTCCTTGTAAGGACTGCTTTTATTTATTTTTTGTTGTTTTACTACTACTACTACTACTACTACTATAAGAGCCCAGTGCTATTAGTCTAGCAGTGTTGGGGAGTGGGACTGGTGTGCTAATCTGCTGCTCCTAGTAGTTCAGCAGCACCAACTTTAATTTTTTTTTTTTAATATTCATTTTTTTTTATTTTACTTTTTTTTATTTTACTACCGCTGTAGTAGTGTATAAGTTGACCTTTTAGGCATTATTTGCCCTGTAGGCATTATTTGCACACTGTTTTCTTCAACCCGCCATCGAGCTGTGTGACCTTGTTCCCATTCTGTCTAAATATCCATAATATTACCGTCTCCAGAAAAAACACCGGAGTCACTTTTTTCAAGCAGCCATAATATATTTTACGTAATCCGTATCCACCGCTGTAGTAGTGTATACGTTGACCTTGTAGGCATTGTTTGCCCAGTTTTTTTGGCCGCAGCCACTGAAGCACAGAGGCCAGAAAAAATATGCCATATAAATGCTGAAAATAGTCATTTTTTGCCATACGTTGACTCAACGTATATGGCAAAAAATGACTATTTTCAGCATTTACGTGACATATTTTTTCTGGCAACTGTGCTTCAGTGGCTGCAACCAAAAAAACTGGGCAAACAATGTCTACAAGGTCAACGTATGGCGAAAAATTACTATTTTCAGCATTTATATGGCATATTTTTTCTGGCAACTGTGCTTCAGTGGCTGCGTCCAAAAAAACTGGGCAAACAATGTCTACAAGGTCAACGTTATGGCGAAAAATGACTATTTTCAGCATTTATATGGCATATTTTTTCTGGCAACTGTGCTTCAGTGGCTGCGTCCAAAAAAACTGGGCAAACAATGCCTACAAGGTCAACGTATGGCAGTTGTTTAAAGAGAACAGTAGATTACTAGCCAGCAAAGCTACCTAAGCTAAAATGTCCCTCAAATCCCTGCAGACTTCTGTCCCTCCAATACAGAGCAGTATCAAGCAGATTACTAGCCAGCAAACTTACTATCATCTGTCCCTGAAATCACTAACAGCTCTCCCCCTACACTATCTCTTCCAAGCACACACAGGCAGATTTTTCAGATACATTTTTGCCCTTGATCCCCCTCTGGCATGCCACTGTCCAGGTCGTTGCACCCTTTAAACAACTTTAAAATCATTTTTCTGGCCAGAAATGTCTTTTCTAGATGTTAAAGTTCGCCTTCCCATTGAAGTCTATGGGGTTCGCGAACCGTTCGCGAACCGCTCGCATTTTTGCGCAAGTTCGCGAATATGTTCGCGAACTTTTTTTCCGACGTTCGCTACATCCCTAATAACAGAACATTCTGTCCCAGTGGCTGCACAGATCCTATCTGATCCCCATTGTAAGCAGCAGTCCTGTCCTGCTTTATGGCAGCTGAGATTCTAGCTATCTGTATAACAGAACATTCTGTCCCAGTGGCTGCACAGATCCTATCTGATCCCCATTGTAAGCAACAGTCCTGTCCTGCTTTATGGCAGCTGAGATTCTAGCTATCTGTATAACAGAACATTCTGTCCCAGTGGCTGCACAGATTATACTCACTCTGCTTCATCACTAAAGAGACATTTTACAAATCTGCCAGTTGTTCAAACATTACCAAGTAGGTAATAAAAACTGCCAGGTCCTGGGTTGATATTAAAGGACAAGGAAAGCCCAACAAACATACTGCCTTATGAAAAGCCTCAGTAAAATAGATAATTTATAGTATAATATAAATGGGCTGCACAGTTGGTCGTCATATATTTTTATGGTTTTTAGCCTTCCTCTCCACTCTTTAACTAAACAAATCTATCTGACTGTAAGGGTCACTGACCCCTGCAACCAAAAAAAACCAGACTGAGGCATCAATGTTACTGGCTATTTTTTGTACTGGTCATTTTCCTTTTCGGTCGCCATATTTTTTTCATATTAAAACTGCTCCTTGGTTGCTATGGTAATTAAGCCCTAGCATGTTACGGTTAAATTCTCAAATCCGTAAACCATAAAATATCATTAATGAAAATAAACACAAACAAAAATAATTTGTCTTAGAATTCCACTGTCTAGTTCATGGCAAAAGTTCATTTTAAGGTGAACTACCTCTTTAATAGGGCGCGATGGGCTAAATACATGAGGTCTGTTTCATTCCGATGGATATCTCAGTTTATGGGGAATTTCTTTAGGGATCACCATTAACAGCTTGTCTCATTCGGGAGCAGTTAGGAGACGCAATGAATGGGGCTGAGCAGACGGATCTCTGGAGCACCTGGTTTCTATCCTTCCAGCCCAGGACCTGCTATTTATGGTGACGCTGAGACCAGAACATGTCGTCACTGGGGAGCAGCATCATCTTGTTCCTTTTTATAGGCTTCTGGCAAAGCTTTTATATATTCCATAACGTTGATTTATTTCTTATGTGCTGCCTCTATATAGAGGACGTGGTTGTCTTATAGCACTTAAAGGAGAAGGAAAACTACTAAAGCATAGCCACAATAGTACAAGCTATACCACTATAATTCTGCAGAATGCTTTACCATACCTGAGTAATCAGCTCTAGAAGTTCTCTGTTTGTTTAGGATAGCAGCTGCCATATTAGCTTGGTGTGACATCACTTCCTGCCTGAGTCTCTCCCTGCTCACTCATAGCTCTGGGCTCAGATTACAGCAGGGAGAGGGGCAGGAGAAGAGCAAACTGAGCATGCTCAAGCCCTAGCCCTGGAGGTTTAAGCTGAAAACAGGAAGTCTGATACAGAAGCCCATGAGTACACAATAGAAGGAAAGAAATGTGATGTTTATTTTGACAGAGGACTCAGAGCAGCATTACTTTGAGGATTTACTGGTACATTTATATAGACCTTTCTGATAAAGCTAACTTATTTTTAGCCTTTCCTTATCCTTTAAAAGGTTGTTCTACCTATGATCTTGCTATGTGTTTTCTCAGAGATACAAATACCATGGTGGCCCCCCAGAGCCAAAGTCCAACCTGAAGCTGAATAAGGGAGGAGCTGGTAGAATATAGGTGGATCATGGGTGGAGTTTTTGCGATAATTGGGGAATGGCCAGGGCAGATCGGGGGCAAAACCATGTATTTTATTCCTTTTGGGCCAATTTTGCTTTTTAGCAGGGCCCATCGGCATTTAGGTGACCAGTAGACCAATAATTGGGGACCCCTAAGTGGAGGGCCCTAATGGTTACTGATGGTGGCCTTGGGTAGCCTGACTTGCCCATACAGGCCTCGGTGTGACTCTTCAGCAGATCCTTGAGTTACAATATTAGTCTGTTGGACTGTACATAAAGATTTGAATCCACTCATAAGGCAAATGGAGCGAAATGTTATGGTGGAATTGTTCTGGGCAGATTCCAATCAGAATTTGGGGTGTTTGGACAACTAAAGGCAGTGGTGTCTGAGGTTGGTTGGAAAGTGGATTTGACATTAGATGATCTGCCCCATGTGCCCAATTTATAGCTGAAGCCTCATGGGCAGGGGAGCAAGTGGTAAAGTTGGGATGTGTCTGGTACCAGTGACCCAACTAGTGGTGAGAAACACATCAAAGCATTTTTCTCCTCAAACCTTAGGAGAAAATGTACAGTTTTGGCTATTTATAATTAAATGAAGTCAGGGAAAAAAACCTGATGAGCCCCATCGGCCCAGACTCGATCCCTGCGTGAAGCCTTTTCCGGGACTTCCAACCTCCCTCCCTGGCCCCGGGCACGTCAGCAAGAGGAAGACGTAGGTGATGGTTACCACTTGTCCGGGTCAAAACTGGCTCCACGGTTTTCCAAATTAGGAAAACTGGGCAGGATTTCCTGAGAGTGATGTGGTGATTGGCCAATCTCCATTTCATAGCCCCACCCCCAACATCACAGTCCCACCCTGGCACTGCCCCCAGCTGCATCATGGCCCCACCTCCCCCTGAGTTCGTCGGAGGGAAAGGTGGCAACACTAAGGTAGGCATGGGGGGGCCGGAGGGGGGGTTGCGGTTCAGCACGGGGGGGCAGATGGAGTTTTGCATCTGAGGCAGGGGGTGAGGTGGGCCTGGGCCCCCCAGTCCATCACTAAATGAAGCTCACTCAGACTAATACTGGGTCTGTAATGTCGAATAAGGGGGGTTCATAATGCCCCCCTCTCCCCTGGGCTGAATGTTAGTAACACTCCTGATGATTGTAATGTGTAGTCGGGCTCAGCACTGTATCAGTTACACACATTGAATTCAATGGAACAATAGTTGTGGCTCTGTGTGCCAGATGCATCACTCCCCCTGCGTATTCCATGTAACAACAACTGAAAATGTTTGAATCCTCAGGTCTCTGTCCCCCTCAGTCATGGGAATTCTGATCCTAAAATATGTTGTTGGTGCGGTGGATCTTCCTGAGGGGCTAAGCAGTTATTCATCGGCTACTAAAATGTAGGAATGGCCACATTCTTGCTGGGTGTCTGCATTCTCTCCAAATACCAACGCTGCAAAGCAATAAAGTGTAACTGTCAGCTGTCCAGATGGCTCAGCTTCAAAGTCCAAACCAATGGGGCAGAAAGTCCAACGTCTAATTACTGTCTATTGCTCTAGTTCAGCAACAATTACAGGGCAAGAGCCAGGAGCACAGCACGGACAAGGTATTAAATGGGTGATTCACTTTTATTTTAACTTTTAGTATGGCCATTTCTAAGCAACTTTTCAATTTGTCTTCATTATTTATTTATTTATTTATTTTTAATTATTTGCCTTTTTCCAGCTTTCAAATGGGGGTCACTGACCCCATCTAAAAAAAAAACAAATGCTCTGTAAGGCTACAAATGTATTGTTATTGCTACTTTTTATTACTCATCTTTCTATTCAGGTCTCTCCTATTCATATTCCAGTCTCTTATTCAAATCAATGCATGGTTGCTAGGGGAATTTAGACCCTAGCAACCAGAAACTGCAAACTGGAGAGCTGCTGAATAAAAAGCTAAATAACTCAAAAACCACAAATAATAAAAAATGAAAACCAATTACAAATTGTCTCAGAATATCCCTCTCTACATCATACTAACAGTTAACTCAAAGGTGAACAAACCCTTTAAAACAGCAGCACCTTAAAGTGGATCCAGTTTGCCCCCTGTGATGCAGAATCCTCAGGGCAAATAACATTTAAGTTTAAGGCTCTCATGGAATGCTGGGAGTTGTAGTGCAACGACAGCTGGGGAGTTTAAGTGAATGTTCCAGACTAACAGCTTCTGTAAGGAAAACAATGGAGATGCCACCGCCCTCCCGTATACATCTGGCAAGTCAATTGCAACAGCCCGGCAATAAGCGCTTGTCACTTTAACACTTGCGTTTTCTTTTCGAACATATTTTCTTAGTCGCTTCGCTAATTAAAGACGTTGGGGGGGGGGTGACTGCAGCAGCTGTTACAGAGCCGGGAGATCAGGTAGAAAGTACAGAGGGGCTATACAAGCAAACTGCTGATTTTATTGAACGACTTTTATTTAAAGGAGAATTGGGCTACTGCCACTTTAGGCCAGTTTAGGGATCAACTCAAAATATACAGTATATCTTCAACGGCTGAATAAAAATGGATTCAGATTGGGCTACTGCCACTTACCTGAGTTTAGGGATCAACTCAAAATATACAGTATATCTTCAACGGCTGAATAAAAATGGATTCAGATTCACATGACATGGCAGCACAGAAATCAGTGCAGTCTGCATCAGAATTGATTCCTTATTCCCAATTCAGGCATGACCTCACTTTCTGCTTGATGATTTCCCCCCGACCCCTAAGCTTAGCTTCTCCCCAGAGCCAACTGAGCATGTGCAGTGCCGCTGACACACAAAAGATGCATAATAAGACCAGATGCTAGTGAATTGCCAAGGGCAACTGTTGCATCTACGTGCAGTAATATCTGTGGGGTATTTGCTTTGCCAGAATGAGAGTGGGAAGAGGCAGGAGGGATTCTAACCTGTTCCGAAGAGGGTCTGTGGTTGGGCTGCTGAGCTTTCCCGGGAGACCGATGATGATGATGGTGGTGGTGGTAATGGTGGTGGTGGTGGTCATCTTCATAGTTGTCTGCTATTAGTTTCATCCTATTCTGCGTCTAGAAAGAAAGAATAAAATTAGAATTAATATGATTGTTCTATTTGGACCAGATGATTAAACAGTTTCTGGTTCCCCAGTTTACCAGGCAGGTATAGTTTCCCTTTAACCCTGGGAATGTAAAGGAAGGTGCACACAGGAGGAGACATGAATTCCAGATGCGAGGGGTCAAGTGCAGACTTTCCACACATTATGGGCAGCTAATTGGATCGGTCACACACACTTGATGGATTTTCTCTCTGGGCCTCGGTTACTGACGTGATTAAGATAAAAAGGATCTTTGCAGAAAGCTCCTGAACAAATTGTCGACATTAAATAAAGACAATAAATTACCCCGGGGCACATTTCATACCAGTACAGCCTCCAGCACTTATAATGCACAGCTCTGATATGGTTACGAGAATTAGGGACCAGGCTGTGCACCACCATAAACATGGAGGATTCAAAAAAATAATAAATTTAGGGAAATAGGTAACCCTACGACAAATAAATGCCTCTAGAATAGCACCCCCTAGTGGGAAACAATATAACGATCCTTCTTGCCAGAAAGTGTGTTTCCTTGCAGTAGAAGACTTCAAAAATGGTTTAGGTTGTCTAACTATGTTTTTTATTTCTGAGGTCCAGATTTTGGCCGCCACCCTTCCCACATAGTTTCATAGTAATGGTAAAGAGATTGCTGTATCTGCCACAGTTCCAATAACACCAACCTGAGCATACAAGTGTTTACCCCATTAAGGAATTATCCGAAATCTCCACCACCATCTCCTCCACCATCAATTCTTTCCCGGCTCCATAGTTTGGGAAGCACCAGTCTAGGAGACCAGGACTAGACCAGTGAACTATGGGGACAGGTACAACCCACACATCAAATGGAATGTGTTACCAGCAAAATATTTGCCTAATCCGAGGCACTGGGACTCATCAAGAAATCCTTGATATGGATATTAAACCTTTTTGAATTGGTTTTTCTATTAGTGAATTGGAATAACATTCCTGAGGAACGGCTGCTGAGGAACAAAGTGTGGGTTATCCACACAATTACTCTCATTATCTGAGATATTACTTTCTATTTTTTTAGGATATTCCTAATGGAGCCCTGATATTACATTATTCTGATCACTGCAGGGAGAAAGATTAAATAAATTTCATATATAGAAATCATGGAAACCAGGAGGCAGCAGTGGGCTTGCAGAACATCAGGAGGATCACTGGGTTGGTCCAGGCACAAGGCAAGGCCATGGCGAGCTTTCTTCTCCTGTAATCACTTGGTCACTCTTGCTATGCCCATTTATCCCAAGGACATACTTTCTACTACTACATATAGAAAGCCTTAAGTCTTGGGACACGGCCCTAGTTACACAGTGCTCCTAAATATAAATATAACCTGAGTGACCCGTTCTTTTATTCCACATCTATTATTCTCTAATAGACAACAATGGATGCATGTAACAATGTAAAGTGAACGCTTTTCTTTTGCTTCCTTCCTGATCAAATAATTAATTAATTAAACGTGCCAAGATGGTGACAATAGGGCAAGAAGACGACAATTTGTCAAGATTGTGAAAAAAGAGCAAGATGGAAACAGTCAAGTAAAGATAATAGTAAGGCAAGATGAAGAAATTAGGGCAAGATGTTGGCAATAGTCCAAGATGGGGACAATAAGACAAGATGACAGTAGGGCAAGATGAAGAAATGAGGGCAATATGTTGACAGTAGGGCAAGATGGAGACAGTAGGACAAGATGAAGACAGTAGGACAAGGTGGAAACAGGACAGCATGGAAACAGTAGGGCAATATGTTGACAGTAGGACAAGATGGAGACAGTAGGACAAGGTGAAGACTTGAGGGCAAGAAGAAGACAGTAGGGCAAGATGGAGACAGCAGGACAAGATGAAGACAGCAGGACAAGATGAAGAAAGCAGGACAAAATGGAAACAGAACGACAAGATGGAAATAGTAAAGAAAAGATCAAGAAATTAGGGCAAGATGTTAACAATAGGCCAAGATGAAGACAGGACAGAAAAGATAACAGTAGGGAAAGATGAAGACTCGAGGGCAAGATGTTGACAGTAGGGCAAGATAAAGACAGCAGAACAAGATCAAATCAGTAAGGCAAGATGGAAATAGTAAAGAAAAGATGACAGAAAGGCAAGATGAAGAAGGTAACACAAGATTTTGATGGTTTAAGATGATGACAGTAGGGCAAGATGGAGACCATGGGCAACAATAATGCTTTGCATTAGTTTGGCTCAAAATGCCGCTCTTCATTTGTTATACTCACCACCAGCTCAAGCGTCATAAGTTGCACATTTCTATTTCATATAACAAGAGAGCTATGTAGTATGGAGGAACTAGGCAGATCAGAAATCTGCTCATTAACCCCACTCCAAAGATGACTATAGAAGCAAATATTCTTCCTAATAAATCAGAATGAATAAAAGTAATGTTTAACATAGGCAATAAAATTATAATATCAAACAGTGAAATACCAGCCAGGTGGCAACCCCTACCACTACCCCAATAACATCCGATGAACAAGATCAATCCTCTCTTGATGTTTAGAACATGGCACAATGACAATCTATGGGAGACTAAAACATCAAGATAAGTCAGTAACACTGTCATAGACACTAGGGAAGCATAAAGCTATAGAGAAGTAATTCTACACTCAGCTTTTAATAATTCCATTTAAACCAATGGAACAGAGAACAAAAATACCCATTTGTGTGACCACCATTGCCTGTATCTCTATTGGAGGAACAGGCTAAAAACGTAACATGTTCTATTGGTTATAAAATAAGGGTGGTAATCATTGGTTATAAAATAAGGGTGGAAACATTATTCAGTTGGACCTAATATTGAAGAGGGGTTAGTGCGGATCAAGTAAAGTCCAATCTAAGCTAAGACTGCCAGGTAATAGAGTGCTGAGCTTAGCGCCAATGTGTAGCTGTAAAACTCCAATATAAAAACTGTCCTTTTAAAATATTTTAGCGAACGTGGAATGAAGGAGCCGGGCTTTGATCAGTCATCTGGATAATGTTAAGTCTAAAGCGCCCATGAATTCCGTATAAACAAGGAAAAACACAGGGGGACGGAGCCAAACGACACAAATAGAACGAGCCTTACGCTTTTACAACCTCTCTCCGTTTTCTGGGTCCCTGGTGCATGAAACGCTCAATAAATGTGTGGGGTAAAAAATAGATACAAACAAGATCAGATTTTTAATAAGATCCAATGGGGAGGCAAGTGTTAAAGGCCAAATAAAACCAAAGGTGCCTTCCCCCTTAAATTGTTAAATGGGGATGGAAAAAAATTGGAGTTGACTATTTTGAAAACAGAACCATGGCAAAATATACATAGGGTTAAAACCTTTTTAATTTCACTTTTAATAACATTCACAGAACAAACTGCCAATTTTGGGAACATCGAGACAAAATTCCAGTGTACAATCCGGAAGAAAAATTATGTAAATTCAGGGAAAAGCCCAGAATGAAATTCATTATAATTTGGTGGGACCACTAAAAAATTGTAAAAAATGTAGGAAAACTTAAAAGAGCTTATGCAAAATCAAGGATTCTTCCAAGATTTGGCCTTTTTCAGAAGGATTCAGCCAAATCCAATTGCCTGGCTGCACTGAGTCCAAAATCCAAAAAATCATGTGACTTTTAGTCACACAAACAAGCAAGTCAAATATATTTTTTAAGCACCGAATCTTAAAATAGCGGATTCTGTGTTTTCCTAGTAAAATTGAGGTTTCACGGTACAGGTATGGGACCTACTATCCAGAATGCTCGGAACCTGGGGTTTTTCAGATAAGGGATCTTTCCATAATTTAAATCTCAATGCATGAAGTCTATGTACAATTTAAAGGGATCCCGTCATCAGAAAACATGTTTTTTTCAAAATGAATCAGTTAATAGTGCTACTCCAGCAGAATTCTGCACTGAAATCCATTT
This sequence comes from Xenopus laevis, assembly GCF_017654675.1. NCBI lineage: Eukaryota > Metazoa > Chordata > Amphibia > Anura > Pipidae > Xenopus > Xenopus laevis. The sequence goes on along the minus strand of NC_054377.1, from coordinate 151,104,364 downwards.
CTCAAAAGAACAAACAGATTTTTTTATATTCAATTTTGAAATCTGACATGGGGCTAGACATTTTGTCAATTTCCCAGCTGCCCATGGTCATGTGACTTGTGCCTGCACTTTAGGAGAGAAATGCTTTCTGGCAGGCTGCTGTTTTTCCTTCTCAATGTAACTGAATGTGTCTCAGCGGGACATGGGTTTTTACTATTGAGTGTTGTTCTTAGATCTACCAGGCAGCTGTTATCTTGTGTTAGGGAGCTGCTATCTGGTTACCTTCTCATTGTTCTGTTGTTAGGCTGCTGGGGGGGTGATATCACTCCAACTTGCAGTACAGCAGTAAAGAGTGATTGAAGTTTATCAGAGCACAAGTCACATGACTTGGGGCAGCTGGGAAATTGACAATATGTCTAGCCCCATGTCAGATTTCAAAATTGAATATAAAAAAAAATCTGTTTGCTCTTTTGAGAAATGGATTTCACTGCAGAATTCTGCTGGAGCAGCACTATTAACTGATTCATTTTGAATTTTTCTTTTCCCATGACAGTATCCCTTTAAGCATTAAATAAACCCAATAGAATTGTTTTGCTTCCAATAAGGATTAATTATATCTTAGTTGGGATCAAGTACAAGCGACTGTTTTATTATTACACAGAAAAAGGAAATCATTTTTAAAAAAAAGATTATTTGGATAAAATTGAGAATATGGGAATCTTTCTTCCCGTAATTCGGACCTTTCAGGATAACAGGTTTCTGAATAATGGATCCCATCACTGTATTAAAATTGTATACCAATTTCAGTTATTGTATTTTGTTTATGTATCACAACTTATATGTAAATTGCAATTCTGCATTCCTGACTCTCCTCCTGTTAATACGTTTTCGTTGGTCTTGACTGAGTCGGCCCCATCAAGTACCTAATATTGAATCTGCAAGAAAAGAATGGAAATGATATAAATGGGAGATTGTAGAATGGAAGAGACTAATTGCGTCCGACAAGACAAAGCCGTAATGCAGTAACAAGAATTCTGTTCATTTTTCGTGTTGTTCTTGCCAGCGATTAATAAGTGCAAGTTGGTGTGGGATATATGGTTCCTCTGAGCATCCGGGTTTGTATCTAGAGTAAAGTTCCCAGCCGCAGGTGCCTTGGCTCAGGCAGAAGAACATCAGACCAAACGAGAGATCTATTGCAGCCCTGGATTGACATAATAAATGGTAATTATAGAAGGTTCTTGTATTTCCCTGCGACTTGGCCAACAATTTGCTTTTTCATTTCAACGTGGTTATTCTTGATTCCTCTCCCAATAAACAATGTAATGAGACAGTCAGTCTGCATGTGATCCGTGGCCCCCAAAAAATGTAATGTCAATAGGCGAGTTTTTATTGGTTTGTCCAAGGTGACTTTTGGAGAAATTCGACTGAGAATTCCTACAGGAAATTCAGCAATTCTCCAATTCTGGAAGGTTGTTAGGGAGATTTTAAATTATCTTTAAAAAAAATTGCTATATATATATATATATATATATATATATATATATATATGTATGGGATATGTTATCCGAAAAACATGTTATCCAGAAAGCTCTAAAATACAGAACTGCCGTCTCCCATAGACTCCATTTTATCAGAATAATCCAAATTTTTGAAAATGATTTCCTTTTTCTGTGTAATAATAAAACAGTCGCTTGTACTTGATCCCAACTAAGATATAATTAATCCTTATTGGAGGCAAAACCAGCCTATTGGGTTTATTTAATGTTTATATGATTTTTGAGTAGACTTAGGGGCCGATTCACCAAGGGTCGAATATCGAGGGTTAATTAACCCTCGATATTCGACTGGGAATTAAAATCCTTCGACTTCGAATATCGAAGTCGAAGGATTTTAGCGCAAATAGTTTGATCGTTCGGTAGTTTTTTTGGTCGAAGGATAATCCATTCGAAGGATTTTAATCCAACGATCGAAGGATTATCCTTCGACCAAAAAAATTTAGCCAAGCCTATGGGGACCTTCCCCATAGGCTAACATTGGGTTCGGTAGCTTTTAGGTGGCGAACTAGGGGGTCGAAGTTTTTTCTTAAAGAGACAGTACTTCGACTATCGAAGTCGTAGTCGAATGTCGAAGTAGCCCATTCGATGGTCGAAGTAGGCCAAAAAACACTTTGAAATTCGAAGTTTTTTTTACTTTGAATCCTTCACTCGAAGTTAGTGAATCAGCCCCTTAAGGTATGAAAATCCGAATTATGGAAACATCCGTTATCCTGGCCTAGAAGACCAATCTGGGGGGTGAACAGGAGAGAACTTTTTGATCACACCTATTCTGTTTATTGGAACAGCGCACCAGGAGTTGGTACCAGTTGGACCCTGTTGTGGGCAAGTCATAGATTGGTGGAAAGTCGTCACTGGATTATGGTTATGAATAGCTGTTTAAGTACTGGAAGGAGCTGGATTGTCTCTTGTACTTTGAGGTTTTTTTACTAGAAAAATCAAATTTTTATAGGAAAAAGACTAGATTTTTTAAAAATGCTGCCAAAAGCCTGAATCCAAACATCCACCATCTCAGAGCTGTCAAGGTCCTGTATAAGTCAATGGGAGAGGCATCTATCTAAATTTCAAGTTTTAGTGGTCTGCGCTGGGTTTAGCCTTGAAAATCGGACGTTTTTGGACAAAAATTCAAAAAGTTTGAGATATTCTGGAAAAATTACTGAATAAAAAAAAGCCAGATAAGCCAGAGTGATTTGGGTTTTCATTTCGATTTTATCATGTTTTTCCATGATCCGATTAAATCAAGTCTTTTCTATTAATAAATAAGCTGACATCAGGCATGGAAGTTTGGTCGTGGTTTTTCATAAAATATGAGATTTTGTAGATAACCCCTTTAAAGTATATTCATAAATGTTTTTCTTTTAAAGTTCATGAGTTCAGCCTGATATCGATTCAATGAAACTACCTATTCTTCAATATTTTTTTCTGGGTGGCGGGTTGATAAAAAAAAAAAAAGCGAAATCCTTTTAAAACAAGCAACTGAAGCCTAATGTTACATCATCAAGTTACCTGTAGGTGTTTATGGAGCTCAGTTGTACCAGGGAAAAGCGGCACTTGCAGGGGCTTCCATAGAACTCCATAAAATCATCTGTCACCACCAAACGCCATCCATAGCACTTTGCTACACTTCCACAGGGAATTTGGCAGAAAAACAAAAAATAGCAAGAAATATCTAAAAAAAAAAAACCCTTAAAATAAAGAGATTGAGAAAAGTTCTTTGTGCATCTCACGTGTGTGTATATTTGTATTTATATAGTGTTACTTTAATGGACCTCTATAAGCCCTGGGCTATGTAGTCGGGTAACAATTCCACATTGTTTGTATCACTGATGTCTGAAAAAGACACATTTGCTTGAAGAGCGCCAACTCTTTTGTGGTTTCTAAATCTGAAGCTTTTCCCCATAAACCTTTCAAGTTGCTGGAAGCTAATGGTAGGGGCTCCAAGACGCAGGAAATATTCTGTAATAACACAACGTTTTAGACAATACAGGCTCGAGTCAGGCGAAAAGTATTTGTCCGACATTCTGCAAAGGGCATAATTATACAGCGTTCCCTATAGACGATCATACACACCGGGACAAAGCGGCAAGAAAAGTATAATTAAATCTGAGACCAACATCCCCCTTAGGTAAATTAGTCATAGGCTTTCTGGGCTCTCATTATCGTTTTATTTTATTTTTTTTACTTTTCTCACAAAAGCAGGAAATAACATATTATATAGGACATTAAAAAAAAAATAATTATTGCAAATACAGACAGGGTCGGAAGCTACAGAAGACTTAATCCCCAAAGCTAGACAGGCTGCCTGAGCAGAGAACTGTCACGTTACAAAATGAATTTGTCTTATACTAAGCTTGTCAAACGTCTCCTTCCAAGTGTTATGAATTACAACTCACAGCAGCCCTTATTAGAAGGGGTATTTGTTCATTATCGTAAGCAAAAGGTTGCTTCTCTTGAAAAGCTTCAGTAAAAAAACAATCCTGCTGTGTGTTCTGGGGTATACATGGAATTGACACTGTATTTATCTGCTGTGTTTTCTGGGGTATTATACATGGAATTAGCCCTGTATTTATCTGCTGTGTGTTCTGGGGTATTATACATGGAATTGGCACTGTATTTATCCTGCTGTGTGTTCTGGGGTATTATACATGGAATTGGCACTGTATTTATCTGCTGTGTGTTCTGGGGTATTATACATGGAATAGGCACTGTATTTATCCTGCTATGTGTTCTGGGGTATTATACATGGAATTGGCACTGTATTTATCCTGCTGTGGGTTCTGGGGTATTATACATGGAATTGGCACTGTATTTATCTGCTGTGTGTTCTGGGGTATTATACATGGAATTGGCACTGTATTTATCTGCTGTGTGTTCTGGGGTATTATACATGGAATTGACACTGTATTTATCTGCTGTGTGTTCTGGGGTATTATACATGGAATTGACACTGTATTTATCTGCTGTGTGTTCTGGGGTATTATACATGGAATTGGCCCTGTATTTATCTGCTGTGTGTTCTGGGGTATTATACATGGAATTGGCACTGTATTTATCTGCTGTGGGTTCTGGGGTATTATACATGGAATTGGCACTATATTTATCCTGTTGTGGATTCTGGGTATTATACATGGAATTGGCCCTGTATTTATCCTGCTGTGTGTTCTGGGGTATTATACATGGAATTGGCACTATATTTATCCTGCTGTGGGTTCTGGGTATTATACATGGAATTAGCCCTGTATTTATCTGCTGTGTGTTCTGGGGTATTATACATGGAATTGGCCCTGTATTTATCTGCTGTGTGTTCTGGGGTATTATACATGGAATTGCCACTGTATTTATCTGCTGTGTGTTCTGGGGTATTATACATGGAATTGGCCCTGTATTTATCTGCTGTGTGTTCTGGGGTATTATACATGGAATTGGCCCTGTATTTATCTGCTGTGTGTTCTGGGGTATTATACATGGAATTGCCACTGTATTTATCTGCTGTGTGTTCTGGGGTATTATACATAGAATTGGCCCTGTATTTATCTGCTGTGTGTTCTGGGGTATTATACATGGAATTGGCCCTGTATTTATCTGCTGTGTGTTCTGGGGTATTATACATGGAATTGGCCCTGTATTTATCTGCTGTGTGTTCTGGGGTATTATACATGGAATTGGCCCTGTATTTATCCTGCTGTGGGTTCTGGGGTATTATACGTGGAATTAGCACTGTATTTATCCTGCTGTGGGTTCTGGGTATTATATATGGAATTGGCACTGTATTTATCCTGCTGTGTGTTCTGAGGTATTATACATGGAATTGGCCCTGTATTTATCCTGCTGTGTGTTCTGGGGTATTATACATGGAATTGGCCCTGTATTTATCCTGCTGTGTGTTCTGGGGTATTATACATGGAATTGGCACTGTATTTATCCTGCTGTGTGTTCTGGGGTATTATACATGGAATTGGCCCTGTATTTATCTGCTGTGGGTTCTGGGGTATTATACATGGAATTGGCCCTGTATTTATCATGCTGTGTGTTCTGGGGTATTATACATGGAATTAGCACTGTATTTATCCTGCTGTGTGTTCAGGGGTATTATACATGGAATTGGCCCTGTATTTATCCTGCTGTGTGTTCTGGGGTATTATACATGGAATTGGCCCTGTATTTATCTGCTGTGGGTTCTGGGGTATTATACATGGAATTGGCACTGTATTTATCTGCTGTGTGTTCTGGGTATTATACATGGAATTGGCCCTGTATTTATCCTGCTGTGTGTTCTGGGGTATTATACATGGAATTGGCCCTGTATTTATCTGCTGTGGGTTCTGGGGTATTATACATGGAATTGGCCCTGTATTTATCCTGCTGTGTGTTCTGGGGTATTATACATGGAATTGGCCCTGTATTTATCTGCTGTGTGTTCTGGGGTATTATACATGGAATTGGCCCTGTATTTATCTGCTGTGTGTTCTGGGGTATTATACATGGAATTGGCACTGTATTTATCTGCTGTGTGTTCTGGGGTATTATACATGGAATTGGCCCTGTATTTATCCTGCTGTGTGTTCTGGGGTATTATACATGGAATTGACACTGTATTTATCCTGCTGTGTGTTCTGGGGTATTATACATGGAATTGGCCCTGTATTTATCCTGCTGTGTGTTCTGGGGTATTATACATGGAATTGGCAATATATTTATCCTGCTGTGTGTTCTGGGGTATTATACATGGAATTGGCCCTGTATTTATCCTGCTGTGTGTTCTGGGGTATTATACATGGAATTGGCAATATATTTATCCTGCTGTGTGTTCTGGGGTATTATACATGGAATTGGCCCTGTATTTATCATGCTGTGTGTTCTGGGGTATTATACATGGAATTAGCACTGTATTTATCCTGCTGTGTGTTCAGGGGTATTATACATGGAATTGGCACTGTATTTATCTGCTGTGTGTTCATGGGTATTATACATGGAATTGGCACTGTATTAATCCTGCTGTGTGTTCTGGGGTATTATACATGGAATTGACACTGTATTTATCCTGCTGTGTGTTCTGGGGTATTATACATGGAATTGGCTCTGTATTTATCTGCTGTGTGTTCTGGGATATTATAAATGGAATTGGCCCTGTATTTATCTGCTGTGTGTTCTGGGGTATTATACATGGAATTGGCCCTGTATTTATCTGCTGTGTGTTCTGGGGTATTATACATGGAATTGGCCCTGTATTTATCTGCTGTGTGTTCTGGGGTATTATACATGGAATTGGCCCTGTATTTATCTGCTGTGTGTTCTGGGGTATTATACATGGAATTGGCACTGTATTTATCTGCTGTGTGTTCTGGGGTATTATACATGGAATTGGCCCTGTATTTATCCTGCTGTGTGTTCTGGGGTATTATACATGGAATTGACACTGTATTTATCCTGCTGTGTGTTCTGGGGTATTATACATGGAATTGGCCCTGTATTTATCCTGCTGTGTGTTCTGGGGTATTATACATGGAATTGGCAATATATTTATCATGCTGTGTGTTCTGGGGTATTATACATGGAATTGGCCCTGTATTTATCCTGCTGTGTGTTCTGGGGTATTATACATGGAATTGGCAATATATTTATCCTGCTGTGTGTTCTGGGGTATTATACATGGAATTGGCCCTGTATTTATCATGCTGTGTGTTCTGGGGTATTATACATGGAATTAGCACTGTATTTATCCTGCTGTGTGTTCTGGGGTATTATACATGGAATTGGCACTGTATTTATCCTGCTGTGTGTTCTGGGATATTATACATGGAATTGGCACTGTATTTATCCTGCTGTGTGTTCTGGGATATTATACATGGAATTGGCACTGTATTTATCCTGCTGTGTGTTCTGGGGTATTATACATGGAATTGGCCCTGTATTTATCCTGCTGTGTGTTCTGGGGTATTATACATGGAATTGACACTGTATTTATCTGCTGTGTGTTCTGGGGTATTATACATGGAATTGGCCCTGTATTTATCTGCTGTGTGTTCTGGGGTATTATACATGGAATTGGCACTGTATTTATCTGCTGTGGGTTCTGGGGTATTATACATGGAATTGGCACTATATTTATCCTGTTGTGGATTCTGGGTATTATACATGGAATTGGCACTGTATTTATCCTGCTGTGTGTTCTGGGGTATTATACATGGAATTGGCACTATATTTATCCTGCTGTGGGTTCTGGGTATTATACATGGAATTAGCCCTGTATTTACCTGCTGTGTGTTCTGGGGTATTATACATGGAATTGGCCCTGTATTTATCTGCTGTGTGTTCTGGGGTATTATACATGGAATTGGCACTGTATTTATCTGCTGTGGGTTCTGGGGTATTATACATGGAATTGGCACTATATTTATCCTGTTGTGGATTCTGGGTATTATACATGGAATTGGCACTGTATTTATCCTGCTGTGTGTTCTGGGGTATTATACATGGAATTGGCACTATATTTATCCTGCTGTGGGTTCTGGGTATTATACATGGAATTGACCCTGTATTTATCTGCTGTGTGTTCTGGGGTATTATACATGGAATTGGCCCTGTATTTATCTGCTGTGTGTTCTGGGGTATTATACATGGAATTGGCCCTGTATTTATCTGCTGTGGGTTCTGGGGTATTATACATGGAATTGGCACTATATTTATCCTGTTGTGGATTCTGGGGTATTATACATGGAATTGGCATTGTATTTATCCTGCTGTGTGTTCTGGGGTATTATACATGGAATTGGCCCTGTATTTATCTGCTGTGTGTTCTGGGGTATTATACATGGAATTGGCCCTGTATTTATCTGCTGTGTGTTCTGGGGTATTATACATGGAATTGGCCCTGTATTTATCCTGCTGTGGGTTCTGGGGTATTATACATGGAATTGGCCCTGTATTTATCCTGCTGTGGGTTCTGGGTATTATATATGGAATTGGCACTGTATTTATCCTGCTGTGTGTTCTGAGGTATTATACATGGAATTGGCCCTGTATTTATCCTGCTGTGTGTTCTGGGGTATTATACATGGAATTGGCCCTGTATTTATCCTGCTGTGTGTTCTGGGGTACCATACGTGGAATTGGCTCTGTATTTATCTGCTGTGTGTTCTGGGGTATTATACATGGAATTGGCACTGTATTTATCCTGCTGTGTGTTCTGGGGTATTATACATGAAATTGGCCCTGTATTTATCTGCTGTGGGTTCTGGGGTATTATACATGGAATTGGCCCTGTATTTATCCTGCTGTGTGTTCTGGGGTATTATACATGGAATTGGCCCTGTATTTATCTGCTGTGTGTTCTGGGGTATTATACATGGAATTGGCCCTGTATTTATCTGCTGTGTGTTCTGGGGTATTATACATGGAATTGGCCCTGTATTTATCCTGCTGTGTGTTCTGGGGTATTATACATGGAATTGGCAATATATTTATCATGCTGTGTGTTCTGGGGTATTATACATGGAATTGACACTGTATTTATCCTGCTGTGTGTTCTGGGGTATTATACATGGAATTGGCCCTGTATTTATCCTGCTGTGTGTTCTGGGGTATTATACATGGAATTGGCAATATATTTATCATGCTGTGTGTTCTGGGGTATTATACATGGAATTGGCCCTGTATTTATCCTGCTGTGTGTTCTGGGGTATTATACATGGAATTGGCAATATATTTATCCTGCTGTGTGTTCTGGGGTATTATACATGGAATTGGCCCTGTATTTATCATGCTGTGTGTTCTGGGGTATTATACATGGAATTAGCACTGTATTTATCCTGCTGTGTGTTCTGGGGTATTATACATGGAATTGGCACTGTATTTATCTGCTGTGTGTTCATGGGTATTATACATGGAATTGGCACTGTATTAATCCTGCTGTGTGTTCTGGGGTATTATACATGGAATTGACACTGTATTTATCCTGCTGTGTGTTCTGGGGTATTATACATGGAATTGGCTCTGTATTTATCTGCTGTGTGTTCTGGGATATTATAAGTGGAATTGGCACTGTATTTATCCTGCTGTGTGTTCTGGGATATTATACATGGAATTGGCACTGTATTTATCCTGCTGTGTGTTCTGGGATATTATACATGGAATTGGCACTGTATTTATCCTGCTGTGTGTTCTGGGGTATTATACATGGAATTGGCCCTGTATTTATCCTGCTGTGTGTTCTGGGGTATTATACATGGAATTGGCTCTGTATTTATCTGCTGTGTGTTCTGGGATATTATAAATGGAATTGGCACTGTATTTATCCTGCTGTGTGTTCTGGGATATTATACATGGAATTGGCACTGTATTTATCCTGCTGTGTGTTCTGGGATATTATACATGGAATTGGCACTGTATTTATCCTGCTGTGTGTTCTGGGGTATTATACATGGAATTGGCCCTGTATTTATCCTGCTGTGTGTTCTGGGGTATTATACATGGAATTGACACTGTATTTATCTGCTGTGTGTTCTGGGGTATTATACATGGAATTGGCACTGTATTTATCCTTCTGTGTGTTCTGGGGTATTATACATGGAATTGACACTGTATTTATCCTGCTGTGTGTTCTGCGGTATTATACATGGAATTGGCACTGTATTTATCTGCTGTGTGTTCATGGGTATTATACATGGAATTGGCCCTGTATTTATCTGCTGTGTGTTCTGGGGTATTATACATGGAATTGGCCCTGTATTTATCCTGTTGTGTGTTCTGGGGTATTATACATGGAATTGGCACTGTATTTATCTGCTGTGTGTTCTGGGGTATTATACATGGAATTGGCACTGTATTTATCTGCTGTGTGTTCTGGGGTATTATACATGGAATTGGCCCTGTATTTATCCTGCTGTGTGTTCTGGGGTATTATACATGGAATTGGCCCTGTATTTATCTGCTGTGTGTTCTGGGGTATTATACATGGAATTGGCCCTGTATTTATCCTGCTGTGTGTTCTGGGGTATCATAAAACAAGCTGACACCGCAATTATGTAAAATCACCCTCTGTCTACGCAACTAATCATTTGGTCTTGCAAGGACCACAAAAATTTAGCGTGTTGCAGAGATAATCCAGCCAGCTACACTTAGGAGTAAATATTGAAACTTACACTCATGTTCACTGTACCACGACTGCACTTTTTGTTGTCTTGCTCCAGTATAGAAAAGTATAGCAACCACATATTCATCTATTAGTTGGTAAATTCCACCACACACTCTTGTTGATTCTTTTGATGGTTACCAAAGAGGTTAAGTGACTAATTGTATGTAACCTGATCATGATTATGACTGGATGGCCCAACCCATGTGATCACTGGTGAGGGGTAGTGAAACCTCTCTTTAATGTTGCTTTATGACCTCCTAGACATAACGTTGACAGGTGCCAAGCAAAATGGTATTTAATCCACGGCAAATAACTGTGATCCAATGGTTGGCTAAGGGTCCCACACACACAGCAGATTTAGGTAAGAGGCCAAACATTAAAAGGTTCTACTGGTCCAACCATCTTTCAGAAAAATAAAAAAGAGGATTTTTGTGTGGTTAGTTAAATCAAATTTTATGGAGTCATATTAATAATACCTGGGAATCATTAGCCATCTCACACCCTGAAGGTAAATGGAGCCATTCTGACAAAACGTAGAACGGAATTAAACTATAGAAATGGGTTATAAAGACATGAAAGACTGAGAACACAAGAAAGAGGGGATAGGAAGGAACAGAACATGAAGAAAGTCACTCCACCTCTATGAAAAGGCAACAAATTATGGAGCCAAAGGCAAGGAATATGAGCAGGGTGCTACCATACAGGGGAAATTACGGCACAATACAAAGAATGGGAGTTGAAACAATGGCTGTTTGGGGAAAACATAACAATAAGAGGCTTTGCCATTAAGTTACACACAGAGAAAGACAACTAAAACTGCGACCTTGAATGACTCAAAAGGAATATACAGTAACCTTGAAATACACATAAAACAGAGACCCAGAATGACTCAGGCAGACTCAGCAGATAAATATCCATTAAAGCACCAACATATTTCACAGCGGTGGACAAATACCTGCAAGGTGCAAAGCAACCATACGTACAACTACAGGCCTATAATGTACAATATTAACCCTGTCAGTGCTGTTTGATTATATTGTATGTTATCTTTTTTTGAATACACCTTATGTTTCTAAATCTGAATTTGTATATAATTCCGTTGCTGGAACAAGACTGATGACTCTAAATACAAATATGTATTTCAGAAATATATTTTTCCAAAAACAAATATAATTGGGAAAGACCTATGTCTCCCGAGTGCTCCAGTAACAAATATGTACAGTAAGAGAATTCTGACTTTGATTAAAGTGATCAAAACATGTAAATTCGATTGCAAGGCCAGAAAGGCCGCTAACAATAAGTTGACCCCAGAAAAGCTTATATTTTAAAAAAGGACAAAATTGGCACATTCTACTCCAAACTGCAAATCTTTTGTGTAGTGGTTGGTGGTTTTTTGTTACAGTTTGGAAAATCATCTCTAAACTTTGACTTTACAGCTTCTTATCTTGTCTCTAAGGTCCAAAGGTTAAACTTCATGAATATGAATCTCAGGGTGAGCAGCGCACAAATAATTACCAAAGTATGTGGCAAGTAGAGGCGACAAATTCAAAGAAGCGAATATGAATTTAAGTGGCTGACACTTCCGCTGTTGCAAAACCAACACACAGATTGTGTTCTACAGGGACTATTATCTTTAGTAAGATTGTGCCCCCTAGGGCCCAAACACATAGCGATTTTGTAGCTGGGGTGCTGGACCCTTCACTGAGATATCAGGCAAATAAATGCTGTATCTTTAGCACAATTGCTGACTTGAGAGGCTTTTTTTGGAAAATATTTTAATGGAAGAGATAAACATAGGCACAAAAGCAGGTTGTGCATCGTCTTACCTAGATATCAACAATGACCTCACAGGGGCTCACCAACCAATAAACATCCTCTCCTTCACCCTGTGCCAAATTCGGAGTCACCGTTGAGCCCTACTTTTCAATGAATGTTCTCCTTTATCCAGTTGGACAAGCCTAGCAAAGACATCTCCCCCACCTTTCAACTCATCCATTCCCACTTGCTCATTCTCCAAACCTCTATGGCCTAAATGTCAGAAATATTATTTTATCCCATTCTGAAGGCTCACCAGAGAATTGTTTATACAGTGAGATCTGAACTCCACAATAACACGAAAATTTGTGCAAAATCCATTATCTAAAAATCACCCTGCGAGAGGCTCCCGGATCTCTGCCCTAAGCGTTGCAAATGTAAATCGCAGAGTCCTTGACCCGTGGTCCGATCCTTGTGACTCTAATTAAAAGGGGCACAGAGCGTGAAACTGTGTTTTCTCTGTCTGCAAATTTCTCAATTATTAATCTGCATAGATATTTTCTCGAGCAAAGCCCTTTTCCTACATGTCTCAACATGAACGCCGCAGTAGGAATTCTTTGAAAATGTTTCATTTTCTAAAGCAAATGCATTAATCATAGGCCATTGAGCCATTTATTCTGTTTATTTTCTCAGGTGCTTCAGAGACACAATTACATGCTATTAACACATGATATGCAATTACAGCCCTGGATTCTGAGAGGCTGAAGGAGTCTCTTGGTGGTGACATAGCACAAAAATACTTGGCTGTATGTTGTAAGATGGAGAGGTAAGGAGGTTAAGTGAGGAGCCATTAATTACGTTATCCCCCCCCCCATCCCGCCTTTGGAGAGAGAAGTGTCAGCGACTAAAGGAAATCTTTTTGATGAATATGAGGTTATGAGTTTCGTTATGAAAAGAGGCTTCATACAGAAGAGCTAGAAGCTGGGAATTTGGATGCTGTCATTGGCTACTGGATGGTCTGGTTCTATGAAAAAAGTCATGCTCTGATGGGCTACAGATTGGTCTGACCTGGTAAAACAGTAATGTTCTGATTGACTACAGTAGTAATGCACGGGTCAACAAATCTGTGACAGGCACGTGAGCCTAGGGTACCCGTACCCAAGCAAACTCATAGTGCTCCATTTTAATAGTGAATGACCTGCAGGTGATATCTTGGAGGGGCTCCAGCAATGATATCACCAAAGGGTTGGGGAAAAAAGATGCAAAGTCTAAGGTAGCAGGTCTAGCATCACCACAGCTGGTACCACGCCTGCCATCTGCCCAAATCCACAACAGTAGCGTCTCTTTGTGATCTGAACCTACCCAAAACACGGTGGGTGGTGGTGCACCCTCACGTCATTCGGCTACTAACCCTGTGAACAATGCAATGCTCTGATTGGATACATGAGGTTCTAGTCTGATCTAGATCATGAGTCAACCTGCCCCAACACCTGTAAGCTGCCTTCAGAGTCTCTGGGTACCACCCATTGATTGACTTGTAACCCCTGCTCTGTATGGTCTTGGTTTCACCCCTGTTTAAATTTGGTGATTCAGATGCCGGATGGAGCATCCACAGAACAGATCCAAGGCACCGGTAGTTATTTGGCTTGGCCATATACACCTGATTTTGGTCAGAGGTTCATTAATAAAGCAAAAAATAAACTGTCCAATTGAAGGCTCAGTAGAACACAGTACTTCCCAGACCATAAAATATATTTAGGATTTAGCTCTCTTTAATCCCTTCAGAGTGAGGCTGCAGAGAACTTGCATTAAGTAATGTCGGCGATGCCAAGAAAAGCACATGCTACGGATCTAGAGCTTCAGAACAAGTGTGGGCTGCAAAGTGTATTGTGGTTGGACCAAAAGCCTCTTACATTCTACTGCTGACCGACCTGAGGCACTTGGATTGTGTTCAAGTCCCGTATGGAAACCAGGTACTTGGAAGCAATGGCTTTGATCAAATCACCATCATGAGAGGTTGGCACGCTCAGCCGTTGTCTCTAACGATGGCATAATAAATCCAACTTCTCCTACAGTCATTCCAGGGGCCGAACTACGAGCCACAGTTTATTTCCACTCTCCCAGTGAGGAAGGAGGAAGAAGAAACAATGTTACTTTTTAAAATTTGGCTAATGTATTCATTTCAGAACATTTGTTTTACACTGCAGAGTTTTAGATTTTCCCAGAATTTTATGGTGTTTTAAAACTCGTCACGGGTTGAGGGCCCAGGGCAAATGCCATCTCTGTCCTGCCCTTGCAAAGAAGGAGGGAGTCGAGAATGTTATACAAGATCCTAACATATTTTTTAACTTTTCCATGCAGAAATAACAGATTCAATAGACCTCTTTGGTCATTGGTTTTATTAGAGGCCGAGTATGCTAAGAATTCCCAGGCATTTTTGAAGACCTTGACCCCTTTTCTTTGTTTGTTTCTGAGTCTATGGTGTCTATTCATCATAGTCATATCTGGCCAGTTGGTGGATTTTCATGTGTGATCCATCATAGTCAAGGAAAGCAGATGCACGGAACACTGAAATGTTTTTCTTCTCTTCCTTAGTTTTTAACAAGGTTACAGATATATAGAAACATAGGGGTAACAGTCACCCTGCTATAGTTCCAAGGGTACCCAGGGTACAAATAAACACTCACCCCAAATCTCCCCCTAACTGACCTTCAGACTGGGCACCCTTAGCTCATAACAAGGTTACAGATATATAGAAACATTGGGGTGTCACCCTGCTATAGTTCCAGGGGTACCCAGGGTACAAATAAACACTCACCCCAAATCTCCCCCTAAATGACCTTCAGACTGGACCCCCTTAGCTCATAACAAGGTTACAGATAGATAGAAACATTGGGGTGTCACCCTGCTATAGTTCCAGGGGTACCCAGGGTACAAATAAACACTCACCCCAAATCTCCCCCTAACTGACCTTCAGACTGGACCCCCTTAGCTCATAACAAGGTTACAGATATATAGAAACATTGGGGTAACAGTCACCCTGCTATAGTTCCAGGGGTACCCAGGGCACAAATAAACACTCACCCCAAATCTCCCCCTAACTGACCTTCAGGCTGGGTCCCCTTAGCTCATAACAAGGTTACAGATATATAGAAACATTGGGGTGTCACCCTGCTATAGTTCCAGGGGTACCCAGGGTACAAATAAGCATTCACCCCAAATCTCCTCCTAACTGACCTTCAGGCTGGGTCCCCTTAGCTCATAACAAGGTTACAGATATATAGAAACATTGTGGTGTCACCTTGCTATAGTTCCAGGGGTATCCAGGGTACAAATAAACACTCATCCCAAATCTCCCCCTAACTGGCCTTCAGGCTGCGCCCCCATAGCTCATAACAAGGTTACAGATATATAGAAACATTGGGGTAACAGTCACCCTGCTATAGTTCCAGGAGTACCCAGGGTACAAATAAGCACTTACCCCAAATCTCCCCTTAATTGACCTTCAGACTGTCCTCCACAAATTAAGGGGTGGGGCAATGGTAAACTGAGAAGTTATCAGGTGTACCTGTTGCTTTAACTGCTGTACGAGTCTGTCCTTCTCTCGTTTTAGAGCAATAACTTCATCTTGAGTCTTTTTCTTCTTTGAGGCAGAGAGTTCGAGCAAGGCTATGTTGGCATCTTTCTCACTGATTGTGGCCAGCAGGGCTCCTTGCCTACAGAGAGTGGGAAGAGCAAGTCATTAGTGGACTAGAAGTAGAAGAGTGAAGATTAACACGGTGGAGCATCAAGCCTATACCATACATCATACAATCTTTCATCTCAACATCAAGTCCTTAAAATCGATGGCACTTTTGCCTTCACAGTGAAGCATGCACTGTCCTCCATTCTGAAGGCTTGCCCATTCATGTCTCAATGGATACAGGATACCCTTAAATGATGGTTTCCAAGTGATATGTGTGACCAAAATGTAACCGGGGGCCCTGTAAGACCTCCTTGGAGATTGTGCCTATTCCCATTATAAGAATAATGATTACAAACACTGTGGCACTAAGCGTTACTAAAAGGGGCTCAATAGTCTACAGGTACTACCAAAAAGGTAGTAAATTGCACTTACTGGGTACAGCTCAAAGGTTCTTAACTACCTACTATTGACATCTCTTAAAGCAATTAAGATTTGGATTTGACCTCATGCTCTGGAACAGGGCCTCCATTAGAAATCAAGGGTTCCCAAGTTACTCTGTTGGCCTCCACTTAGGGGGCCTGTGTTGTTGGTCCACTGACTACCTAAGAAACCTGGGCAGATATGTCCTAGTGAAAAAAGTCACTAAATAGGGCATACTGGAAGACCTGACCAAACCTGTCCATAGTTCTACAAGGACAATTTCATGGCAGTGCTGCTCTTGAAACATATACTGTACACTCCATTCCATGAGAAGTATTACACCAGTAATAAGTTCTACACTATAAGACAGGAATACCCTATCTCTTCCATGGTCTTCTGTCCAGTAGGTCAGTTCCTTGGCCCATTTACTCCCTGAGGGAAACATTGCAGTAACCTATTTTAATGTTATTCCTACTTTGGCGCTAAGAGTTAGTGCACCCCATTCATATCATTGTGTGGCCACGGCACTACACCCTACTAACATATTCGCCTGACGTCATGTGACTGTCAAGTGAGAGTGACATCGCTAAAGAAAAGTTTGGATTTCCACTCAAAGCTACCATGACATGGAAAAATATATATCTTGTGTAAAATGCTTTTATTGGTTGAGTTCAAACACTTCCATATTTAATTGTAAACATTCTAAAAAGGCTCCACGACAATGATAAAAAGCTTCTATCGAAGGAAATGTAAATATTTAAGGGTAATACTTCTAAGGGGCAAGAGAAAGAGCTCAGAGAAAGCTACTCGAAAATTAAAGGACGGGGATTCATTTTAAATAAACACTAGAATTTCTCTCTGAATTCTCATCCACCATCATTTATTATGGTTGTTATTCTAATGTAAAGACCCAATCTGTAACTGTATACATCTATATAATGGATGGGCCGTAACCTCACAATACACCGGCTAGGGCTTTCTGGAAATTTTTAAAAAAAAAACATTTTATTTGCACAAAGCCGAAGAAGGAAACATTTAACCTCTTAAAGGGTAAATAGATCCTATTACTTAGTGGTTTTATCTTCCATTTATAAGTATGATTAACTGAAGAACCTACGGGCTGAGTATTTGGATCAGTCCAATTTACCCATCATGTGTTTTGCCAAATAAGTCCAATACCGGCATAAAAGACAATAAAAAGAACATGCATATACACATGCCAAACAAGGACATTTTAGTGGGCAGTGAATCAGCGTTGGCCCTATAATGCCTGTCTACATTCAATCTAATGTGAATCCAAGCGGCTACGGATTAGTGGCATAACTACCGCACAACAGACCCTGCCACTGGGGGGAGGAGTCATCTTAGAAAGGGGTAACGCCTTATTTATCAGTTTCTTTCAGGGTGGGCGTAGTGGGTAGAGTCCAAGACAACACTATTTGCTGGCATCTACTGGGGGATATATTTAAATGCCTCTGGGAATTTGACTGGACTATTTTAGTTAGTCAACCAAAAAAGTTACTATAATTATTACAGACAGACAAGTTGGCTTTTTGTTCTTTACTGTAGACATGTGTTTTATGCCTTCCCAAGATTGGCTCACCATAAACCTTTTCTCCATGCACATGTGATAACTGGTTGGTCATCTCAACTCAAAGTTTTCCTTATGCGCCATTAAAGCAGTGGTTCACAAACTCTGGGGTTTGCCCCATGGAAGGGCATAGAGTAGTAGCAAGGGGGGCTCCATAACATCTTGAAAGTGATTTGAGGTGAAAAATATATTTTCTGTCCTCGGTTTTACCAGAAGTGTGGCCTGATGGACCTCAGGGGTGGGGTTTCAAAGCTACAGAAATCCTTGTGGGATGACCAGTCGACACAGAAACACATGAAGAAAAGTCGTATGGCAAGCCAAGTGGTCAAAACTGAAAAGGCAAAGTAGATGTCTCCATGGGAAAGAGCAAAAATTTCCCATACAACTTGTTTAAACGCCCGCTGGGACCATCTGTGGAGCCTCAGCCTGACCTCCATGTTCATATCTTCATTTTCTACGAGCAGCGGATTTGGGAAACGAAATTCTTACTATTGTTTAATAAAAGAGCCTAATGAAAATACATTTATCAGCCATTTATTACAGCCATCCATTTCTCCGAATACCTCTGTGTTAATATTTAGAGGAAAAAAGTAATCCTTTCAGCTATTAGAAGCTTTTCTTTCACTTTGGCTGCCTAATCTGTTATATAAACATCAGGGTAGAGTTTCTCCCAGGCTCCTTGCAAAAAAAAAAAAAATCTAATGCACCCACCGAGTTAATGGAAAGTCCTACGACAAAGTCTAAATTGGAAACATTTACCATACAGGAACTCGCAGGTTTAGTCTCCATTTTGAATTTGTAAACATTCTGTCAAGCGGCAGATAGTAAAATATTTGTATTGGGCGCATTGGCCTCCAGGAAACAGGAATCTTTCATTATGGCTTAAATCATGGGGGTCAACCCGGCGTTCCCAATAGTGAATGACTACAAGTACCAGCATCCTCCAAAGGGACAATGGAAGATTGTAGAGAGACACATGTTTAATATCCTTGGGTTGACTGGGTTTCAGACTGGGTGGAATGGAGAAATCTTCAGCAAGATCAGTGCAAATGGCATCAACCATATCATGTACAATTGCCTATCCACTGCCTGTAATATATTGGGTCTACATACAGGCACACTATGATGGCAGTTTACAGGGGGCGGGGCAGGAAGTCTGTGACTGAAGACATGGGTGGGACTAGAATACTCTGATGGCAGCTTACAGTGAGTGGGGCAGGGAGTCTGTAACTCAAGTAGTGGGTTGGAGTAGATCAGTAATGACGTAGGTACATTAATATGAAGGGCATTGTACTCTATGGTGTTGATAGATGAGAAATAGAAGGAGCTTTAAAGCAGACCAACTGGAAATTGGAATATCTGATAAAGAAATGCGTTGCCTATATGGGAATTCTTGGCTAATGTTGTGCTATACAGTAGATACAGTAAATTCGTAATTGACTGTGCCCCAATCCAGCAGACCCACCACATGGACGGCCTTGCCAGCACATTGCTGCTGCTGCTTCCAACCTAAATATGTTACAAATTGCTTCTAAAAACAGCAATTTTACTGAATATATTATAGCAGATGTAACCACTAAAGCATCTGAATTATAACAACATTATGTTCCATTGAAACAAAGGCTCTGCTAAATATTCTGCAGGCAATTTCAAAGTCCGTCTTGCTAATTATATGGCAGCCAAACGACTTTTCCCTAAACTGGGCCAATCTGCTGTGTCTAACATCAAGTTTCCACTTGGAATTAAATCAAATAGAGAAAAAAAAAAATTATGAATCCCACCGTTAGTTCAACTGCCAAAGGGGCTAACGAAATGTAATATTAGCCAAACTAGATGTGATGCAATTAATCCAAAATACAAACAGAAGTAGGGTTCTGCTAACACAAAACAAAAGCAAGGCTGCTCCACCGCCTTCTGCCAAAAAACTGAAGCGCTTTGTAGTAATGTCAAAAAATCTCATTTTTTACGCTTCAATTCTTTGTGATAATATCACAGAGAAGAAATCGTAGTATTCACTAAATTAGAGAAGTAGTCAAGGCACAATTAATAGATAGATAGATAGATAGATAGATAATGGATGGGTGAATAGATGATGGATGGATGGACAGATAGATGATATAAAGGGGCAAATTCACTAAGGCGCGAAGCGTTAATTCGCTAGCGTTTGGCATTTTCGCTACTGCGCAAATTCACTATGAACGCTGGCGTAGTTTCGCTAGTGTTACTTCGCAACCTTACGCCAGGTGGATTTTCGCTAGCGACGAAACTACGCAAATTCACTAACGCGCGCAGTGTACTGAACGCTACCTTTTACGCTAGACTTCCTTCGCCACCTCAGACCTGGTGAAGCGCAATAGAGTAGATAGGGATTGTTTAAAAAAAAGTCAATTTTTTTTCTAAGTCCCAAAAAACGCTGGCGTTTTTTCTACATGATGGGTGATAGGCTGAAAAAGATCGAAAATTTTTTGGGGCTCCCCTTCCTCCCCCCTACATTTCCTGACTCATGGCAACTTACCTAGACAGTGGGCACATGTGTGGGGCAAAATAAAATTTTTATTTGCTGATTTAAAGGTTTTCTAGGCATTTGTAGTGCTGATACGTATTCCTCCATTGAAATTTGAATTTCGCGCCGTATGCAAATTAGCCTTCGCTAGCGTAACTTCGCTTTATATAGCGCATCAACGCTAGCGCAACTTCGCAACCTTACGCTACCCCTGTGCGCAACTTCGGATTTTAGTGAATTTGCGGAGCCCTGGCGAAACTACGCCTGGCGAAGTGCGGCGAAGTTGCACCTGGCGCAACTTCGCATCTTAGTGAATTTGCCCCATAGAGAGATAGATAGATAGATAATGGATGGGTGAATAGATGATGGATGGATGGAAAGATAGATGATATATAGAGAGATAGATAGATAGATGGATGGATGGATGGATGGATGGATGGATGGATGGATGGATGGATGGATGGATGGATGGATGGATGGATGGATGGATGGATGGATGGATGGATGGATGGATGGATAGATAGATAGATAGATAGATAGATAGATAGATAGATAGATAGAAAGATAGATAGATAGATAGACAGACAATAGATGGATGGGTAGACGATGGGTACCCTCTATTGTAAAATAAAAGGGTAACAGAAGTCACAGAGGGCTTCCAAGACTATAAGTAACTCTGAAGTGACTTCTAACATCTAAACTCATCCTCCTTTAAAAGGGGGTACAAGTTTCAGTGAGTCATGTGACACAAATGACATAAGCCATAAGCTCCGATTATAACTGATGACATCACTAAACACTGTTTATAAAGATATATTTTACAGGAAGTTCATGGAGCTTATGTATTCCAAGGATATGTTTCCTTAAGTCACTCTAGACCCTGCCTCTTTTACCCAAACATATTTCATATACACAACACACAGGCTCATTCATATGTATCCATGTGGTCTATTTATCATGCACTAATTAGAGGCAAATGCTGAAAATCTATTTGTCATTCACTGCTGGGAGATTTGCTAATAAAACACAAGATTGATTTCAGCTGAAAAGAATAAAACACAAAAAGACATGAAGAATTGTATCTTAGATAAATGCTTTTCTTGAGAGGCAAAGCTGTTAACCTCTCCCATAAAGCACTAATGCATAATTGTCCTGTCACTTAAACCAGTCATTAAGAGAGTGGCCTTATAAACAATGTTACTTTATGCTCCATCCTTCCCGAATGTGTAGCGTTTGCTAAGTGCAGGACTAGATAAAGAGAGTCTGGAGATATATTTAGGGACGGACACTGGTTTAGCTCTTTCCAAGGTCAACACAATCAAATGAAATATGTTCCAGGTTTGGCCAAATATGGTCTCGTGTATTTGTGATTTTGCAATAAGTCAGCCCACGGCCAGAAGAACAGCAACATCAACCCTTTCTCTTAATTGCTGTTTTCTTAATCTTCATGACCTTGAATATTCAAGTTTAGGTCCTGTAGGAGGCAACGGCGCTCAATGTGATGACAGATCTTGTCTAAAAAATATTGGAAATGCTGTTAACCTACAGTGAAAAGAAGCAAAGATAAATATATAAATCTGAATTCAAGATTTAAGAATTCAAGATTCAAGATACAGTCTTGAAGGGTTTTGTAAGACCCGTCACTTAAAACCAAGTGTTAACCTGTTCTAATTCCTTATATTCCTTAAAGTGGCTGAGCTTGAAAAAAAAATTCATCAAGGTAATTATCAATTACCAAGACAGTTGCATTGTTTTCTTTGCCACCAAAGTCCACCAGTGACTCAAACTTAGGGACAGAGGTTTTTGGTGGAGACTGATAAGACAAGTGTGACTAAAACCAGAGCTCCAACTGTTTAAGACTAGACTTTCTTCCCTCCTGGCTTCCATGTTTGTATGGTTATGGACCCATATGGGCAGTCCTTTCGCTAAGTGTCTGAGATCAGTCTTTTAGTGTTTCAAAGGACTTGAGGCTCAGGGGAACCATGTGTCTGTGTTATGCAAAAAGTCTACTGTGTGAGCTATAGACTCATTCCCTAGGTGTCTAAGATCCAGCAATAAGTGCTCCGCCTTAGAAGAACCATACAGTATATATATAATGTAGATGTATTTTATTGGCCTTAAGTCACTGGATATAAACCTAATTAAAAACTAGAAGCTGGACTCCTCTCATCTGCTAACAGTGTAGAACTGGCCCACAGGGATACCAGGAAAACTCCCGGTGGGCCCAGGTGTCAGTGGGCCCACCTGCTTCTAAGCTTTTGGCCTATGTTATGGCCATTCCCTAATTCTATGAGAACAAAGAGGCTAAACAGATGGAATAATAGATTATAGTATGTAAAGAAAAGAGACTAGGAGAATAGAGGCTGAGTGAGGTGAGACAGAATAATAGCACTAATAGCAAGTGGGCCCCTGGTCTAAGTTTTTTTTGGTAGGTCCCTGATATCCCTGTCCGACGCTGTCTGCTAATTTGACCCCTTGGGAGGGAAGTGCCAGAATCTTCTATGTAAGAGGTGGAACTGCTGGAATAAGACACATAAATGAGCTCTTCCCTAATTCCCCCCTATAACTCTGCAACCTTGTATTTTTCTCATCACCTGACATCTCCATCCCAATCATTTTTCCATTATTTTCAATTACTTCTCCCTCCCAAACATACATGAACATTCCTTTCAAGTAATTCCTCACATATGTTCAAACAGTGAGGAAACGTTTGACCCAAAGCCAACATCTATCCTTAGCTAGAAAAACAGTGCGATCATTATTGACTCCTTCTGCCCCGACATAGTAAATTCTACTTAGAAAAATGTTTCGTCATCTAGAACCTTGACATCCTTAAATATCGCCATCCACCCGGGCACAGAAATATCTCGTGGAACGGACTTGTCTAGAGAAACTGAAATATTCACAACGAATTTTTTTTTTTAAAAAAATGAAATTTTTAAGCTTTTTAAGCTTTTTAGAAGACCAAAAATATTGGAAAGTTTTAGGTGACTAGCTCAAAGAATACAAAGTGAGGGGGAAAAGTTTCGGAAATGTATTAAAGAATGATTGAATAGTTAAAGAATACTTGAAATTCTCTCGAAAAATCCAAAGATTTTTTTATTTTGTAAAATATAAAAATGTATGTATTTTTATAAAGAAACCTGATCCATAAAAATAAGTGTGGGGAAAAATTTGCACATGATTACAAAAACTATAATTGTGATGAAAGACCCAATGGAGTCAATATCCTTGATTTTTAATAAATAAATCAGCCCCCAAGTGAGAAGATCCTCCAGAAGAGAATAGCCTGGCTTCTGAATGTCCTTATCAAACACAACTTGCTACATAAGGATGTCTCGACTGAGAACAAATAAGCAGTTTCCAAACATTTTTCTCCCTCTAAGAAGTGCTCCATCATCCTTTCGTTTGGCTTTAAACATCTCATTAGGACTGTGTATTCTCCGACTCTCACAGCCAGGAAAAATAAAATCTTTTGACGGATTTGTCTTCTTGGGAGAGGAGATACAGACTGTGAGTAGAAATAACGCCTACCAACCCTGAAACAAAGTAAACCTCTTCAGCACTGAAAAACCCTGGGCAGATGTCCTTTCAAGCCAACGTTGAACTCTCGTTCAACCAGAGGGCAGGCCAATAGATCGAAAACAAATAGCACAGAGCTCTTGCCCAGTCCTGAACAATGCAGACACATAATTACTTCAGAACTTAAAAACCTTGTTGTTTTTCTAAGACCAATTTGATGTTTAAACAACGTACAAGGCGCCATGTGTTGGAGCCAATATTCAGCTCAACGTCAATCTGGTCTCTGAAGAATTTCATTAACTTGCTCTAATTCAAAAGTGGTTTCACCAAACCATTAAAAATGTGTGTTTTGGAGAATAACAGTCGGGAAAGCGAGGTCCAACGTTATTGATGATGTTTTTGTAATCTGCTGGAAGCCGTTCTCTGCCATCGTAGGACGCTCTTTTGTTTCTAACTTCCAAATGGGGCAAATTAGTATGAAATTGCTTGGAAACAATGAAAAACAAAGGCAACCTTGGTAGTTAAGATGTTACTGCTTCTGTAAATTTCCTTAACGTCTAAATGAGACAAGTGATCGCTAACTCCCAGAAGATGTCAATTTTGGTTGCTAAAACACTGTTTAACATTCCTTAACATCTCCCCCCCCAACTTTGTCACCAAGTTTTAGATTTCCCTTCTCAAATTTTGTTCCTTTCAAAGTAGTCCCTTTTAGCAAGCCAGATCACGGGAGGCATTTGTTAGTAACTGTTAATGCCGTCTGCCAAACAAAAACTCCCTGAGGGGGATGTGACCACCTAGTGACCTCAAAAATTGTTTGAACAATGTGAAAAATATCTGCCTCTTGTAGGAAACGGCAATTTTTAAAGCTCTCTAGTACAGATAAACGCAGGCCTCGTTTGCTTGTTTCCGATTTCAGTTTCTTGAAACCCACCCCAATCTAAATAAATGAATGTTGACGCTAAAAGAAAACTTCGGAGCTCCAGCTTTGAGTTCCCAAACAGCTTTTTTTTTTTTTCATTTTTCCCGAAATGTGAACTCGAGGTGAAAGGAGGATGGGTAATATAAAGCCACCAATTCCCTAATTGACTCAAAACTGGAAGCGTTTGCCAGATACAGAACTAATTTGGCTTGGAGAGCTCCTTGAAGTGTACAAATGGTAATCCTATCAACACGATGACAAGCTAAGTGTTTGGAAGTTCATAATCATCGAGGTTTCACAACAATTTCGCTATTATACACTGCGAAGCTCTAGAATAGCAGAAAGGTAATTATATATCTGGTGTTTTCTACTGAAATGGTTTTAGGTTGCCAGCGGGTGCTCCACTCTCTGTTTATGTCATTTCCTTTACAAAAACATTAGTGAGTTTCAAATAAATTACAAAAATTGCAGGCCTGATTCAACAGAAATCAGACAGAACTATTTATATATATATATATATATATATATATATATATATATATATATATATATATATATATATATATATATATATAGTTCAATACAGGATTGATGACTGAAAGGGAATGTGAAGGCAAAAAAATTAAATCCTATTTTTACTTTTTTTAATGAAAAATAAACCTCTCTCTCATATACTTTAATTAAAAAAATGTCTACCGTTTTAATAATAAACCTAACTGTATTCAATGAAATTCCCCCTTCATTTACTTGCTCTGACTGCTGTGGATAGGAAACTTCAGACAGTCCCTAACTGCTCTGCAGGGAAAGGATCATACTTTCAAACAGCAGGGGGGGCCCCCCGCCTTACTTCCCAGAACTCAAGCAGCTTTGTTTGTTTCCCTGTAGAGCAGCCGGCGACTGTGTAGAGGTTTGTATCCACAGTAGTCAGAGCAAGTAAATGAAGGAGGAATTTCACTGCATATAGTCATGTTTCTTATAAAAAACACTACAGATTTATTATTGGGGATAGGTTTCTTTATCAGTTAATAAAGTAAAAATCGGATTTTATTTTTGGCTTTACATCCTCTGTTTCCAACTCCAGCTGCAGGGACAAAGATCATGGAGCCAGATTTAAACAGATAAACTGGGATTCTATTTGGAGGATTTTTTATGCTGCAGCCACTGGTTCTGCCGTGTTGTATAAACAATCCAAAAACTATAAAATCCACATTAGATTACATGACAACACAGGACCCAGTGCAGTCTGTATATTCTGATTATTAATCAGTCTTGTTGTATCGGCTTCTGGCAGATATTATTTGACTTGTGCTGTTTTGATCATTTATGACGATCCCTAAGCAGCCCAGACCACACTGAGCATGTGCACAGTCTTGGTCTTGCAAAGATGTATAACCCAGTTACAAGATGGAGACCCCCTGTGGCCAACTTTGAAAGCATAAATCATTTGTTTGATTAGGCTTGTGGTGCAGTAAGTTCATGTTTATGTTTAGTATACAAAATACAGCATTTCTAGCCTTATTCTATTTTAGACTTTAGTTTCCCTTTAAAGGAGAAGGAAAGACCTTTTTACTTGGGGGTGTAAAAAGTTAGGCAGCCTCAAGTGATCGCATTTACTTACCTGATACCATGAGCCAGTGCTCCTTTCAGGAGAAAACTGCACCGGCCTGGGGTTATTCCAGCGAACACCACTGAGCTTCTTCTTTCCTCAAATGCGCAGTTGAACAAAATAGTTGGCTTTTTCGTTAAAGCTTGGCTTTTTGCTCATGCGAGAAGAAAGAAGAAGCCTGGAGGAGTTTTTCTCCTCATAATGTGATCACTTGGGGGTGCCTAACTTTTGGCACCCCCAAGTATAACAGGACTTTCCTTCTCTTTTAAAGGGATTCTGTCATGATTTTTATGGTGGTGTTTTTATTTCTAAATGACACTGTTTACATTCCTGAACCAGCAAGTGTATTTAGTTGTAATATTGGTGTGTAGGTGCATCACAGGTCATTTCGCCTTGTCATGTGCTTTTAGTAAAAGCCAGCACTTCATTATGGAGCTGCTTTCAGATAAACTATTGTTTCTCCATCTCAATGTAATTGGAGGAGTCACAATGGGACCTGGATTTTACTATTGAGCGCTATTCGTATATCTACTAGGGAGCTTTTATCTTGTGTCAAAGAGCTGTTATTTGGTTACTGTCCCATTGTTCTGTTGATGGGCTCAGGGTAGGACTGGGCCAGAGGGACACCGGAAAAAAACCCGGTGGGCCCCAGCCTTCATGGGCTCCTGCTGACCCAGACCTGCTCCACTGATGGTCTGTGCCGCAGTTCATCAGCGTTCGCACATGCGCATGGAGTGGAATTATGGCATTCGCCCATGCACACGATGGAGGTGGGGGCTGATGAGAGAGTTTAGAAGTCAGAAGGGGGGCCCCAGTGGGCCGCTGTCCCGGAAGGCCACGATGCTCCAGTTCGACCATGGGTGGGCTGCTGGGCGGGGGGGAGAGAGGGGGTGGTATCACTCCAACTTGCAGTGCAGCAGTAAAGAGTAACTGAAGTTTATCAGAGCACAAGTCACATGACTGTGGGCACCTGGGAAACATGTCTAGCCCCATGGCAGATTTCAAAATTAAATATTAAAAAAATATGTTTGCTCTTTAAAAAAACATATTTCAATGCAGAAGTCTGCTGGAGAAGCACACTTAAAAGGGTTGTTCACCTATGAACTTTAAGCATGTGTTCGAGAGTGATGTTCCGTGACAATTTGCAATTGGTTTTCATTTCTTATTATTTGTGGTTTTTGATCAGCAGCTCTCCAGTTTGCAATTTCAGAGATCTGGTTGCTAGGGTCCAAATTACCTAGCAACAAAAAGAAGCTATAGCAATATGTTTGTAGCTTTACAGAGCATTTGTTTTAAGATGGGGTCAGCGACCCCCATTCAAAAACTGGAAAGAGTTAGAAGAAAAAAGCAAATAATTCAAAGACCATTAAAAATAAATAATGAACACTAATTCAAAAAAAGTTGCTTAGAATTAGCCATTCTATAACATACTAAAAGTTAACGTAAAGGTGAACCACCCCTTTAACTGATACATTTAGGAAAAAAAACATGGTTTCTCATGACAGAATCCCTTTAAGGATCAATAGAAGAGAGAGAGAGAGACAGAGAGAGACAGAGAGAGACAGAGAGAGAGAATTAGAAGGCTGCAAGATTGCACCCATGAAAGTGTAATACATATATTGTTATGTTATACTTGATTTATTATAAGTTTCCCTTCTGGAAATGGTTGGACCGGATAGCAAAAAAACTTAAAATAGGCAAAAATGACCAAACCCCCTTTGCTTATATACAATTCATAGGTCTTTCTTCAGCTGAGCTTACAGTCCACAAACAGACAAATTCCACAATTTATGAAGGTAGTAAAGAATCCCCCCAGACTCCCAGGGCCGTGTCTGTTTTCCTGACAAACAGTCCAGCAGAATATACGACACTTGCGTTATCACAGCCAGAGGCCCTGCTTCTTCCAAAGAGCAAATATTACGGAGCATCTCCAAACATGGAAACATTGTCCCAACACTGGTTATTATATGTCAGTACATCAGGGTCTTCAGGTTCTTATTATGGATTCATTGATAGTTGTAACAGCAGAGGGAACTTCTACCCCAATCCAGAAGGAATATCTGTACATGTCGTCTTAGTCCATTGTCTAATTCTCCACAATCTGCTGCCATAGGTGCATCACAGCCCACAGAGCACTCATATCCCAACATTACACCGTCTGCTCTTCCCATAGGACACAATCTCCCCCAAACATCAACTGCAGTCAGCAGCTAGTCTAGTAACTCATTGAGAGCCCAACGGAACCTTGGGAAACTCAGTAGGGGTCATTTACAAAGAGTCCAGCAAGAAGTGCAAGAATTCCAAGGGGTCCAAGAGTGCACCATTGACAATCATGTAGACAGCACTTGGGATGTGGAAAAACTCTGCATATCAGCTTAATAAGAAAGAACCGAGTCCCACTGCACCCTGTGTCCAACACTCCCTAACTTGTGCCTGTCACAATGAAAAGGAAACAGATATGAAGCAGGAATCCTAAATTCCTTCCACCCATAAATACAGTACATTTCAACATGCTGGACCCCTTAAGGCTATCGACTAGATGGGTATAGGCCCATACCAAGTAAGTGCCAATCATATACAGGCTAAGGTAATAATACATGAGTGATACTCAGAGTTCCCTGTATAACTCAGCCTGCAGCCTTGTGTCTTTATATGGTCACAGAACCCCTCAGTGACTTCTAATATCCTTATCATTTACAGTAGGGGGTACATTATCCCTTATAATACATGAGTGATACTCAGAGTTCCCTGTATAACTCAGCCTGCAGCCTTGTGCCTTTATATGGTCACAGAACAACCCCTCAGTGACTTCTAATATCCTTATCATTTACAGTAGGGGGTACATTATCTCTTATAATACATGAGTGATACTCAGAGTTCCCTGTATAACTCAGCCTGCAGCCTTGTGCCTTTATATGGTCACAGAACAACCCCTCAGTGACTTCTAATATCCTTATCATTTACAGTAGGGGGTACATTATCCCTTATAATACACGAGTGATACTCAGAGTTCCCTGTATAACTCAGCCTGCAGCCTTGTGCCTTTATATGGTCACAGAACAACCCCTCAGTGACTTCTAATATCCTTATCATTTACAGTAGGGGGTACATTAACCCTTATAATACATGAGTGATACTCAGAGTTCCCTGTATAACTCAGCCTGCAGCCTTGTGTCTTTATATGGTCACAGAACCCCTCAGTGACTTCTAATATCCTTATCATTTACAGTAGGGGGTACATTATCCCTTATAATACATGAGTGATACTCAGAGTTCCCTGTATAACTCAGCCTGCAGCCTTGTGCCTTTATATGGTCACAGAACAACCCCTCAGTGACATCTAATATCCTTATCATTTACAGTAGGGGGTACATTATCCCTTATAATACATGAGTGATACTCAGAGTTCCCTGTATAACTCAGCCTGCAGCCTTGTGCCTTTATATGGTCACAGAACAACCCCTCAGTGACTTCTAATATCCTTATTATTTACAGTAGGGGGTAGATTACACCATGTGCAACACATGGAGAGCTGGAAGTTTGATGTGCTTTACAAAAAGGCAGCTAATTTTTACTCTTAACGAGCAATTAATCAGGAAGTCCTTCTCTGTGCAGACAGTTTATAAAAGGACTAATTGACAGCAGAGATTAACAGATCACTGATAAGACCAGTAACTTCTGAAAGCAATAAGTTCCGTATTCCATTGAGTCTCTATTTTCAGCCACAAACACAATGCTGTGTCACATTACTGGGGCTCTAACACTCAGCAGCTCTATATTGGCTGCCAATTAACCTCTGGGAGCGATAACATCTTTCCCCATAACCATATCTGTGCTCTTTTGTTGTTGTTGTTGTTGTGAGTCCATCTGATAACACATCAATGAGAGAGTGAGAGAGGTGCAATGTATTTGGATCCCATGTTGGATGATGAAGTGAAGAAAAGACACAATATTTGTATATAAAATTATATATAATACTTTTTTTTTACTAATAAAAATATAAAGATTACAATTTGGCACTACGTTTAGGGGAGGGTACGAGTCAGTGGGGTCTCAGCATCAGCTACGTTAAAGCATCAGTTAAGAAAAGCATAAAGGACATAATATTGTGTAACAACAATTGGATATTTTCAGTGCATAGATCAGGAATCGGTTTGTCTCTGGGGGGATTCTGTGAATTTTAGTTCAGCTGTACGAGTAGGGCTGTGCTTTTCAAACTCCCTCCAAGAGCTGAGCAAAAAACACTAAAAAATAAGGAGGCACTTGGCCCCAGGTCCCATTAGCTCATAACAAGGTTACAGATATATAGAAACATTGGGGTAACAGTCACCCTGCTATAGTTCCAGGGGTACCCAGGGTACAAATAAACACTCACCCCAAATCTCCCCCTAACTGACCTTCAGACTGGGCCCCCTTAGCTCATAACAAGGTTACAGATATATGGAAACATTGGGGTAACAGTCACCCTGCTATAGTTCCAGGGGTACCCAGGGTACAAATAATCACTCACCCCAAATCTCTCCCTAACTGACCTTCAGACTGGGCCCCCTTAGCTCATAACAAGGTTACAGATATATAGAAACATTGGGGTGTCACCCTGCTATAGTTCCAGGGGTACCCAGGGCACAAATAAACACTCACCCCAAATCTCCCCCTAACTGACCTTCAGACTGGGCCCCCTTAGCTCATAACAAGGTTACAGATATATAGAAACATTGGGGTGTCACCCTGCTATAGTTCCAGGGGTACCCAGGGTACAAATAAGCACTCACCCCAAATCTCCCCCTAACTGACCTTCAGGCTGGGCCCCCTTAGCTCATAACAAGGTTACAGATATATAGAAACATTGGGGTGTCACCTGCTATAGTTCCAGGGGTACCCAGGGTACAAATAAGCACTCACCCCAAATCTCCCCCTAACTGACCTTCAGACTGGACCCCCTTAGCTCATAACAAGGTTACAGATATATAGAAACATTGGGGTGTCACCCTGCTATAGTTCCAGGGGTACCCAGGGTACAAATAAGCACTCACCCCAAATCTCCCCCTAACTGGCCTTCAGACTGGGCCCCCTTAGCTCATAACAAGGTTACAGATATACAGAAACATTGGGGTAACAGTCACCCTTCTATAGTTCCAGGGGTACCCAGGGCACAAATAAGCACTCACCCCAAATCTCCCCCTAACTGACCTTCAGACTGGGCCCCCTTAGCTCCCCCAAACTGATCATTAGATTAACCTTTCATATATTTCTGACAAAGGAGAAAACATTCACCCAAAACCTTTACCCAACTGGCCATCCACTTCTTTGGATCATCCCGAGGGCGGCAGTTGGGCAGAGACAATGAAATGAAATGATTCTTTAGGACAGAGACTACAGGAAGTTCTGAGCACATTTTTGGATGCTGAGAGACAAAGCAGCTGGGTCACTTTAAATCTCTATCATTACAAGTGGAGTTTAAGGTCAAGTTAAACATAACAGGTCCCTGATTCCCACCGGGCGAAGATTAAAGACTAAACAAAACGCAATGGGCTGAAATATGAAGGTTTCTGCAGCAGAACAGCGAGAGGGGGAATAAAAAATTAGAGTTGAGGGAGCAGGTTGATGGTCGTGTCATAAAAATGTGTTTTTATTGCTTTCAATAGGTAATTCGGCAGCAGTGCCAAACGCAGCTCTGGTTCCCATTATTCACTTGACTGACGCGTTCAGGTTTATTCGGGGTTATTACAAATAATGTAGATCGCTGCTCGTATGAATCACGTCCCTAGATTAAAAAAAAAACATATCTAATTTGTCATTTTCATTTTGGCAAAAAGCCCTTCATTAGCTCCTTCTAAAAATCAGCATTCCCCCATTTATCCACCCGAAAGAAATGCAGAAATAAATCCAGATCCTATCTCTATTTGTGGCAGATTTATAGGAAGAGATAAATCCCATAATCGCCGGGAAATCTTTCCAGCAAAACGTAAGTTCTCTATGAATGCAGTTTATTTCCACAAGGATGTGCATGGTGAGTACATCCAAGGAGGACTGCACTGTCCATGAAGACAAAGACATTATCCTGGCTCCTTTAGACTAAGGCTCTCCAGCTGCTGTTGGACTACAACAACCATCATCCCTAGAGGCTAAAAAAAGCCAGAGGGTTTCCATTGTTAGGCTGAAGACTCTTACACACTGAGAGTTCCCTTAGAAACTAATAGTAAGCCTAGAATGCAACAAAGAGACAATAAGGAGCAACTGAATTAATAAGGGGAATGTTGGCCATGCTGAGAAAGGATAGGATCAGATTGATAACTTCTGTAAATTGATAGGCCATAATAAGCCGACAGACTTTCCAAGAGGAGACAGAAGCAGCTGGAAGGAGGACCAACATTGACAAATTCATGGAAGAACTCAGGTTGTGTTGGCAGATAGAGTAGATGGCTTCCAGGAAGAGTTGGATTCATTAGCAAAGCAGGGTCATACTATACATGTTGTCCAGCCTTGGGCCAAGCTACGATTCCGTGTCCGAGCTCATTTCATACTAGGCAGAAGGTCAGTGGGCAGGGCACATAGGGAGCAGGCAGCAGTTATGGAGATACAACAGGCAGCAATAGGTGGGTAAACTGCTAAATTGTGAGCTTTCTATGAAATGAACGGCCAATGTTTGATTATGTCACATTTTCACCTTGAAAAATTTGGAGATCATATTAAAGGGGAAATGCGGAGGGGAAATGACATTGTGAGAGAAACTAAAGATGGCGGCAGAAGAGGAGGAACATTGTGTTTTTAGCAGAAGAACAACAACAAACGTGTGTACATTTGGGGAGCTGTGTACTGTGGCCAGTGTAACAATTTACGAGGGGTTTAAGCTTTAGCCAACTTCAAAGCTTTCCAGCTCCACCTGTACACTTTTATGCCATGGAAAGAACCACTGCCAATGTATGCAGTTGCCCTGCTTTTTTAAATCAAGGAGGGTCCATCTGAACTTCTAGTATCACTGCGAAGATCTGGATCTTCTGCAGTGCCCAGTGGGTTGATTTCAGTTCCAGAGTATGTGGCTTTATGTTTGGGATCTTTTCTTTTAATGTAGCCAGACCATGCCTGTGCTCCACATCTAACCATGGGATTCACTCAGGCCATGCTCCAAGTCTAAATGTGGGATCCGCTCGGGCCATGCTCCACGTCTAACTATTGGATCCACTAGGGCCATGCTCCACGTTTAACCATGGGATCCGCTCGGGCCATGCTCCACGTCTAACTATTGGATCCACTAGGGCCATGCGCCACATTTAAACATGGGATCCGCTCGGGCCATGCTCCACTTCCAACCATGAGATCTACTCGGGTCATGCTCCACGTCTAACCATGGGATCCGCTTGGGCCATGCTCCACGTCTAACCATGGGATCTACTCAGGCCATGCTCCACGTCTAACCATGGTATACACTCGGGCCAAGCTCCATGTCTAACCATGGGATCTGCTCAGGCCATGCTCCACGTCCAACCATGAGATCCCCTCGGGCCATGCTCCACGTCTAACCATAGGATCTGCTCGGGCCTCACTCGCGTGTAACAAAAGAAATCCAGAGTAAGGGTGCAGGAGCAATGCTGTCGTTCTTCTATACAGCTCACAACAGAAAAGCATGGAGGTACAAAATATTTTTGGTTAGCTATTCTCTAAGTTTAGAGAGCAAAGTGAATAGTGGGGTTCCTATTTCCTATTAATATTATTATTATTCTAATAGAGGAGATGAGAAGCGGAAGGAAAGGTAAATATCACAGACTGCCGGGCTTCGGAGATCTGCAAAGTTCTCACCTTACAAACACACAGGGAAGTCTGGAAATTGACTTGAGATTCAGAGAAAGAAAAACCTGCTCATTTGCAAAGCCGCACATTCACGTCTGTCATCGGATCCGCTGCACAGGGTCACACACCCCATTTGGATGTCGTAGCCACAATACTGCGGAGATCCCTCATGTTAAGTCTCCTCTGTAACTGATCCAGCAGCCGCCCTGTGCCGTTCTCTCCCTGTCTCTCCACACTAAGATTCCTCCATTCTCATTATATACATATTATATTCATATTATTCTCACTAAACCCTACTCCTCACATCCAATAACTGCAGAGAAATAAAGGTGATGACAGGGCAAAACAGCACTTGTGCAACAGGTTAATCAGGGTGATATTCATAGGAACCAGGGTATTATATAAACACGGGGCAGCTGCACATGAGGAATTGTAAATCACTTCTCATTTTAAATGAAGAATTTATTCCCTCTTTCAAATGTCCCATTGATACAGCACTTACAGTACCTTTATTGGTTGCCCGAAATCTACCCCTCTCTAATATACACACGGGAAATTCTTTGGTGCAGAATGCTTATGTACATGGAGAATCATTCATCAGCCCAATACAATGTTTCAGGCACAACAACAAAAATGACAGTTTTATTCTAGTTCTCCTTTATACCTTCTCCTCTCAAGCCTTCCTCGATGATGATAGATCAAACCTTTTGGCACTTGGTAAAACAAGGGACATTGGGTCAAGTCTCTGGCATCTCAGGACTTCTCCAAGTGATGTAAACACTACTGACAAAAACACAATACATTGTAGAGGTATCCCCAGTATCAGAAGTGCCCCAAAATGGTTGGAGATCCACTTTAACAACAAATATGACATTTCAGGCTGAGCAACACTGATATAACATTTATGTCATAAACTCTCTCTGTTGCTACTGCAAAATTGTCCCACTGTCAACATCGGCCCTACCATTGCCTATTGTGTCCTGTTGTCTCCATCTTGCCTTACGGTCACCATCTTGTCCTACTGTAAACATTTAGCCCTGCTGTCATCATCTGGAACTACTGTGTCCTTCGTGCCCTACTACTGCCATCATGACTTGCTGTCTGACATCTTGCCCTACTCTCCACTCCTTCCCTACTGTCTCCATTTTGTTCAGCTGTCACAATCTTATCCTACTGTCACCATCTTGCCCTACTGTCTCCATCATGGCCTGTTATCTTCATTCTGCCCTACTGTCTCCATCTCGCCATACTATCTCCATCCAGTCCTACAATCTCCATCTTGCCTCATTGTCTCCATCTTGCCCTTCTGTCTCCATCTTGTCCTTCTGTCTCTATCTCGTCCTACTGTCCCCATCTTGTCCTACTGTCTTTATCGTGGCCCTACTGTTTCCATTATGGCCTATTGTCTCCATCTTGTCATATTGTCTCCATCTTGCCCTACTGTCTCCATCTTGCACTACCGTCTCCATCATGCCCTACTGTCTCCATCATACCCTACTGTCTTCATCTTGCCCTACTTTCTCCATCTTGCCCTACTGTCTCCATCTTGCCCTACTGTCTCCATCTTGCCCTACTGTCTCTATCTTGTCCTACTGTCTCCATCTTGTCCTACTGTCTCCATCTTGCCCTACTGCCTTCATCTTGTCCTACTGTCTCCATCTTGTCCTACTGTCTCCATCTTGCCCTACTGTCTCCATCTTGTCCTACTGTCACTTTGTCATCCTGCCATCAGCATCTTGCCATACTGTAGCCATACTGTAACCATACTGTAACCCTGCTGTCATCTATACTATACCTGCTCTTTTGAGGGGCCCAGAGCTGCCCCCCCATATCTAGACCATCCTAATAACAGCTTTGCTTGGATTGGCAAAAGAAACCTCACAGAACAAAATGTATTTGCAGGAATTCTCTGTACAGCGGGAACGGAAAGCTTGTCTTCCCACATGGGAGTCAATTTCCATCTTCTTCATCAAGTTGATAAACATATATACTAATGTAAGAGATCTCCATTCAATAATGGACCAATTAATAATCTGCATTCTTTATAGTAAATGCCACAAAGGGATTTTTCACAGCCCTTTATGAAACACTTCATAGCACTGGTCCGTTCTTGAGCCTAAGCTCTATTATACTGGACCATTAGCGGCATAATCTGCAGCCACATATAAAGAGAAGTGAGAGGGAACATTCCGGGCAGCTCATAAAACTCAGCAATCCAATAACGTTCCTCACATTTGCAATCAATAAAAATATATTGAATTTGTTTCTCTCTTAGGCAGTGACAATGTGGAACTTCAATACCCCACTGATATAGGGTAGAGGAGAAAGCTTAATGGCTTTAGGCCCTGAATGCCAGAAGGCCCCCTAGGGCCTTCAAGGATGGACAGCCTGAAGTCATCTGGATGTTGTACTGCAACTCTCAACATGCCATTGAAAGTCAAAGGCAGCTGTAGGACTGCAGAATGGACACCCCTAACTTAAACATTCCCCCCATTCACCTCAGATTGGGGATCTGCCTTCCTGATTGCTCAGTCGCCTCCTCTTTAATATCACCCACCCCAAAGAGAATACATTCTGATGCTTCATTCATACAGAAAACACACACCTGTCATCAGTTTGCAAGGAAGGATGGAAATTGTGTAGAATTCTACTCGCAGGAAGTCAATGTGGAGAGCGGTTTTTTATAACTTTGCTCTGCTGCCAAGAGCGGATTACTTACTAAACTTATATTAAGAGCCACACATTAATGAGTCCATAAAGGAGCGGAGGGTACTGAGCCATAACAGTGCGACATGGAAATGGAGAGATATCAATCTCAAGTATGAAAAAGCAAAATGTTCTACATGTATTATTTTCTTCTTTTTTTTTTTTTTTTTTTTTACTAGAAATGGATAAAACTGAAGGCTGACTTGATCAGTGGTGGTGCCCTATTATTTGATAAAAGTAGGACTATCCTATGGAACTATGGTTAAGCAGTTTCTCAATATATGGTATGCATTTTGTCCTACCAAGGTTGGACCAAGGCTGCTAAACCCCTTAAACCCCTCTAACCCTAACCCCCCACCCCTGTCACAAAGCCTCCTCCCCCCACCCCTGCTGCAACCTCCCTCCAACCCCTGCATATGCATACCTTTTCCTTGCTATGACAGGGGCAGAAAAGGGAGGTCGGGGACAGGGGTAACGGATTCAGCCAGGAAGCAGGTCTGGGCCAGCAAGGCCCACAAGAGCCGGGGCTCAATGGGTTTTTTCCCAGTGTGTCACCAGCCCAGTCCAACCCTGAGTCCTACAGTCACCATCTTGCCCACCAGTCTCTATGTTGCCCTCCAGTCTTCATATTCTCATACTATTTCAGTCTTGCCCTATAGTCTCCAATTTGCTTTATAATCTCTATTTTGGCCTGCTGTCATGCATATTGCTCTTTTGTCTCCATAGTGCCCTAGCATGGTCCATCATCCCATAATTTCCACAGTGTCCTACAGTTTTGTCCAACAGTCTCCAACTTGCCCTAAAATCTCTATTTTTGCCTGCTGTCATCCATATTGCTCTTCTGTCTCTATAGTGCCCTAGCATGGTCCATCATCCCATAATCTCCACAGTGTCCTACAGTCTTGTTCTACAGTCTCCAACTTGCCCTAAAATCTCTATTTCTGCCTGCTGTCATCCATTTTGCTCTTCTGTCTCTATAGTGCCCTAGCATGGTCCATCATCCCATAATCTCCATAGTGTCCTACAGTCTTGCTCTCCATCTTGATCTATTTTCCACCACCTTGCTCTGCTGTACGTGATACATCTCAAGATTCCTATCTACAACTTCTGCACTGCCAGACACACAGCAGTGGATCCCCCTAACAGCAATCTGATGATAGAGAAGCATAGCAGAAATACCTACATGCAAATGATAGAGTTAGCTAGATCATGGAAAGCCAGTCTACAGAATCAACATTGAAGGGTTTGTAGACGCAATGGCGGCGAGAACATAACTCTCCCTTCTTATAAATTCCCAGGTAGGAGACGCACTGCAGCATTCATCTTCATTGACAATATGGAATTACAGAGCACTTAGAGATTAAAGAGAATGGGGGATCTCAGGTATGAAGATGGAATTAAAAAGTTTGCATTATTTACATCACAGAAGATAGAGAGTATAAGACTCTTTGGAATAATTATGTAAAAGGATTATTCAAGGACACAGGGGTTGCTTTTTACAATGAGGACCATGGACACTGTTCTATATGGTCTGTACATATGACTGTGTTTTCTGAATCACCATGGGTGACGCCTGTGAACTCCCTATGGGTGCTCCTCGATTCTGGCCAAGAGAAGGTGCTGCTCAGACCTGAGCCTTTCCAATAAGCAATGCACCAGAGTACTGCTCCCCACTTACTCTTCCATAACCTTAAGCTTTAGACTTAGAGAACTCACCACCACCCCAACAGTGAATTCCTTGTCTACAGAGATAACAGGTGATTCTATTGTGGGTCCCTCACCCAAATTGACTTCTTTATCTGCTCTACAGCTTTTATCTAAAGCTGCTACTCTCTAGTGGGGGCTTGAAAGCTTTTATTTGTTGAAGGCCTCAGAGTCAGCACCCAGGCATCATTCCTTTAAAAGCTAAATAGGGTTATAGGTGAACCCAAATGTAAAATTGTAGAGATGTGTAGAGTGCAAAGTTGAGTGGAGAGCAGAGAGTAAAGGGCAATTAATGGGAATTAACATGTGCATCTGTTTGAAAACTCACAATGACTATACCTGTACATTCCTTCACTGCATGACGGGGAAATGTCAGAGAAAATATCTGGATTCCACCAGCAAAGAATTTGCACAGTTAGGACTTAAAGGAAGATTTTGCCTTTGAAGCGTGTCCCTACATGTGACTGATGGGAAAATAATATTTGACAGTAAACTGACACCATTAAACCATCTCCTGGTTTCTTTGTACCTCAAATCAAAACATTTTCTCCTAAACATTCCAGGTGTCCAGTCGACTTCATTATTCTCTTATTGTTAACATGGCAAGCTAAGGTCAGTTAGGGGGAGATTTGGGGTGAGTGCTTATTTGTGCCCTGGGTACCCCTGGAACTATAGCAGGGTGACTGTTACCCCAATGTTTCTATATATCTGTAACCTTGTTATGAGCTAAGGGGGCCCAGTCTGAAGGTCAGTTAGGGGGAGATTTGGGGTGAGTGTTTATTTGTGCCCTGGATACCCCTGGAACTATAGCAGGGTGACACCCCAATGTTTCTATATATCTGTAACCTTGTTATGAGCTAAGGGGGCCCAGTCTGAAGGTCAGTTAGGGGGAGATTTGGGGTGAGTGCTTATTTGTACCCTGGGTACCCCTGGAACTATAGCAGGGTGACACCCCAATGTTTCTATATATCTGTAACCTTGTTATGAGCTAAGGGGGCCCAGTCTGAAGGTCAGTTAGGGGGAGATTTGGGGTGAGTGCTTATTTGTACCCTGGGTACCCC
Organism: Xenopus laevis; assembly: GCF_017654675.1. NCBI lineage: Eukaryota > Metazoa > Chordata > Amphibia > Anura > Pipidae > Xenopus > Xenopus laevis. Next base: position 151,064,439 of record NC_054377.1, on the reverse strand, counting down.
TGGAACTATAGCAGGGTGACACCCCAATGTTTCTATATATCTGTAACCTTGTTATGAGCTAAGGGGGCCCAGTCTGAAGGTCAGTTAGGGGGAGATTTGGGGTGAGTGCTTATTTGTACCCTGGGTACCCCTGGAACTATAGCAGGGTGACACCCCAATGTTTCTATATATCTGTAACCTTATGAGCTAAGGGGGCCCAGTCTGAAGGTCATTTAGGGGGAGATTTGGGGTGAGTGCTTATTTGTACCCTGGGTACCCCTGGAACTATAGCAGGGTGACACCCCAATGTTTCTATATATCTGTAACCTTGTTATGAGCTAAGGGGGCCCAGTCTGAAGGTCAGTTAGGGGGAGATTTGGGGTGAGTGCTTATTTGTACCCTGGGTACCCCTGGAACTATAGCAGGGTGACCCCCCAATGTTTCTATATATCTGTAACCTTGTTATGAGCTAAGGGGGCCCAGTCTGAAGGCCAGTTAGGGGGAGATTTGGGGTGAGTGTTTATTTGTACCCTGGGTACCCCTGGAACTATAGCAGGATGACACCCCAATGTTTCTATATATCTGTAACCTTGTTATGAGCTAAGGGGGCCCAGTCTGAAGGTCAGTTAGGGGGAGATTTGGGGTGAGTGTTTATTTGTGCCCTGGGTACCCCTGGAACTATAGCAGGGTGACTGTTACCCCAATGTTTCTATATATCTGTAACCTTGTTATGAGGGAATGGCCAGATATTGAACTGCGTGGTGGGGGAGCTTGAACTTAAACAACCCTAAAAGCCTCTGTGGTAGAGTTTACATCACTTACAGGTTACATAGTTACATTATATATTAACAATCTCAATCCAGCCCTAAACAGAGAATAGCAAAGTGAACTCCTTTTACCTGCTGGATCCAACCTCGGCACATATCTGAGTTCTCACGGCCCCCACACAGCTTCTGTTAATATACTGCTTAGAGAGGGAATCGAAATGGCAGCCCTACTGGGAACGCATTAATCTCCAAGATCAGCCCATACGCAGAAACCCAAGGAAACAGAACATAAAGAAAAAATGTAAGGGTAGTCTTTACTTAACCTGCCCATAAAACTCAGCACAAATACATTTCACTCGCAGCGCTGACCTGATGGAAAAGCCATTAAGCAAACGCCGGCAAATATACCGCCACGGTAACAAAATCGGAATGGAAAAGCCACAGAATATGAGATGTCTCAATCAGGAACGGAGCTTCGGGATAGGGGGGCCCCAACATTGCAGGATTAAACTACACATCCCAGCACCTATAGAGAGTATTGGTAAATGTTCTCTCTAACATAACTGGCCCAACAAACAGCCCTGGTCCTAAATCTTGAAAAGCAGAAAGGTAATAGTTACACCTTATTTTTCTTATAAATCATGTGGTCCACAATAAGTGGCTCTTGGAGAAAAAAATGCTCAGTGGCCTGTTAGATCTGACCCAAAATGGTACAAAATGTATATCTTTTTTTCAATATATATATTATACTAAATTCTATTTCAATAATGGCACATACAGTATTAGTATATAAAGTGTGCCTCTCTGAAATACAGTGTTATAGGAATAATGATAATAAGTCAATGAATAAATGTATAAAACCCTCTAGTTTTCCCTGCTCTATTTAAAAGGAAAAAAAAAAACGAATTTGATGAAAAAGTTTAATTTCAAAAACATTTCCACCGGGAGAAAGAGTTTTCTGATCAAGTCACACCATTGCTTTTCTTTAGTGGAAGAAAGGAAGTGATGCAACTTCCTGGACGGTTCACGACAACCCCGCCCACGAGGATCTTTGAGCTAATGTGTCAGGTTTCACTGTTTTACCCATCTCAACTCATTGGATTTGTTTTATCATACATTTTAAGACTTTTTCCCATTTTGACAACTGGCAAAAGAAGGGAAAAAAATGCTTTTGGTTGCTTGATAAAATATCCCTATGGAAAAGTTGATCAAAAAAAAAATGAAACCAAATGAATAATAAAAAAAATCTATTAAAAACCCTCCTAACCCAACCATATACTTTTCTAATGGCTGAGGTATTTAAGGTGTAATCGACATCACCTAAATAATAGGCACAGTTGGACTTGGTGATCCGGGGCCCACCAGGGATGCAAACTCAGGGGCCAAAACCCCCCTGGGGGCCCCCCGCCACCTAAGTAATAGGCACAGTTGTACTTGGTGATCCAGGGCCCACCAGGGCTGCCGCCTCAAGGGCCCACAACCCCCCCCCCCGGGCCCCCAACCCCAGCCGCAACCCCCCTGCACAAACTTTATCCATTTTACAGCTGTGATCGGGGCCATATGTGGAGGTCAGGGGACAGCACCAAGGGGCCAGAAAGCCGGTCTGTGTCGGCAGGGCCCAAATGGGCAGGTGCCCACTGGGGTTTTTTCCGAGTGTCTCACCGGCCAAGTCTGAACTTGATAATAGGTTTAAAGGAAGACAGCACCCACTGGAGGAAAACACTAATTTTGTGATTAGCTGGCAGTAGGTTTTGAAGGGATTAGGTGCAGATTTGGAAGGTTAGGCAGGTGAGAGAGGTGGGAGAAGGAATTGGGACAGATCTGGGGCAGACTGGGGGTGGGGGCTAGTGCAGAACAAACTATGAATTACAAACTGAACAGGTTAATTGGCTCCTGATGAAACTGTCTCTAGTTCCTGTGATAGAAACCTTAGATTGTAAGCTCCATTGGTGCAGGGTATGCTGGGAATAATTTTTAAAGCACTGTAGAATATGTTGGTACTCCATACACAAAGAATAATAATGAAAATGGTTTCTCAAAAATAAATCCACACTTCCGGTGTTTTTTCCAAACCTTGATAATGAACAAGGATAAGAGAGGCTTTGACTTGCCGGGATATGAACCAAGTTCCTCACAGTTTCCTAGACGCTTGGAACAAAAGAAAAGCGTTCTTAACCCCCGAGGAGATCCCTTTTGTCAAATAACTCTTAACTCCTCCAACAGAGAAGGTCGTTCAAGCCCTCTGGCCAGAAGTCTTTCTGAGGGATTTAAGGTCTTCATGACAGACAGTTGAGCATTTCGAGGTTTGTCTGGAAGGAGCCACCAACGAACTCGCTGAGGGTCTGAACACGCTTCAGGGTTAGACTTATTTTTTCCTGTGACATGTTAATTGACAAAGGTGTTTTGTGAGTTATACCATAAACATACTGAGCCCATGTTTCAATTATATTAACAGAAGAACACGATAAAATTGTTGCATCGGTCACTGGTCAGTAAAGTCAAGGTCTAAGTTCAAACAAACAACCCACCCTCATGCTTTCCAATGTCTCTCCACTGGGAATTTTCATTCGATTCCTGCCCGTGAACACACATTTAATGGCATTTTCAGCTGATTCGCTTGCCAGCAATAGTAGGGCCTTATTTTGGGAATTTTTATCCTGTGTTTGAAGAAAAATGCCAAGGGCCCAGCCATGTGTGTGCTAGAGCCCCAAGAGTGCTAGTTTTAACACAAGGTTTTGCTTATCTTTTAAAGCAGAAAAGTGCACTAGCGCCCTCTCTAACATCCACATTACTGCTTCCACCTGCCCCAGAACTGAACAGAGCAAGGGAGAGGTATTATCTTGGAGGATCCAGAATGATGCTGGAGAAGTCTGTGTCAGGGCCTAGTGGAGTTAAAGATTGGAGTCGGACCAACGAGGAAGCTGGTGTATAGGCTTGACGAGAAATAGTCTGATTGGCGGTATCCAAGGGATTTAGAAAGTTTGTGGTCATATCCAGGCATAAGATCAGGGCAGGCAGGGGTCAGTCATAATCAGGTGTCAAACCAGGAAGATCTAGAGCTAGAAAACTGTCAGGAACTATAGTGCACCCAGGAACACTTGGAAGTAGAACCTACATTTTGAACTTATGTGTCTTTTATTTTGAATTTGGCGCCAAACAGCAGCGTGATGATGTCACTATGCCAATGCCACTATGCATGTTGATCTCATGGGTGCCACCATCTTGGATTCAACGCCAGAAGATAGAGGAGCACCAGTGGACGCTCCTGACAGTCAAGTTCTGTTAACCATAAGAGTTCATGGAGATTACCCCTTAAAGAGGGCCCCGACAGTAAGGCTTAACCCAACGGATGATTTCTGCCCTACCATGAGCAGTAGCCTCCGCTCTCTTCCTCATTGAATCAGCTTGGCGTGAACAAACTTCTGTGGGTTTTGGCTCAAAATGCGAGGACCCTTGGTTCTTCACTGAAGCGCACTGAGCCGATTTAGTGAGGAAGAGAGAAGAGGCTACTGTCTGTGATAGGGCTGAAATCAGTCAGCAGATTTCTTCTAGTGTTTTTTGCTTTTATTTCCCCTTTAAGCATATGTAATGCCTATGTGTAAAAAGCCACGTTTATAAGATAAATTGTGCCTGGCGAGAACATGTTTCATGATGTGGCATTTTAACGTTCTCATGATGGATGAAAAATGAACCATGACGTGAGTTTGGATAACTTCCTTAGAGTATTCCGAATGTTATACCGACTGTCAACTACACTTTTCATTTTATCCACATTTTATGTTCTTAATACTCCACATTTTCATTTAATTAAGAACAAAACCCTAACTATTTATTTGAAAAGACTTAATTGCTTCCCATCATTCATCGTGCAGTTCCAATACAAGTTACACATCCAGTTATTTTAGGGCCGACACTAATACGGGGTAAATTAAGGTGCCTATCCCGGCCACATTGGAAAGGCTTGATAAATAAATCCTAATGTTAAACCCCCAAGCCCTTCCTGATGTAAGTGGAGAGATGCCAACGCAGAGCTTTCCGGATAATGGGTTTCTGGAAAACGGATCCTATACCTGTACAAAGTAACACAATAACACAGCATATGGTTGGAAACATATAGATGCCACTATTTAATACTATTACAATTTAAGTTTTTGCCTCGATTCTAGAAAATCACGACAAAAAAAACTTGACTTTGAATATGTTCCAATCTACCTTTTCCAAATACAAATTACTGAGATTCAGCAATAAAAAAAATCTTGAAAATTCAAATGAGAAACTTTGGCAGCCAAAACCTGTCCACCATATTTAGAAGTCCATATATACAACTTATTTGAAGAGTAGTTTTTAGTGTCGGTATCACTTTTTAAGCTAGCCAATAGAGTAGTGAGATGCTCCACTGAGGAGAGAAGGACAGTTGTAAACTTTAAATATAGGTACTCAAGTGTGCAATTTCAGGATAGAGAGAATTATAGTATTGGGGCTGAGGCACTCGTGCAATATGTAAATACTGTGTTCTACTGTATATTCAATTTCAGTTTCTACTAAACAGTGGTGCTTAAGTGAAGATGTAATGCATGCTATGCTTAGAATATTATCCCACTTGTCCTACTTTCCTCATCTTGTGATACTGTCTGCATCTTGCCCTGTTGTCTCTATTTTGCCCTGCTATCTCCATCTTGATCTGCTGCATTCATCTTTCCCTACAGTCTCCATCTTACCCTATCTCCATTTTGACCTACTGTCTCCATCTTGCCCTACTGCCTTCACCTGTTCCTACTTTCTCCATCTTGCCCTACTGTCTTCACCTTTCTCTACTGTCTCCATCATTCTAAACTGTCTCCATCTTGCCCTACTGTCTCCATCTTGCCCCGCTGTCTTCACCTTTCCCTACTGTCTCCATCTTGCCCTACTGTCTTCCCCTTTCTCTACTGTCTCCATCTTGCCCCAGTGTCTCCATCCTATCCTACTGTATCCATCTTGCTCTATCTCCATCTTGCCCTACAATCTTCATCTTGCCCTACTGTATTCACCTTTCCCTACTGTCTCCATGTTGCCCTACTGGCTTCACCTTTATCTACTGTCTCCATCTTGCCCCAGTGTCTCCATCTTGTCCTACTGTCTCCATATTGCTCTGCTGTTTGCATCTTGCCCTACTGTCTCCATCTTGCCCTACTGTCTCCATCTTGCCCTACTGTCTCCATCTTGCCCTACTATCTTCATCTTGCCCCGCTGTCTTCATCTTTCCCTACTGTCTCCATCTTGCCCTACTGTCTTCCCCTTTCTCTACTGTCTCCATCTTGCCCCAGTGTCTCCATCTTGTCCTACTGTATCCATCTTGCTCTATCTCCATCTTGCCCTACTATCTTCATCTTGCCCTACTGTATTCACCTTTCCCTACTGTCTCCATGTTGCCCTACTGGCTTCATCTTGCCCTACTGTACTCACCTTTCCCTACTGTCTCCATGTTGCCCTACTGGCTTCACCTTTATCTACTGTCTCCATCTTGCCCCAGTGTCTCAATCTTGTCCTACTGTCTCCATAATGCTCTGCTGTTTGCATCTTGCCCTACTATCATCATCTTGCCCTACTGTATTCATCTTTCCCTACTGACTCCATCTTGCCCTACTGTCTCCATCTTGCCCCAGTGTCTCTATCTTCTCCTACTGTCTCCATCTTGTCCTACTGTCTCCATCTTGCCCTACTATTGCCTTACTGTCTTGACCTTTTCCTACTGTCTTTATATTTGCTATCTTGCCCTACATTTGCCATATTTACAACTGTCACATTTTGTGCTTCTGTTCCCTGTTTCTCTGCAGGCCACAAGGGGTGTGGGGCCATGAACAGTCACCTGTAACTGGATTCACTATAGACAGCTTACCTTCACTGTAAGAGAATTATTTCCTTCAAATGAGTTTAAGGGAGCCAAGATTGAGCTCTTCAAAGTTAGATAGCCAGAGATTCCAGAGAAACTATTAATCTTGCACCGAGTCTGAGTTTCTTCCTGCAGTGAAGGATTTTTTTATGGAACCAAAAATGAAGCCTCAAACCATCTATCTTCCCTGTAACGATACCTTAACCAGAAACCTGAACCTTTAATGGAGATCATCAGTCCTTCCTCGTTACTAATCTGAGCATCATCTAGAATGTCAGGCATTGTGCGAGATAATAGCAACTATTCATGTGTTTGTTAGAGGGAGCTCTGGGCACGGGCACGTTACACTGGGCATTGTGCAGGGGAGACAAAAACAAAACAAAAAAATTCTCATGCAAAAGAAATTCTAAGTATCTGATCACAGACGTTACCTTCATTTTCTATAATTATGAACTAATATGGCATTAACTGAAGAATGGGTAGTTTCGAACAAGATGGAAACTTGCCTCTAATTTGAGACTGTTTCCCCTCCAGATGCACTAGTTAAACTAACTATATATATATATATATATATATATATATATATATATAAAGTTCAAAGTGGACCAGCACACCAAATCTTCAATCAAAAAGAGGTTTATTTCAACATCACTTTAGTGTCCAACGTTTAGTGCCCTAATGTGGGCCGAAACGTTGGACACTAAAGTGATGTTGAAATAAACCTCTTTTTGATTGAAGATTTGGTGTGCTGGTCCACTTTGAACTTTGTATACTACGATTGACCAAGCACCCACTCTCGACAACTAGGAAGGAGTGCAGGTACTTTGTGAATATTTATATATATATATATATATATATATATATATATATATATATATATATATATATATATATAGATCATTTTAAGCAATTTTCCAGTGGCTTTACCAGGTTTTAATGGCAGTAAGTGTCTGCCCATAACTCTCTATTCTTTGCACTACTGTTGATATAATTACATTTACAAAACAGTGGTGCAATGAATGTGCATTGGGAAGTTTTGAATAAATATTCATTTTCACTATATCATTTGTCCCAAATATCTCAGTCTGACAGAAGATCTTGCAGAGTCCTTGGCTCACGTAAACACTGGTAAGCGGATTCTGAGATTTTTATCTTTACAATGGGCAGTTTAAAGAGAGCAATAAATTCCTCCCTTATCTTAAAAGATTTTCCATTGATATAAGAATTCCTCTCTGCTTTCCACCCAGCAGCACAATCCCAAGTCTTCTTTTAAGGACAAGATTGGTTTCTCTGGCCAAAAGACGGATTAGACAGTCTGGGTAGGTTAATCTACAGAACACATATTTCTGCTGTTTGGTAAATAGTTATTTTCAGCGGCAGTAAACAAAGCTAAACTGAGGGGGTCCCAGTTAAAGATATCACCAGCCTGGGCTGAAAGAATAAAAACAACTATTAGAAAGTTGTTAATTTACTTTTATACAGTGTGGGTGCCAGTCCCAATACAAGCGGGTGACCACTAACCTATTTGTGGGTTGAGATTATGTTGGTAGCAGGTAGTGTTGCCACCTTTTTAAAAAATCTTTACCGGCCAGGGAAATGGGCTGGAGGATAGTTCTAAAAATGGGCGGGGCTGTGATGTCACGGGGCGGCATAGCGCTGTCACTGGGGGCGTGACCATGACATCAAGGGGCGGGCCAGAGTCGTGGATCGTGGAATAGGTAAGTATTTTTAAGCTATAGACGGAAGAAAAGGGTGGGCTGAGGGTGCATCTCAGGCAAGCCGGGAGCAGTTTGAATGGTGATCACAAATTTACTGGCAGCTACATTGCCGGTAAATTTGTAATACCGGCCCCGGCCTGGGCTGGTATTTTACCGGCTAGGCCGGTGAAATACCGGCCAGGTGGCAACCTTAGTAGCAGGTATAGTAGGGAGAGATGGTGCCTATAGTAACAGTGGATAATAGTCTCTGGGAAGGGAGTGTGACTGTGGGATAGCAGGTATAGTAGGGAGAGATGGTGTCTATAGTAACAGTGGATAATAGTCTCTGGGAAGGGAGTGTGACTGTGGGATAGCAGGTATAGTAGGGAGAGATAGTGCCTATAGTAACAGTGGATAATAGTCTCTGGGAAGGGAGTGTGACTGTGGGATAGCAGGTATAGTAGGGAGAGATGGTGCCTATAGTAACAGTGGATAATAGTCTCTGGGAAGGGAGTGTGACTGTGGGATAGCAGGTATAGTAGGGAGAGATGGTGTCTATAGTAACAGTGGATAATAGTCTCTGGGAAGGGAGTGTGACTGTGGGATAGCAGGTATAGTAGGGAGAGATGGTGCCTATAGTAACAGTGGATAATAGTCTCTGGGAAGGGAGTGTGACTGTGAGATAGCAGGTATAGTAGGGAGAGATGGTGCCTATAGTAACAGTGGATAATAGTCTCTGGGAAGGGAGTGTGACTGTGGGATAGCAGGTATAGTAGGGAGAGATGGTGCCTATAGTAACAGTGGATAATAGTCTCTGGGAAGGGAGTGTGACTGTGGGATAGCAGGTATAGTAGGGAGAGATGGTGCCTATAGTAACAGTGGATAATAGTCTCTGGGAAGGGAGTGTGACTGTGAGATAGCAGGTATAGTAGGGAGAGATGGTGCCTATAGTAACAGTGGATAATAGTCTCTGGGAAGGGAGTGTGACTGTGGGATAGCAGGTATAGTAGGGAGAGATGGTGTCTATAGTAACAGTGGGATAATAGTCTCTGGGAAGGGAGTGTGACTGTGGGATAGCAGGTATAGTAGGGAGAGATGTGTCTATAGTAACAGTGGATAATAGTCTCTGGGAAGGGAGTGTGACTGTGGGATAGCAGGTATAGTAGGGAGAGATGGTACCTATAGTAACAGTGGATAATAGTCTCTGGGAAGGGAGTGTGACTGTGGGATAGCAGGTATAGTAGGGAGAGATGGTGTCTATAGTAACAGTGGGATAATAGTCTCTGGGAAGGGAGTGTGACTGTGGGATAGCAGGTATAGTAGGGAGAGATGGTGTCTATAGTAACAGTGGATAATAGTCTCTGGGAAGGGAGTGTGACTGTGGGATAGCAGGTATAGTAGGGAGAGATGGTGCCTATAGTAACAGTGGATAATAGTCTCTGGGAAGGGAGTGTGACTGTGGGATAGCAGGTATAGTAGGGAGAGATGTGTCTATAGTAACAGTGGATAATAGTCTCTGGGAAGGGAGTGTGACTGTGGGATAGCAGGTATAGTAGGGAGAGATGGTGCCTATAGTAACAGTGGATAATAGTCTCTGGGAAGGGAGTGTGACTGTGAGATAGCAGGTATAGTAGGGAGAGATGGTGCCTATAGTAACAGTGGATAATAGTCTCTGGGAAGGGAGTGTGACTGTGGGATAGCAGGTATAGTAGGGAGAGATGGTGTCTATAGTAACAGTGGGATAATAGTCTCTGGGAAGGGAGTGTGACTGTGGGATAGCAGGTATAGTAGGGAGAGATGGTACCTATAGTAACAGTGGATAATAGTCTCTGGGAAGGGAGTGTGACTGTGGGATAGCAGGTATAGTAGGGAGAGATGGTGTCTATAGTAACAGTGGGATAATAGTCTCTGGGAAGGGAGTGTGACTGTGGGATAGCAGGTATAGTAGGGAGAGATGGTGCCTATAGTAACAGTGGATAATAGTCTCTGGGAAGGGAGTGTGACTGTGGGATAGCAGGTATAGTAGGGAGAGATGGTGTCTATAGTAACAGTGGGATAATAGTCTCTGGGAAGGGAGTGTGACTGTGGGATAGCAGGTATAGTAGGGAGAGATGGTGCCTATAGTAACAGTGGATAATAGTCTCTGGGAAGGGAGTGTGACTGTGGGATAGCAGGTATAGTAGGGAGAGATGGTGTCTATAGTAACAGTGGGATAATAGTCTCTGGGAAGGGAGTGTGACTGTGGGATAGCAGGTATAGTAGGGAGAGATGGTGCCTATAGTAACAGTGGATAATAGTCTCTGGGAAGGGAGTGTGACTGTGGGATAGCAGGTATAGTAGGGAGAGATGGTACCTATAGTAACAGTGGATAATAGTCTCTGGGAAGGGAGTGTGACTGTGGGATAGCAGGTATAGTAGGGAGAGATGGTGTCTATAGTAACAGTGGGATAATAGTCTCTGGGAAGGGAGTGTGACTGTGGGATAGCAGGTATAGTAGGGAGAGATGGGTGTCTATAGTAACAGTGGATAATAGTCTCTGGGAAGGGAGTGGTGACTGTGGGATAGCAGGTATAGTAGGGAGAGATGGTGCCTATAGTAACAGTGGATAATAGTCTCTGGGAAGGGAGTGTGACTGTGGGATAGCAGGTATAGTAGGGAGAGATGTGTCTATAGTAACAGTGGATAATAGTCTCTGGGAAGGGAGTGTGACTGTGGGATAGCAGGTATAGTAGGGAGAGATGGTGCCTATAGTAACAGTGGATAATAGTCTCTGGGAAGGGAGTGTGACTGTGAGATAGCAGGTATAGTAGGGAGAGATGGTGCCTATAGTAACAGTGGATAATAGTCTCTGGGAAGGGAGTGTGACTGTGGGATAGCAGGTATAGTAGGGAGAGATGGTGTCTATAGTAACAGTGGGATAATAGTCTCTGGGAAGGGAGTGTGACTGTGGGATAGCAGGTATAGTAGGGAGAGATGTGTCTATAGTAACAGTGGATAATAGTCTCTGGGAAGGGAGTGTGACTGTGGGATAGCAGGTATAGTAGGGAGAGATGGTACCTATAGTAACAGTGGATAATAGTCTCTGGGAAGGGAGTGTGACTGTGGGATAGCAGGTATAGTAGGGAGAGATGGTGTCTATAGTAACAGTGGGATAATAGTCTCTGGGAAGGGAGTGTGACTGTGGGATAGCAGGTATAGTAGGGAGAGATGGTGCCTATAGTAACAGTGGATAATAGTCTCTGGGAAGGGAGTGTGACTGTGGGATAGCAGGTATAGTAGGGAGAGATGGTGTCTATAGTAACAGTGGGATAATAGTCTCTGGGAAGGGAGTGTGACTGTGGGATAGCAGGTATAGTAGGGAGAGATGGTGCCTATAGTAACAGTGGATAATAGTCTCTGGGAAGGGAGTGTGACTGTGGGATAGCAGGTATAGTAGGGAGAGATGGTGTCTATAGTAACAGTGGGATAATAGTCTCTGGGAAGGGAGTGTGACTGTGGGATAGCAGGTATAGTAGGGAGAGATGGTGCCTATAGTAACAGTGGATAATAGTCTCTGGGAAGGGAGTGTGACTGTGGGATAGCAGGTATAGTAGGGAGAGATGGTGTCTATAGTAACAGTGGGATAATAGTCTCTGGGAAGGGAGTGTGACTGTGGGATAGCAGGTATAGTAGGGAGAGATGTGTCTATAGTAACAGTGGATAATAGTCTCTGGGAAGGGAGTGTGACTGTGGGATAGCAGGTATAGTAGGGAGAGATGGTACCTATAGTAACAGTGGATAATAGTCTCTGGGAAGGGAGTGTGACTGTGGGATAGCAGGTATAGTAGGGAGAGATGGTGTCTATAGTAACAGTGGGATAATAGTCTCTGGGAAGGGAGTGTGACTGTGGGATAGCAGGTATAGTAGGGAGAGATGGTGCCTATAGTAAGAGTGGATAATAGAGGCATGTTGGCCTCTGTAGCACTCACTTTATGACACTGAAGTACATTAGCTAAAGTGTGTTAGGAAATGCTGAGTTTTATTTCAGGAATAGTTGTTGGGCACCTGGTTGGACAATTCAGCTTTATGTAAAAAAATCAGGGGCCCACAAAGAGATAGTAGGGCAAGATGGAGACAGTAAGGCAAGATTGAGACAGTTGGGCAAAAAGGAGACAATGGAGACAGTAGGACAGGATGGAGGCAGTAGGGAAAGATGGAGACAGTAGGACAAGATGGAGACAGTAGGACAAGATGGAGACAGTAGGACAAGTTGAAGACAGAAGGGCAAGATGGAGACAGAAGGGCAATATAAAGACAATAGATCAAGATGGCAACATTATGACAAGACGTTAGGCGATATGGAAATGGAAGCCCAAGATGTTAACTGTAAGAGAATAAGGTGACAGGGCAAGATGAAAGTAGTAAGGCAAAATGGTCACAACAGGACAAGATGGAAGCAATAGGGCAAAATGCTGCCCAATCTGAAACTCTTCAATTGACATTTGTGCAGTTCCAAGCACCTACAGACAACTTAAGGCTGGGAGATGCACTTCAACTGAAGGTCCACAGGATGGACAATCCTACCTTGTATCAATAAATCACAATTGTCCCAGGCCCCGTCACTAATAATAAGGGTGTTTTTTTTCCAGAGATGGGAAGGCAGCACTCAATCACCGCACCTTCACGAGCCATTCAATAGACAACGGACTCAAAAACAGAAGATCTTTTGAGACAACCCTGTGTGGGGGTGCAAACTGCACAAGGGCTACACACTTGAACCACGTGGGAATCAACACATGGATATGTCTGTCTAAAAAATGTAATCAGAGAATATGTTAAACATATTCAAGACAACAGGAAACATTTTCTTGATGTTCTTTATGGTTCTCCTGGCTCATCCTGAGGGTGTACCTAATGTCCCAATAGTAAATTTCAGCAGATACAAACAAAGAGGGTAAAATCCAAAAGAAACCATATAAAACATTGGCAGATCTACAGAGTTGTTCAACCACATTGTTAAATCCATGTCATCATTAAGACTTGTTATTAAAAGCTAATTATTATTTAATTGTAATCACCCGGCAGCTCTTCCCCTCTGGGAAATTTAGCTTCGGTGTGAGAAAATTTTAAGCGCCCTTCTTCTTAAGGGCCCAACCACCTATTCTCCAGCAATTTAATCCAGGCTTCCTTAGGTGACTAAATGATGGGAGAAACTGTCAGTGTCATATTGCCTAAATATTTAGAAAACACTTGGAATGAAATTGCACTGATATAAATTCAAGTTGTGACACACAGGTGTATGATGTCATAGCCCTATAACTCAGGTTCAGGTTACTAAATATTGTAGAACATGCTGAGAAGTTTAAATTTGTAGGGCAGACCAGTGTAAGGCTAACACACGCTGATGCTGAACAGGTCCCATACAAAGCAATGGTATTTAAATTAAGATTAGAAAAATACCCAACATTACTCAACTTATTGACAAATTAAGTGTCCATTTCTCTCCTGCCTTGGTCCAGTAAAAGTGCACAAATATTGGAAAAAGAAATCTAAAAGTTACACAGTAAAAATGTCTCTTCATGCCGATGTACATACAGGAGACATTCTTGGGTCATTTAGGTCCTGTTACATAGACTCCAAAACTATCCTTGGGGTGTAGCCTTCAACAATTGCAGGGCAACAATGGACACAGATTTGAACACCCAGAACCCGAATAGAATGTTTATTCCTCAGTGGAGTGTCTTAGTCATCCAAGTAGACCTCCCAGCCTAATGCTACACCTAAATGAAACATTTGCAGATTCCTTGATGGTAACTTATCCAATGTGCCATTAATGGTCGACCTTGTGTAATGTACAATCAAATATTTCAGAACGTCTAATATGAGCAGAAATAGACTTCCTGAAGTCAAATGGAATGTATATGTTATGGTAGGAGTTTGAGGGTCCTGAAACCAGAAGAAGAGCCCCATCCCTCCCTTATTTCCACCATAGGACCCAAAAATTCAACATGTAGCACCTTTTACATTCAACTGTTATCAAAGGGTTCCCTAGCTTTCAATCTAACAGTTACACAGTAAAAATGTCTCTTCATGCTGATGTACATACAGGAGACATTCTTGGGTCATTTAGGTCCTGTTACATAGACTCCAAAACTGTCCTTGGGGTGAAGCCTTCAACAATTGCAGGGCAACAATTGCAGGAGACAGATTTCAACACCCAGAACCCGAATAGAATGTGTATTCCTCAGTGGAGTGTCTTAGTCATCCAAGTAGACCTCCCAGCCTAATGCTACACCTACATCAAACATTTGCAGAAATAGCCTTCCTGAAGTCAAATGGAATGTATAACATGTTATGGTAGGAGTTTGAGGGTCCTGAAACCAGAAGAAGAGCCCCATCCCACCCTTATTTCCACCATAGGACCCAAAAATTCAACATGTAGCACCTTTTACATTCAACTGTTATCAAAGGGTTCCCTAGCTTTCAGGTTCTACGGTGGGTTGAAGGAGAACCAGTCTAACAATGGCTTTGGTCTTGTTAACCATACATCTATCTAAACCCTTGTTGCAAGAACTAGCCAAATAGAGACCTCAACCAGGGACTGCAAAAGGAGGATGTCCTTATGGGAAAATTAAGAACAAGCTGCAAGTCAACAGTCTTTTCAAAGTCCCATTTAATTCTTAAAACTTGAAAAATCATGTTCGCTCCAGACCTGTATTTACCAAGGAGAATTTTGCAGGTGCTTGGCGTTGTTCCAAGGGCAAATGTTTGGTTTCACCTACAGTTTTCTTTTCTAGTTTAGAATATTAAAATAATATTTGGAAATGCAAATGCTCTGTTTGAAGGTTACGTTCCCTCACACGGGCAAACATTTCAGGAATGTCTAACCGCCAAAGTCATCAGTAAAACTAATATATAATGAGCATGTTTAGCCTCTATGGGATATCAAATCCACAGTGCTCAGTCCTAGGACCAGGACAAAGACCCAACGAACCAGCACAATTCAGATGCCAAGAAATCTTTAACACCCAACCAAAGGAAACCTTCCAGTCCATATAGTAAAGCAACAGGAGATATACAGTACAATCCTTGAGATGGAGATATTGCAAGCATCACAAATTCCTGGAGAAGAATGTACGTGCTAGCAGTGTGGGCAGAGACATGACACTTCCTACTGATACAGAAGTCCAGAACGTCTGGACACATCGCTGGCCAAGGGAGCAGAAGGAACTTAACTGGAAGGTATTTGTTTCCACATCTATCAAAGCATACTCAGAGCAGTGGAATTCCTTAGTTGGCAAACTACAGTATATGCACAACACTTCCATCATCACATGGTTACACACAATGTCGGTTATGGATATATTCCAGAGAACCAGCAACTTACAGAGCACATGGCACACTAAGAGATGAAACATTGTAGTATCATTTCACTAGTGATATCACAAGAAACTGCCATTTCTGCTTCCAATTTGCTGTTCTGTTGTTAGGGGGCAAAACAACATGGAGATTCAATTAACACATCACTCAACAGATTGCATCATGTAAAACATGTATGAGCATCCTTCAAACACATGACTCTTTGGCAAACCCTTAAGCAGAAGGTGAGTTTTGTGTTCAAGGAGGTTAATTAAAGACAAATTCCTTCACAATATCCCAGAGCCAATTCCACTTATAATACCCCAGAATGGCAGGATATCAGCGGCAGCAATTTTGTGTAAAATACCTCCTAGAACACCTTGCAGGAAAATATGTAGTCCATGTTTTGAACATGACAAGATACATATACCAATTTCATACATAACAGATAAATAAGGTGTCATTTCCATACATAGACAACATTCCCAGGAAAAATACAGTCACAGAATAAATACAGGGCCAATTCCATATAAAATACCCCATAACCTACAGCAGGATAAATACAGGCCAATTCCATGTATAATACCCCAGAACACACAGCAGATAAATACATTGCCATTTCCATGTATAATACCCCAGAACACGTGGCAGAATAAATACAGGATCAATTTAATGTATAATACCCCAGAACACACAGCAGGATAAATACAGTGCCAATTCCATGTATAATACCCCAGAACACACAGCAGATAAATACAGTGCCAATTCCATGTATAATACCCCAGAACACACAGCAGATAAATACAGGGCCAATTCCATGTATAATACCCCAGAACACACAGCAGATAAATACAGGGCCAATTCCATGTATAATACCCATGAACACACAGCAGATAAATACAGGGCCAATTCCATGTATAATACCCCAGAACACACAGCAGATAAATACAGTGTCAATTCCATGTATAATACCCCAGAACACACAGCAGGATAAATACAGTGCCAATTCCATGTATAATACCCCAGAACACACAGCAGATAAATACAGGGCCAATTCCATGTATAATACCCCAGAACACACAGCAGGATAAATACAGTGCCCATTCCATGTATAATACCCCAGAACACACAGCAGATAAATACAGTGCCAATTCCATGTATAATACCCCAGAACACACAGCAGATAAATACAGTGCTAATTCCATGTATAATACCCCAGAACACACAACAGATAAATACAGTGCCAATTCCATGTATAATACCCCATAACACACAGCAGGATAAATACAGTGCCAATTCCATGTATAATACCCCATAACACACAGCAGGATAAATACAGTGTCAATTCCATGTATAATACCCCAGAACACACAGCAGATAAATACAGGGCCAATTCCATGTATAATACCCCAGAACACACAGCAGGATAAATACAGTGCCAATTCCATGTATAATACCCCATAACACACAGCAGGATAAATACAGTGCCAATTCCATGTATAATACCCCAGAACACACAGCAGATAAATACAGTGCCAATTCCATGTATAATACCCCAGAACACACAGCAGATAAATACAGGGCCAATACCATATATAATACCCCAGAACACATCCCATGGCAATTTCACATATAATATCCCCAGAACACATGGTAGAATAAATTCACTGCCAACTTTAAGCATAATACCGTTAACAGCTTCATCTTGTTTGTTGTACAAAATGTTTTCATTTGGGGAGGCTTACACTGGCCATAGACGCAAAGACAAAGTCGTAAGATTTTCGGACCGTGTGTGGATTGTTTAAAGGAGAAGGAAAGCTACGGAGGCATTTTATTGCCAATAGATAAGCTGCAATAGTGCAAGCTAGAATGCTATATTTATTCTGTAGAATGCTTTACTATACCTGAGTAAAAAGCTCTAGAAACTCTCTGTTTGTTTAGAATAGGAGCTGCAGTATTAACATGGTGTGACATCACTTCCTGCCTGAGTCTCTCCCTGCTCTGGGCTCAGATTACAGTAGAGAAGGGAGAGGAGCAAACTGAGCATGCTCTTGCCCAGGGCAATGAGGTTTAAGCTGAAAACAGGAAGTCTGATACAGAAGCCCATGAGTACACAATAGAAGGAAAGAAATGCAGTGTTTCTTTTAACAGGGGACTCAGAGCAGCACTACTTTGGGGGTTTACTGGTATATTTAGATGGACCTTTCTGATAAGGCTTATTTAGTTTTAACCTTTCCTTCTCCTTTAAAGGAGAAGGAAAGCTAGGGAGGCATTTTATTGCCAATAGATTAGTTGCAATAGTGCAAGCTAGAATGCTATATTTATTCTGTAGAATGTTTTACCATACCTGAGTAAAAAGCTCTAAAAACTCTCTGTTTGTTTAGGATAGGAGCTGCAGGATTAACATGGTGTGACATCACTTCCTGCCTGAGTCTCTCCCTGCTCTGGGCTCAGATTACAGTAGAGAAGGGAGGGGGGGGGGGAGAGGAGCAAACTGGGCATGCTCCTGCCCAGGGCAATGAGGTTTAAGCTGAAGGCAGGAAGTCTGATACAGAAGCCCATGTGTACACAATAGAAGGAAAGAAATGCAGTGTTTCTTTTGACAGGGGATTCAGAGCAGCACTACTTTGGGGGTTTACTGGTGTATTTAGATGGACCTTTCTGATAAGGCTTACTTAGTTTTAACCTTTCCTTCTCCTTTAAGTCGATGGGACAGGTTGGAAGGTTTCTGACGGCTAATGGTAATATCTCTATTATCTGATATCAATTGGTGACTGTCTCTACTATTTGTCGGACATAACTTTCCTTTGATTGATGGCCAGAACATCTTCTGATATTTTTCATACTTTATTTCATCTGAATGGTTATTAGTAGGTTGAATGAGTATTGGCTGGACATTGGATAAAATCTGCACGTCTATGGGTAGCTTTAGCTTCTCCGGGCCTTTATTAAGATATTCCTATAGAGGAATCCTGTGGAGATATGTTATGCCGTGGAACTACAGCAATGTGTGGCCTTCAGACGTATCAGATACACAACTAGGTCTTCTATGGGCAGATCATAAAAAAGTCTGACACTGCAATGAGGCCAGACATTGTACAAAGCCCCTCAAATGTTCTTGGATAGGCCAGGGAGACTTAAATATGAGACTCCACCAGGCAAAGGACCAATCAGGAGATACCAGTGCAAAAACGAAATATTCTATCCATATTTCTCGGCCACGAGATATGCTTTGTTTATCAAACTTCCCTCGCTGAATTAGTATGTTTATGTGTTAACTCCTGCCGAGATGTAAAGGTTACTTCTACTTTATAACTTGAATTGTTTTGTTTGACATATCTATTATATCTTCCATATGCTTGTTTACATAACATATACAAACGTGGGCTGGGAGTCTGCAGAGAGAGGCCAGTTCTGGAATCATAAATCTTCATAAAACGGTGACATCTTCTTACATTTCCCCTTATTATTTTGGGTCTCACATTAATAAAAATGACAAGACATAAAACAAAAGAAAGATCCTAATTGAAGGCAGGAATAAAATCCCGGAGCCAGCGCTGGAGGGAAACAGATGTGTTAATGAAAAGTACATTTGCTCTCGGGATATTTACAGCACGGCCTCTATATTTTATAACCTCCTTCATTAAAACGATTGGTGGTGTCATCTTCCCAAAGAATTCCGCCCCCTGCGCCGGCCCCTGGAGATAACGATCCTTACAGATCTCAGGGTTTATTCCTTGTACTAACCAGAAAATGTGTTTCCTATTACCCGTCGTATCAGAAACCTGGCACCAATCGCCCGGGAGTGATGAACTCTGCCCTCGCAGGTGGGAAAGATCGGAGATACCTTCATTAATCACAACTTTTATGATTCATACTGTATAAAAGTGAAGAAACGCAGCTCCGTGTTTGTTTGTACAATGTATAGCGTTACACGGCCTCTCATTACTGACCCGGGATTGATTGTCTGGGATGAATTAATGGGGAGAAGCGGAGGATTTGATGGGGAGAAGACGGAGGTGAGGGGAGGTGCAATGTAGAGGGAAAGTCCTACTGGAGAGTCAAGAAGACGAGAGGAACCATTGGGGTCATACAAGGTCAGTTCCAGTAACCAGTGGGATATCTCTTTTTGGCATGGGGCACAACAGGTGATGGAGAATGGTACCAGTCTGGAGGGTGGCATGGAGCAAGACCACTCTCCTCACTCAATCTCCTGATACCCCTAATTCCTTTTCTTTACATCCGATAAATCTGTCCTTCTATTGACTTCTCTCCTTTGTCCCCATACAGAAATAGGACATGACCATGAAATAGGCCAATTGGAGCAGAAGGGCCAAGGGACACCAGGGCCCACGGGGAGTTCTCCTGGTATCCAGGTGATGGAGCAGGAGGCATGTAGTAAAAGTCCCTGCACAGTTGCAATTACACCAGAGTTCTTGGGGGGGGATGTAGGATTGTGGGTAAAAAACATGGTGTCGGAAAACTGGCACTAGAAACACTACACATGGTAAGTAGATGCCCCTATATTATATGGTTTTCTCTATGCATTGGCATAACTAGATGTTACCGAGCCCCACCAGCAAATTAATTAGGGCCCCCAATATATGCAGAGGTTGTCCTGTTTAACCAACATATGTTGGAATTGCTCATTAATTAGGGCCTAATGCAGGGTCGGACTGGGCTGGCGGGACACGGTGAAAAAAAACGGTGGGTTCTGCCAGCTGAGACCCACTCCCTGCATGAAGACTATGGTGCTGCTTCTGATCTCCCAGCCAGGTCAGAAGACAATATGCACGGAGGGCGCTAGGACCCTGCGGCCACAGGGTGGCAGAAGCAAATGGAAGCAGCCGGCACTGGGACCATGCGGGCCCCTGGGTTCTGGTTTGGGAAAGGGAGCCGGAGGATAATTTGCGACTGTGGTGGGGGAGGGGGCAGGGGGTGTGGGGGGCCCTGAAGCAGCAGCCCCAGTGGGCCCTGCCCCCCCCAGTGTGACACTGGCCTCATGGGGCCCCCTATACTTCTTGGGTCCACCTGCAGCCACAGGGTCTGATTCCTCTGCAGTTACGCCCCTGACCCTATGCTTATATGTGTGTCCTCTTGCAATGCAAAAATATCCTACTATGTCAATGACATTGCCCCTAGTGTGTAGGTATGAGCTTGAAGTAGGGAAATTAGATTGTAAGCTCCACTAGCTCCATGTTGATGTGATCAGTATGTAAAGCTATAATATTAAAGGAACAAACTTTAACCAGGGTCTTCTGCACTCACCCCCTTTCCCTGTCCCAATCTGCAGTAATACCCCCCCATAACAGCCCTGCTCCCCTGTCCCCTGCTGAAAATGGGGGTTCACTGCAGCTGTAACAACCTGCTTGACCTTCTGTCCTCTGCATGTCTGTCATTCTGACCAGAGGCCTTATTTATTGGCATTTGTTTCTTTACTCATGTGAGTGGGAGCTGCCATACTGAGAACTCATCCAACAGCGCTCCCTGGTGGACACAACTGTCATGACAAACATTACTAATCTTTTTGTAACTTTACCAAGTGATTAGTATTGAATGCAGCAGCTCTGGGGCGCTCGAGTCATAAAATGAAGTATTTATTAGTATTTAAATACAAAATGCATTTGGACTGCATCAACCGAGACCCCAGAAAACTTTCCCCCAATCCTGAACGGGGGTAACACAATCAGCAAATTATAGGGATGCTACAAATACACCAAGTGACTCCAAGATTCAAGAAAGTCTTATTTAAGTTTAAAGGGTTGGGGTAAAAACGTATAAACAAACAAGTAACTAAGTAGTAAATGTAACATTCTAGGCAAAAGAAAATAAAGGGGAACACAAACAGCTCTTTTTTGTCAAATGAATGAAAATGGAATTCTAGCAACTTCCCAATATCCATTCATTCCTCATTCTCTTCTCTGCACTGCTGCCTCTGACTCCTGATACAACTTCCCAATATCCATTCATTCCTCATTCTCACTGGGTTTATAGTTCTGTGTAACTGTCATTGTGTCTGTCCCTTTCTCTTCTCTGCACTGCTGCTTCTGACTCCTGATACAACTTCCCAATATCCATTCATTCCTCATTCTCACTGGGTTTATAGTTCTGTGTAACTGTCATTGTGTCTGTCCCTTTCTCTTCTCTGCACTGCTGCCTCTGACTCCTGATACAACTTCCCAATATCCATTCATTCCTCATTCTCACTGGGTTTATAGTTCTGTGTAACTGTCATTGTGTCTGTCCCTTTCTCTGCACCGCTGCTTCTGACTTCTGATACAACTTCCCAATATCCATTCATTCCTCATTCTCACTGGGTTTATAGTTCTGTGTAACTGTCATTGTGTCTGTCCCTTTCTCTTCTCTGCACTGCTGCCTCTGACTCCTGATACAACTTCCCAATATCCATTCATTCCTCATTCTCACTGGGTTTATAGTTCTGTGTAACTGTCATTGTGTCTGTCCCTTTCTCTTCTCTGCACTGCTGCCTCTGACTCCTGATACAACTTCCCAATATCCATTCATTCCTCATTCTCACTGGGTTTATAGTTCTGTGTAACTGTCATTGTGTCTGTCCCTTTCTCTTCTCTGCACTGCTGCCTCTGACTCCTGATACAACTTCCCAATATCCATTCATTCCTCATTCTCACTGGGTTTATAGTTCTGTGTAACTGTCATTGTGTCTGTCCCTTTCTCTGCACCGCTGCTTCTGACTTCTGATACAACTTCCCAATATCCATTCATTCCTCATTCTCACTGGGTTTATAGTTCTGTGTAACTGTCATTGTGTCTGTCCCTTTCTCTTCTCTGCACTGCTGCCTCTGACTCCTGATACAACTTCCCAATATCCATTCATTCCTCATTCTCACTGGGTTTATAGTTCTGTGTAACTGTCATTGTGTCTGTCCCTTTCTCTGCACTGCTGCCTCTGACTCCTGATACAACTTCCCAATATCCATTCATTCCTCAATTCATTTGGTTTACAGTTACAGTATGTGAAACTGTCATTGCTACTGAAAGTCTGGCTGTTTAAATTTTCTGCACTGCTGGTTCAGGCTCCTGAGACAATGTAGCAAAAGTCAACTGGAAGAGAACTGACCTGCTGCATTGTTACAAAAGTCAGAAGAATTTTCAATTGCAGGTTTGTGAAAAAAGAGTTTCCAGCAACTCGGGTTTAGGGAATGCCAGGCAAAAGTTTATATCATTATAAAATATTGCAATTTATTTTTAAAAATAAAAACGAAATAGGTGCAATCCCCTTTATAAAGGGATAAAACCATTAATTATAATTAGCAGGCAGGGTGGGGCATTAGCGCCATTGTTCTATAGCCCAAGCGGGTCCCCAATACCCAACTATGTAATAGTCAAAGTATTTGAGAGAAGAACAAGAGGATAATGAATCCCAGATTCCCTACAAACAAATGCAAATAGCAGGTTCCGTGTTTGGGGAATGACACGTCAGTGACCTGCATGAAATCCAATAAGTCCAAGATGGGACCCTGCGCTGACATCACAGATCTGAACAGTCCGGGACATAAGGGCAGAACAGAGGAACATCATAAATCAATATGGCAGCAACGCGACTGAGCACGATCTTTGTGTTTTCCTACAGTTTTTTTTCTTTATTTAATGACAGTGAATAAAATCTACTATTAATAATATCACAGATATGAACCATCGCCTGTCCCTGCTGGAACAAGAAGAATTCTACATGAAAATGTATATATTAAATATATATGATTAAAGGGTGTTACATACACATCCTTCTAAAATAATCATTCTACTGAGCCCCCAAACTCCCCCAAACTCTCACTGTGTCTCCATAACGTCAGAGCTACAGGGCACAAATGTGGAGTCTATTATATTGATACATTTCCATCTAAATTTACTCCCTAAATCGTACTGCCAGAATTCAGCTACATTGCCACTGCTAGTTTCAGGGTACAAATAAGCACTCACACCAAATCTCCCCCTAACTGACCTTCAGACTGGGCCCCTTGGCTCATTACAAGGTTACAGATGTATAGAAACATTGGGGTGTCACCCTGCTATAGTTCCAGGGGTACCCAGGGTACAAATAAGCACTCACCCCTAATCTCCCCCTAACTGACCTTCAGACTGGGCCCCCTTAGCTCATAACAAGGTTACACATATATAGAAACATTGGGGTGTCACCCTGCTATAGTTCCAGGGGTACCCAGGGTACAAATAAGCACTCACCCCAAATCTCCCCCTAACTGACCTTCAGACTGGGCCCCCTTAGCTCATAACAAGGTTACAGATATATAGAAACATTGGGGTAACAGTCACCCTGCTATAGTTCCAGGGGTACCCAGGGTACAAATAAGCACTCACCCCAAATCTCCCCCTAACTGACCTTCAGACTGGGCCCCCTTAGCTCATAACAAGGTTACAGATATATAGAAACATTAGGGTGTCACCCTGCTATAGTTCCAGGGGTACCCAGGGTACAAATAAACACTCACCCCAAATCTCCCCCTAAATGACCTTCAGACTGGACCCCCTTAGCTCATAACAAGGTTACAGATAGATAGAAACATTGGGGTAACAGTCACCCTGCTATAGTTCCAGGGGTACCCAGGGTACAAATAAACACTCACCCCAAATCTCCCCCTAACTGACCTTCAGACTGGGCCCCCTTAGCTCATAACAAGGTTATAGATATATAGAAACATTGGGGTGTCACCCTGCTATAGTTCCAGGGGTACCCAGGGTACAAATAAACACTCACCCCAAATCTCCCCCTAAATGACCTTCAGACTGGACCCCCTTAGCTCATAACAAGGTTACAGATAGATAGAAACATTGGGGTAACAGTCACCCTGCTATAGTTCCAGGGGTACCCAGGGTACAAATAAACACTCACCCCAAATCTCCCCCTAACTGACCTTCAGACTGGGCCCCCTTAGCTCATAACAAGGTTATAGATATATAGAAACATTGGGGTGTCACCCTGCTATAGTTCCAGGGGTACCCAGGGTACAAATAAACACTCACCCCAAATCTCCCCCTAAATGACCTTCAGACTGGACCCCCTTAGCTCATAACAAGGTTACAGATAGATAGAAACATTGGGGTAACAGTCACCCTGCTATAGTTCCAGGGGTACCCAGGGTACAAATAAACACTCACCCCAAATCTCCCCCTAACTGACCTTCAGACTGGGCCAGCTTAGCTCATAACAAGGTTACAGATATATAGAAACATTGGGGTGTCACCCTGCTATAGTTCCAGGGGTACCCAGGGCACAAATAAACACTCACCCCAAATCTCCCCCTAACTGACCTTCAGACTGGGCCCCCTTAGCTCATAACAAGGTTACAGATATATAGAAACATTGGGGTGTCACCCTGCTATAGTTCCAGGGGTACCCAGGGTACAAATAAGCACTCACCCCAAATCTCCCCCTAACTGACCTTCAGACTGGGCCCCCTTAGCTCATAACAAGGTTACAGATTTATAGAAATATATATAAGTTCGTGTTTTTTATTCTTTATAAATCTCAAATTAAAAAACATGAATTTTTAGAGAAAAAAATTTGATTTGTGAAAGAAATAGAAATTCGAATGTTAGTAAATAGGCCCCTCAGTCTTGATGGATAACGGCCGATAATACCCGTTTTTAAAGCTGGAAGCTCCAGAATTTAAGGGGAGGGAAAAAAAAGGGAAAACTTCTCCTCAGCTTCTTTATTCCTGGTTTAATTAAACATTTTCATTGTTTCGAGAACGTCCCCATAAAACGAGTTTTGTTTTCCCATCACGGACAGAATTGCAAAGCTCTTTCCTCCGACCCATGGAAATATCTGTAACCACTTAAATAAGTTTCAAAAGCTGTAAAAATCCTTAAATGCCCCAAAACCAGAACCAAGACCGTAAATTGGCTGAAGAATTTTGGGGGGGGGGGGTGATTAGTATTTGGAATGTCAGGAAAGATTAAAAGCCTGAAAGTTACTCAACACAAAGACGGTTATTTCTCATAAAAGATATAGTAAAACCCAGAGAGAAACGGCAGAAATAGCGAATATCAAACTCGGTTCATTTTTTTTAAGTGTTTTGGAAATAGCGAAGATCAAACGCGAGGGGCCGACATTTGGGGTCTCGTCTGATTCGCATCAAAGTAATTGCTAATTATTCCCCTAAAATCCTGGCGGCTGAGACGGGGGGCAGAATGTTTGTGGAAAAAGTCAAATATCGGCTTTTGAAATAAATGATTTGAAATTCTCGGAAAATAGAATCGAAGGCCAAGCGCCTCCGATCCGACAATGTTTCATTAAAGAGAAATCAAGATGCACTTAAAGGGGAAATTGACCCCATCAGTGACGCCATTCAGAGTCTTTACAGAGACACAGTGTATATTTGATGGTAAGATCATGTTAAAGGGGGGCTTCACCTTTAAATTAACTATATGGGGTAGGGTTGCCGCCCACCTGTCCAGTTTTGACCCCGACAGCTCGGTATTTTGAAGGGCTGCCCGGGTCAAATTCCCTATTTGGAAAACCAGGCAGGATTCCCTTGATTGACACGGTGATCAGCCAATCGCCACGTCCTAGCCCTGCCTCTTGTAGTCACAACCACTCCCATCTACATCACAGCCCTGCCCCCTGATGTCAAGACCCCGCCCCCCTGCCCGGTCTCCGTCGTGTGGGAAGGTGGCAACCCTAATAAGGGGGTTATTTATTAAAGTCCAAATGAAAAAAAAAACAAAACTTGAATTGTCTGTGATTTATTACACTGTACGCCGATGCTGCAAAAAGCCGAATCTGAAAATCCGCTCGACTGCCTCTAAATATAAGTCAATGGGAGAGGCGCCTTTTTCAAATTGTCGGGGGAAGGTTGTGCCTGAAAATCTGACTTTTTCGGGGTTTTCGGGCAAAAAAATTAAAAAAACATGTAATTTAGGAAAAAAAGCCTGAAAATTTTTAAAAATGTTTATTTTGTTCAATTATTTGCCTTTTTCTTCTGACTCTTTCCACCTTTCCAATAGGGGTCACTGACCCCATCTAAAAAACAAATGCTCTGTAAGGCTACAAATGTATTGTTATTGTTACTTTTTATTCCTTATCTTTCTATTCAGGCCTCTCTGATTCAAATTCCAGTCTCTTATTCAAATCAGTGCATGGTTGCTAGGGGAATTGGGACCCTAGCAACCAGATTGGGGAAATTGTAAACTACAGAGCTGCTGAATAAAAAGCTAAATAACTCAAAAACCACAAATAATAAAAAAATTTAAAACAATTGCAAATGGTCTCAGGGTATCACTAACAGTTGGAGCTCTGCTGTAAAAGTATAGGTAGGGGATCCGTTATCCAAAAACCCATTATCCTGAAATCTTCTTATTACAGAAAGGTCATTTCCCATAGACTCCATTTTATCCAAATCCAAATTTTTAAAAATCATATCCTTTTTCTGTGTAATAATAAAATTCCAACTAAGATATAATTAATCCTTATTGGAAGCAAAACCAGCCTATTGGCTTTATTGTATGTTTACATTATTTTCTAGTAAACTAAGGGGCAGATTTAATAAATATTAGAATTCAAATTTTCGAATTTCCTTATGGTCAAAACTGTAAATTTCTAATTGTCAATTATCTAAACTCGATTCACGTTTTGATTTGAATTCAAATTCTAATTTTGAGATTTATCATGCTTTAAGAACTCAAATTTGACTATTTGCCACCTCAAAACTGCCAAATTCATGTATAAGCCAATGGGAGGGTCATGGGACCAATTTGGACATCTTAGTAGCCTTCCTGACATTCAATTTTTTTTCGGGGACAAAAGCTTGAATCGAGTTGATTTGAATTTGATTTGAGTTAGTAAAATTAGTCTAAGTTTTAGATATTCCCCAGTCAAATGTCGTTATATTTGAATTTAATAGAGTTTATTAATAGAGAGAGATATTTTTTTTTCAAAATATGAATTTTTAAAATTTGAATTGAATTTGGACTATTCCCTAGTAAAATTACACTAAAGGGCATATTTATCAAGGGTCGAATTTCGAATTGAAAAAACTTCGAGATTGTAATTGAAAAAGACCTACCGAAATGAAGTCGAAGTTTGTTTTTTTTTGGTCGAATAGGTCAGTTTTCTATCGAATAGGTCCGTATTCAGCCGAATTTGAATCGTACGAATCCAAGGAATATCTCATTCAATCGCATTCGATTCAAAGTTTTAACCCCATAAAAACTTTGATTTTTCAAAGTCCACCAATTGACTCCAAATAGGTTCTTGGAAGTCCCCCATAGGCTAAAACAGCAATTTGGCAGGTTTTAGATGTTGAATGGTCGAAGTCGAATTTTTAAAGAGACAGTACATAATAGATGTCGATGTTCGAATTTTCTAATTTTTTTCAAATTCAAATCGAATTTGGGCTATTCCCTAGTCAAAGTACACAAAAAATAACTTGAAATTCGATTTTTTAAATTTCGATTTGACATTTGATAAATCTGCCCCTTAATGTATGAAATTACAGAAAGATCCGTTATTCGGAAAACCCCAGGTCCTGAGCATTCTGGATAACTGGTTCCATACCTGTAATAAGTTTGCATTTCTCAGGGATCATCTCAGGGACGGAGCTTCCGACACTGGAACATTATCCTGCTACATTTCTGCACATTCCTTCATCATGTCAAGCCGAGGCTCCTTCCACTTTCGTGAACTACAATTCCCACAATTCCCACAATCTCCAGCCGGGAAAGTAAATGTGAAATTTACAAATTCTTGGCGCATAATTACAAATCAGGTCCAGGTGGGTCCGGTCTATAGAGCGTTAAATGTGAATTGGGCAACGTTGAAGTTGATTCAGTCTGACAGGCCGGGATGATTTTTGAGGAAAAAGCTGTTTATAAAGTGTTTCACGGGAATAATGAGTTGATACATTAGTTGCTACTGAGCAGACTCCGGCTTTGTGTATAACGTCTCTTACAACGGTTACAATTTGATACATTAGGGGAGGTATTTATTAAAGTCCGAATGCCAAAAACGTTATTAAACCCGGAGGATGGGAAAAGGTCCAAATCTGAAAATCGGGCATCTCAGACCTGCCGAGGTTTTATAGAAGTCAATGGGAGAAGTCCCGTAGATATCCTGATCTGCACTAATGGCAAAAATCGAGAGGAAAATCAGAAAAATTCGTACGATTTTCACGATTTTTTCAAGTTTTTTCCCACACTGGAATTTTTTTGGAAAAATGTATTGAAAAATAACTTTAAGGGGCACATTTACTATGGGTCGAATATCGAGGGTTAATTAACCCTCGATATTCGACCATCTAAGTAAAATCCTTCTATTCGAAGTAAAATCTGTCACTATTCGCTAGTGTTAATTCGTCAAGCAAAGTGGAGTTACGCTAGCGATGCCTAATTTGCATACGGCGCCAAGATAAAGTTGAATGGAAGTATATATAGCAGCAGATTATGGCACCTCCTCCCATATGTATAAATACAAATATACAGAGAAGGAATGTTCTGGGCACACAATAAGCTATACCCTCATACTGTACTGTCTAAGGGAATCAACATGGCACCTCCTCCCATATGTATAAATACAAATATACAGAGAAGGAATGTTCTGGGCACACAATAAGCTATACCCTCATACTGTACTGTCTAAGGGAATCAATATGGCACCTCCTCCTCCCATATGTATAAATACAAATATACAGAGAAGGAATGTTCTGGGCACACAATAAGCTATACCCTCATACTGTACTGTCTAAGGGAATCGATATGGCACCTCCCTCCTCCCATATGTATAAATAGTATAAAATATAATATGGCTAGTGTTTTGGATACAAGGAATATAATGAGCAGAATTTCCCCAGGTCTAAAGGAAAAATGACCAAAAAGAAAAGGAAGGAAACAAGGACAGAGGTCAAAAACCTTCTATGATCTCTCCCTACAGTTGGTCTGTTGTCTCATTCGCATCCAGTTCTGGATTCCGGGTCTCCCACGTTCAGTCTCTTTAATCAAGAATCAGAGCACCTTTAATGTTCACACGGGTGCTGAGGGTGATGTTCCCCTTTCATCTCAGGCTGAATAAACAATGAGTCTGTTCTTAGCCAAAAATCAAGCAAATGTCATTCCTCCCTGTGTTACTTGGGAACCCCCGTTGGACTGAATAATACAAAACTGCGCTTTATTGTCATCTCTCCACCCGAAAATTAGAAATTCGATTTTTTTTTTTTACTGTAGTTTCCATAAAAATCCTTTTTTTATTTGCAGAACCGACCCAAGCAGACGGCTTCCTTGTTGCCTTTGAGAGATTGTGAACAAGAGCCCATTCATCTATCAGCTGGGCCGGCTAATAAAGGAACGGCCTGATCATTCATACAACTCGCTTGGCATCGGGGGGTCGCAGAAAAGCCTCTTTTGACAGCTCAGCAGCTGCAGGAACGGCCGGCCAAGTCCATAATCCCACACAAATTACAGCTAAAAATGTAGACTTCAATCCTTTGCTCTTTCGGCACATCTATCAGTGCAATAAGCATTGCTTTGCACCACCGCTGTGCTCACATATGGAGTCGGCCAGGGGAGAGGGTATATGAATTGGCATTATTTGATATACAGGTATGGGATCCGGAAACCCGTTATGCAGAAAGTTCCACATTACAGAATGGCCATCTCCCATAGACTCCATTTTATCCAAATAATTAAATTTTTACAAATGATTTCCTTTTTCTGTGTAATAATAAAACAGTAACGTGATCCCAACTGAGATATAATTAATCCTTATTGGAGGCAAAACCAGCCTATTGGCTTTATTTCATGTTTACATAATTTTTCTAGCAGATTTAAAGGGATACTGTCATGGAAAAAAAAAAATTCTGAAATGAATCAGTTAATAGTGCTGCTCCAGCAGAATTCTGCACTGAAATCCATTTCTCAAAAGAGCAAACAGATTTTTTTATATTCAATTTTGAAATCTGACATGGGGCTAGACATATTGTTAATTTCCCAGCTGCCCCAAGTCATGTGACTTGTGCTCTGATAAACTTCAATCACTCGTTACTGCTGTACTGCAAGTTAGAGCGAAATCACCCCCTCCCTTCCCCTCCAGCAGCCAAACAACAGAACAATGGGAAGGTAACCAGATAACAGCTCCCTAACACAAGATAACAGCTGCCTGGTAGATCTAAGAACAACACTCAATAGGAAAAACCCATGTCCCACTGAGACACATTCAGTTACATTGAGAAGGAAAAACAGCAGCCTGCCAGAAAGCATTTCTCTCCTAAAGTGCAGGCACAAGTCACATGACCAGGGGCAGCTGGGAAATTGACAAAATGTCTAGCCCCATGTCAGGTTTCAAAATTGAATATAAAAAAATCTGTTTGCTCTTTTGAGAAATGGATTTCAGCTCAGAATTCTGCTGGAGTAGCACTATTAACTGATGTGTTTTGAAAAAAACATGTTTTCTGATGACAGTATCCCTTTAAGGTATGAAGACCCAAATTACAAAGATATCTTTTATCCAGAAAACCCCAGGTCCAAAACATTCTCGATAACCGGTCCCATACCTGTATTATTATAAGTATTATTATATTATCTCAGCAACAGCAGCAGCCAAACATTATGTCAAATTCATAATAAATGGAAGCATTTAAAGGAATTAAAAGAAAGTTTATAGGCAAAAAAAAACCCATCACATATATGGAAAAACTTTAACAATTTAAATATATCAATTACACAATGGGAGCAGCTGCCCTGCTGGTATTACTAGGCTAGAAAACACTGGCATCAGAAAGTTCTAGTCTTAACTTGGTTTAGGCTTCCGTGCCCCACCACCTGGAAGCCGCCATTAAAAGTTCTAGACCCACCCACTGCTTGAGTTACAGACTTCCTGCCCCAACCCCTGGAAGCCGCCATTAGCATTCTAGACCCACCCACTGCTTGAGTTACAAACTTCCTGCCCACCCCCTAGAAGCCGCCATTAGCATTCTAGACATGCCCACTGCTTGAGTTAGACTTCCTGACCACCCCCTGGAAGCCACCGTTAGCATTCTAGTCCCACCCACTGCTTAAGTTACAGACTTCCTGCCCCACCCCCTGGAAGCCACCATTAGCATTCTAGTCCCACCCACTGCTTAAGTTACAGACTTCCTGCCCCACCCCCTGAAAGACACCATTAGCATTCTAGTCCCGCCCCCTGCTTGAGTTACAGACTTCCTGCCCCAACCCTTGGAAGCAGTCATTACCATTCTAGACCTGCCCACTGCTTGAGTTAGACTTCCTGCCCCACCCCCTGTAAACTGCCATTTGAATGCTATAGTGCCAGCTGTGACACATTATTCTTATAGAACACACAAGCAGGACCGGAACTAGGGGTAGGCAGAGTAGGCACATGCCTAGGGCGCAAAGCTAAAGGGGCGCCAGGCACATACCTGCTCTTTCGCCTACCCCATGTCCGGTCCTGTGTCTTCCTGGCCGCCGCTAGTAATGTGCGCTAAATCGCTTGCGCGCATGCGCGCTGGTGCGTAGTCTCGCGCATGCGCAATTCAGCACACACTAAGCCGGCGCCGTGGCCGGCCAGGTTGCCTAGGGCGCCTGGCCGGGTTGGCCCGGCTCTGCACACAAGAACCATGGAACATAGATTCTGCATCAGCTCTCTTGGTTTCCACTGATTGGTTACCAGGCAGTAACCAGAGACTTGAAGGGGGGCATATGGGCCTTAATTGTTGCTTTTCAATCTGAGCTGAATGCTGAGGATCAATTGCAAACTCACTGAACAGTTATGTCCCATGTGGTCCCCCTTCAAGTCACTGACTAACTCAGAGTTAGAGAGCTGAAAAGCAGGAAGTAGTGTTCTGGCTGTTTTATTAGACATCCACTCACTCCAGTCTTTATACATTACATTTGTGCCTAACTAACTGTATTAGATACATTTTTTATTTTGCACAGCCTATCTATTTACCCAGTTTTTTATTTTTACACTGAACTGTTCCTTTAAACCATATATTCCTAGCTTATGTGTTTGTTCCGGAGACCACGGGTCATTGATGTAAGTGAAAGATTCCCTTGACTTTCTAAAGACCCTGTGTAAAACTATTATTATATATAACTATTGTGTTCTTCTCTAGTCTTACACCAATGTCTGTTTGTTTAGTTGCACAATTCCTTGTGTAATTGCACAGCCATTAATCTGCATCTACAGTTTTTTTTATACTAATGTGTACATTTTATTTTTTGTATGTTTGTTACTATAGGCACCATCTCTCCCTACTATACCTGCTATCCCACAGTCACACTCCCTTCCCAGAGACTATTATCCACTGTTACTATAGGTACCATCTCTCCCTACTATACCTGCTATCCCACAGTCACACTCCCTTCCCAGAGACTATTATCCACTGTTACTATAGGTACCATCTCTCCCTACTATACCTGCTATCCACAGTCACACTCCCTTCCCAGAGACTATTATCCACTGTTACTATAGGCACCATCTCTCCCTACTATACCTGCTATCCCACAGTCACACTCCCTTCCCAGAGACTATTATCCACTGTTACTATAGGCACCATCTCTCCCTACTATACCTGCTATCCCACAGTCACACTCCCTTCCCAGAGACTATTATCCACTGTTACTATAGACACCATCTCTCCCTACTATACCTGCTATCCCACAGTCACACTCCCTTCCCAGAGACTATTATCCACTGTTACTATAGGCACCATCTCTCCCTACTATACCTGCTATCCCACAGTCACACTCCCTTCCCAGAGACTATTATCCACTGTTACTATAGACACCATCTCTCCCTACTATACCTGCTATCCCACAGTCACACTCCCTTCCAGAGACTATTATCCACTGTTACTATAGGCACCATCTCTCCCTACTATACCTGCTATCCCACAGTCACACTCCCTTCCCAGATACTATTATCCACTGTTACTATAGACACCATCTCTCCCTACTATACCTGCTATCCCACAGTCACACTCCCTTCCCAGAGACTATTATCCACTGTTACTATAGACACCATCTCTCCCTACTATACCTGCTATCCCACAGTCACACTCCCTTCCCAGAGACTATTATCCACTGTTACTATAGGCACCATCTCTCCCTACTATACCTGCTATCCCACAGTCACACTCCCTTCCCAGAGACTATTATCCCACTGTTACTATAGGCACCATCTCTCCCTACTATACCTGCTATCCCACAGTCACACTCCCTTCCCAGAGACTATTATCCACTGTTACTATAGGCACCATCTCTCCCTACTATACCTGCTATCCCACAGTCACACTCCCTTCCCAGAGGCTATTATCCACTGTTACTATAGGCACCATCTCTCCCTACTATACCTGCTATCCCACAGTCACACTCCCTTCCCAGAGACTATTATCCCACTGTTACTATAGGCACCATCTCTCCCTACTATACCTGCTATCCCACAGTCACACTCCCTTCCCAGAGACTATTATCCACTGTTACTATAGGCACCATCTCTCCCTACTATACCTGCTATCCCACAGTCACACTCCCTTCCCAGAGGCTATTATCCACTGTTACTATAGGCACCATCTCTCCCTACTATACCTGCTATCCCACAGTCACACTCCCTTCCCAGAGACTATTATCCCACTGTTACTATAGGCACCATCTCTCCCTACTATACCTGCTATCCCACAGTCACACTCCCTTCCCAGAGGCTATTATCCACTGTTACTATAGGCACCATCTCTCCCTACTATACCTGCTATCCCACAGTCACACTCCCTTCCCAGAGACTATTATCCCACTGTTACTATAGGCACCATCTCTCCCTACTATACCTGCTATCCCACAGTCACACTCCCTTCCCAGAGACTATTATCCACTGTTACTATAGGCACCATCTCTCCCTACTATACCTGCTATCCCACAGTCACACTCCCTTCCCAGAGGCTATTATCCACTGTTACTATAGGCACCATCTCATATTCACTTATTATATTCAACATATTAACACGGGAGCTGCATTTCTGGACAATTTCTTCGCTTACGTTAATTTTCTGTTACATTGCTGATCGAGATAAAGGACTAAAGGTGGCCATTGACGAAACAATTACGATCTTTCTTGGAAAATATGTTTCTTCGTTTCAATACACACGTGTAGAGCTGAATGGTCAGATATACAGGTAGATATACATATAGAGACAATAAAATTCTACCTGTATCTGACGATTCAGCACTAACAACGGACGATGTTAAAATTTTCCATCCAGCCCGATTGACAAGCCGACCTATATTCCAAGTCTTCTGCCGATCTCGGTCGGCTCTTTTCCCACCATACACACACAGAATATTGTACGAAAATGTATTTCATACAATATTATCTATGTGTCTATGGCCACATTAACGCTATGTTCTATTGTAGTGCAAAGTCTAGGTGTGCAGCACAGAAGCCACTACTCAATGCTTAAAGTGCAACAAAACATTTTTAGTCACCCCACAGGGAGCCAATATCCTTACCTTCAGCCTGAGGCTGGGGCACCACTTTTTCTATTAAATATGGACTGGTGGCCAATTGGCTGATCTCAGTGTGTGAATGTGATAGGGACCATGGATTGTAAGCTCTGTAGAACACTTATATAAGGAAGGCATAAGAAATAATCAGCGGCACAAGAGTGGAGATGATGGAGCTGAATTGTACCAGGAATGGCAGAGATAAGAGACAATATCACTGAGAGCCGGAGGGAATGAAGGATACAGAGTAAATATTGGCTTTAGATCTTATCTGCTATTAAGTCTGTGTAGTGTTTGTGGTAAGTAAAGTGTGTGTAGCAGGAAATGTTATGAGAGCAGGAGAGCGAGTAAATAAGAGTGTTATTGTTTGGGGTGGGTAATGCTCACTAATGACACCGCAGCTCCCACTCACTAGATACAGTTTCCAGTTGGAGAATCCTGGGAATTCCTGATGAGCCGAGTGTTTGGGTTTGTGCCTCACACAGTAAATACTATACGGGCCAGAGGGGCTTCTCAATCAGTAGCCACCAAGATAACTCCTGGAGATCCGGAGGAGGAGGAAGACTAGGGAAATTCTAGATGCAGAACCTGCTAACAAACGCCTTGTCTCTTCTTGCTTGAAAGTAAATACAAACCCAAATACAACAATTTGCCTATTGAAAGAAAAAATGCTGATTTTGTGATATTCTCTGCACTGCTGGTCCTGACTACATGCGCAAAACACATCAAGACAATGTAGTGTGAGTTATTGTTCCCCTCTGTAGGTTTTTACATTTTAATGGCATTTCTCCCAATTTTTTTTCATATTTGCAATTTTTCATGAATATTTCAATTGAATATTTTCTCCCTATTTTCTAAAGCATTTTTCAAAAGTCACCATCAGCTTTACCATCAAAATTATTCATCGTGTGTGAGATGGAAAACATCTGAAAAAATATCTCAACTTGCCCTTGATACATTTCATAATAAATGGGAAATTTGACCCCCTCTGAAAAACTAAACAGCAATATTATTGTTTTAGAAATTTCCTCATGAGCCTTGATTAATGCTTTC
Organism: Xenopus laevis; assembly: GCF_017654675.1. Taxonomy (NCBI): domain Eukaryota; kingdom Metazoa; phylum Chordata; class Amphibia; order Anura; family Pipidae; genus Xenopus; species Xenopus laevis. The sequence continues at coordinate 151,028,251 of NC_054377.1, read as the reverse complement.
CTCCCAACTACATACAGGCAGGTTTATTGGCTCCTGATAAAACTGACTTAAAGGAAAACTATACCCCCCAAACAATGTAGGTCTCTATTAAAACCATTATCATAATAATATACTTTTCTAGTAGTATGTGCCATTGGGTAATCATAAATAGAAAATTGCCATTTTAAAAAATAAGGGCCGCCCCCTGGGATCGTACGATTCACTCTGCACACATACAAACCATACTTGTTAGGTCACATGAGCCAATTAACAGACAGAGTTCTGCCTTTTGCTTCCTCACTTCTTCCTGTTACAGTTAGAGCTGCAGTATTTCTGGTCAGGTGATCTCTTCCTGTTACAGTTAGAGCTGCAGTATTTCTGGTCAGGTGATCTCTTCCTGTTACAGTTAGAGCTTTATTATTTCTGGTCAGGTGATCTCTTCCTGTTACAGTTAGAGCTGCAGTATTACTGGTCAGGTGATCTCTTCCTGTTACAGTTAGAGCTGCACTATTTCTGGCCAGGTGATCTCTTCCTGTTACAGTTAGAGCTGCAGTATTTCTGGTCAGGTGATCTCTTCCTTTTACAGTTAGAGCTGCAGTATTTCTGGTCAGGTGATCTCTTCCTGTTACAGTTAGAGCTGCAGTATTTCTGGTCAGGTGATCTCTGAGGCAGCACACAGACCATCACGAAATGGTGGCTCAAGGCAAGAGATGTAAAAGGGCAATATTTACTTAAATATATATTCCAATTTGGTAAGATTCTTTAATATGCCATTCATTTTGATATAAACTATCTGTTGCTTAAGTATTCAGTTTGGGGGTATAGTTTTCCTTTAAGTGTGTGGGGCTGACGGGAATGTGATAGCGACCTCAGATTGTAAGCTCACTGGGGCAGGGACTGATAGGAATGTGACAGGGACCTTAAATTGTAAGTTCATTGGGGCAGGGCCTTATGGGAATGTGATAGGGACCTTAGATTGTAAGCTCACTGGGGCAGGGACTGATGCCAATGTGACAGGGACCTTAAATTGTAAGCTCACTGGGGCAGGGACTGATGGGAATATGATATGGACCTTAGATTGTAAGCTCCACTGAGGAAGAGACTGATGAGAATGTGATAGGGACCTTAGATTGTAAGCTCACTGGGGCAGGGACTGATGGGAATGTGATAGGGACCTTAGATTGTAAGCTCCACTGAGGAAGAGACTGATGGGAATGTGATAGGGAACTTAGATTGTAAGCTCACTGGGGCAGGGACTGATGGGAATGCAATAGGGACCTTAGATTGTAAGATCACTGGGGCAGGGACAGATGGGAATGTGATAGGGACCTTAGATTGTAAACTCACTGGGCCAGGGACTGATGGGAATGTGATAGGGACCTTAGATTGTAAGCTCCACTGAGGAAGAGACTGATAGGAATGTGATAGGGACCTTAGATTGTAAACTCACTGGGGCAGGGACTGATGGGAATGTGATAGGGACCTTAGATTGTAAGCTCACTGGGGCAGGGACTGGTGTGAATGTGATAGATAGGGACCATAGATTGTAAACTCACTGGGGCAGGGACTGATGGGAATGTGATAAATATATTAGACGATAAGATCACTGGGACTGAGACTTACGGTTAATGTGTTAAGGACCTTAGATTGTAAGCTCACTGGGGCAGTGTCTGTGGGAATGATATATAATCTTTGTACAAAGCTGCAGGATATGTTGGCACCATACATGTAATAATAATAACTTTGTGGTGTGGAGGGTCAGAGAAAGCTTCTGGGTGACGAGTGTATCCCCTTAATCAGAGACTATTTGCAGTGGAACATTGTGCCGGGAAACAGGACGGGCAATCAGAGTGTCAGGTTCTGCGGTGGTTCCTCCATCAGCGGCGCAGGCTGAAATATGCGCATTATCCAAACACAGCTGAACATGAACATGGGGGGAACACACACGGGGAGGGCAGATCGGTTTCCAAATACCGTGCAACGCTGGGGCAGTTTTAACCCCAACAGAAGCAAAGGTGCCAGGACGGTCACTCAAAGCTCCGTGCTGTTCAACAGCAACCGAAGAGTTAACTTTAGTGAAAAAAATCCAAATCAGCTAAAATCCATTTCTTTGGAGTTTGCGGGTCTCTTGGCCAAGGGAAGATTTTGACACAATTTACAAGAACATTCCCATCATACCGGTGCGGTGTAACCACTGAAGTACCACTAATACAAAACACAAATATCTCTGGATTCTTTCATCTTTCATAAGCCGAGAGATTCCCGACAGTTTCCCTGCTCATCTGCAGCGCTTCCCAAATGACTATAATCCCCCCTTGTCTGTCCCACTTAAACCCAAAGAGCTCAGCTAAGGTCTGGCCTCTGCGTGAGACTTCGGCAATTACGCTCTTCCGGGAACTGTCAGGAATTCTTACACCTATCAGGAAACAGAGCCATTCAGTACGTGTCACTGGCACCCGTGGGAGGATACTCGGCTGCCTTGACAGTTTGTTACGGAGCAGTATGGCAGCGACAGTTTGTTACGGAGCAGTATGGCAGCGACAGTTTGTTACGGAGCAGTATGGCAGCGACAGTTTGTTACGGAGCAGTATGGCAGTGTCAGTTTGTTACGGAGCAGTATGGAAGCGACAGTTTGTTACGGAGCAGTATGGCAGTGACAGTTTGTTACGGAGCAGTATGGCAGCGACAGTTTGTTACGGAGCAGTATGGAAGCGACAGTTTGTTACGGAGCAGTATGGCAGCTCTGTGATCAGGACACAAGTAGATTTAACAGCAGGAGATCCAAGTTCAGTGCCGGACTAGAGGCCCACCGGGTCTGCAACACCAAAGGCCCTCCTGGCAGGCACTGGTTGCCCCCTTCCAACCTAAATGCAACCCATCCCCCCCCGGGTGCTTCGCCAATGAGGCGAGGTGAGGCGGTCGCCTCAAGCAGCAGCGCCCCACTAGGTACCAGGGGCAGCAAAAATGCTGCTCCTGGTACTTTAAGAGCAAATTTCCGGGGGAGGGGGGCAGCAGCAACTGCTGCTGCCTCAGGCGGCGGAGGGGCTAGGATCGCCCCTGCCCCCCCACCTGCGTTGCGTCTTATCATGCGCCAATAATCTTCTTTACTTAAGGAGAGGCCGACTGGAGGAGCGTCCGGGGGCCGGCAGGGGGTTTTCCCAGTGTCCCACCAGCCCTGTCCGACCCTATACACATGGCTTCAAATCATGTAGAGATCTAGAGATGTATCAGTCTACAAAATCCCGCAACCCAACCCACAACCCGCAGACCCACATCTATACCCGCACCTCAAAATCCTACCCTCATTCCGCAGGGTGCTCGCTTTTTTGCAGGTAACACGCAGGAACCCGACCCGCTGCAGGACTCTAACACAAGAGTGATGAATACCCTGTATATTATATAGTGAATAAAGTACCCCCTCTTGTAAAATATAAGGATATTATAAGTTACCAAGGAGTTTCATGACCATATAAAAGTATTAGGCCGAAGGTCATGGAACTCCGAGGTTACTTCTAATATCCTCATATTTTCCAACAAGGGGTACTTAATTTATTATAATACACAAGTTTTAGTGAGTCATGTGAAAAAAATTACATCACTACTCACCGTTTATAACTGATGACATCACTAGTCATCGTTTATAAGGATATCATTTACAGGATATTCGTGGCTCTTGTGTATTATATCCTTATAAACGGTGAGTTCTGATGTCATCAGTTATAAACGGTGAGTTCTGATGTCATTTCTGTCACATGACTCACTGAAACTTGTGTATTATAATAAATAAAGTACCCCCGGTTGCAATTTATGAGGATATTAGAAGTTACCTCGGAGTTCCATGACCTGTATTACTCGGCCTTCGGCCTCATACTTTTATATGGTCATGAAACTCCTCGGTAACTTATAATATCCTTATATTTTACAAGAGGGGGTACTTTATTCACTATATAATACACAAAAGCCATGAATATCTGAAAACAGGTTAGATGAGATAGTGGGCAAAGAAAGGGAAAATGGGGGAGGAGATTTGGCTGGGGATACTGTTAAGGATATGGAGGAGCACATGTCATATGTTCAGTATGGTACCAGTATTAAATGTATGTTGCAAATGCAACGAGTCTGACTGGTAAAATGGGAGAGCTGGAGGTGCTGGAGGGAAAATATGATGTGATTGGTGTGGCTGAAACATGGCTGAATGTTATTCCAATATTTAAAAAGGGATTACGATCTCAGCCTGGCAATTAAAGGCCAGTAAGTCTGACATCTGTGTTGGGCAAATTATTTGAAGGCTTGTTAAGGGATCACATTCAAAATGTTGTCCTAGTGAATGTCATTATGAGCAGCAATCAGCATGGCTTTATGAAGGATAGGTCATGTCAGACTAATTTGATTGCATTTTATGATGTGGTAAGTAAGATTCTGGACAGTGGGGGGGCAGTAGATGTGATCTATTTGGATTTTGCCAAAGCGTTTGATACTGTGCCCCACAAACGACTGCTTTCTAAACTAAGGTCTGTTGGGCTTAATGAAGTCGTTTGCACATGGATAGGAAACTGGCTACAGGATCAGGTACAGAGGGTGGTTGTTAATGGGACATTCTCTACTTGGAGTAAGGTTCTTAGTGGGGTCCCTCAGGGGTCGGTATTGGAATTTGTACATTAATGACTTAGGAGAGAGTATTGTAAGTAATGTATCAGTGTTTGCAGATGACACAAAACTATCAGCCCAATTAATTCCATCCAGGATGTGGCACTTGCAACAGGATCTTGACTAACTGGCAATCTGGGCAGCTAAGTGGCAAATGAGATTCAATGTTGATAAATGTAAAGTCCTGCACCTGGGATGTAACAATATCCACTTATACCCTTAATGGGACTGCACTAGGCAAATCCATAATGGAGACGGAGCTTGGAGTCCTTGTAGATGATCAACTTGGCTGGGTTTCGCAACTCAAACTAAATTTGAACCCATTGAAATTGTGAGTTCGTTCAGTTCATTCGAGGTATAAAAAACTCTAAAATTCGACCTTTGATAAATAACCCACCAAATTTAAAAAAAAACAAAACATTTTTGAGCCAATTCCATTAAAAAGAGAAATATCCAACATTAAGGGGTTATTTTTTAAGGATTGAGTTGTGTTTTCCATGAATATTTGAATTTTAGAGGATATTATTTTGGTCAAAACTCACATTTTAGCGTAAATTTTTTTTAAAATTTTCGAGATTTATTATACCCGACCCTGGAAATAGCTTTAATCCAAAAATACACCTTCTATAACCTGTCGAGGTCATGTAGGAGTCAATGACAGAGGTCACTCGAACCATTTGAATTTGTTAAAAACCTATGTGATGTTTGAGTTTTTATTGGAGGGTTATGCCCGAAGGCTCGATTTCAAGTGATTTGAGTTTTTTTTCGCAGGGTTTCGCAACTCAAACTAAATTAGAAACCATTGAAGTTGTGAGTTCATTCGAGGTATGAGGTATAAAAACCTCTAAAACTCAACCTTTGATAGATAACCCCCCATATTTTAACAAAAAAAAAAGGAAATTTCATTTTTGAGCCAATTCCATTAAAAAAAGGAAATATCCAACATCATTTTAAAAAAAAGAAAATCTCATTTTTGAACCAATTCCATTAATAAAGGGAAATATTCAATTACCCCACCAAGGAGGTCTCAAGGTTCTGAATATAAGAAATGATTAAATGGCGGCTGGACTAGCACAAACCATTCAATGGCACAGTATGCCTGGTACCCTTAGATGGGTAGACATCGAAAATGCCTCAATACAGGTCTCATCACTATTATGGGCAACCACAAATAATATTCAGAAATGTAATATAACCAACCCTATTATTAAATTTCACTCGCAACTTTGGAAAACGCTAAAGAAAAAATTGATCCCGCATTACTCCAACATCTCATAGGGAACCCTGACTTTCCCCCAGGTTTAAACCATAAATCATTTCAATAGTGGTCCTCTCTCAAACTCACTAAACTATATGATGTCCTCACTTTTCGAGGTTTAAAATCATGGGCATCACTATCTCTCCCTCCAAAGCAATTTTTGAGATATTCCCAACAATGGAAACCTACCCTTACAGGTTCTTCTCTAACCCTTACAACCTGTGTAGAAATTCCTCATTGACCAAGTGGAATATCTCAATGATACTGTATATCATTTTTGACCAAAGTACAACCAGAAATGTCAACTTCTTTTATATTAGCATGGGAAAAAGACTTCAACTTGTCCTGGTCTCCTGAGGACTGGTCTAAGATATTGATGTCTACTACAAGATATCACCTAGTACCTCTATCCGGGTAATGGCATATAAAGTGCTCTCTTGATGGTATATTACCCCTAAGTGAAAGAATGCCATGCATCTTGTGTCTCCCCCGAATTGCCTTCGAGGCTGTACGGATGTAGGGGATTATAAACACTCTTGGTGGACCTGCCCGATATTGAAAAATGGCCTCCTGAATTTTAAATGCCTCTTTAACACTAGGCCCAGAATATGCCTACAGAATCACCCTTTTCCAGGCATATCCAAATTTGTGAACATTTCATTATCATCAAGGGCAAATAAGGTCTTGAGTTGTATTAAAAGGGGCAGAGATTCACGGGAGGAGGGGGTCATTCTTCCACTGTATAGAGCACTGGTAAGGCCCCATCTAGAATATGCTGTACAGTTTTGGTCTCCATCACTCAAACAGGACATTATTGTATTAGAGAGGGTACAGAGAAGGGCAACTAAGCTGGTAAAGGGAAAATCTTAGCTATAAGGAATGACTGGCCAAATTGGGGATGTTCACGTTGGAGAAGAGGCGCTTAAGGGATGATATGATAACTATGTATAAATATATAAGGGGATCATATAATAATCTCTCTAATGATTTATTTACCAGTAGGTCTTTCCAGCTGACACAAAGTCACCCATTCCGATTAGAAGAAAAGAAGTTCCAGATAAATATTGGGAAGGGGTTTGTTACAGTGAGAGCTGTGAAGATGTGGAATTGTCTCCCTGAATCAGTGGTACAGGCTGATACATTAGATAGGTATAAGGAAGGGTCGGATGCTTTATTCACCAGTAGCTCCTCCCAGTAGACAGGAGGGAGCCAATGAGATTAGAGGAGGGAAAGGGGTGTTACAGGGAGAGCTGGGAAGTGAATCAGGGGTACAGGCTGATACATTAGATAGGTACAAGGAAGGGTCGGATGCTTTATTCACCAGTAGCTCCTCCCAGCAGACAGGAGGGAGCCAATGAGATTAGAGGAGGGAAAGGGGTGTTACAGGGAGAGCTGGGAAGTGAATCAGGGGTACAGGCTGATACATTAGATAGGTACAAGGAAGGGTCGGATGCTTTATTCACCAGTAGCTCCTCCCAGCAGACAGGAGGGAGCCAATGAGATTAGAGGAGGGAAAGGGGTGTTACAGGGAGAGCTGGGAAGTGAATCAGGGGTACAGGCTGATACATTAGATAGGTATAAGAAGGGGTTGGATGGTGTTTAGCAAGTGAGGGAATACAGGGATATGGGAGATAGCTCATAGTATAAGTTGATCCAGGGACAACAACAATTCTATTAAAAACAGGAAATATCCAACATTAAAAGTTATAAACACACTCGTGACAAATTAAAAAATTGAAATATCCAAAATAATTTTTCAAAAATTCAATGTCATTTTTTAAGCCCACATCAGTCAACTTCATCAAAAAAATACATATGATGTAATATTTTAAAAAATGCTGTTTTATTTTTTAAACATGCTTGATCCAACTCGTTAAAAAATAGGGAATATTTTAAAGAATTCATTAAAATGACATTCAGATATATTTAGACACTCCCTCACTAACCATTGAAGTTCAAACCCAGATAACAGACTGCTTAGTAGCTATCTCTTCCTGGATGAACCAACCCCACCTCAAGCTCAACTTGGCCAAGATTGAGCTCATGGTCTTTCCACCCACACCAAGCCCTTCTCTTCCTTTCACCGTTTCTATTGATGGCATGACCATTAACCCCGTTAATTCAACACGCTGCTTAGGGGTCATCTTTGACCAGTCCCTCTCGTTCTATAATCATATTAATAATACCGCCAAAACCTGTAGTTTCTTTGTCCATAATATAGCCAAGATACGCCCATTTCTTTCACAAACAACAGCCAAAACACTAATCCATGCCCTTATCTTATCCCATTTAGACTATTGCCATCTCCTAACCGGTCTTCCTCCCATCTCTCTCCCCTCCAATCAATCTTAAACTCTGCTACCAGGATCCTTCTGCTCTCTCCTAAAAGGGAACCTGCTCAACCCTAACTAAAATCGTTGGCGTGGCTGCCTGTTAAGCAAATGATAACATATAAACTCCTTCTTCTAAGATTCACAGCCCTTCACTCCTCTGCTCCTCACTACATTTCTTCTCTTGTCTCACTATACGTTCCTGGTCATCTTCTCTGCTCTTCTCAGAGTCAACTTCTCTTCACACCATCCACATCCACTGCCACCTCTCGTCTCAAAACCTTCTATCTTGCTGCTCCTTCCCTCTGGAATTTCATTCCTGAAATCCTCCGTAAGGAATCCTCTCTCAATCTCTTCAAGAAAAAACGTAAGATCCTACCTTTTGGACCACTAGAACATTAGCCTAGTCCTGTACCTACTGACTATGCCTTACCTTGTGCACTTTTTCATCTCCAATTTGTGCCTGTATGTTAGCCTCTCATCCACTTAGACTGTAAGCTCTAGGGGGCAGGGACCTCCTTCCCACTACATCTCTTACCACATAGCACTTACTCTCTTTGTCCTGATATGATTCTGTATTTATTTATTATGTGATTTGTCCCCCTATGTATACTCTTATATATATAAATATTATGCACTGTACAGCGCTACGGCTCCTTAACAGTGCTTTACAAATAAAGTTTTACATACATACATAAAATGACACAAGCCAAAAGTCATTAAAAAGGAAACTGTCAAAATATTTTTTTCAAAAATTCAATTTCATTGTTTAACACACTTGAGCCTTCTTCGTCAAAAACATATTGAAAATTCGTCTATAAAAAAAATGCCATGTACAGTAGCTCCTGACTATTCTCTGATTGGATCAATGTGCCACCAAATTCCAATCTCTGATCACTAGACCTGCCCCCCCCCAGCCAACCGCAATGCATCAGTCACTGTGCAGTTTATTCACACTCTATGGGATTATTCATAAACTGCTTTGAGACCTGAATGTTTTTGTCTTTTTTTCCCATTTTCATTCCTGCGAAGTAATGGAGCAAAGTGCTTTTCCACGCCTCAGCACAGCCGCCTCTGACATGTTCAACACATCTGTTCCCAACACAAATCTGTATCAAATGGTTCAACATGTGTGAGTTTCGCAGGGTGAACCCACCAGCCTCACGAAGAAAGATATATTGATATCCTACAGATTCTCTCCCCCCCCCCTTTCAATATTTGTTTCAAATGGGTAGGACATTTTTCAAATCTATCTTCCAGGAAGACATTAATGGCCAAAAAATGTCAAATCACAAAGAAAAATGTGTCCCTGAGTTCACAATAAAGGTGCAATGTCTATAAACCCCCGTGAAGTAGCTGAAGAGCAAGATAGAGTACGCTCTACTGTTCTGTGAAATGGAGGATGAAGAAGGTGGGGGGTCAGGGTGGGAATGAACGAGAAGGTTCACTGAAAAAGATTCCAGGGATATAGAGGGAAAGCCATTGAACGAGCAGGTGGAAACTTAGCATGGAAAAGACATCAATTAAATCTTGTGATATTGCCTCCTCTGCTCCATAAGCCAAACAATATATACAGTTATAGTTATTTTCCCAAAGAATAGTAGGGACTTGCCTTAAGCAATATTTTTCTGAATTTTTGGTTTAATTTCCCCTTGAGATCCCCTTTACCTCATGAAAAGGTTACAGACAGGGTCGGACTGGGCCGGCGGGGCACAGGGAAAAATCCCGGTGCTCCCTGTCCAAATCTCTAAGCGATGCACCCAACCTCTCTATCTTGCCCCAGAGACAGCAGCACCGGTGGGCCCCAGGCCCCCCAGTCCTAACCTGGTTACAAAATCCCCTGCTCCACCAGACATAAACTCAACAAGTGTTAAGCCCAACTGAGCTTGTTGGAGTATCTATGAAAGGAAATGCACATTCTCCACCAATCTCTCACTACCCGATTGAAGACTCCTTATGGCTTATAACAAGAAAATCTTTTGTATCAGCCATAGCCCCAATAAAATCTAGGGAAACAAAGATGTGTTAGCCTCATAGGCATCTTGTTAAATTCAGACAGTTCCAGTTTTGGAAGTGGGGCTGAAAAATTAACTAGTGTCCCATTCATAAATCTAAAAATCTGAAGCCTAAGTAGGGGTTTACTCCAAGAATTAATTACCGGTATTTAGGGATTTATTTTCATGACTTCAAGAACAACTCAAGTGAATTTTTAATCAGGGGTCCCCCAGCGCTCTCCCTAACCTCAGCAAGTAACCACTCCCCAGGATAGCCTTGATACATATACCAATCTTGAAGATAAAGAATGCCTCCTTGTTGGCACCATTGACCACTATGAGATGCCTCCTGGAAGGGGAAAGCTGTGACTGGCCAGAATCAATGGAATCTTGGAATACCAGAAATGCAACGTGAACCAGTAAACCCACCAGAGAAGCAAGTAGGAGCCACTCAAATATTATTGCCATTTGACCTCTCCATGAGCGAATCCCAACAAGGAAAGAAATCCATGGAAAGATAGTTGGCCTTTCATTAAACAGGGAAGATATGGATCCACGGACCAAGACTATTTTCTTTCTTTAATGATCTTCCACTGGAGAAACTTGCTGGCCTGGAGATCTGCCCGACCAACATTATAACCTCATTAGTGCAACAATAGAAGAATTTACTTAAAAATCTGCAGGGCTCTTGGATTTGGGCCAAATTGACTTGAAAGAGGAAAGAAACTGTCAAAAATCCTACGGTAAACAGAGAAATGCAGCTCTCCCCCAACCTTCACCTTAATTGCAAAGACAAGCAATTTATATGAAAGTGGATACATATGTCTCACTGAGGAACACTCGGTCTTGAGTGGGTCTGTGGCTCAAGCCTCCCTCATAGAACATAAAACAGCAGCAAAACAGTCGTAAAGTCCAAAACTGTATATAAAACAGCACAATGTAGACTTTGCCCAAGTTATGTATCATCACAGCAGTGAGGTCATCTAATGAGGTCATCGTTCCTTCAGGCCCTAATTAGATTATTCTTGTCTGTACTGACATCCCCAGACCTTCAGCTGCCAAATTGAGGTTGGAGATTTTCTCACCGCATCTGCAATATAGATTAGTAGTGGTAACGGCTGCGCCCGAGACTAAAAACGGCCACTTTGTTGGATGGTCTGAAAATTATGCAAAAAGCGAAATCTTCTTTGCAGAACAAACATGAAAACCATGAACCCCACATGAAATAATGAATTCTAGAAACCAAATGTGGGAACTTCCTTATACTGGAGATAGAGTTATGAGTCTCTAATACCTCCATGTGCAATGCATCGCCTGGAGTGGGGTAAAGGCATCACCATTGGGCTCTGGAGAAGTGGAAACGTCCTCTGGAGGGATGAATGGAATCTCACTAACTGCCAATCTGATGGGAAAGTTTGGGTTGGGCAGATGCCAGGAGAACACTACCTGCCTGAATGCATAATGCCAACGGTGATGTTTGGTGGAGGAGGAATAATAGGTTGGGGTTGATACCATGGTTTGGGCCCCTTGGTTCCAGTGAAACCTTAAAGCTAGAGGGTACAATGACATTCCTGACAATTCCATAGGACACTTTGTGGAACAGTTTGGGGAAAGCCCTTCCCTGTTTCAGCACAATAATGCCCCATGCAGAGCCAGGTCCATACAGAATGGGATTGCTGAGATGTGAAGAACCTGACTGTACAGAGCCCTGACCTCAACCCAACTGAAACCCTGTGGGATGAACTGGAACCCCGACTGTGAGCCTGATCCCCAACATCAGTGCCAACCTCACTAATGCTCGTGTGGCTGAATGGAAACAACTCCCAGCAACAACTCCCAGCAACAATGTTCCAACATCTAGTGGGAACCTTCCCAGAAGAGATGGGGCAGTTATATCAAAGGGAGGGGCAACTTCATATTAACCCCCCTGAGGTTTTGTCCATATAATGTATAAGCAACAAAAAGCGTTACAAAATATAAACTCACAATTAATTTTTGAATGTTATATTTTATATAAGTTTACCTGCATTCCAGCAAATCATCCTTGGTGGTGGTGGTGGTGGTGATGGGGGCTTAATTAAAAGTCATGTTGTGCCCATGTCCTCTGTATTCTACACATTACAAAACAGGCACAACCAAGGCTTTAGTATGAAGTATTGACATTATTTCATACGAGATCCTAGAGGGAGGGAATAAAGTGCTGCAGACCAGGAAAACTCTCCTTTAAACTCAGCAATCCTTCTGGATTATGTGTTGGGCTCCCATGATATCAACACGGTGGGAAAGTGCGGATCCCCCCAAAGAAAGCCAGATGGTGTTTTGTACGAGTTCATCACTTTGCTGGACGCTTCGCTGCTCATTCCCAGAACATTTACCGCACCAATTGGCCCTGAAACTGCACTGACTTTTCTACAGCTCATTTCCAGCTTCACCCAGACCAGACCACACACAGGGCCCAACAGGCACATAATAAACCCCCCAAATTGCCTTCACACTCACTCCAACTATCTCTGCTGCATTGTGGGCTCTCACTGTGTTCCTACTGTTTCCCTGGAATCATTATATTTTATATACAGTCCACAACCAAACAGCACCTGCTGCATAACTGTCCAGTTCAGAACCAGAAAGGTACAAACCAGACAAAGTGACATGATAGAAACAATTAAATGCATGAAGGGGATGAAAAGAGGAGGGAGTGATTGAGGCAGTGGGAGACGCTGTACAATCGTTCCTGTACGGACTCCCTGAAAGATGGACATGGAGACGATAAGCTCAGCCCACCTAGTTCTTTTTTCCCAGACACCGTCAAGTCTGACTCACTGACACACGCCTGTCCTCGGGGATTTGGTATTATCTGCAGAACCCCTGACATGTTCTACGGTGACACCGTGTTTTCACTCCTCCTTCCCCACCTCCGAGAGGGACAGGAATTCATTTCACTCTGGAATGCTCTGCTGCAGCCTCCATAGGAATAAATGATCCTTCTATTGTCAAGCTGCAACTCCCTGCAGCCCCTGAACAACTATGGCTTTTTCTGAAATAGATTAAAAGGTTTGATCACCTTTAAATTAACGTTTAGGGGCATATTTATCAAGGGTCGAACTTTGAATTTGAAAAACTTCGAAATTTGAATTCAAAAAGACCAACCGAAATGAAGTTTTTTTTGGCTGAATAGGTCAGTTTTTCGGTCGAATAGGTCCGTATTCGGCCGAATTCTAATCGTACAAATTGAAGTAATAGCATATTCGATTGAATTTGAATCAACGTTTTTCCCAAAAAGTCCACCAATTGACTTCAAATAGGTTTTAGGCGGTTCCCCATAGACTAAATCAGCAATTCAGCAATTAAATGGTGAATGGTCAAAGTCAAATTTTTAAAGAGACGGTACATGATACACAATTTATATATTCAAATTTTCACATTTTTTTTCAATATAGCTGGAAATTCGAATTTTTTGAATTCGAAAATTCACCTCGACCTTTGATAAATCTTCCGCTTAGTATGATGTAGAGAGAGATATTCTGAGGCAATTTGTAATTGGTTTTCATTTTTTATTATTTGTGGTTTTTGACTTATTTAGCTTTTTATTCAGCAGCTCTCCAGTTTGTAATTTCAGCCATCTGGTTGCTAGTGTCCAATTCCCATAGCAACCATGCACTGATTTGAATAAGAGACTGGAATATGAATAGGAGAGGCCTGAATAGAAAGGTGAGTAATAAAAAGTAACAATAACAATAAATTTGTAACCTTACAGAACATTTGTTTCTAAATGGGGTCAGTGACCCCTATTTGAAAGCTGGAAAGAGTCAAAATAAAAAGGCAAATAATTAAGAAACTATAAAAAATAGAAAATAAGGGCCAATTGGAAAGCAGGTAAGAATTGGTCACTCTATACTTAAACTAGCAGTTAAGTTAAAGGTGTATCACCCCTATTACTTCATTCCGTCGTATTGTAACCAAAATCTATTCTGTCTTCCAAGTTTTTCCCTTTAATGAGACTGGAGCATGTTGTTTATCCAGGACAAAGTAAAAACAACTGAAATTGCCCCAAACCTTCTCCCACGTTCCTGTCTCCGTCTGTGCGAGGAATGTGGCAAATTGGAAATAGTTCAGCCCAGGTGTGAAAAATGCTTTCAATCCACTAAAAACAAAATAAACTTTTATGGTTTCAGCCGAGGTGTAAACGGCAAAGCCCCCAATTTAGGTGCCACCAAGTGCTAATCAGGGAGGCGCATCATTAACGTGACTCAGTTTGTCTGGTAAACAGGGCGCCGCCGCCCAGCCTCTTTCTGGGAGACATAAACTTTACAGCTCACTGACATCTCTGCTATTTATACGGCCGACCCTTTGTTTTGTGCAGGAACTTCTGTTCTTTGGATCTAAACCCCCCGAGCTTAAAGGGACCCTCATCTTTATGGTGTTTGCAAAGGAGTGGCACTTATATTAGCCTGCTCCCTCCTCCCGTATGTATAATGGGCACACAATAAGCTATACCCTCATACTGTACTGTCTAAGGGAATCAATATGGCACCTCCCTCCTCCCATATGTATAAATACAAATATACAGAGAAGGAATGTTCTGGGCACACAATAAGCTATACCCTCATACTGTACTGTCTAAGGGAATCAATATGGCACCTCCCTCCTCCCATATGTATAAATACAAATATACAGAGAAGGAATGTTCTGGGCACACAATAAGCTATACCCTCATACTGTACTGTCTAAGGGAATCAATATGGCACCTCCTCCTCCCATATGTATAAATACAAATATACAGAGAAGGAATGTTCTGGGCACACAATAAGCTATACCCTCATACTGTACTGTCTAAGGGAATCAATATGGCACCTCCTCCTCCCATATGTATAAATACAAATATACAGAGAAGGAATGTTCTGGGCATACAATAAGCTATACCCTCATACTGTACTGTCTAAGGGAATCAATATGGCACCTCCTCCTCCCATATGTATAAATACAAATATACAGAGAAGGAATGTTCTGGGCACACAATAAGCTATACCCTCATACTGTACTGTCTAAGGGAATCAATATGGCACCTCCTCCTCCCATATGTATAAATACAAATATACAGAGAAGGAATGTTCTGGGCATACAATAAGCTATACCCTCATACTGTACTGTCTAAGGGAATCAATATGGCACCTCCTCCTCCCATATGTATAAATAGAAATATACAGAGAAGGAATGTTCTGGGCATACAATAAGCTATCCCTTTTACTGTTAGCCCAGTGTTTAACAGATGGTGCTCCAAGTCCAATGAGTTAAAGCCAACAGTTTCCCAAAAATCTAAACTTCTCAGCAACGACATAAAGTAGAAATTCCCCGGGGGAAATCCTGGTAAACGGTTTAATCCACCCATTAAATCTCCATTTATCCTTCTGTAAACCTCCCTTCAATGATTCAGGCCCAGTGCCATTAATTATATGTAGGGGGACCTCCTCCAACAGTAACAATTAATTGGGGCCAGTAAATATCAGGGGGATCAGATGTCAAATGAAGACGAAGCAGGACCCCCACTATGTTTGGAGATCTGAACCTTAATATAAGCACTGGAAATCATTGTGAAAAGTTCTTAAATACAGGAATTATTGTCGGCCATAGCCGTAAGTCAATGACTACATGGTAGGAATGTTTCCATTGTCATTTGAAAGTGGGGGGGAGGTTCTGCGTGAAATGCAGAAAGAAAAAGCAGAAAGAAACACAACAGACTCGTGAATAAGGAGAACATTATCATTAATTCCAAATCTTTCTCCCAAGATCAGGTGCAGAAACCTTGAATCTTCATGATGTCTCCATGAGCCTTGGTGTCTTCATGACAGCAAGATCCTCCCCAGATCCAAAGACAAGAAAGAAGACATTGTAAGAAAGTCAATTGTAAGGAGGTGGTAGGATTCACTGCCACTCTTCTCCCTCTGGTGGTTCCTCTAGGAACTATCATATACAGGTATGGGACCTGCTATCCAGAATACTCTGGATTTGGAGGTTTCCAGGTAACGGATCTTTCCGTAATTTGGATCTTCATACCTTTAGTCTACTAGAAAATCATATAAACATTAAATAAACCCAATCGGCTGGTTTTGCTTCCAATAAGGATTAATTATATCTTAGTTGGGATCAAGTACAAGCTACTGTATTTGGATAAAATGGAGACTATGGGAGACAGGCTTTCCATAATTTGGAGCTTTCAGAATAACTGGCTTTCCGGATAACAGATCCCATACCTGTACTTGAGGGCTCTTAGGTGCAGAGGCAGGATTCTCCACCTAGTGGACCTTAAAAGTGGAAGGGTGGCCGAGTGAAAAGTATAATGGCTGAATATATAAAGAACTATAGTAGGACGAGCTCCTTAGAGAGGGGCCTTGACCAAATACTGGACCAAAAAAAGTGGCTTCAACTCAAGATTAGTGATGGGCGAATAATTTTGCCTGGCACGAATTCACAGCTAATTTCTGCGTTTCACACACCGGCGAATAAATTCACGAATCTCAAGAGAAAATTCACCGGCGCCAATTTTCGATTTTCACGATTTTTTCATGAAAACCTTTGAATTCCTCAATTTTTTTGAGAAAACGTTCGAATTGCTAGATTTTTTCGTGAGAACATTCGAATTGCGCGATTTTAGTGAAAACTTTCGAATTGCTTGATTTTTCTGTGAAAACGTTTGAATTGCTTGAATTTTTTGTGAAAACGTTTGAATTGCTCGATTTTTTCGTGAATCCATTCCAATTTCAAGATTTTTTTGTGAACTTACTGATTTTCGCAAATTTTTCTGCGAAGCGAAATGGGAGAAATTCGCCAATCCATACTCAAGATGTCCGACAACAACTGCTATTAACCATTCCAAATTAGGCAGCTGTTTCCCCGATAAAAACTACTACTGATTCTGAGGGGACCATGAAGAATTTCAGGGATTACTGTGTAAAGCTTTGCAAAATTAATACAATTCCAACTGAATATATTTTTGCACCAATTCAAAAAAAAAAAAAAAATATTTCACAAACATTATTTCACAAACAAGAATCCAACGCTTTTTAATATTTTCCGAACATAAGACTTCTATAGGTCTCATTTCTGAATTTCTCCCCACCCCCAACACCATTTTCGATTTTCCTTTTTACATCAGCAAGTGAAGACGACCAGGTCCTTCCGCTTAGTGGCATCGCTTCTTTTTGAAATTATTGCAACATATTCCTGATTTAGTAAAAAGCTGCGAGCCGACGGCAAGGAGATAAGTGATGTCACGGAATATTTAGACTAAAGACGGAGAAAGAACAGACTCTGCTATCACGGAGTGGGGCGGACAGGCGGAGAGAGGGGTGAAGGCAATTTAAAACAAAGAAAGGGTTTCTTTATGATTTTGGCTTGAAGATGAATGACTCTATCAAGGGAAACGCTCTTGATAAATATATTACATAGTCACACAATCTACTTTGTACATACAACCAGGATCCATCTCATTTATCCTCAATATAATACAGCAAGCATCCTATTTAGAAACTGCCGAAATTAACAAAAAAAATTAACAAAAATATTTCATTCGTAGCCTATTCTGAACTCATCAACTATTTGCTTTATTTCTATTATTCAAGAACGTCAACATCCCTTTTCTGAGCAAATGTTGATCCTGATATCTCTACCTCAGACCTAGCGAAATTCATAACATTTGATCAAACGGCGAAGAACGACATTTTTAGCATTTTGATGCCAAATTTTGCTTGTCTGTGATGAGGATGATTTTATTTTAAATCCAGTGAAATTTCACAGAGACTTTATGATACTCTCTATCCACTTTGTTTCCTCTTGACATCTCAATCTCCGACTCCATTATTGTGTTTGAGAAGTTGAGAAACATCTTTTTGTGTGGCAAAATTACAAAAATGAAATTGAAACATTTTTCCTACCTGTCAAATTGTAATTCATTTCAATTCAGTGGAATTAATTTTTTTGGGGAGGAAATCTCTGGACACACTATCCACATCATTTTCAAAGAAAGGGTTTCTTTATGATTTTGGCTTGAAGATGAATGACTCTATCAAGGGAAATGCTCTTGATAAATATATTACATAGTCACACAATCTACTTTGTACATATGACCAGGATCCATCTCATTTATCCTCAAAATAATGCAAAGAGGCTTCCTATTTAGAAATGGCCAAAATTAACAAAAACATATTTCATTTGTAGCCTATTCTGAACTCATCAATTATTTGCTTCCTTGTTTCTTTCTATTATTCAAGAACTTCAACATCCCTTTTCTTAGAAAATGTTGATCCTGATATCTCCACCTCAGACCTAGCGAAATTCATAACATTTAATCAAAAGGCGAAGAACGCCATTTTTAGCATTTTGATGCCAAATTTTGCTTGTCCGTAATGAGGATGATTTTATTTTAAATCCAGTGGAATTTCACAGAGACTCTATCCACTTTGTTTCCTCTTGACATCTCAATCTCCGACTCCATTACTGTGTTTGAGAAGTTGAGAAATATCTTTTTGTTTGGCAAAATTACAAAAATGAAATTGAAACATTTTTCCTACCTGTCAAATTGTAATTCATTTCAATTCAGTGGAATTTATTTTTCTTTTTTTTGGGGAGGAAATCTCTGGAAACAATATCCACATCATTTTCAAAGAAAGGGTTTCTTTATGATTTTGGCTTGAAGATGAATGACTCTATCAAGGGAAACGCTCTTGATAAATATATTACATAGTCACACAATCTACTTTGTACATACAACCAGGATCCATCTCATTTATCCTCAATATAATACAGCAAGCATCCTATTTAGAAACTGACGAAATTAACAAAAAAGTTTTACAAAAATATTTCATTTGTAGCCTATTCTGAACTCATCAACTATTTGCTTTATTTCTATTATTCAAGAACGTCAACATCCCTTTTCTGAGCAAATGTTGATCCTGATATCTCCACCTCAGACCTAGCGAAATTCATAAGATTTGATCAAAAGGCGAAGAACGCCATTTTTAGCATTTTGATGCCAAATTTTGCTTGTCTGTAATGAGGATGATTTTATTTTAAATCCAGTGAAATTTCAGAGACTTTATGATACTCTATCCACTTTGTTTCCTCTTGACATCTCAATCTCCGACTCCATTATTGTGTTTGAGAAGTTGAGAAACATCTTTTTGTGTGGCAAAATTACAAAAATGAAATTGAAACATTTTTCCTACCTGTCAAATTGTAATTCATTTCAATTCAGTGGAATTAATTTTTTTGGGGAGGAAATCTCTGGACACACTATCCACATCATTTTCAAAGAAAGGGTTTCTTTATGATTTTGGCTTGAAGATGAATGACTCTATCAAGGGAAATGCTCTTGATAAATATATTACATAGTCACACAATCTACTTTGTACATATGACCAGGATCCATCTCATTTATCCTCAAAATAATGCAAAGAGGCTTCCTATTTAGAAATGGCCAAAATTAACAAAAACATATTTCATTTGTAGCCTATTCTGAACTCATCAATTATTTGCTTCCTTGTTTCTTTCTATTATTCAAGAACTTCAACATCCCTTTTCTTAGAAAATGTTGATCCTGATATCTCCACCTCAGACCTAGCGAAATTCATAACATTTGATCAAAAGGCGAAGAACGCCATTTTTAGCATTTTGATGCCAAATTTTGCTTGTCCGTAATGAGGATGATTTTATTTTAAATCCAGTGGAATTTCACAGAGACTCTATCCACTTTGTTTCCTCTTGACATCTCAATCTCCGACTCCATTACTGTGTTTGAGAAGTTGAGAAATATCTTTTTGTTTGGCAAAATTACAAAAATGAAATTGAAACATTTTTCCTACCTGTCAAATTGTAATTCATTTCAATTCAGTGGAATTTATTTTTCTTTTTTTGGGGAGGAAATCTCTGGAAACAATATCCACATCATTTTCAAAGAAAGGGTTTCTTTATGATTTTGGCTTGAAGATGAATGACTCTATCAAGGGAAATGCTCTTGATAAATATATTACATAGTCACACAATCTACTTTGTACATACAACCAGGATCCATCTCATTTATCCTCAATATAATACAGCAAGCATCCTATTTAGAAACTGACGAAATTAACAAAAAAGTTTTACAAAAATATTTCATTTGTAGCCTATTCTGAACTCATCAACTATTTGCTTTATTTCTATTATTCAAGAACGTCAACATCCCTTTTCTGAGCAAATGTTGATCCTGATATCTCCACCTCAGACCTAGCGAAATTCATAAGATTTGATCAAAAGGCGAAGAACGCCATTTTTAGCATTTTGATGCCAAATTTTGCTTGTCTGTAATGAGGATGATTTTATTTTAAATCCAGTGAAATTTCAGAGACTTTATGATACTCTATCCACTTTGTTTCCTCTTGACATCTCAATCTCCGACTCCATTATTGTGTTTGAGAAGTTGAGAAATATCTTTTTGTTTGGCAAAATTACAAAAATGAAATTGAAACATTTTTCCTACCTGTCAAATTGTAATTCATTTCAATTCAGTGGAATTAATTTTTTTGGGGAGGAAATCTCTGGACACACTATCCACATCATTTTCAAAGAAAGGGATTCTTTATGATTTTGGCTTGAAGATGAATGACTCTATCAAGGGAAACGCTCTTGATAAATATATTACATAGTCACACAATCTACTTTGTACATATGACCAGGATCCATCTCATTTATCCTCAAAATAATACAACGATCATCCTATTTAGAAACGGCCAAAATTAACAAAAAAGTATTTCATTTGTAGCCTATTCTGATCTCATCAATTATTTGCTTCCTTGTTTCTTTCTATTATTCAAGAACTTCAACATCCCTTTTGGAGCAAATGTTGATCCTGATATCTCCACCTCAGACCTAGCAAAACTCATAACATTTTATCAAAAGGCGAAGAACGCCATTTGTAGCATTTTGATGCCAAATTTTGTTTGTCCGTGATGAGGATGATTTTATTTTAAATCCAGTGGAATTTCACAGAGACTCTATCCACTTTGTTTCCTCTTGACATCTCAATCTCCGACTCCATTACTGTGTTTGAGAAGTTGAGAAATATCTTTTTGTTTGGCAAAATTACAAAAATGAAATTGAAACATTTTTCCTACCTGTCAAATTGTAATTCATTTCAATTCAGTGGAATTTTTTTTTTTTTTTGGGGAGGAAATCTCTGGACACACTATCCACATCATTTTCAATCCATCAGGATCCATCTCATTTATCCTCAAAATAATACAACGATCACCCTATTTAGAAACGGCCAAAATTTAACAAAAAAATATTTCATTTGTAGCCTATTCTGAACTAATCAACTATTTGCTTCCTTGTTTCTTTCTATTAATCAAGAACTTCAACATCCCTCTCTGAGCAAATGTTGATCCTGATATCTCCACCTCAGACCTAGCGAAATTCATAACATTGGATCAAAAAGTCGAAGCCATTTTTAGCATTTTTATACCAAATTTTGCTTGTCCGTAATGAGGATGATTTTATTTTAATTACAGTAAAAAAAATTGATGATAATCTATCCGCTTTGTTTCCTCTTGACATCTCAATCTCCGACTCCATTACTGTGTTTGAGAAGTTGAGAAACATCTTTTTGTTTGGCAAAATTACAAAAATGAAATTGAAACATTTTTCCTACCTGTCAAATTGTAATTCATTTCAATTCAGTGGAATTTCTTTTTTTTGGGGGGGGGGGGAAATCACAGGACACACTATCCACATAATTTTTAAAGAAAGTTTTTTAGGAAAATGTTGACATCTTCATTTTCAACAAGGATCTAGCAAAGCCTGTTATTTTCTACTGGAAATTACAGAATATCTTCTTTTTTCTTTTATAAAATAGAAACCAACATTTCCTACCCACCAACTTTTATCGGCAAAATATATATCAATTTTATTAAAGGGGAACTATTGTGATAATAAAAATTTAATTTAAGCTTCATCGCATTAAAATAAGGAACTTTCTAAAGATAATCAATTAAAAATTCGACATAATTTCTGAAATAATCATGTTACGCTTCCCTCTATCAGCGTCTCACTTCAATGTCTCTTCAGACAGGAGTCAAATCTCTTTTTTGTTACAGAAAATAAAAGATTTACATTTTTATCAGTCTGTACAAGTTTTATTATTACAGGGAAATTCAGGACTTCTAATATTTTCATGGAAACATTAAGACACTTTTTAACGCAATCATTGCTCTTGAATTTTTATCAATCAAATCAAATCAAATGTTTGCTAAACCCAAATATAATTTTTTTAAAATTACATTGTAAAAAAATAAAATTAAGGATGCACCAAATCCAGGATTCGGCCGAATCCTTCTGCCCGGCCAAACCGAATCTAAATGCTAATTTGCATATGCAAATTAGGGGTGGGAGGGAAATCTTGTGACTTTTTGTCACAAATCAAGGAAATAAAAAATGTTTTCCCCTTCCCACCCCTAATTTGCATATGCATATTAGGATTCAGATTTGGTTCGGGTGAATCTTTCGTGAAGGATTCGGGGGTTCGGTCGAATCCAAAAGAGTGGATTCGGTGAATCCCTAAAAAAAATCAAATACCTTTAATTTTTCATTTTTTCATAGTTTTCAGTTGCACTAAAAAATGCTTTAAATCGCCAATTACTGTAGTGATATTACTGGCATGTCTGGGGTTAATGAAATGTACATTTTCTGAACTTACAGGCATGCCTGGGGTTAATGGAGTGCTCGTTTTCTGTACTGATCGTACTGAGATATCTGGGTAACTATGGCTACAGAGAGTGCCAAAGGGGGGTGGTCTAAAATCTAAGCCTCAATTTCACCTTAGGGCCTGTATTTTGGGATTGTTCATGTACAAAGTTAGTTGAATGGGTAGGGATTAGTGATGGGTGAATTTGGGGTGCTTCCCATGAAATTCATGAAACGGCAAAAAATTCAACTAAACATCGCCGCCGTCTCGGTTTTGACGCTGGCATCTGATTTTTTTTTTGAGGCCGCCGAATTTTCTCGGCAGTTTCGTGAATTTATTCACTGCAAATTCGGGCCTGGTAAATAAATTCGCCCATCACTAGTAGGGATACAGCAGGTACACCTATGGTTTTTTTCCCCCCTTGGGGTTAAATTCTCAGGTGAGCCCCAGATATAGCAGTCACACTGCATAAAGCAAAGTGGTCACATGACTTCAGTAACAGGGGGGGGGGAATAAAGACAGGTCTTACTTCATGTCCAGTATCTCCTCCATCTGTTTTCTACGATCTTCCCGCAGGTTAGACAGGTGGGCTTCTTTCTCTGCCAGCGAGTGCTGAGAGGAGGCCAGTCGGCCTTTGGTAGAGTCCAGCTCTTGCCTCGTCTTGTCAAGAGCGTTCATCAGTTCCTCTATCTGCAGCCATGGGAAAGAATATTGTAAACTCATTAGGAAACATTAAAGGGGACCCCAACATTTATTCAAAATCCTATTTTATCACATTAGTCAAGCAAAGTGAACTTTAATTACACAATATAAATTATTTGAATCTTGTTTCCTTCAATCTGGGAATTCATAATTATAACAAGCATGTAGGAGCCATTTTGTCATCTCAGAATCTTGTTTGTGCACCAGAATGAGGGACCTGATGTCCATCCCCATGTCCTGGTTACACAATTAAATGGTGAAGAGAACGGGGGAATGTGGGGAGAGCAGTGACATGTAGGAAGTGCTGAATGGAAAGTGAAAGTAATTGTCTAAGGAGGAGGGGCAGACAATATTTGATTGACAGCTGAGATATTTAAATGAGTTTACAACAGCTATGAATGCTTAAATAAAAAATAGTAATTGGATTTCATGTTTAATTTGAAAAGGACTTTTACTGTACAGATTTTTGTGTCTGGGTGACAGGTCAACTTTAAGTACTTCATGACGAACAATGCTTTCTTTAAATAAAAATAAGATTCTCCATGAATAATAACCTGCACTTCAGGAACCTCACAGTTTAGTTTATACATTGTATGTCCTTATAATTTGGATTTTTATTAACTCCCATACTGTACTGTCTAAGGGAATCAATATGGCACCTCCCTCCTCCCATATGTATAATTAAAAAAATACAGAGAAGGAATGTTCTGGGCACACAATAAGCTATACCCTCATACTGTACTGTCTAAGGGAATCAATATGGCACCTCCTCCTCCCATATGTATAAATACAAATATACAGAGAAGGAATGTTCTGGGCACACAATAAGCTATACCCTCATACTGTACTGTCTAAGGGAATCAATATGGCACCTCCTCCTCCCATATGTATAAATACAAATATACAGAGAAGGAATGTTCTGGGCACACAATAAGCTATACCCTCATTCTGTACAGTCTAAGGGGATCAATATGGCACCTCCCTCCTCCCATATGTATAAATACAAATATACAGAGAAGGAATGTTCTGGGCACACAATAAGATATACCCTCATACTGTACTGTCTAAGGGAATCAATATGGCACCTCCTCCTCCCATATGTATAAATACAAATATACAGAGAAGGAATGTTCTGGGCACACAATAAGCTATACCCTCATACTGTACAGTCTAAGGGGATCAATATGGCACCTCCCTCCTCCCATATGTATAAATACAAATATACAGAGAAGGAATGTTCTGGGCACACAATAAGATATACCCTCATACTGTACTCTCTAAGGGAATCAATATGGCACCTCCTCCTCCCATATGTATAAATACAAATATACAGAGAAGGAATGTTCTGGGCACACAATAAGCTATACCTTCATACTGTACTGTCTAAGGGAATCAATATGGCACCTCCCTCCTCCCATATGTATAAATACAAATATACAGAGAAGGAATGTTCTGGGCACACAATAAGATATACCCTCATACTGTACTGTCTAAGGGAATCAATATGGCACCTCCTCCTCCCATATGTATAAATACAAATATACAGAGAAGGAATGTTCTGGGCACACAATAAGCTATACCCTCATACTGTACAGTCTAAGGGGATCAATATGGCACCTCCCTCCTCCCATATGTATAAATACAAATATACAGAGATGGAATGTTCTGGGCACACAATAAGATATAACCTCATACTGTACTGTCTAAGGGAATCAATATGGCACCTCCTCCTCCCATATGTATAAATACAAATATACAGAGAAGGAATGTTCTGGGCACACAATAAGCTATACCTTCATACTGTACTGTCTAAGGGAATCAATATGGCACCTCCCTCCTCCCATATGTATAAATACAAATATACAGAGAAGGAATGTTCTGGGCACACAATAAGATATACCCTCATACTGTACTGTCTAAGGGAATCAATATGGCACCTCCTCCTCCCATATGTATAAATACAAATATACAGAGAAGGAATGTTCTGGGCACACAATAAGCTATACCCTCATACTGTACAGTCTAAGGGGATCAATATGGCACCTCCCTCCTCCCATATGTATAAATACAAATATACAGAGAAGGAATGTTCTGGGCACACAATAAGATATACCCTCATACTGTACTGTCTAAGGGAATCAATATGGCACCTCCTCCTCCCATATGTATAAATACAAATATACAGAGAAGGAATGTTCTGGGCACACAATAAGCTATACCCTCATACTGTACAGTCTAAGGGGATCAATATGGCACCTCCCTCCTCCCATATGTATAAATACAAATATACAGAGATGGAATGTTCTGGGCACACAATAAGATATAACCTCATACTGTACTGTCTAAGGGAATCAATATGGCACCTCCTCCTCCCATATGTATAAATACAAATATACAGAGAAGGAATGTTCTGGGCACACAATAAGCTATACCTTCATACTGTACTGTCTAAGGGAATCAATATGGCACCTCCCTCCTCCCATATGTATAAATACAAATATACAGAGAAGGAATGTTCTGGGCACACAATAAGATATACCCTCATACTGTACTGTCTAAGGGAATCAATATGGCACCTCCTCCTCCCATATGTATAAATACAAATATACAGAGAAGGAATGTTCTGGGCACACAATAAGCTATACCCTCATACTGTACAGTCTAAGGGGATCAATATGGCACCTCCCTCCTCCCATATGTATAAATACAAATATACAGAGAAGGAATGTTCTGGGCACACAATAAGATATACCCTCATACTGTACTGTCTAAGGGAATCAATATGACACCTCCTCCTCCCATATGTATAAATACAAATATACAGAGAAGGAATGTTCTGGGCACACAATAAGCTATACCTTCATACTGTACTGTCTAATGGAATCAATATGGCACCTCCCTCCTCCCATATGTATAAATACAAATATACAGAGAAGGAATGTTCTGGGCACACAATAAGATATACCCTCATACTGTACTGTCTAAGGGAATCAATATGGCACCTCCTCCTCCCATATGTATAAATACAAATATACAGAGAAGGAATGTTCTGGGCACACAATAAGCTATACCCTCATACTGTACAGTCTAAGGGGATCAATATGGCACCTCCCTCCTCCCATATGTATAAATACAAATATACAGAGATGGAATGTTCTGGGCACACAATAAGATATACCCTCATACTGTACTGTCTAAGGGAATCAATATGGCACCTCCTCCTCCCATATGTATAAATACAAATATACAGAGAAGGAATGTTCTGGGCACACAATAAGCTATACCTTCATACTGTACTGTCTAAGGGAATCAATATGGCACCTCCCTCCTCCCATATGTATAAATACAAATATACAGAGAAGGAATGTTCTGGGCACACAATAAGATATACCCTCATACTGTACTGTCTAAGGGAATCAATATGGTACCTCCTCCTCCCATATGTATAAATACAAATATACAGAGAAGGAATGTTCTGGGCACACAATAAGCTATACCCTCATACTGTACAGTCTAAGGGGATCAATATGGCACCTCCCTCCTCCCATATGTATAAATACAAATATACAGAGAAGGAATGTTCTGGGCACACAATAAGATATACCCTCATACTGTACTGTCTAAGGGAATCAATATGGCACCTCCTCCTCCCATATGTATAAATACAAATATACAGAGAAGGAATGTTCTGGGCTCACTCTCACACTGTACTATCTATTGGAAGACTAATGGTATATTTAAAGGGATACTGTCATGGGGAAAAAAAAAATTTTCAAAATGAATCAGTTAATAGTGCTGCTCCATCAGAATTCTGCATTTCTCATTTCTCAAAAGAGCAAACAGATTTTTTTATATTCAATTTTGAAATCTGACATGGGGCTAGACATATTGTCAGTTTCCCAGTTGCCCTCAGTCATGTGACTTGTGCTCTGATAAACTTCAATCACTCTTTACTGCTGTACTGCAAGTTGGAGTGATATCTACCCCCTCCCTTTCCCCCCCAGCAGCCAAACAAAAGAACAATGGGAAGATAACCAGATAACAGCTCTCTAACACAAGATAACAGCTGCCTGGTAGATCTAAGAAGAACACTCAATAGTAAAATCCAGGTCCCACTGAGACACATTCAGTTAAGCTTGCCATAGACGCAAAGATCTGATTGTAAGAATCGAGGATTCTTACGATTTTCGGACCATGTGTGGGGAGTCCCGACATTTTTCGTCCGGTGGAGATCGGTCGTTTGGTCGATCGGACAGGTTAGAAAATTTCTGTCGGCTGCCGATAATATCTCTGCATGTATTGCCGATCGTACGATTTTCAGTGGGAGACTGTCACCAGCTTTGGTTGGACATAGATATCGTACGATTGCTGTCAGGGGCAGAACATTGCTGATCTGTTCTAAAACTAATCTGACTGGTAAGACTTTGATCTGAATGGTTAGTGGCGGGTCGGGAGATGGGAAAGTCCGATTGTACGATGATTCGTACGATCGGATCTTTGCATCTATGGCCAGCTTAACATTGAGAAGGAAAAACAGCAGCCTGCCAGAAAGCATTTCTCTCCTAAAAGTCAGTCACAAGTCACATGACCAGGGGCAGCTGGGAAATTGACAAAATGTCTAGCCCCATGTCAGATTTCAAAATTGAATATAAAGAAATCTCTTTGCTCTTTTGAGAAATGGATTTCAGTGCAGAATTCTGCTGGAGCAGCACTATTAACTGATGTGTTTTGAAAAAAACATGTTTTCCTTTAAGGAATATTTCACCTTTGTCACTCCAGTAATTCCTCACTAACATTTATCAGAGTTTTGTGGGGAACTTCTCTGCTGGTGATAAGACCATGAGGGAAATACATGGGAATTAAGGAAAATATTTAGAAAAAAGTCTTGATAGAGAAACCTCTTCCCTTGTAAAATGCCGTGTGTGAGTGTGAAATAAACACACTTAAAGATACAGGGGTTTTGGTCACAATGGTTCTTTTATAATGTCAGTGTCATGACACGGATTTGCATCAGAGCAGATACAAAAATATTTCATCTGCTGAGAAACACAGCGATGAGTTTATAATGAAACACGCCAGATGCACGCAATAATAAAGGGATGTCCTGATTGGGCCCTGGGTAAATTGTGGGGCCCAGAGTTTTAATGCATACCTCCCAACTGTCCCTTTTTCAAAGGGACAGTCCCTTTTTGACAGCTCAACCTGCAGTCCCTCATTTGTACTGGAAAGTCCCTATTTTCTCTGCACTGAACAGCCAGAAAAAGAAACAAAGTTTCTAACTTAATTGGCTTTTGGCAGAGTCCAGAACAGCTAACAGGTGCAAATAAGATACTTTGTAACAATTTTGAGATAAGAAAATAAGTAATTGTAATATTTTCAAACTTTCATAACCTGCCAAATTTTGTAAAATGGAAATGATAATTAGGGGGTGTCGCCACAACATGGGCGTGGTCAAAAATGTCATTGCGCTACGCCCGCCAAATGTTTTTGTCCCTCTTTTTCCTTCCAAAATGTTGGGAGGTATGTTTTAATGGAGGAAAAGGGGCTTGATTGGGTGTAACAGGGTTTGGCCAAGGTGACAGTTGGTATGGGCAAGTATACTCTTTAGCTGAGCAATTTTATTAAACTGGGGCCCCATACTAGTTACTACAGCCCACTGGCTAGGGGCCCGGGTGGGGAGGGGCCTGTTAACTAAGTCGTATGGGGCCTCATTATTTTCTAGGGATGCACCGAATCCAGGATATGGTTCAGGATTCAGCCTTTTTCAGCAGGATTCAGATTCAGCCGAATCCTTCTGTCTGGCCGAACCGAATCCTAATTTGCATATGTAAATTAGAGGCGGGAAGGAAAATCACATGACTTTTCATTTGCATATTGATGCAAATACATCTGTTGGTTATGAGAGTGGAAGAGCTGAATACAGATAATCACTATGGGGTATCCAAATATTCCCTTCTGGCCAATGGCACCCGGAGTGTTTTAATCACCACTTCTAGTTTCTTCCTCACAGCGCCCCCTATTGAGTGGATCATAAACACCAGCAACACTATGTATATATTTATATGAAGTTACATAACACTTTCTAATAATTTATACAAAACTGGAGTCTTCTGATGATTTCATAAACAAGGGATAGAGAATGAATGATAGGATTTGGGGGGCTGCACATTTTACTGTCAGGAGGTGCAGGGGGTTTAGTACCAATTTAATACAGAGCATTGTTACTACTAATATCAAGAAGGTGCTGTAGGGCAGTGCTGGGACCCCAAGGCTTCGCTCTTGGAGCAGGACTTGTTCTCCGCTGGGCCCCAGACAAATCAGAACCAATAAGCCTGGGGTTTGGCCCTTTAGTGGCCCCGCAGTATCATAATGAGGTGAGTTGGGGTTACAGATCAGGGACTCAATTCCCAGCCTATAACATACCTCCCAACATTTTGAAAATAAAAAGAGGGATAAAAAAGTTGAAGCATAGCGTGGTGACCACGCCCATTTTTGTGGCCACACCCCTAATTACCATGTTCATTTTACCAAATTTGGCAGGTTACGAAAGTCTGAACATCTGGGTTTTTTTTTCCAGTTATTACAGTTTTGCTAATGAAGGTGAATTGCCCTTTAAGCTGTGAGTCTAACTTCTCCCAAGAGACCTGTTATCTTATATTGTTACAATTACTTATTTGCTTATCTCGAAATTGTTACAAAAGTATTTTATCTGCAGCTGTGGTTGTTGCTGTTCTGGGCTCTCTGCCAAAAGCCAATTAAGTTAGAAACTTTGTTTCTTTTTCTGGCTGTTCAGTGCAGAGAAAAATGGGACTTTCCAGTACAAACGAGGGAGTGCGGATTCAGCTGTCAAAAGAGGGAATGTCCCTCTATAAAACGGGACAGTTGGGAGGTGTGATATAGCAATGAGACTGTTATATAACTGAATTGGTTAAGGGGGCCCTGACCAAACGTTGGATCCTATAAGGGGGTTCCCCTGCTCCCCTCCCTTTCCTGCTACAAATGCCCCATGGACGGAGCTTTTTGCCTTCAATCCTTTGCTCACAGCTCAGTCCCTTACAATAAGGAACAACTGCAACGTCGTTAAATTAATGATTTGCTGAAAGATCTGGGCTAATTGGAGGCTCTTCCATGTGCAGAGGGGCGGCCGATGGGAAGAAATATGTTTGAATCCAATAAGTGCCACTTATTCACTGTATGATCTGGAAAAAGTCACTTCTTTATGTGCTTAACCCCCTTCATCTGTTCTGCTTTCATCTTCCTTTTCTCTGTCCTCTGTTTGGCCTTTGCTAAAAGCTTGTAGGGTGTGACGGCTCCTTTGTGTTGGGTAAGTGCTCAGGGGATTGTGGGTAATGGAGGCTACAATGGGGCAACTATAGACAAGTCTGGTCACAGGGGGACAGGGGAGCCCCGACAGTGGGGTCTAATTCCTCAATAAGTGGAAAGAACCCCCTTTAACCAGCCACTCTCCTACCTGTGGGGACAGGGGTCATATATACATATATATGTCACTGAGAAGCTGCGTCACTCTCTAGGGTGCATATTCCCTTTAATTCTGTATTATAGCACAGGTACAGGGAAGGGCACAGGGGGCTTCAGCCAGGGCCCTAAAGGGAGAAAAATGTAGCAAAACAGAGAGATCCCATAAAACTATGGCAGCATAGGTATTCCCTGTACTAAGCACAATTCAGCAGGAACAGTCCCCTAAATTTGCTCATAGTCTGTACAGAGAGATCCCATAAAACTATGGCAGCATAGGTATTCCCTGTACTAAGCACAATTCAGCAGGAACAGTCCCTAAGTTTGCTCATAGTCTGTACAGAGAGATCCCATAAAACTATGGCAGCATAGGTATTCCCTGTA
This sequence comes from Xenopus laevis, assembly GCF_017654675.1. Taxonomy (NCBI): domain Eukaryota; kingdom Metazoa; phylum Chordata; class Amphibia; order Anura; family Pipidae; genus Xenopus; species Xenopus laevis. The sequence continues at coordinate 150,996,772 of NC_054377.1, read as the reverse complement.
CTAAGCACAATTCAGCAGGAACAGACCCTAAGTTTGCTCATAGTCTGTACAGAGAGATCCCATAAAACTATGGCAGCATAGGTATTCCCTGTACTAAGCACAATTCAGCAGGAACAGTCCCCTAAATTTGCTCATAGTCTGTACAGAGAGATCCCATAAAACTATGGCAGCATAGGTATTCCCTGTACTAAGCACAATTCAGCAGGAAAAGCCCTTAAATTTGCTCATAGTCTGTACAGAGAGATCCCATAAAACTATAGCAGCATAGGTATTCCGCTGTACTAAGCACAATTCAGCAGGAACAGTCCCTAAATTTGCTCATAATCTGTCCACAAAGCTACAAATGTCCATGTGCCAATGCTGTTACAGTAGGACAGAAAGGGGCTCCCCATTAGACAAATATCTATTTAAGTTTGTACAGAAAGTCTTTCCAGCTTATAAAACTTATGAAACTTCACCCCACAATGGCCTAATTGTGCAATAGCTTGGAGCCTAGGGCATCCCTTTCTTTTATACAATAATGGTGCACTTTCCCTTTAATACAGAGTGTTTCCATAATTAAGCACTGAATCAGAATGGCATATTGTGTGCCCATTGCCGTCCCGAGCCAGAAGGCCAGCAGGCTGCAGTGTGGGCAAGGCAATTCCTTGGGGCCAGTAACAATTAGGCAGTGTAATTTGCAGCGGGGGCTGTAGATAAGTCCTGTGAGTGGAGCTCACTTTCTAACTGGTGTTAAAGCCCAGGGCTGTCAGACGGGCCCTTCTGCTCAATGTCACTCACACTGTGTATAAAAGGTGACTAAAGTGAGTACAAATGTTGATCTTTGGAGCAGGCGAGTCTACAGCCCTGCAGACATCTAGTATTTCATGTGCGGGGTCAGAGAGGGGGAGAGGACACGCTTTTAGGCCGGCATTTGCCAAAATATCATTCTTTGCCCAATGTTCCCCCCTGTCCTACTAATCCCCAAATCCTCGGCCCAATCTGATCAGTGACCATCCGCCAGGAAAGCACCCGTCTCTGATTATTAGTAAATGGGAATATTAGACAAAGGCTGCTGTTTCCACAATGATCAGTCAGGAGATATTGATTTAATGCTATGTAACGACTTGCCCAATACTTCCGCCTGCCTTTAATGTGACATTATAAATTGAAGTACAATAAGAGAAGAATAATAAGAGAAGAATAATAAGAGGTACAATACGAGAAGAATAGGGAACGGCTCTGTCACAGTTCATTTGCTGAATTCTCAGCAGTCGGAACAAAAGGCTCTCGTTTAATTCAGGGGGTGTGAATTACTAGTGACAAAGAATGAGGGATTTTAAAAGAGTTTAATAAAACACTGAGAATAGCAATTGTTCTTACAGTTCTTTAGATAAACAGTCACTGTGGTTTAATTTCCTTTAGCCATGCTTCTGTTTCTCTGCTGCCACTGGGACAGAATGTTCTGTTATACAGATAGCTAGAATCTCAGCTGCCATAAAGCAGGACAGGACTGCTGCTTACAATGGGGATCAGATAAGATCTGTGCAGCCACTGGGGCAGAATGTTCTGTTATACAGATAGCTAGAATCTCAGCTGCCATAAAGCAGGACAGGACTGCTGCTTACAATGGGGATCAGATAGGATCTGTGCAGCCACTGGGACAGAATGTTCTGTTATACAGATAGCTAGAATCTCAGCTGCCATAAAGCAGGACAGGACTGCTGCTTACAATGGGGATCAGATAGGATCTGTGCAGTCACTGGGACAGAATGTTCTGTTATACAGATAGCTAGAATCTCAGCTGCCATAAAGCAGGACAGGACTGCTGCTTACAATGGGGATCAGATAGGATCTGTGCAGCCACTGGGACAGAATGTTCTGTTATACAGATAGCTAGAATCTCAGCTGCCATAAAGCAGGACAGGACTGTTGCTTACAATGGGGATCAGATAGGATCTGTGCAGCCACTGGGACAGAATGTTCTGTTATACAGATAGCTAGAATCTCAGCTGCCATAAAGCAGGACAGGACTGCTGCTTACAATGGGGATCAGATAGGATCTGTGCAGCCACTGGGACAGAATGTTCTGTTATACAGATAGCTAGAATCTCAGCTGCCATAAAGCAGGACAGGACTGCTGCTTACAATGGGGATCAGATAGGATCTGTGCAGCCACTGGGACAGAATGTTCTGTTATACAGATAGCTAGAATCTCAGCTGCCATAAAGCAGGACAGGACTGCTGCTTACAATGGGGATTGAATATTGTTGAGAATTTTCTTTGCTCCTCTTGTTAAAAATGGGTCAAAGCTTAAAATTAACTGGGAATTTATTGAATGCAACAAACAAAAAAAGGGAGGCTAATCCATCACTGAATTGTTCCATTTCCCACATTTTTGTTTTAGGAAAACTGTCATTTTTAAATAAATATTAAGTCAATAGTGATGGGCGAATTTGTCCAGTTTCGCTTCGCAGAAAAAATTGTGGATTTTCTTGCAAAATTTGCGAAACGGCGAAAAATTTGCAAAAAATCATGAAATATGAAAGTTCCCCAAAAAAATAGTGAAATTCTAACGTTTTCACGAAAAAAAACGTAAAATTCGGATGTTTTCACTCAGAAATCGTGAAATTCGTGGGTTTTCACAAAAAAAATTGTGAAAATCTGACATTTTCACGAATTTTCACCGGCGAATTTTCACAGAAGATTTGCGAATTTATTCGCTGGCAGCGAAACGCTGGAATTCGCCGTAAATTCATGCCAGGTGAATTTATTCGCCCATCACTATAAGTCACCTTATACTATGTTATAGAATGACAATTGTAAGCAACTTTTTCAATTGGCCTTTATTTTTTTTACTGGTTTTTGAATTATTTGCCTTCTTCTTGCGACTCTTTCCAGCTCTCACTGACCTCATCTAAAAAACAAAGGATCTGTAGTCAATGAATGTATTGTTATTGTTACTTTTTATTCCTCATCTTTCTATTCAGGCCTCTCCTATTCATATTCCAGTCTCTTATTCAAATCAGTGCATGGTTGCTAGGGGAATTTGGACCCTAGCAACCAGATGGAGATTGGAAAATGGAGAGCTGCTTAATAAGTCAACAACCATTGTATCCCATGGGGAAATCCCTGGAAATCTGCTCCGGATCTGTCAGGGGAAAAGTGCAGAACCGCTTTTCAAACATGGAGGAAACCAAACGCAATGTGAGTCTATGGCACAAAAACTGTACAATTATTTCCCCTCCCATATTTTACTCACCAGAAACACTAGAAATAAATTATATTACAAAACTGTATTATTAAAATGACTGCTGGAAATTTTGAAGTAAAAGATAAATCTGCATGAAATCCCAAAGAAAACAGCAATTAAAGCGCATGCGCGAGTATTGCCTTTAACAGACAGAGGAATTCACTGCGCTTGTTCCAGTTACCGATGGAAAATGAAATTGGGAAGGTAAGAGACTGCTAATTACATGTGACTAGTGAAAATAAACACGTCTCTTCTGATGGAATATACAGTGTTAGATCTCCATGATGTGTGTTGTACATAGAGAGTGGGATCTCTGGCTCTAACACTTCACTGACTACATTTTAAAAATCACAGCTGATCCCTGGGACACCTTCCTTATGTACTAGAAATACCTTATTATACTATGTTTATTATTCACTGGGAATTCCTTAGGATACTATGTATATTATTCACTGGGAATTCCTTAGGATACTATGTATATTATTCACTGGAAATTCCTTAGGATACTATGTATATTATTCACTGGAAATTCCTAGGGGATTTGTATATTATTCACTGGGAATTCCTTAGGATACTATGTATATTATTCACTGGGAATTCCTCACGATACTATGTATATTATTCACTGGACATTCCTTAGGATACTATGTATATTATTCACTGGGAATTCCTTAGGATACTATGTATATTATTCATTGGGAATTCCTTAGGATACTATGTATATAATTCACTGGGAATTCCTTAGGATACTATGTATATTATTCACTGGAAATTACTTAGGATACTATGTATATTATTCACTGGAAATTCCTTAGGATACTATGTATATTATTTACTGGACATTCCTTAGGATACTACAGTATGTATATTATTCACTGGGAATTCCTTAGGATACTATGTATCTTATTCACTGGGAATTCCTTAGGATACTATATATATTCTTCACTGGAAATTCCTTAGGATACTATGTATATTATTCACTGGACATTCCTTAGGATACTATGCATATTATTCACTGGACATTCCTTAGGATACTATGTATATTATTTACTGGGAATTCCTCACGATACTATCTATATTATTCACTGGGAATTCCTTAGGATACTATGTATATTATTCACTGGGAATTCCTTAGGATACTATGTATATTATTCACTGACAATTTCTTAGGATACTATGTATATTATTCACTGGAAATTCCTTAGAATACTATGTATATTATTCACTGGACATTCCTTAGGATACTATGTATATTATTCACTGGAAATTCCTTAGGATACTGTGTATATTAGTCACTGAAAATTCCTAAGGATGCTATGTATATTATTCACTGGAAATTCCTTAGGATACTATGTATATTATTCACTGGAAATTCCTTAGGATACTATGTATATTATTCACTGGGAATTCCTTAGGATACTATGTATATTATTCACTGGGAATTCCTCACGATACTATGTATATTATTCACTGGACATTATTTAGGATACTATATATATTATTCACTGGGAATTCCTTAGGATACTATGTATATAATTCACTGGGAATTCCTTAGGATACTATGTATATTATTCACTGGGAATGCCTTAGGATACTATGTATATTATTCACTGGACATTCCTTAGGATACTATGTATATTATTTACTGGGAATTCCTTAGGATACTATGTATATTATTCACTGACATTTCCTTAGGATACTATGCATATTATTCACTGACAATTCCTTAGGATACTATGTATATTATTCACTGGACATTCCTTAGGATACTATGTATATTATTCACTGGGAATTCCTTAGGATACTATGTATATTATTCATTGGGAATTCCTTAGGATGCTATGTATATAATTCACTGGGAATTCCTTAGGATACTATGTATATTATTCACTGGGAATGCCTTAGGATACTATGTATATTATTCACTGGACATTCCTTAGGATACTATGTATATTATGTACTGGGAATTCCTTAGGATACTATCTATATTATTCACTGGGAATTCCTTAGGATACTATGTATATTATTCACTGGGAATTCCTTAGGATACTATGTATATCATTCACTGACAATTCCTTAGGATACTATGTATATTATTCACTGGAAATTCCTTAGGATACTATGTATATTATTTACTGGGAATTCCTTAGGATACTATCTATATTATTCACTGGAAATTCCTTAGGATACTATGTATATTATTCACTGGACATTCCTTAGGATACTATGTATATTATTCACTGGAAATTCCTTAGGATACTATGTATATTATTCACTGGAAATTCCTTAGGATACTATGTATATTATTCACTGGACATTCCTTAGGATACTACAGTATGTATATTATTCACTGGGAATTCCTTAGGATACTATGTATATTATTCACTGGGAATTCCTCACGATACTATGTATATTATTCACTGGACATTCCTTAGGATACTATATATATTATTCACTGGGAATTCCTTAGGATACTATGTATATTATTCACTGGAAATTCCTTAGGATACTATGTATATTATTCACTGGAAATTCCTTAGGATACTATCTATATTATTCACTGGACATTCCTTAGGATACTATCTATATTATTCACTGGAAATTCCTTAGGATACTATGTATATTATTCACTGGGAATTCCTTAGGATACTATGTATATTATTCACTGGACATTCCTTAGGATACTATGTATATAATTCACTGGGAATTCCTTAGGATACTATGTATATTATTCACTGGGAATGCCTTAGGATACTATGTATATTATTCACTGGACATTCCTTAGGATACTATGTATATTATGTACTGGGAATTCCTTAGGATACTATCTATATTATTCACTGGGAATTCCTTAGGATACTGTGTATATTATTCACTGGGAATTCCTTAGGATACTATGTATATCATTCACTGACAATTCCTTAGGATACTATGTATATTATTCACTGGAAATTCCTTAGGATACTATGTATATTATTCACTGGGAATTCCTTAGGATACTATCTATATTATTCACTGGAAATTCCTTAGGATACTATGTATATTATTCACTGGACATTCCTTAGGATACTATGTATATTATTCACTGGAAATTCCTTAGGATACTATGTATATTATTCACTGGAAATTCCTTAGGATACTATGTATATTATTCACTGGACATTCCTTAGGATACTACAGTATGTATATTATTCACTGGGAATTCCTTAGGATACTATGTATATTATTCACTGGGAATTCCTCACGATACTATGTATATTATTCACTGGACATTCCTTAGGATACTATGTATATTATTCACTGGGAATTCCTTAGGATACTATGTATATTATTCACTGGAAATTCCTTAGGATACTATGTATATTATTCACTGGAAATTCCTTAGGATACTATGTATATTATTCACTGGAAATTCCTTAGGATACTATGTATATTATTCACTGGGAATTCCTTAGGATACTATGTATATTATTCACTGGACATTCCTTAGGATACTATGTATATTATGTACTGGGAATTCCTTAGGATACTATGTATATTATTCACTGGGAATTCCTTAGGATACTATGTATATTATTCACTGGAAATTCCTTAGGATACTATGTATATTATTCACTGGAAATTCCTTAGGATACTATGTATATTATTCACTGGAAATTCCTTAGGATACTATGTATATTATTCACTGGAAATTCCTTAGGATACTATGTATATTATTCACTGGAAATTCCTTAGGATACTATGTATATTATTCACTGGGAATTCCTTAGGATACTATGTATATTATTCACTGGGAATTCCTTAGGATACGATGTATATTATTCACTGGAAATTTTTTAGGATATTATGTATATTATTCACTGGAAATTCCTTAGGATACTATGTATATTATTCACTGCAAATCCCATTGGATACTATGTATATTATTCACTGGAAAATCCTTTCGATACTTTGTCTGCCTCCCTCGGGCTAGAATGTATATCGCGGGTGGAATGGCACCCAAAGCACTTCATTTTCCAAAGTCGCTGGAAGTTTCCTCGTGAGGCAACTTTGGGCGACTTTGGAAAACGAAGAGTGCCGATTGCCATCCCGCCGGCGATTTACATTCAAGCCAGCGGGAAGCAGTTCGGGAGATTAATTGCCCCGAAGAAGAAGAGATTTGTTGCCGGGCGACTAAATCTCCCCGAATCTGAGCGTTTGTCTCTGCCCTTATAGACATAGGGGCAAATTTACTAAAGGGCAAAGTGACTAATACGGGCAAAAATTCACCAGAGTCAATGCTAGTGCTACTTCGCCAGTGTTCGCGCCCTGGACGCAACTTGGGACTTTAGTGAATTAGCATTGTCCTGGCGAATCTACGCCTGGTGAAGTGTTGCAATGTGAGCGAAGCGGACGCTGGCAAATTTTCGGAGGTTAGTGGATTTGCCCCATAGAGTCTCAGTAACATTTTTTAATAAAATAAGTTTTTTGAGACTTCCCCAATAACAAGGTCAGACTGGCCCACCAGTATACGTGGGTGAAATCCCTGGGGGCCGTCACATCTCTTGTCTGTCGTCCACTTGTGATTCCCAGGTTGTACATTTCCCTGTCCATCTCTAACCTGCGCCCATAGCTTTATACACAGGTGAGTGGACAGGGGTCGAATTATGTGGGTGCTACAATTTTTAAACAAAAAAAAGAAACTAAACTCCCCCCCCCCAAGCCACCACCAGACCTTGTTGTCCAAAATCAGTGGAGGAGCTGGGGGCTGAGGGGGCCATGGCAGTTGCTGCAGAAAAAGTGACATTACGTGTGTAAGTACAGTTGGTGGACTGGGAGGGGGTCAGGGCCGGAAATAGGGGTCAGCAGAGAAAGCACATACCTTCTCTGTCAACTACCCCATGTCTGTCCCCTCTCTCCACAACTCTCTGTTGTATTTCCCCATCTATTTGTGCTTCTCTGCACTGCTGCCTCTGACTCCTGATACAACTTCCCAATATCCATTCATTCCTCATTCTCACTGGGTTTATAGTTCTGTGTAACTGTCATTGTGTCTGTCCCTTTCTCTGCACTGCTGCCTCTGACTCCTGATACAACTTCCCAATATCCATTCATTCCTTATTCTCACTGGGTTTATATTTCTGTGTAACTGTCATTGTGTCTGTCCCTTTCTCTTCTCTGCACTGCTGCTTCTGACTCCTGATACAACTTCCCAATATCCATTCATTCCTCATTCTCACTGGGTCTATAGTTCTGTGTAACTGTCATTGTGTTTGTCCCTTTCTCTGCACTGCTGCTTCTGACTCCTGATACAACTTCCCAATATCCATTCATTCCTCATTCTCACTGGGTTTATAGTTCTGTGTAACTGTTATTGTGTCTGTCCCTTTCTCTTCTCTGCACTGCTGCCTCTGACTCCTGATACAACTTCCCAATATCCATTCATTCCACATTCTCACTGGGTTTATAGTTCTGTGTAACTGTCATTGTGTCTGTCCCTTTCTCTTCTCTGCACTGCTGCCTCTGACTCCTGATACAACTTCCCAATATCCATTCATTCCTCATTCTCACTGGGTTTATATTTCTGTGTAACTGTCAGTGTGTCTGCTACTGTCTGTTAGTCTGTTTTCTGGGTCTAACTCCTCCTTTAAGCCTGTTACTCAGCTGGCCTCTACATCAAGGTGTCACTACAAACCCAGTAAGAATATAGGAATGGATGTATTTTGGGAAGTTTCTTAGAATTATATTTATTTCCAAAAAAAAAAAAAAAAAATCAGCTTTTGAGTGTGTTTTCCCTTTAATCACACAATTAGAAGGAAATGCTTCCTAGGTTCAGGTAGATTTATTTAGCAGACAGTATCTCTTTAACATACAATAAAGACTATTGTCAGAAGTCACATGCACTGAAGAGGCAGTGAAGGGGTTACTGTGAATGGATTTGCAGGGCCAATAAAAGGGGTCTCAGTTGGGTGCAAGGCTCACGCTCATAGCTGGAATGTGCAGATGATTATAGTTGAGGCAGGTCCGTTCCTATAAGTCCCTATAATATCATGTCTAAGATCAGGCCGAGACATTCCAGGCTGAATTAGGGTTTGTTTGGAGAGGATTTAGCACTCGGAGATCACATATAACCAGGGAGAGCAGCAATTTCCATGTCTAAACATCTCCTTTAAGCGCAAAACATTGAAGGATTTGGACTTAATCTGCCCAAATGGGTCTCTTTGGCCATTTCCGCCCCCCGTCATTAGGCAGAACCTTGAGCTTAGGGGGAATATGATTGTGTCGGGCCTAATCAGTGACAGACACCTATGAAAACACCGGCACTTGTTCGACTGTCTCCAGCGGCGCTAAGAGCTCTCACTGCTGAAACAACATGAGTGGAAAAACATCTCGGCCCCACAAGAGAGACCAGTCATGAGGAGATTTACTAAGTAAACAGGGCGGCGTTTTCCCTGATTCGATACCTTTGCTTATAAAATCCCATCATGAACAGGACCTCTCACTGAATAAAGGGGAAAATGCAGCCTCCTCATAAGCACCATCTATATTACACTTACTTTCCTTTAAATACACAGGAAACAACTATCCTCCCCTGTATATTTACATTCATACACAGAAACTTACACAGTATGAGGGTATAGCTTATTGTGTGCCCAGAACATTCCTTCTCTGTATATTTGTATTTATACATATGGGAGGAGGTGCCATATTGATTCCCTTAGACAGTACAGTATGAGGTATAGCTTATGTGTGCCCAGAACATTCCTTCTCTGTATATTTGTATTTATACATATGGGAGGAGGAGGTGCCATATTGATTCCCTTAGACAGTACAGTATGAGGGTATAGCTTATTGTGTGCCCAGAACATTCCTTCTCTGTATATTTGTATTTATACATATGGGAGGAGGTGCCATATTGATTCCCTTAGACAGTACAGTATGAGGGTATAGTTATTGTGTGCCCAGAACATTCCTTCTCTGTATATTTGTATTTATACATATGGGAGGAGGTGCCATATTGATTCCCTTAGACAGTACAGTATGAGGGTATAGCTTATTGTGTGCCCAGAACATTGCTTCTCTGTATATTTGTATTTATACATATGGGTAGGAGCTGCCATGCTGCCACAAAATAAATTAAGTCTAGTGTTGCCACTTGTCCATTGTGGGTGAGAGGGGCTTAGCGGCTGGGGCAGGGGTCTGGGAGCAGGTGTGGGGTGGACCCTAGGCCCCCAAATCTGATGTTGGACTGGCATATAATGTAAAATACAATGATAAAAATTGTCCCCAAAAAGTAATGGGGTTCTTTTTCCACCAGCCTAGAATGGGTTCTTACTAGCGGGTCAGAACAATGGCGGCATTCTCTAGGTCAGTCCCAAGTACTCACCTACTCTACTCTCACCTACTCTACTGGTGTCTCCAACTCCAGAAATAGTAACATATACCAAAATATATTGTTAAAAAGTGGCACAAAAAAAAACCCAGTGCTGTATTTGGCCCCTTTGCAGTTCCGCTCGTTTATTCCCCCAATATATTTTGATGTTGTCATTTCTAGCTGAGTCAGAGAGATGGAAATGACACCATTAAAGCTTATTCTTGGTATAGACATGAACATCATGTTAAAGGGGAACTATACGTGCTTTCATTCCGTATCTCGGTCCCTGGATGCAGTGATCCCATTCCCAGGCTCCAGAATGGAAAGTCTCTGTATACAAATCACTTGAAATGTTTCCCTGGAGCCAAATTATTTATTTTTCCCCTTCAGGCTGAACAGAGAAGAATTTTCAAGTCTTCGACAACCTGTCAAAACAAAGGCTTCTCCTCAGGACAGAATGGCATTATTTAGGGGATTATTTATCAGAATCTGATCATTTCTGATCATTTTCGGTAACATTTGTCCGACCAAATCCGCACAGATTTTCCCCTTATTTACCAAATACAGTTTCCCCAAAAATTTCCTGTGTGGGAAAAAACGCGATAAAATCATTGTACAAATTGTTTGGATTTGACACCCGAAAACTCGGGATTTTTGCAGAATACCACAAAATCTTCGGATTATTGAACGTAACCCAGTGCAGATCAGGATATCTTTGAGACTTCTCCCACTGACTTCTACATGAACTCGGCAGTTCTGAGGTGGAGTACATTTTTATTCGGACTTTTAACTCAATGTGGGTTTAATAAATTCCGAAAAAATAAAATCCCATTTTTACTTTCTTTAATGAAAAAGAAACCTATCTCCAATATACTTTAATTAAAAAATATGTACCGTTTTTATAAGAAACCTGACTGTATACAGTGAAATTCTCCCTTCATTTACTGCTGTGGATAGAAATTGTCAGACAGTCCCTAACTGCTCTGCAGGGAAACAATCATACTTATGTACAGCAGGGGGAGCCCTCACCTTACTTCCCAGCCATGCAGAACTCAAGCAGCTTTGTTTATGATGATCCCTAAGCAGCCCAGACTACACTGAGCATGTGCACAGTCTTGGTCTTGCAAAGATGTATAACAAAGTTACAAGATGGTGACCCCCTGTGGCCAACTTTGAAAGCATAAATCATTTGTTTGATTAGACTTGTGGTGCAGTAAGTTCATGTTTATATTTAGTATACAAAATACAGCATTTCTAGCCTTATTCTATTTTACACTTTACTTCCCCTTTAATAAATAACCCCCTTAAGTTGCTTTTAAAAGGTTTCTTCTCCTTTAATCTAATTCTTAGCATTATGAAGAGAGTGATATGCTGAGATTATTAAATTTCTTTATTATTTGTGGTTATTTACCTTTTCATTCAGCAGCTCTCCAGTTTGCAATTTTAGCCATCTGGTAGCTAAGGTCCAAATTCCCCTAGCAACCATGCACTGATTTGAATAAGAGACTGGAATATGAATAGGAGAGGTCTGAATAGAAAGACGAGGAATAAAAAGTAGCAATAACAATACATTTGTAGCCTTACAGAGCATTTGTTTTTTTTTTTTAGCTGGGGTCAGTGACCCCCATTTGAAAGCCTGAAGAGGAAAAAGAGCCAGGCAAATAACTCAAGAAACTCAGGTATTGGAGACGATATATAAAAATCAACATTGTATTTACTCACAGAGGGAGCACCTGCTGCTTTATGTACAATCCCCCATCTGTAAAGGGCAAATTGTGCCCCGAGAAATCCCGCCAAGGCCGTTGTAGCTAACGAGGAAGTTGGGCAAACAGTGTAAACGCCTCATTAAACAGAAGGTATTGACACAACACCTGTTATAACATGAAATGAGCCTTCACTTTGGAACGGTGAGAGGACACGAGCAAGTTGTTTCCTGGATCTGCCTTCACATAACTGGCCTTCCAGACCCAGAGCGCTAATATTTCTGACAGTTTAAGAAAGTCCTGGTTCCGATATTTCAGACGGTACAGTCACGTCTGTAGCTTCTCCCCATAATCTGAAGTTACCAGATGTCATATATTTACTACTGATGTACCGAATTCAGGATTAGGGTCGGGAATCGGCCAGTATTCTGCCTTTTTCCGTTGGATTCAGATTCGCGTGCCATTTTGTCATAAAACAGGGAAGTAGGAAATGTTTTCCCCTTTCCACCCCTAATTTTCATATGCAAATTAGGATTCAGATTCAGTTCGGTATTTGGCCAAATCTTTCCCGAAGGATTCGGGGGTTTGGCGTCTTTAATTTTTACATTGATTTTCTCTGAACGGGTGGAGGAAAGTGTTGCTACGGAGAATATTGTCTGGAGACAAAGGGGGTTTATTTATTAAAGTCCGAATATTAAGAAAACTCAAAAATTTTTAGTTTTTTTTCACTAGAAATCATAAAACCACAAATTTTGGAGATTTATTATAAGCCGATGCTGCAAAAAGTCTGAATCCGAAAATCTGCCATCTCAGACCTGTCAAGGTCGTGTATAAGTCAATGGGAGAGGCACCTATCTCAAAACTGAAGTTATCAGCGTCTTCAGGGGTTTTTGCTAGAAAATCTGACTTTTTTGGGCAAAAACGAGAAAAGCCCAAACAATTCGGGAAAAAAAGCCCAAAAATTTGAGGTTTTTTTATATTAACAAATAAGCTAAAATCAGACATGGTTAGGTCGAGGTTTTTTTAAAATAAAATATGAGATGAATTCAGATTTTAGTAAATAACCCCCAAAGTGTAGTGATGGGCGAATTTGCGCCGTTTCTTTTAGACGAAAAATTCACGAAACGGCAAAAAATTTGCGAAATGCCGTCTTTTGACGCGGGCGCCCGCTTTTGACGCAGGTGCCTGTTTTTTTTTTGACGCCGGCGAAAATTTCTTTTGCCGCCAGCGAATTTTTTCGGGCGAATGTTTGCGGGCGTTTCGCGAATCGCACAAATTCGCCGCAAATTCACGCCTGGCCAATAAATTCACCCATCACTACCAAAGTGTCATTTTCCTGGAGTCACTGGCAGAAGGTGCAGAACAGCCGGACGGATTCATATTGCCGGGAGCTGTCTAACTGTCAGCTGTGGAGTGCGAGGCTAGTGAGTGGACACAAGCCCAGTGGGAACATCACAATGAAGACGTGTCAAACAAAATGCAGGATTAATGCTCTACACTAGGGACAGTACAACCTGTGGCCTTATGGACTACCATTCCCAGAATGCACAGCCAGCCAAGAGCAAGATGTTGTGGGTGGTTTTTAAAGGGGTTGTTCACCTTTAAAAGAATTGTTAGTATAAAGTCGAGAGTGATATCCGGAGACAGTTTGCAATTGGTTTTAATTTTTTCATTTGTTTCTTAGATGGGGTCAGTGACCCCCATTTGAAAGCTGGAAAATGTCAGAAGAAAAAGGCAAATAATTCAAAAACTACAAAAAAGAAAAAATAATGGCCAATTGAAAAGTTGCTTGGAATTAGCCATTCTATAACATACTGGAAGTTAACGTAAAGGTGAACCATCCCTCTAATATAAATGGTATCCAGAGATCTTATTCATGTGTCATTCAAACTCCAGCCTGGTTACTAGGATAAAATGTGATTAAGTGGCATCATGGTGCAATTATAGGAAGCAAGAGTGTATCACTTGTATCCAACTTCTTTGTTAAGCTTTAGTTCTCCTTTCATTTTTTTCTGGGATAAGGCTGATTTGCATATGCAAATTAGGGTTCTGATTCGGTTAAGGATTCAGCTGACTATATAGAGGCCAACTTATTATAGGATGAATTTTACAGCCACCTGTTTAAAAGCAAACATCTTATTGGTTGCTATGGGTTACTGCCCCCGGGCAGTGCCTTTATTACATATGAGGGTTATTTCTATAAAAGCACAAATGCCTTGAAAGTTATTAAAAGATCCGAATACAAAGAAAATGAAAGGAAAAAAAAAAGCTGAACAATGCGCACAAATATTTAAATATCGGTAAATCTAAAAAAAATTAATACATTTTTCTAAAAACCTTTCAATAGGAAAAGGTTCAATAGGATCAGCGCAGCTCCCATTGTCTTCTATGGGACTTGGTTTGTACACTTGTTAAATGTCAAATTTTTAAAACTTTAGAGAAATATAAAAACGTTAATTTTTAGAGCAAAAATACAATTAATATTAATTTGTGGGTTTATTGGCTCATTATCCTTATATAATGTAGTTATGGTGCTTAAATTTATAGAATTATGGCATACGCATTTATGCAATTTTATTGTACTTAACACGTTCTGTTAAAATGTAAATCTTTTATGCTTTGGAAAACCCAATAAAAATGATGAAATTGAAAAAAATACAATTCATGGAAAAAAAATGTGAATATTAGTAAATTGGCCACTTAGTGAAAAATATAGTACAGGTATAGGACCTGTTATCCAGAATGTTTGGGACTTGCAGGATAATTTCTGTAATTTGGATCTTCATATCTTAAGTCTACTAGAAAATCATATAAACATTAAATAACCCCAATAAGCTGGTTTTGCTTCCAATAAGGATTAATTATATCTTAGTTAGGATCAAGTACAAGCGACTGTTTTATTATTACACAGAAAAAGGAAATCATTTTTAAAAATTTGTATTTGTATAAAATGGAATTTATGTGAGATGGCCTTTCCTTTAATTCGGAGCTTTCTGGATACCTGGTTTCCTGGATAAGGGGTACTTGATCCCATATCAATCCTTATTGGAAGCAAAACCAGCCTACTGGGTTTATTTAATTTTATTTTGGATTATTTGGATAAAATGGAGTCTATGGGAGAAGGGTTTTCTGTAATTCGGGAGCTTTTTGGATAATGGGTTTCTCGATAACGGATCCCATACTTGTAATGTAGTAGTTGGGCAAATTCGGAGCATCTGGACTTGAAATACAGACACACAAATATTGATTCCAATTTTATAAATCCAAATATCAAATTGATTAAGGGAGCTGTCCCTATGGGTCAGAAAATCGTCCCATTTTCTTTTAATTGCAGCAAAAGACTTGACATTTCCGCACAACACGTTTTCCTTCCCTTGAACTCTGAGATTTCAGGAATTTTCAAGAGGGTTTAGGAAAGTTGGCAGAGCTCTGGGGGGGTCACGTTGAGAGGTTCAGGCTGTTCCATTGGGCCCGGCAGTTGCTTTCCAATTGATCCCACTTCAATGTGCTGGAGCCATTACTCACTGCCATTACTCAACCCCAATACTTACTGCCATTACTAACTGCCATTACTCACTGCCATTACTAACTGCCATTACTCACTGCCATTACTCACTACCTGCGAAGCAAAAGCCAAGCCAGGAGTTGACTGATGCCTCCCGGGAATCTCTGGCCGGGGAACAAGCAGTTCCATATTGTGCAGAAAATAAACAGGTGTACGCAAGTGAATTTAACCTTCCTAAAATAAGGCTCCTGTCATTTTAAATTCACGTATGAAACGATCAGATGAAATCTCTGCAAACCCCGGGCCTAAAGTCTGTAATCCGGCACAAAGTGTAACGTGACGGCTGAAGGAGCTTTATTGAGTTGTTCTGCCGAGCGCACGGGCCGGAATTCATCAAATAATTAAGATGCCGTACGCACCACCCATTCCCATCAAGCAGAACGGGAGGATCAGGTGGGGGTTGGGGGGGGGGTGTCGAGGTCACAATAGAAATATAAATAGGCTGCAAAGGAATAAAACTTCACAAGGCAAATTCAGGAGAGCGAAAAAAAGACTAATAAAGAATCTGCTGTATTTTATATACTGTACTTACTGTACCAGCCCAGAGATCCAGCCGCCCTATAACAGTAATGATCCAGCCCTTCCCCAGCAGCTCCCCATCTCCTGATCTTGTTAGACATCTCTTGTGATATTGTTATATTGTATATATACTGTATATTGTAACTGTTATATTGTATATATACTGTATATTGTGACTGTTATATTGTATATATACTGTATATTGTAACTGTTATATTGTATATATACTGTATATTGTGTCTGTTATATTGTATATCTACTGTATACTGTAACTGTTATTTTGTATATATACTAAATATTGTGCCTGTTATATTGTATATATACTGTATATTGTAACTGTTATATTGTATATATATATACTGTATATTGTAACTGTTATATTGAATATATATACTGTATATTGTGCCTGTTATATTGTATATATATATATACTGTATACTGTAACTGTTATATTGTATATATACTGTATATTGTGCCTGTTATATTGTATATATACTGTATATAGTGCCTGTTATATTGTATATATATACTGTATATTGTAACTGTTATATTGTATATATACTGTATACTGTAACTGTTATATTGTATATATACTGTATATTGTGCCTGTTATATTGTATATATACTGTATATTGTAACTGTTATATTGTACATATACTGTATATTGTAACTGTTATTTTGTATATATACTAAATATTGTGCCTGTTATATTGTATATATACTGTATATTGTAACTGTTATATTGTATATATATACTGTATATTGTAACTGTTATATTGTATATATACTGTATATTGTAACTGTTATATTGTATATATACTGTATATTGTGCCTGTTATATTGTATATATACTGTATATTGTGACTGTTATATTGTATATATACTGTATATTGTGCCTGTTATATTGTATATATATACTGTATATAGTGCCTGTTATATTGTATATATACTGTATATTGTGTCTGTTATATTGTGTATATACTGTATAGTGTGCCTGTTATATTGTATATATACTGTATATTGTAACTGTTATATTGTATATATATACTGTATATTGTGTCTGTTATATTGTGTATATACTGTATAGTGTGCCTGTTATATTGTATATATACTGTATATTGTGACTGTTATATTGTATATATACTGTATATTGTAACTGTTATATTGTATATATACTGTATATTGTAACTGTTATATTGTATATATACTGCATATTGTAACTGTTATATTGTATATATACTGTATATTGTAACTGTTATATTGTATATATACTGTATATTGTAACTGTTATATTGTATATATACTGTATATTGTGAGGGGGGTTCGTAAGCTCAGGTAAGTGACAGAGAATGTTCTGGAATCAGAAGGAAAGGAGATGGGCCCTGCTGTGGGCTGTGGGGATCAGGGGCTGGTACAGGAATATAACGCATATTGTGCAGCATTTCTAGCCTAATGCTTTGAGCTTAAATTCTCCTTTAAAACATCACATTACCCTTCCCCCATACCGCCCCAATAACCTGTATATTACACTGCATGCTAATTCACTGCAGCATCCCTCCCAATAAGCTACATTGTGACATCACTCTCCTGCCTATGGTTCAGCCCAATCCCCAATTCTGGCCTTTGGTTGCAAAGGAGCTTGGGACTTGTGTATCCACTCAGGAACGACGGTTCATTTTATATTAATTACTATTCAAGGGTCGGAGGGAGGGAGGGAGGCTGTGCCTAAAAATACTGCTTTGGTCATGGGATTTATGACATCAGAGGGATTTGCTGACATCACAAACTCATGAGCAGCTGTTGTATTATTTTGTTTTCTAAAAAAATAATTAAGATTTTTTCAAATGTTAAATTTCTTCTTGGTCTGGTATGTTAAGTAGCAGCAGCTTCCCACAGAGCAACCCCTGCCTCCCCCCGTCAGACCTAATACATCTGAGAGGTGACAAATTAACTGCAGGTTCCCCACCAGCCTCTGCCTGACATTGACCTGAAGGGTTTGTCTTAATATGCCCTTTAATGGGATTGTTCACCTTTAATTTAACTGTTAGAATGATGTGGAGAGGGATATTCTGAGACAATTTGCAATTTGTTTTAATTTTTTATTATTAAAGGTTTTTTAGCTTTTTATTCAGCAGCTCTTCAGTTTGTAATTTCAGCCATCTGGTTGCTAGGGTCCAAATTCCCCTAGCAACCATGCACTGATGTGAATAAGAGACTGGAATATGAATAGGAGAGGCCTGAATAGAAAGATGAGTAATAAGAAGTAGCAATCACAATACATTTGTAGCCTTACAGAGCATTTGTTTTTATATGGGGTCAGTGACCCCCATTTAAAAGCTGGAATGAGTCAGAAGAAGAAGGAAAATATTTAAAAAACGATATAAAAGAAATAACGATTAATTAAAAAGTTGCTTAGAATTGGCCATTTGATAACATTCTAAAAGTTAACTAAAAGGTGACAGACTTTTTATGAGAATGTTAGAACAATCACAGGGATAGACCATTGAACAGCCACTCAGAGAATTATTACAGGTTTTGGTCAACCTGCAACCATTATAACCATTACAATGGATGAGCCAATCAGAACAGCTGTATTTAAAGGGCCAGAACTCTGGGTAGGAAGAAGTGCCATGTGTCTAGGATACAATGACAGGGGCAAGAGTTCCATTAGACGCCAAGGGGCTGAGTACGACTTTCCTTATTTGGCTTCTACATCGCTGGTCCCAAGAGCTGACAGCCTAAATCCGATTAAAAGGAATGAATGAATCTGTATGAATGTTGAATGCCCATGGCATCCAGCAGCGCTAATTAAAGGGACACTGATGTTTAAATGTAAAGAAATGTAAATGTAGCAGCACGTTGCGCCTAATCTGAAGGGGTTACATGGGTGCCCCCCAAGAGCTGATCTGCAACTTGTACAGCCGCCCCGTGTTTGTCCAGGAGACGCCGCACTCGTTTCTGTTTAATTGCAGGACGGAGCTGGATTTGCTAGAATTGGCACATTGATGGGAGCCCCCCGCATCCCCCCCACCCTGCACATATAATTACTGCCGTCACATCCAATTATACCGGCTCCTGTTGAACTACACAGCACTGCTGTCTGTCCTGTGAGCGCCACACGCACGCCGCTTTGTTTGTCTTGCACTTTCCAGCCATGAAGTTAAATCTGCAATAGTGGCAATTAAAGGGCCAACAACAGCAGAACAATGATCAGAAAACTCCCAAATACGGGAAAGCCATTCCCCACAGTGTCTTCTTTCTATTTGCCACAATCTTGGAGCTGATGCTTCATACAGTGGCTGAATAGTGATAGGGAGGCATCTCCAGGCTGTGAAGGATTCCAAATAACTAAAAAAACACTAATAATAAAAAGTGAAAACCAATTGCAAATGGTCTCAGAATATCCCTCTCTACATCACACTAAGGGGGTTATTTATTAAAGTCCTAATGGTAAAAACTCAAAAAATTCAAGTTATTTCACTAGAAAACTAATTCTTTGTGGGGAAAAAAAACTAAAATTTTTCGAGATTTATTATACCACAAATGCTGCAAAAATCCTGAATCCAAAAAAACGCCGTCTCAGGCCTGTCAAGGTATAAGTACAAGTCAATGGGAGAGGCATCTATCCCAATAGGGTTGCCACCTTTTCCTCCTCCGCAGGGGGCGGGGCCATGACATCTAGGGGCGGGTCTATGATGCAGCTATTGGCCATTCGTGTCAATAATGGGGAATCCTGGCCTTTTTTTCTTATTTGGGAAACTGGGCAGGAAGTTTTGACCCCAGGCAGCCCTTCAAAATACCGGGCTGTCCAGGTCATAACCGGACCGGTGGCAACCCTATATCCCAAACTGAATTTATCGGGGTCTTCGGGGTTTTCTAGCAGAAGATCCGACTTTTTAGTGTTTTCTGACAAAAACTCGAAAAAATAAAGCAATTCGGCAAAAATCCAGAAAAATTAGAGCAATCTGAGGAAAAGCCCGAAAAATTAGAGCGATTCAAATTTTCTCTCAATTGTATCAAGTTTTACTGCAATCCGATTGATTCGAGTTTTTTTTACATTAATAAATAAGCTAAAACTGGGCATGGGAGTTTGGTCGTGGTTTTTTAAATAAAATATGAGATAAATTTGTATTTTAGTAAATAACCCCCTTAAAGTTAATTTAAAGGTGAACATCCCCCTTAATGTACTAAAGCTCTGATTGGAAAGAGACTGGTCTAGTCCCGTGAAGACTCTAATGCTGTGATTGGCTACAGGTTGGTCGTGTGAATGCTTCAATTGGCTGTAGGTTGGCGTAGCCCTATGAAAACTGTGATGATTGGATTTCAAGTGCTTTATGTTCAAAGGCTCTGATTGGTCCAACCTTGAGAAGACTGTAATGTTTTGATTGGACAAATGCAATTAAATCATTAGTTTGCAACCAAGTAAAACCGCGTAAAAGAGACAAAATCACGGAATGTTCTGTCATTGCCTTTCAGTGGAGATTGTGACGGCTCAAGTAGAAATGTTCCAGATCACATTTTTTCCCCCTTGTTGATGTGGAGCACTAACGAGCGCAAGCTTTTCTGCCTCAAATTATACCCAACCCTAATCTGTTATGTCATCGACTAACCGCATTCCTCCCCAATTCTCTTTCATTTTCATGTTTCTGGTGCAATTCCAGAGTTTTCTTTTTTTTTTTCTCCCAAACCACCGGAGATAAATGTAGAGTTTAGAGGAGGGGATTTGTGGACAAGAAGGAGCTTTAGTCCCAGTTTTAGAGCCGTTGGCACATGTTTTGCTTCTTCTCCAAACCGAAAGCCCCGACTGACGGCTGTAAATACATCGGGGAATTTGGATCTCACGAATTGCATTTCATACTTGCAATCACAACGGTGTCCAGATGATATCAATATTGGACTTCTCTTCCACGTTTGTGACTTGTAACAGGGAACACATGAGCCTCAAAAAACGTCTCGTCAATATAAAGAATTAATGAGCCTCAAATGTTGAGTATAGGGCAATGCTGATCTGAATGGAGTTCTGGACCCAGAAAGAATTGGCAGTTTACTTGTGCCGGAGCAAAATGAAAGCCCTTCTGACTGATATCTGCTTGGGGATCAAATATTTACTGAAAGAAACATCTTCTTCCTCTTCTGGTTACTGTGATCTAATCGCTTGGATTTCAGTTGTGAAGATCAGGGAAAGATCTGCTCATCTGCAAGTGAATCGTTGTGCATTTGTGTAGCTTTATGACCAGCCAATGTGACAATGGCAGCCAAGGGAAGGCTGAAACTGCAAGATGAGAAGTACCTGAATTTGCATTTTAAAATTTGAGAAAAAAAAATCAAAAAATTCCATCAATCTCAAACAAAAAATTATTATGTTGTTGTCCAGAGCTTTAACGTCACGCAACATTAGGGGGTGTTATATATCAAAGGTTGAGTGTTTTTTTTACCTCAAATGAACTTGAATGGTATCTTATTGAAGAGAAATCCCCGAATATGCGAGTTTGAGTCCCACAACTAGGGATGCAGCGAATCCAGGTTCAGGATTCAGCCTTTTTCAGCAGGATTCGGCAGAATCCTACTGCCCGGCCGAATTGAATCCTAATTTGCATATGCAACTGTAAATTATGGGCGGGGAGGGAAATCGTGTGACTTTTTGCAAAAAACAAGGATGTAAAATTTTTTCCCCTTCCCACCCCGAATTTGCATATTCAAATTAGGATCCGGTTCAGTATTCAGCCGAATCTTTCGCAAAGGATTCAGGGGTTCGGCCGAATCCAAAATAGTGGATTCGGTGCATCCCTACCCGCAAACCGGAAATAAACTCCAATCTGTTACGATTGGTGTCCCAACCCAGAACAAGCCCCAAGGTCAGGGGCGGAACTACCGGGGGAGCAGGGGGTGCGAGTGGGCCAGGGCTCGCACCCCCTCAAGGCCCCCGGGAGTCCGCGCACCGCGCAAATCCCGGCCAGTTCCAGGTTTACGGAGGGGGCCCGGCTACGCGTCCTGCGCCAGGGCCCGCCCCCCTGTTGTTCCGTTTCTGCCCAAGGTCCCAGTCCCGGCTCAGTCTTCTGCCTTTAACAGTCACCTTTCACTTCGGGAGGAGCCCTCCGCTAATCTGGTGCCACCAGGTCTTAGTGTGAGAGGACCAGGGGAAGAGTTCTGGGCAAGTAAGGGAACCGCTCATGATACAGGAACGGAGAACAAGGGTCATGGTGAGGGACAGGCTGGGTTGATCAAATGGGAGCAGGCGGTACAAAATCAGGAGACGTTAGAGTAGGCGAGGTCACAGGCCAAGTCAAACACACCAATTGCAAGGTAGGAATCGAAATCCAAAAGGAGTAGTCGAAATACAGGCAAGGGTCAGGACAGGCAGCAAACTTGGGTAATGTCAGGAACAGGCAGGGTCAGAACAGATCAGCAACACTATATAACACACCAAGGAACTACGAATAGACTTCTACAGTGGGCAAGGAATAATTGGCGCCTGCACCTCAAAATATTTAAAGGTCGCGCCAAACACGTTGACGTCACCCGCGCCACCGCTTCAAACCAGGAAGCGAACGGCACGGCAATTCTTTTAGAAAGTGCATCAAGTTTGTGGGCAAAGCCCTCTGAAAAAAACCTCTTCAAATGGTTCAAAGGACCTCCAACACGGAGTCCTACAGAACCTTGACAGGTTTTCGGTGGTGTATTTTTGGGTATAATAAACCTAATAATAAATAAAGGGTATAGTAAATCCTGAAAAATGCAAGTTTTCTTTTAAGAAAACCTGAAACTTGACTTGGTTTTTTTTTTAATCCAAAAATGAGTTTTGATGAAAAAATACAACAATTTTTGGGGAAAAAAACAACTGGAACCTTAACCTAAGTGTTTGGATTTGTACAGGAGGAGATTTAAGATTGGGCCTAATCCTGCACTGCTACTAGTGATACTGGGTCATAAAAACCTGGACCTGGACTGCCTCTAACATGCCACTAAAGAAACTGTGCCTAAATCCTTTGGATTTTCTTTTGACTTGAAACTTCAGTTCTGCAAAAAAGGCCTTTGTACAAGTTCATTGAACATTAGGTGCTTTAAAGGGGGTTGTTCACCTTTAAATTAACTCTTAATAGGATGTAGAGAGTGATATTCTGAGACAATATGCAATTGGGTTTCATTTTCTATTATTTGTGGTTTAGCTTTTTATTTGCCAGCTCTCCAGTTTGCAATTTCAGCCACCTGGTTGCTAGGGTCCAAATTACCCTGGCAACCATGCATTGATTTGAATAAGAGACTGGACTATGAAGAGGTGACAATTGTAACTTTTAAAATTTGTTTTTAAATGGGGTCAGTGACCCACACCTAAAATCAGGAAAAAAGGGGGTAATTAAAAAATGTTTTAAAAATAATGCGAAGACCAATTGAAAAGTTGTGTAGAACATAACATCCTAAAAATTAATTTAAAGCTGAATCACTCATTTAACAGTGTATTATGCTCATGTGCAGTGACATCACCAGGAACCCCCAAATGCCACGCCTCCAAAATTGTAAGAGGTGAATTTCATGCGATGCAACTCCCTAAGTCTAGCATTGTGGGAGGCTGATATCTCTAAGGACCCATCAACCACCCAAATCTGCTGCAGGTTCAAGGTGCACCCATGCTACAGTCCTGCACAGGTTACCTACAAAAAACTTCCAGTAGTGGGTATGTGTGTCGCAGATCTCAGTATAAGCTAATGTGCTTTTTTCCAGTCTTATGCACCTCCTCCACCTTCTGATGATGTCACTAATAGTTTGTGATGACATCACTTCCACATAGGGTTGCCAGCCCGGGTTTTTGAAGAGCTCTCCAGGTCAAAACTGCCTGCCCAGTTTGCCAAATTAGTAAAACCGGGCAGGATTTCCAATGATTGACATGGTGATCTGCCAATTGCCAAGTCATAGCCCCGCCGCTAATGTCATGACCCACCCCACCATGTCATGGACCAGCCCCCATTACATCAAGGCTCCGCCTCCCTGTCTGAGTTCCACAGGACAGAAGGTGACAACCCTACTCCCAGTTTCATGTTGGCCAGCAGGTAGCAGGTCTGGTTGTGTATCTGGCAGTTGCGGCTTTGATTGTGTAACCAGTCTAAGCAGAGTAAGATTCAGCGGGTGGCTGATAATATACATAACTTATATAAATATACTTCTTTATTTGGGCATTTTCGCACACTATTCATTGATTCCCTGACGTAAAAAGACCCCATTGTCTGCAAAATGACTCCGTGTAGAACACAATGGCGAATGTAACACAATCCTCATTTTACATGATTTGACCCAAACAGATGAACCACGAAGGAACCTATAAAGCCCATTACGGCAGAATGGGGAGAGATTGTATGAAACATTCCAGCTCGGTGGAAGCCAAAGGAAAGGGCCATTATCTTGTTGTGCTATAATATATAACCCGTATAACCGCCAGTTGCTCTGTGTGTGGTTCACCTTAAAACCGCAGTTCAGGGTGGTTTTACTAACGCACAATGCTTTGCACAACAGCTTTTTTTCCGCAGCACAAGAAACTGTTAGGAGGTGTGAGGTACGAGCTACGTCTTAAATCTGTCAGTCATTTGTGGGAATGCGTTTGGGAAGGCTCTCCGAGCTCCTCGGCCGGGTATCCGACTAATCTCTGGTTCCAATCAAATCCAGGTTATTGGCGGTTCACTGTCTACGTTTGTCGGACGCCGTGTAGCTGAGCGATCATTCCAAGCAGAGAGGATTCGATTCAAGCAATAAGGTAATGACTCAAAAACTCTTCCCTCCCAAAGCAGGACTGGTGGCTTATTTATGACTCTGTGGCCACATTTTTTTAGCCATTAAAGGGCAAGTAATAAAGGGCACAATCAATAAATGTAGATCTCTACTCACAGGGTTGTTAGAGTTGACCTTTAGACACCCGCAGGTCTGGACTGGCACTCAAATTAGGCCCTGGCATTCCAGGTAGACAGAGGCACAAATAACCCCCCGCAGGCCCACTAAATAGTGACTATGGCATCTTACAGAAGCCCCTATGGCATTTGCCAGAACCCACAGATTGCCAGTCCAGGCCTGGCCCGCGCCCATTCTCTATTATTTAAAATGATACAATGTGAGTAGTCACCATCTCTCTGAAGTGCCCCATCATGCCCCCTCATCCAGCCCCTCTCCCACCTGGTTGGCACATGAGCGGTACAGTTAGGGGCCGATGCATCAAGGGTCGAATATCGAGGGTTAATTAACCCTCGATATTCGACTGTGAATGAAAATCCTTCGACTTCGAATATCGAAGCCGAAGGATTTTGCACAAAAACTTCGATCGAATGATCGAAGGAATAATCGTTTCGAAGGATTTTAATCCAACGATCGAAGGATTATCCTTCGACCAAAAAAAATTAGCCAAGCCTATGGGGACCTCCCCCATAGGCTAACATTGGGTTCGGTAGCTTTTAGGTGGCAAACTAGGGGGTCGAAGTTTTTTCTTAAAGAGACAGTACATCGACTATCGAATGGTCGAATAGTCGAACGATTTTTAGTTTGAATCCTTCGATTCGAAGTCAAAGTCGAAGTAGCCCAAAAAACACTTTGAAATTCTAAGTTTTTTTACTTCGAATCCTTCACTCGAAGTTAATGAATTGGCCCCTTAAAGTGGCAGATAAAAGATGCCCATTGGCCAGTGTATGGGGGCCCTCCAAGGCACTTCCCCAACTGATATCTGGGCGAAAATCAGGCAGGAAAAAATATCTCATTGGATCCTCATTGGCACCGACCGCCAGCATTCCCCTCATTGTGATGTGAACGTTGGGCCCTAGGGCCGACAATTGGATAAACCCGATATCGGCCACTCGAGGTGACTATATAGGAACAAGATTGGTTGATGATCTGCACATATGGCCACCTTTAGAGAACATATGCTCTGCCACCAGATTTAGCCAAGTCCAGCAGCAGGCTGGAGGCTTTTGTATAGGTATAGGATGCCTTATCTGGAAACCAGTTATCCAGAAAGCTCAGAATTACGGAAAGGCCACCTCCCATAGACTCCATTTTATCCAAATAATCAAAGATTTTAAAAACAATTTCCTGTGTAATAATAGAACAGTCGCTTGTACTTGATCCCAACTGAGATACAATTAAAACACAAATTCTTTCAAATGAAAGTCCAGTGTTGGTTGTAGTATGAAAACAGGGTTAACTTACCAAAAAGTATGAGGGGTTCCAGGTGCACAAGCCCCAAACCTTCAGCTTTAGATATTCATACAGGACTGGCACAAACCGGACTTCACTCCAACGCTTGATGCCATTAAAAGTATATTTTATTTAACAAAAAGCATCGCAAATGATGAAGCCTTACACGTTTCGTGCCTCGCGGGCGCTTAATGATAGGCAGGACGTCTACTGAACACACACAGATATTTAAATAAGCAAAACCAGCCAATTGGGTTTATTTAATGTTTATATGATTTCCTAGTAGATTTAAAGGGGATGTTCACCTTCCAAACACTTTTTTTCAGTTCAGTTGTTTTCAGATTGTTCCCCAGAAATAAAGACTTTATTCAATTACTTTCCATTATTTATTTTTTACTGTTTTCCAAAATCTAAGTGTAAAGTTGAATGTTGGTGTCTCTGGTGTTTGATAGGGATGGGCGAATTTTTCGCCAAAAAAATGACGCCCATAGACTTGTATGACTTTGTACGAAAGATTTATATTCGACCAAAAAAAAAAACTTAGAAAAGTGCTCTGGAAGGTCCCCATAAGCTATCATTGCATTTCGGTAGTTTTAATTTGGCGAAGTATGAAGTCAAAGTTTTTTTTAAAGAGACAGTACTTCAATTATCGAATGGTCAAATCTTTTGATTTGAAGTCGCATGGTCGAATATAGCCTATTCGATGGTCAAAGTACCCAAAAATTTAGTTTTTGAAATTCGAATATTCACTCAAGCTTAGTAAATCTGCCCCATAGAAAATCAGAAGTAATTGGAAAAAGTCGTTATTTCTGGTGATCTATCTGAAAACAACTAGTTGTTTGAAGGTGAACAACCCCTTTAAGGTATCCAAATTACAGAAAGATTCCTTATCAGGAAAACCCAAGGTCTCGAGCATTCTGGATAACAGGTCCCATACCTGTATAGAGGGGAGATCCTGGCCCTTTACCGCCTGAGGTAGCTTCCTGCAGCCGCCGCCCATTCCCTCCACACTCACCTTTATGCGCTGGTGGAGTCGAGGGGCGGTCCACAGCATCGGTGGGGGGGGCAGAAAGCTAGCGCACTAGTGCTAGAAGAGATGAATTTTCGGGTTTGAAAACCAGAAGTTAGAGGAGCGGCATTTTGCTGACCCTGGTAACTAGTGGGGAGCTGCTGTCTAAGCTCATCTCATTGGCGCAACACCCCTGTATATATAGGCACCGCCTCTCCCCGGAAGCTACCATGTTACAAGGTGAACAGACACAGCAGATTGAAGCTGCCAATTCAGGTCCTTTATACTGATTCAGCAGCTTATCTGCCTGTGTATGGGGCCCTCAGATGGGCCACCCCAACCAATTTCAGGCCAAAAATTATCCACATGTTTATCAGGCAGGTTTGATCTTCCCATCCAATCAAGGACTACATTGGGTTGTTGATCTCCGCCCATATTCCTGTTTGGCCTAGAGCTGAACTATAACATTAGCTCAATATCGCCTGCCTGAATGTGAAAAACCCTCAGAAAAAAACATCACAGAATATCATGAAGGCTATTAACATGTTCAAATGGTTCAAGAGACTCCTACATGACCTCAACAGGTTTTACTATAGATAATGTATTTTCAAATTCAAGTAATTTCCAGGGTCAGGGTATAATAGGGGTCCCCAACCGCCGGCCCGCGGGCTGTGCCAAACTGGTCCCAGCTGCAGTTCCCTGACATGCCATCGCCATGAAAACAGTAGTCCGAAGCCCAGGAAGCTTTCTACTGATTGCGACAAGGACCAAAGTAATGTTTGGACAGTTTTTTTAATAATCCTGAAATGCGCCCATGCACCTCTCCCCGCGCCCCCTGGAAAAATTGTCTTGCTTGAAACTGCTCCATGGTGCAAAAAATGTTGGGGACTGCTGGGGTATAATAAATCTCGAAAAATTTAAGTTCTTTCAAAAAAACTCGAAAAACTTTAGTTTTAAAAAAAAATGTAGTCTTTTTTTAAACCCGATAATGTGAGTTGACCAAAAAAAAACTTGAAAGCTCTAATTTTCAGGGAAACCACAACTTGAACCTTAATAAATCTGCCCTTCCTGTTGACTTCTACGGTATCTCAGCAGGTTTTAGGCAGTCGAAATTTGGTTTAAAATTTTTTTTAAAAAAATTCTGTAAATCTTAATTAATTGAGGCAAAAATTTGAGTATTTCACAAAAAAAATTTGACTCAAATTTTCATGGAAAACACAACTCAAACCTTAATAAAGCTGCCCCTTTCTGTTGACTTCTACGGTATCTCAGCAGGTTTTAGGCAGTAGAATTTTGGTTTATAAAAAATTCTGTAAATCTTAATTAATTGAGGAAAAAATTTGAGTATTTCACAAAAAATTTGACTAAAATTTTCATGGAAAACACAACTCAAACCCTAATAAATCTGCCCCTTTCTGTTGCCCCTTCCTGTTGACTTCTACGGTATCTCAGCAGGTTTTAGGCAGTAGAATTTTGGTTTAAAAAAAATTAAAAAAATTCTGTAAATCTTAATTAATTGAGGCAAAGATTTGAGTATTTCACAAAAAAAAACAAAAAATTAGACTCAAATTTTCATGGAAAACAAAAGTCAAACCTTAATAAATCCGCCCCTTTCTGTTGACTTCTATATTATCTTGGCAGGTTTTAGGCAGTAGAACTTTGGTTTTTAAAAAACAAATTCTGTAAATCTTGATTAATTGAGGCAAACACAATGGAAAACTGAAAACCCACAATTGTGCTATGATTGCAGCTCTTTATATTGATTGATTGTGCACTTTAATATGCCCCGGGCCTTTGTGTAGATTTACTTCACTTACAAGTGGTTTCCTCCAAAACTCGAGTGGAGCGTTAACTTGTAACTGCACCAGGTCGAGGGCCCTGAGTTCATAATGAAACAATAGTTATTTGTCAGAAGTGTTTGAGAGTCACAATTGTTTATAATCCGACTGCGCTGAGAATGTGGCGAGAAGTCAACGTTGGCACGGAATTGAGTGTAAAGTTCACAGTGAAACAGAGGAGGCGAAACCCCGAGTGTAACCAGGAAAGAATGTTCCGTTCCTCAAAGTCAAGAAGCGTCAAGTCTTCAGTTCACTAAATGACTGCGAACGATCAAGTGCCGTGCGACTGGTCCATTCAACAAATAACGTCTCATGTCAACATGAAAGACGCGGCGCGATTGGACCTCAGAAGCACAAATATTAGTAATGAAAGTGTGAAGAAAAGAAAACATTGATCTAGAAATAATAAAAGCCCTTGTGTAGTCAATGACGTCTTGGACAAGTGTAAATAGTGACACAGTTGTTGGACAAGTGGAACATAGAATAACCTGTTAGTCTTGTAGGGACTGAACTGTTCCACTGAGAGAATTACACACGCAATATCCAAAGCTCAGCAGCTTCATCATATAGTTCATTTAGGGCAGATTGTAGCTTTTTATTTTACTCACAACTGAATATTTCTCTTTTTAGCTCATACTGTACTGTCTAAGGGAATCAATATGGCACCTCCTCCTCCCATATGTATAAATACAAATATACAGAGAAGGAATGTTCTGGGCACACAATAAGCTATACCCTCATACTGTACTGTCTAAGGGAATCAATATGGCACCTCCTCCTCCCATATGTATAAATACAAATATACAGAGAAGGAATGTTCTGGGCACACAATAAGCTATACCCTCATACTGTACTGTCTAAGGGAATCAATATGGCACCTCCTCCCATATGTATAAATACAAATATACAGAGAAGGAATGTTCTGGGCACACAATAAGCTATACCCTCATACTGTACTGTCTAAGGGAATCAATATGGCACCTCCTCCTCCCATATGTATAAATACAAATATACAGAGAAGGAATGTTCTGGGCACACAATAAGCTATACCCTCATACTGTACTGTCTAAGGGAATCAATATGGCACCTCCCTCCTCCCATATGTATAAATACAAATATACAGAGAAGGAATGTTCTGGGCACACAATAAGCTATACCCTCATACTGTATTGTCTAAGGGAATCAATATGGCACCTCCTCCTCCCATATGTATAAATACAAATATACAGAGAAGGAATGTTCTGGGCACACAATAAGCTATACCCTCATACTGTACTGTCTAAGGGAATCAATATGGCACCTCCTCCCATATGTATAAATACAAATATACAGAGAAGGAATGTTCTGGGCACACAATAAGCTATACCCTCATACTGTACTGTCTAAGGGAATCAATATGGCACCTCCTCCCATATGTATAAATACAAATATACAGAGAAGGAATGTTCTGGGCACACAATAAGCTATACCCTCATACTGTACTGTCTAAGGGAATCTATATGGCACCTCCCTCCTCCCATATGTATAAATACAAATATACAGAGAAGGAATGTTCTGGGCACACAATAAGCTATACCCTCATACTGTACTGTCTAAGGGAATCAATATGGCACCTCCTCCTCCCATATGTATAAATACAAATATACAGAGAAGGAATGTTCTGGGCACACAATAAGCTATACCCTCATACTGTACTGTCTAAGGGAATCAATATGGCACCTCCCTCCTCCCATATGTATAAATACAAATATACAGAGAAGGAATGTTCTAGGCACACAATAAGCTATACCCTCATACTGTACTGTCTAAGGGAATCAATATGGCACCTCCTCCCATATGTATAAATACAAATATACAGAGAAGGAATGTTCTGGGCACACAATAAGCTATACCCTCATACTGTACTGTCTAAGGGAATCAATATGGCACCTCCTCCCATATGTATAAATACAAATATACAGAGAAGGAATGTTCTGGGCACACAATAAGCTATACCCTCATACTGTACTGTCTAAGGGAATCAATATGGCACCGCCTCCTCCCATATGTATAAATACAAATATACATAGAAGGAATGTTCTGGGCACACAATAAGCTATACCCTCATACTGTACTGTCTAAGGGAATCAATATGGCACCGCCTCCTCCCATATGTATAAGTACAAATATACAGAGAAGGAATGTTCTGGGCACACAATAAGCTATACCCTCATACTGTACTGTCTAAGGGAATCAATATGGCACCTCCCTCCTCCCATATGTATAAATACAAATATACAGAGAAGGAATGTTCTGGGCACACAATAAACTATACCCTCATACTGTACTGTCTAAGGGAATCAATATGGCACCTCCTCCCATATGTATAAATAAAAATATACAGAGAAGGAATGTTCTGGGCACACAATAAGCTATACCCTCATACTGTACTGTCTAAGGGAATCAATATGGCACCTCCTCCTCCCATATGTATAAATACAAATATACAGAGAAGGAATGTTCTGGGCACACAATAAGCTATACCCTCATACTGTACTGTCTAAGGGAATCAATATGGCACCTCCCTCCTCCCATATGTATAAATACAAACATACAGAGAAGGAATGTTCTGGGCACACAATAAGCTATACCCTCATACTGTACTGTCTAAGGGAATCAATATGGCACCTCCTCCCATATGTATAAATACAAATATACAGAGAAGGAATGTTCTGGGCACACAATAAGCTATACCCTCATACTGTACTGTCTAAGGGAATCAATATGGCACCTCCTCCTCCCATATGTATAAATACAAATATACAGAGAAGGAATGTTCTGGGCACACAATAAGCTATACCCTCATACTGTACTGTCTAAGGGAATCTATATGGCACCTCCCTCCTCCCATATGTATAAATACAAATATACAGAGAAGGAATGTTCTGGGCACACAATAAGCTATACCCTCATACTGT
Source organism: Xenopus laevis (assembly GCF_017654675.1). NCBI lineage: Eukaryota > Metazoa > Chordata > Amphibia > Anura > Pipidae > Xenopus > Xenopus laevis. The sequence continues at coordinate 150,964,428 of NC_054377.1, read as the reverse complement.
ACTGTCTAAGGGAATCAATATGGCACCTCCTCCTCCCATATGTATAAATACAAATATACAGAGAAGGAATGTTCTGGGCACACAATAAGCTATACCCTCATACTGTACTGTCTAAGGGAATCAATATGGCACCTCCTCCCATATGTATAAATACAAATATACAGAGAAGGAATGTTCTGGGCACACAATAAGCTATACCCTCATACTGTACTGTCTAAGGGAATCAATATGGCACCTCCCTCCTCCCATATGTATAAATACAAATATACAGAGAAGGAATGTTCTGGGCACACAATAAGCTATACCCTCATACTGTATTGTCTAAGGGAATCAATATGGCACCTCCTCCTCCCATATGTATAAATACAAATATACAGAGAAGGAATGTTCTGGGCACACAATAAGCTATACCCTCATACTGTACTGTCTAAGGGAATCAATATGGCACCTCCTCCCATATGTATAAATACAAATATACAGAGAAGGAATGTTCTGGGCACACAATAAGCTATACCCTCATACTGTACTGTCTAAGGGAATCAATATGGCACCTCCTCCCATATGTATAAATACAAATATACAGAGAAGGAATGTTCTGGGCACACAATAAGCTATACCCTCATACTGTACTGTCTAAGGGAATCTATATGGCACCTCCCTCCTCCCATATGTATAAATACAAATATACAGAGAAGGAATGTTCTGGGCACACAATAAGCTATACCCTCATACTGTACTGTCTAAGGGAATCAATATGGCACCTCCTCCTCCCATATGTATAAATACAAATATACAGAGAAGGAATGTTCTGGGCACACAATAAGCTATACCCTCATACTGTACTGTCTAAGGGAATCAATATGGCACCTCCCTCCTCCCATATGTATAAATACAAATATACAGAGAAGGAATGTTCTAGGCACACAATAAGCTATACCCTCATACTGTACTGTCTAAGGGAATCAATATGGCACCTCCTCCCATATGTATAAATACAAATATACAGAGAAGGAATGTTCTGGGCACACAATAAGCTATACCCTCATACTGTACTGTCTAAGGGAATCAATATGGCACCTCCTCCCATATGTATAAATACAAATATACAGAGAAGGAATGTTCTGGGCACACAATAAGCTATACCCTCATACTGTACTGTCTAAGGGAATCAATATGGCACCGCCTCCTCCCATATGTATAAATACAAATATACATAGAAGGAATGTTCTGGGCACACAATAAGCTATACCCTCATACTGTACTGTCTAAGGGAATCAATATGGCACCGCCTCCTCCCATATGTATAAGTACAAATATACAGAGAAGGAATGTTCTGGGCACACAATAAGCTATACCCTCATACTGTACTGTCTAAGGGAATCAATATGGCACCTCCCTCCTCCCATATGTATAAATACAAATATACAGAGAAGGAATGTTCTGGGCACACAATAAACTATACCCTCATACTGTACTGTCTAAGGGAATCAATATGGCACCTCCTCCCATATGTATAAATAAAAATATACAGAGAAGGAATGTTCTGGGCACACAATAAGCTATACCCTCATACTGTACTGTCTAAGGGAATCAATATGGCACCTCCTCCTCCCATATGTATAAATACAAATATACAGAGAAGGAATGTTCTGGGCACACAATAAGCTATACCCTCATACTGTACTGTCTAAGGGAATCAATATGGCACCTCCCTCCTCCCATATGTATAAATACAAACATACAGAGAAGGAATGTTCTGGGCACACAATAAGCTATACCCTCATACTGTACTGTCTAAGGGAATCAATATGGCACCTCCTCCCATATGTATAAATACAAATATACAGAGAAGGAATGTTCTGGGCACACAATAAGCTATACCCTCATACTGTACTGTCTAAGGGAATCAATATGGCACCTCCTCCTCCCATATGTATAAATACAAATATACAGAGAAGGAATGTTCTGGGCACACAATAAGCTATACCCTCATACTGTACTGTCTAAGGGAATCTATATGGCACCTCCCTCCTCCCATATGTATAAATACAAATATACAGAGAAGGAATGTTCTGGGCACACAATAAGCTATACCCTCATACTGTACTGTCTAAGGGAATCAATATGGCACCTCCTCCTCCCATATGTATAAATACAAATATACAGAGAAGGAATGTTCTGGGCACACAATAAGCTATACCCTCATACTGTACTGTCTAAGGGAATCAATATGGCACCTCCCTCCTCCCATATGTATAAATACAAATATACAGAGAAGGAATGTTCTAGGCACACAATAAGCTATACCCTCATACTGTACTGTCTAAGGGAATCAATATGGCACCTCCTCCCATATGTATAAATACAAATATACAGAGAAGGAATGTTCTGGGCACACAATAAGCTATACCCTCATACTGTACTGTCTAAGGGAATCAATATGGCACCTCCTCCCATATGTATAAATACAAATATACAGAGAAGGAATGTTCTGGGCACACAATAAGCTATACCCTCATACTGTACTGTCTAAGGGAATCAATATGGCACCGCCTCCTCCCATATGTATAAATACAAATATACATAGAAGGAATGTTCTGGGCACACAATAAGCTATACCCTCATACTGTACTGTCTAAGGGAATCAATATGGCACCGCCTCCTCCCATATGTATAAGTACAAATATACAGAGAAGGAATGTTCTGGGCACACAATAAGCTATACCCTCATACTGTACTGTCTAAGGGAATCAATATGGCACCTCCCTCCTCCCATATGTATAAATACAAATATACAGAGAAGGAATGTTCTGGGCACACAATAAACTATACCCTCATACTGTACTGTCTAAGGGAATCAATATGGCACCTCCTCCCATATGTATAAATAAAAATATACAGAGAAGGAATGTTCTGGGCACACAATAAGCTATACCCTCATACTGTACTGTCTAAGGGAATCAATATGGCACCTCCTCCTCCCATATGTATAAATACAAATATACAGAGAAGGAATGTTCTGGGCACACAATAAGCTATACCCTCATACTGTACTGTCTAAGGGAATCAATATGGCACCTCCCTCCTCCCATATGTATAAATACAAACATACAGAGAAGGAATGTTCTGGGCACACAATAAGCTATACCCTCATACTGTACTGTCTAAGGGAATCAATATGGCACCTCCTCCCATATGTATAAATACAAATATACAGAGAAGGAATGTTCTGGGCACACAATAAGCTATACCCTCATACTGTACTGTCTAAGGGAATCAATATGGCACCTCCTCCTCCCATATGTATAAATACAAATATACAGAGAAGGAATGTTCTGGGCACACAATAAGCTATACCCTCATACTGTACTGTCTAAAGGAATCAATATGGCACCTCCTTCTCCCATATGTATAAATACAAATATACAGAGAAGGAATGTTCTGGGCACACAATAAGCTATACCCTCATACTGTACTGTCTAAGGGAATCAATATGGCACCTCCTCCTCCCATATGTATAAATACAAATATACAGAGAAGGAATGTTCTGGGCACACAATAAGCTATACCCTCATACTGTACTGTCTAAGGGAATCAATATGGCACCTCCCTCCCATATGTATAAATACAAATATAAAGAGAAGGAATGTTCTGGGCACACAATAAGCTATACCCTCATACTGTACTGTCTAAGGGAATCAATATGGCACCTCCTCCTCCCATATGTATAAATACAAATATACAGAGAAGGAATGTTCTGGGCACACAATAAGCTATACCCTCATACTATACTGTCTAAGGGAATATATATGGCACCTCCTCCCATATGTATAAATACAAATATACAGAGAAGGAATGTTCTGGGCACACAATAAGCTATACGCTCATACTGTACTGTCTAAGGGAATCAATATGGCACCTCCTCCCATATGCAAGCATTTTCATTTGTGATAATTCTGATTTTCATTTGTTAATAATGTGATTCCTTTTTTTTTTTACTGAAATGTTTATATATTTTTGGTAATGAAATTCCCTACAATATGCAAGCCAGGGCATGGGAACCCAGGGAATAAAGATTATTTTTAAAAGTCAGATCCCATGAAACAAATTGATAAATGTGAGATTTGAGAACATTGGAGCAAAACTCATGAATTAAAATATTTGAAAATTTCCTTAAAATTTCAAAAACTATTGATCGAAAAAAATCTCTAAAATTTGAATGAAGACATTTCAGCAGCTAAAACTGGGCAAGTTTTAAAAATGAATTGATTTTTTCCCCAGTTTTTTCTCGCAAATTAACACAATCAGGGTTTTTTTTGCAATTTTGCTGCATATTCTAGCTATTGTGGCAAAATAAATCACATTTCAATGATCCAGTTTAAGTCCATTTTTGTTGGGATTGAGTTTTAAAAAAATTGATTTCAAATTTTAATGAGCCTGCCTCTAAATGTAGTCGCTTGAGGAGCATCACATACCCAGGACAATAAACTGCACATTCTGAAGGCCCCCCGAGGGGTAGAGCCCTTCCAGCATAGGGATTCCAGTGTGTAGAACCGGAGTCAAGATTAATCCCTTTTTAGCCCAACTTGGAGGTCTCTGGTTTGCTGTGATTGGGAACTATTGGGCTGGCTCATATCAAATGTACTTACATGCCTATTATTATGTAGATGAAGCTTCACAACACCTCAAAATCTATAGAGAGGGCCTGGCTGAAGAAAAAGAAGTCCAACATAACCCATGTTCCTCCAGGGTGAACCAGTAGGACCTATCAACCATTGTTGATAGAACACTCTCTTAACCTAATAATCTTCCCTGTGACAAAATATGTAGCCTTGCTGTTTGGCAATTGTCCGTTCCTGACCATTGACTCATGCTGGGATCAGTTATTTAGACCAGAGAAACAAAGGACATTACCACAAGGTAATACTTGGTAAGAAATTAACAAACCTGCATTTGCTGAGAATTGTCTGGGATATTATCATCCCGTCTTCGGGCGTCTTCTAGAAGCTGTGCATTCTTTTTCTTCTCTATCTGTTGATTGTGCTTCAGGTTGGCCACCTTCTTATTCTGATCCTTCATGAGCCTGAAATAGTTTAAAGGCCTATTTAATCATTTGCTGCAAATGGTACATTTCTAGGCTGTTCTTCTTAAAGGGGACCCGTCACCCAAAACAATTTTTCGAAATCCTATTTTATCACATTAGTCAAGCAAAATGAACTTTAATTACACTGTATAAATTATTTGAATCTTGTTTCCTTCAGTCTGGGAATTCAAAATGATAGCAAGCAGGCAGGAGCCATTTTGTGGACACTCTTATTAAGACAAGTCTTGTATCATCTCAGAATCTTGTTTGTGCATCAGAATGGGGGACCTGATGTCCATCCCCATGTCCTGGCTACACAATTAAATGGTGAAGAGATTGGGGGGAATGTGGGGAGAGCAGTGACATGTAGGAAGTGCTGAATGGAAAGTGAAAGTAATTGTCTGCCCCGCCTCTATGCCCATGGCATAGAGGAGGGGCAGACAATATTTGATTGACAGCTGAGATTTTTAAATGAGCTTACAACAGCCATGAATGCTTTAATAAAAAATAGAAATTGGATTTCATGTATAATTTGAAAAGGACTTTTATTATACAGATTTTTGTGTCTGGGTGCCAGGTCCACTTTAACATGTGAATAATTAAATTTAAAAAATGTGTGACAAAATTCCTTCCACCCTCAAAAAAATTTAAATGTTGTGCATCTCTAATTAAAAAATTATGAATTGTCCCAACACTTAGGGGCCGATTCACTAACTTCGAGTGAAGGATTCGAAGTAAAAAAACTTTGAATTTTTGTGCTCCTCGACTATCGAATTGGCGTAAATTCGCCTGAGTAGAATGATTTGAATAGATCGAGAGCAAAAACGCTGCGACTATTCGCCATTCGATAGTCGAAGTACTGGATCGAGCGCAAAAACGCTGCGACTATTCGCCCATTCGATAGTCGAAGTACTGTCTCTTTTAAAAATACTTTGACTGCCTAATTCGCCACCTAAAACTTACCGAATTGCTTTAAAAGCTTATGGGAAAGTCCCATAGGCTTGTTTTCCAAGTTTTTGATCGAATAAAAAGGCATTCGATCGAATGAAAATCCTTCGAGCGAATATTCGATCAAGCGCCTATTCGCCTGGCGAATATTCACCAATTCGACTATTCGCCAGCGCGTAAATTCGCCCGAATTGCCTATTCGATTCTATTCGATTCTATTCCCCAGTCGAATTTCGAGGGATTTAACCCCTCGAAATTCGACCCTTGATGAATTTGCCCCTTAAAATAATGCGTTAAATAGAGCAAAAGTGCATATTGTACCACATGTAAAATCTATATCAAACGAGAAAAAAAAATTCTCTACTCCATATCTGGTGAAAGCCATTAATTCTTATGGGATGCACAGGAGTCTGTTTTAACCAAAATTAGTTAAACACTCAGGGGCAGATTTATGAAGGGTCGAAGTGAAAATTAGAATTTTCTAAATAAAATTTTGGTCAAAACTCTCAAATTCGAATTGTGAATTATCCAAACTCGATTAGAGTTTTAATTCGAATTTGAATTTCAAGATTTATCATATACTGGACCTTTACGAACTCAAATTTGATTACTCACCACCTTAAATCTGTAGAATTAATGTATAAGTCAATGAGAAAGGTCCAGGGATCAATTTGGTGATGTTTGTAGCCTTCCTGCGCAATCAAAAAATCAAATTAGATTTGGGTCGTTTCAATTAGTTCAAGTTTAAAAAATTTAATTTTATTAATACATTTCGATAGTCGGATTTTGAATTTAGGGGAGTTTAAAAAACTCAGATGAATTTGAAATTCAACCCTTGATAAATGTGCCTCCCAGTGTTTATCATCCCTTATAACATTTCAACAACATTATACAATGGTGTTTTTCATTGGGATATTGATAAAGATAAATCTTCCGTCTGGAGACTGAATGCCAGTTATGGTGACATTTGGGGTGATTACTAATTTGCTCTCCTAAATAGCCCAGAACTTGAATAGGGGGCTTGAAAGGGACAACAGCTAATATACATTGCCAGTCAAAAGGTTTTAAAGGCCCTGCTTTTTAGCAATATTGGTAGAATTTCAACCAACGTTCCCTTAAATTTAAAAATGTAATTTAGGAATACCTCTGTGGAATCCTCTGTTAAGTCAACAAAACAAGGTTGAAAGATTTACTTAGGCTAAGAAACACAAAAATAGAACTCATACACAACTGAAAAGAATATTGTGGTCTGCTGAATCAAGGTTGGAAATTTTTAGGTCATCACAATAAATTTTTGTATTTATTCAATGACTGAATTCTCCAATTGCAGCAGTAAAGCAATGAGGGGGTTCTTTTATGATTTGAGGGTGTTTTGCTGGCTCGAAATGTGGGACCTGCATAGAGTTACTGAAACTGAAAATCAAAGGGGCTACCACCGAATTCTTTAACCCCATGTCATACCCAAGCCTTTGCAAGCCTATCTGAAGAAGAAGTAATATCAAAGAAAGGGGATAGTGATGACATTAACCCCATAGAGCCAAATCTATATCAAACGGAAAAAAAAAATTTCTCTACTCTATACCTGGTGAAAGCCATTAATTCTTATGGGATGCACAGGAATCTGTTTTAACCAAAATTAGTTAAACACTCAGGGGCAGATTTATGAAGGGTCGAAGTGAAAATTAGAATTTTCTAAATAAAATTTTGGTCAAAACTCTCAAATTCGAATTGTGAGTTATCCAAACTCGATTAGAGTTTTAATTCGAATTTGAATTTCAAGATTTATCATATTCTTGACCTTTAAGAACTCAAATTTGATTATTCACCACCTTAAATCTGTAAAATTAATGTATAAGTCAATGGGAGAGGTCCAGGGATCAATTTGGTGATGTTTGTAGCCTTCCTGCCCTATCAAAAAATCAAATTAGATTTCGGTCGTTTAAATTAGTTCGAGTTTAAAAAATTAAATTTTATTAATAAATTTCAATAGTCGGATTTGGAATTTTATGGGAGTTTGAAAAACTCAGATGAATTTGAAATTCAACCCTTGATAAATGTGCCTCCCAGTGTTTATCATCCCTTATAACATTTCAACAACATTATACAATGGTGATTGTTTTTCATTGGGATATTGATAAAGATAAATCTTCTGTCTGAAGACTGAATGCCAGTTATGGTGACATTTGGGGTGATTTACTTAGGCTAAGAAACACAAAAATAGAACTCATACACAACTGAAAAGAATATTGTGGTCTGCTGAATCAAGGTTGGAAATTTTTAGGTCATCACAATAAATTTTTGTATTTATTCAATGACTGAATTCTCAAATTGCAGCAGTAAAGCAATGAGGGGGTTCTTTTATGATTTAAAGGGGGTTTTGCTGGCTCTAAAGGTGGGACCTGCATAGAGTTACTGAAACTGAAAATCAAAGGGGCTACCACCGAATTCTTTAACCCCATGTCATACCCAAGCCTTTGCAAGCCTATCTGAAGAAGAAGTAATATCAAAGAAAGGGGATAGTGATGACATTAACCCCATAGAGCCAATTTGAGAACAACTTCGGAAATCTAAATACATTTAGTTTAGATAGAAGCCCCATAAACCCCTGTGTTGCTACTGATCCAGAAGAAGATATTATGGAGGTAGGAGGCAACTTTAATACAACTTCAAGGCAGTAGACAAGGACTTCAGAGATTAAAGGGATGATATCACAAAGCATTTGTTTTTACTTAATACATAGGGGCAGATTTATCAAGGGTCGAAGTGAATTCGAGGGAATTTTCAAAGTAAAAAAATTCAAATAGTAATAAAAGTAATTTTTTCGATACTTCGACCATCGACTAGGATACTACGACTTCGAATTTACTTCGACTTCGATTCGAAGTAAAAATCATTCGACTATTCGATAATCAAAGTACTGTCTCTTTAAAAAAATGTCAACACTTCGCCATCTTAAACCTGCCGAATTGCTGTTTAGCCTATGGGGGACCTCCTGTGTGTTTTGCTACGTTTTTTTTAAGTCAAAAGATTTTTTGGGAAAATCTTAAGATCCTACGATAAAATTGTTTGAATCTTTCGATTCGAAGTATGATCGTACGATGTATAAAATCCGGAGGATTCTATTCGATGGTCGAATTTCAAAGTTTTTTCTACTTCGAAATTCGACCCTTGATAACTCTGCCCCTAAATGTAAGTGGTTTAGCGAAAGAATCGGTGGTGGGAAATTATTTAATTTAATGTTATAGCCATTTTTCAGCCTGAATATTTCCTAGCAAACATGGGCCTAACTTTAGTATTTTTTCTAGTCTTGTGATACTAGCTCTGGGTCAAATGAATTGTGTTCTCTTTTATCACAACCCTGTAGCCCGGTGATTATTTTAAACAGGAAAAATGGAGCTAATAAGAAAAGCAGAAGAAAAATGTCAGAACATTTTTAATGGAAACTTCATACTCGTCCTCATACTTTAATAGAGCAAATTAATTAATATTTAAAATCGAATATTTTAAAAGGATATGAAAAGAAGAAAAGTGAAGTTTTAGGTTAACTAAGAAAGACTCAACCACGTCTAAAACGATTAAAAATTAAGTAACTAGTACTTTTTCAACACTGGACTTATAAATTGGAAGGGTTTTTAAAACCAATATTTATGTAATTTTTGAATTAGGGTTTTCAGTACTTTGCTTGTACCAGTAAACCGCCAAAAATCATGAAATTTATGAAATAAGATCTCTACGTTATAACATAATTCTGTAAGAATAAAGCATTAATTCATATCTGGTTCATTTGTACCATAGGTCATGGTTCACTGGAGATCGTATGCAGCATTAGAGACACTGATACAATGGTACAAACTTCAAAAAATTGGGGTGCAACAGCAATGGATAGTGAGGCGCTTGGAGCAGTTTTACTATAAAAGTAGGGGGTCAATGATTTATGTTGCTAGTGGCAAATACAGAAGGTAGATCAGTGTTTGGACGGCTGCAACAGTAGCAGAGTGTAGGTAATAAGAAAGTTGTATTTCTAACCTCAGTTACTGATTATTGTTGCCTAGTATTGAATTGATTGCGATAGTTTGGCCTATCATATTTCCACTAAAAGACTTACTGCTCTGGAGAAGAAGCAATTTCTCGATCTGTTACTCTTGATGATTCCAGATTATGGTTGAGCCATAAAAAAACATTGTGGCTTTGATGGGTAGCGCCACTGATGATGGTCACGATTTGAAATCAACAATGTATATAGTCCTGGTTGGCTGCCAATGGAAGTATCTGTTTTTTCTTATTTTTGACACTTCTTGAAACCAATCAAGTCAACCAACCCTCCAAAAGTGAGTTTGATTTTGAAAACGGGTGGTTTGGTATAGATCTTTATTTTTAATTTTAAAACTGGTGATTTGGCAAAGATCTTTACTTTTAATTTTGAAAACTGGTGATTGGGTAAAAGTCTTTATTTTTATTTTTGAAAACTGGTTGACTTGGTTAAGACTTTTGCTTTTAATTTTGAAAACTGGTGATTTAGTAAAAATCTTAATTTTTGATTTTGAAAACTGGTGATTTGGTAAAGATCTTTAGTTTTAATTTTAAAACTGGTAAAGATCTTTATTTTTAATTTTGAAAACTGGTTGACTTGGTAAAGATTTTTACTTTTAGTTTTAAAAACTGGTGATTTGGTAAAAATCTTTTTGATTTTGAAAACTGGTGATTTAGTAAGGATCTTTAGTTTTAATTTTGAAAACTCGTGATTGGGTAAAGATCTTTATTTTTTATTTTGAAACTGGCTGGCTTGGAAAAGAGCTTTACTTTTAATTTTAAAAACTGGTGATTTGGTAAAGATCTTTAGTTTTAATTTTAAAACTGGTGATTTGGTAAAGATCTTTATTTTTAATTTTGAAAACTGGTTGACTTGGTAAAGATTTTTACTTTTAGTTTTGAAAACTGGTGATTTGGTAAAAATCTTTTTGATTTTGAAAACTGGCGATTTAGTAAGGATCTTTAGTTTTAATTTTGAAAACTCGTGATTGGGTCAAGATCTTTATTTTTTATTTTGAAACTGGCTGGCTTGGAAAAGAGCTTTACTTTTAATTTTAAAAACTGGTGATTTGGTAAAGATCTTTAGTTTTAATTTGAAAAACTGGTGATTTGGTAAAGAGCTTTACGGTTAATTTAGAAAACTGGTGATTTGGTAAAGATCTTTAATATTAATTATGAAAACTGGTGATTTGTTAAAGATCTTTATTTTTTATTTTGAAACTGGTTGACTTGGTAACAATCTTGTTTTCTTCTGTTTTTGTGTTAATTATACCTAAAAAAGGTTATTGAAAAGTAGGATGAAACGGAAGAACTGCGAATGTCATCCTAATGAGGTATTGCAATTAAAATACAAACAAAAGAACTAGTGAAACAGAAAAAAAATTGTAATGAGTTTAAAATGAATGAATTGCAATTAATTTAAAAACCTTCACAAAAATTAAAAAAAAATTTGACCAGATAGTGATCGGGGAAGCCCGTCGGATGGCCCCACACACAGGCCAATAAACTGCCGACTGCCGACATATCAGCTATAGAGGCGGCAGCTGGAAGAGGCGCAGGAATGAAATAAAGGAAGATTAAAGGAGCAGAGCCGTAGAGAAACCAGAGTCCGACAGGGTAACACAAACACTCTAATCAAGTAAAATAAACAGAGATTGTCCCTATTCTGTATTCAGCCTGATTTCTCCTCAAATGTAACAGATAAAAAGACTAATGGGAGATTTACAGTCAGTGTGTTTTTATTAACAACTGTCAGTTTGCATGACCTCACACAAACAAGCACGGCTCAACGTGACTCAGTACAAAGATATTTTTAAAGTGCTATAAAAATTCTGGGGCTTATAGATTAGCCATTTGTATTTTATTTCTTCAAATACACCAAAGTATCAACATGATTCAGAAGACTATTTCAAATGGGTGGCCCCATCAGGGCAGGGAAAAACAGGGATGCACTTTATATCACATAAAGGCATATCTCCAAAAATGAAAGGGTTTTATATTTAAAAAAATCATAACTAGGCTGAGGAGGCAGCCATTCGTGGTATAATAGGGCACAGGTTATATAGCAGATAAGCTCCACAGAATACAATGGGTTTAGTTCTTCAACAGGAAGAGTCAAATGCCATTCATTGCTGTCTACACAAATAGATCACTGTCAACAGCGTGATGTGGTCAGTAGCTTGTAGAATGGACCACAAAACATCCAATTTTATTTAGAAACATAACAGATAAGATCAATTATATTAATGTACCCAAATATGAAGCAATACCAAAGGCTACTGAACCTTTTGATTGATTTTAGTCAAATAAAAACTCATGCATTGTATATTGTGTTGACAATTCGTACATTAGATGATCACAGAATCGATTTTATCCGCACAAAATTAATACTGTCAACACACACACATCCTTTTGAAATCACAAAATGGAATTTGTCGACACGAAATAAATTCCATTAATAGAAAATGGACAATTTGTAAAAGCATGTTGAAAATCATTTTATCATTGTTGCCAGAAATCGTGTAAAAAAATATCTTTTTGAGAAAAAACTGTTGTGGTAACAAAATGACTCATTCACTTTCTACAAAGAAAATACATTTTCTAAGCACAATTTGTCAACAGAATTAATTTTGTCCTTAAATTAAAATGTATTCTGTGCTATGAAAATTAATTCCCTGGATAATGTTTGTTTGGGGGGGGGGGTTGAACACAAAATCAATTTGTCAGTATAAAAATAGTTAAAATTACTTATGGTGGCAAAATATTCTTTTAGACAAAAATAATTGTATTTTTAGACAAATGTGGGGGCAGTTTACCAAAGGTCGGATTTTAGTGGTTTTAGAGCGATTTATTAAAAAATCTGGAAAATACAGCTGAACTCAAAAAACTTTCAAATATTTCCAAAACCTCTAAAGAAGAAAGTTTTGTACAATTCCTAGTGAACAAAAAAATACAAAAACCTCTAAAAGTCTGAATTGATTTTGAACAGTCCAAAAGGATCAACGCGTCTCCCATTGACGTCTATAGGACCTCGACAACTTTTGGGTGGTTTTCGTGGCTTTTAAATGACTTTGTGACTTATTTTTTAAAATAACTTTAAGGTCCCATTTACTAACAATCGGATATCGATTAGAGTTTAGTCCTGGTTTCAAAAACCTCCAAAATCCAACCTTTGATAAATAGGTCCTCACGTGAAACAAAACATTTTGTGATCATGAAATGTATTTTGGGATGACAAAAAAACAATTCATGTATTTAAATTTTATAAAATCTATTTTGCATTCCAAAGTGCCCGATGTACTAACAAAGCTTCATAATTTGGTTGTTTAAATATTTAATTTGGTACTTGTTACCAAGTAGTAATGGTAGTTACCACTGAATAAAATATTGATGTTTCTACATTTACCATTACCTAATTATGGCTGAAAAATCCATTCTTGGGGTGCAGCCAATGAGATGGATCACTCTATCAAATATTTTATCAAAAAATTTGTATTTTTTTTAAATTCCTCTAAAATGCATGATTTATGAAGTGTAAAATCCACACAAAACTTCAGCAAATTAAACCAGTCAGGGTCCAATAGAAGTCAGCGGGAGCTGTTCTAATCCTACTGAACATTTTCTTTTTTTAAAGGTTTTGCAGGTTTTATTCATACCGTTCAGTGGTTTTTTGTGGTTTTTGAAAACCTCTAAAACCACTAAAATGAGAATATTAATAAATGGGCCTCTCCATTTCCTTAAATGAAAAAAAAACTGTTATTGGGTGTAGTTCCCCTTTAACAGGTTAGCGTGGCTGGGTAAGGCAAGGGCACAAATAAACATATTACTTGTTATTTAGGATAACCAGGAATTTTTCAGGAAAGTGCATGTTAAACAAAATTATTCAATGCCAGCACCCCCCGAGGTTTTGCAGTAACTACAAAGATAGCAATTTATAGTTTCTACTCTCGGTAAACTCAGTTTCACTAAGGGGAGACGTGTTCTTCTCCTACCCACAATTCCTTGTAGGTTAGCTGATTCCAGCAAGTGTGCCAGTGTAAACCACTTCTCTGCACTTCTATTTACTCAGGTACTTACTCAAGGCTGGGACCCCTGCTGGAACACTCTGCCCTTCTCACATTCCTACTACACTCACTGTTAAAAGGGACCCATGACTTCATGCTATGAGCAAACTTAGGGGCTGTTCCTGCTGAATTGTGCTTAGTACAGGGAATACCTATGTTGCCATAGTTTTTTATGGGATCTCTCTGTACAGACTATGAGCAAACTTAGGGACTGTTCCTGCTGAATTGTGTTTAGTACAGAGGAATACCTATGCTGTCATAGTTTTATGGGAGCTCTCTGTACAGACTATGAGCAAACTTAGGGGACTGTTCCTGCTGAATTGTGCTTAGTACAGGGGAATACCTATGCTGCCATAGTTTTATGGGAGCTCTCTGTACAGACTATGAGCAAACTTAGGGGCTGTTCCTGCTGAATTGTGCTTAGTACAGGGAATACCTATGTTGCCATAGTTTTATGGGTTCTCTGTACAGACTATGAGCAAACTTAGAGACTGTTCCTGCTGAATTGTGCTTAGTACAGGCAATACCTATGCTGCCATAGTTTTATGGGATCTCTCTGTACAGACTATGAGCAAACTTAGGGGACTGTTCCTGCTGAATTGTGCTTAGTACAGGGAATACCTATGCTGCCATAGTTTTATGGGATCTCTCTGTACAGACTATGAGCAAACTTAGGGACTGTTCCTGCTGAATTGTGCTTAGTACAGGGAATACCTATGCTGCCATAGTTTTATGGGATCTCTCTGTACAGACTATGAGCACACTTAGGGACTGTTCCTGCTGAATTGTGCTTAGTACAGGGAATACCTATGCTGCCATAGTTTTATGGGATCTCTCTGTACAGACTATGAGCAAACTTAGGGACTGTTCCTGCTGAATTGTGCTAAGTACAGGGAATACCTATGCTGCCATAGTTTATGGGATCTCTCTGTACAGACTATGAGCAAACTTAGGGGCTGTTCCTGCTGAATTGTGCTTAGTACAGGGAATACATATGCTGCCATAGTTTTATGGGATCTCTCTGTACAGACTATGAGCAAACTTAGGGAACTGTTCCTAATGAACAGTTTAATAAGGTCTATCATTTAATGCTGGGCTCACTATTTCACTTAATGCTGAGGTCCCTCTATCATTTAGGGGCCCATTTACTTAGCTCGAGTGAAGGAATAGAGGAAAAATACTTCGAATTTTGAATGTTTTTTTTGGCTACTTCAACCATCGAATGGGCTACTTCAACCTTCGACTTCGACCATCGACTTTGAATCGAACTAATAATCATTTGACTATTCGACCATTCGATAGTTGAAGTACTGTCTCTTTAAGAAAAAACTTTGACCCCGTAGTTCGCCATCTAAAAGCTACCGAAGTCAATGTTAGCCTATGGGGAAGGTCCCCATAGGCTTGGCTATCTTTTTTTGGTCGAACAAAAAATGTTCGATTGATGGATTAAAATCCTTCGAATCGATTTATTTCGAAGAATTTAATCGTTCGATTTTTCACTCGATCGAACGAATATCGCTAAATCCTTCGACTTCGAAGGATTTAACTTCGACAGCTGAATATCGAGGGTTAATTAATAGCGGAATATTAGGCACGATCAGTGATTGTTTTAGATTAAAAGACAAATGAGTTGAAAACTAGTGGAAATATATAAAAAGGAAATAGATACACTATTCATCTAACTATAATAATAATAATATTAAGTTAATAAAAAATTACTGAATCCAGGATTTGGTTTGGACTTTGGCCAACTCCCAGCCTTTTTTTTTTTTTGCAGGATTTAAAGTTGGCCAAATACTATGGGCTGAATTATTAAAACCCAAGTTTTTTGTTTTTGGTTTTTTTGCAGCAATTCAAGAAAGTCATGGGAAAAACATTTACCAGGGATTATTTTTTAAAACAAAAGTTGTGGTGAAGAAAAAACAGGAATTTAGAGACCACTCTACAGATGTTGCTGGCAAGAGTTCAAAATTAGTTTTTTGTTCAATATTCTTTTTTTAATCTAGAGATCATAAAAACCACAAGTCAGATTGATTGATGTCTCTGTCTCTATATATTAGGTACCTATCTAGTGCCACCAACCCCTATTTCTGTAGGGAAATGAGAGAGAGCAGACAGTAACCCTTCCAACACTTTCCTCTTGTCTCTATATATTAGGTACCTATCTAGTGCTACCAATCCCTATTTCTGTAGGGAAATGAGAGAGAGCAGACAGTAACCCTTCCAACACTTTCCTCTTGTCTCTATATATTAGGTACCTACAGTATCTAGTGCTACCAACCCCTATTTCTGTAGGGAAATGAGAGAGAGCAGACAGTAACCCTTCCAACACTTTCCTCTTGTCTCTATATATTAGGTACCTATCTAGTGTTACCAATCCCTATTTCTGTAGGGAAATAAGAGAGAGCAGACAGTAACCCTTCCAACACTTTCCTCTTGTCTCTATATATTAGGTACCTATCTAGTGCCACCAACCCCTATTTCTGTAGGGAAATGAGAGAGAGCAGACAGTAACCCTTCCAACACTTTCCTCTTGTCTCTATATATTAGGTACCTATCTAGTGCCACCAACCACTATTTCTGTAGGGAAATGAGAGAGAGCAGACAGTAACCCTTCCAACACTTTCCTCTTGTCTCTATATATTAGGTACCTATCTAGTGTTACCAATCCCTATTTCTGTAGGGAAATGAGAGAGAGCAGACAGTAACCCTTCCAACACTTTCCTCTTGTCTCTATATATTAGGTACCTATCTAGTGCTACCAATCCCTATTTCTGTAGGGAAATGAGAGAGAGCAGACAGTAACCCTTCCAACACTTTCCTCTTGTCTCTATATATTAGGTACCTACAGTATCTAGTGCTACCAACCCCTATTTCTGTAGGGAAATGAGAGAGAGCAGACAGTAACCCTTCCAACACTTTCCTCTTGTCTCTGCCCTTTGCTCCCATGTCAATATGTCCTTTTATTACACCTAATTCCTATAAACCATTTTCACCCAGAAAATTGCATAATTTTTAATGCATTTTGTCAAATTATTATGCAGACAGCCAACTCTCAGTATGAGAAATATAGTAATGAAATAATATTGCTGCCCTTGTCCTGCCATAACCCTATAAATGGGCAGGGTAATGAAGAATTTTATAAACATTTAGAAAAGGGATAAGATCAGGCAACTCTCATGTCTCCCATGTGACGCGTCTGCGTTTAGCGCTTAGGAATTGTTTTTGGCTATGAATGGGAATTTTGCAGAGTTCCTGTTTTGTTTTCCTTCCCTTCTCGTTGAAAGAGACGTGAATACTTTCTGGGGTCGTTCAGAAGCAACGCTATCCCTAAAAGACTAGCATGGGGGGTGGTTGTTACTATAAGGAGTAGCTGGGCAGACATCCTCCTGAATTCTATCAGCTTTATCTTTCTCAGAATTAATCCCTCAGTGTAAACAGCCGGGGATTTCCTCCTACAATAGTACAAGATGAGTGAGACTGCGTATTGCACAGAATGAAGGAAAGAATGGATTTTGTCTCTGACACAAACTATGCGGCATTTCAAGTCAAAGTTCTGCCATCAATTTGTCTGCCCTTTTTCATCACAGAGTGGCAAGCTGATCTGTTTGTATGAATGGGGAATGTGGCTTATTTCATAACCTTAAAACCAAAAGCCACCGCTGTCTTTCTAGGCACAGTGGGGCCATATGGGCCACCGAAGAAGATGGAGACAGTAGGACAAGATGGAGACAGTAGGACAAGATGGAGACAGTAGGACAAGATGGAGACAGTAGGACAAGATGGGGACAGTAGGGCAAGATGGAGACAGTAGGACAAGATGGAGACAGTAGGACAAGATGGGGACAGTAGGGCAAGATTAAAATAGAGTAGAGCAAGACGGAAATAGTAGGGCAAGATAGAGACAGTAGGTCAAGATGGAGACAGTAGGACAAGATGGGGGCAGTAGGAATAAGATAGGGACAGTAGGGCAAGATGGAGACAGTAGGACAAGATGGGGCAGTAGGAATAAGATAGGGACAGTAGGGCAAGATGGAGTCAGTAGGACAATATGCAAACAGTAGGACAGAATGGAGACAGCAGGTCAAGATCGAGACATTATGGCAAGATGGAGGCAATACGCAAGATGGGGACAGTAGGGCAAGATGGAAAGAGTAGGTGAAGATGGAAGCGGTAAGAAAAGACAGAGACAGTAGGGCAAGATGGAAATAGTAGAGCAAGATGGAGACAATTGTTCAAGATGGAGACAGTAGGACAAGATGGAGACAGCAGGTAAAGCTGAAGACAGTAGGAGAAGATGGAGACATTAACGAAAGATGGTGACAGTAGGACAAGATGGGGACAGTGAGGCAAGATAGAGATAATAGGACAAGATGTAGACGGTAGGGCAAAATGGGGACAGTAGGACAAGATGGTGAAATGCTTTATATCAGTGTTTACTAAGTTTGGATCAGTGACGTAACTAGTGTGTGCCGGGCCCTGCTCAAGAAATCTTCAGAGGGGTCCGATGCACGACGATCCCAACCTCTGAGTCTCCTACCCACCTGCACCCTGCCCATAGGTAGGAGAGTGTTTGGAGGGCATTATTTTCAGCTACAGAGAAAGCAGACCCTGCAATCTGCCCCCCCCCCCAGGGTCTGCTTACGCCATAGTTACGCCACTACTTTGGACACATAAGTTGTAGTACAACTAAAAAGACTGTCAATGAAGGCTGAGTGCTGTCAAAACTCATATAAAGAATTAGGTCCAACTATGTTTGCATTTCCCAGGGCCCCAGTCAGGCCCGGATTTGGGGAAAGGCCACCTAGGCCCAGGCCTAGGGTGGCAGGATTTTAGGGGGGCGGCATGCTGCCCAACCACACCCACATTGGTTCAAAAACACAGGTGATGCACAGTAGATACAATCTCCATGAAAATTTGCACGAATAAAGGGGAGGGGACAGGGGCGACGAACGGCAGTGGGCCTGGCGGCGCCCGCAATGTAAATCTGGCCCTGGCCCCAGTATATTAAAACTTACTTCTAATGACACATATAGTAATTTCTCAGACATATTTCTGTCCAAATTGTGATTTCTGATTTCTTAAATGTATAACTGGACCAACCAATGACACGAGCTGAGAGTCAGGAAATAACCTACAAATACAGACAAGGGCTGCAAATTCCTCACCATTTTTCTCACAATTTTTTTCCAGTGCGGCAAAACTTCTGCCCAGTCAGTGGGGGCCCCTACATTTCTCTTTCGGCTTCTGAAAGAAGAGCCCTACTCTTTATGAAAAATACGTGGAATTCAGTGCCGGCAGTCAGCCTCGGAAAAGAGACATTTCTAACTGCCAATTTTCTGTTAAGTCCTTAATGAAAATGGCCTTTTGTGCATTCAGTTGAAACATAAACTACACATGTCTATAAAGTTCAGAGTACAAGCGAATGTTTGAAGACATGTTGATTATTTTTGGAAAACGTCCCAAATCTTTAGCGATTTTCATATCCTAAACACTCATATTATTAGCACCTACGTGACACCAGATAAGCCTGTCAGCGTCGGAACGCCAAACAAGTCATTCATTCCCAAGCTAAATAAAATTACTAATATTTCTATTCAGAGCTACAGACATATTCCTCTCTATAAATAGGATTATTTCTCATGAAACGATATGATCTCCAGTTCTCCATTTAGGACACAAAACTCTCATTTTGATATTGAGTCGTCTTTCTACAACCCGCCCAAATATGGTGCAACGTGGGACAAGCATTTTGGAATTCAGTTCTGAAGTTATTCGGGTAACATTTGCAATTTATCATTTAGAATTGCCTTCAGCCCCTGTCCAAGTGCAGCTTACAATCTTCCCTACCGCATACATTATGGTCAATGTCATCCATTCCAACCACATCTCATGCAAACTGATGTCCACAATAGAATACTGAGAATAGTCTTTTATAGTCAGGAACTAGAAGATGAGTTTAGTGTTTCAGCTTTCAAAATCTAGAGTCTGCCCCTTTAGCAAGAGCCTGTTAAAGACAAAAATGTAACGAGGAGCCTACCTGATAGAAGACTTTTTCTCTGGGGTATAGACACAGAGAGCTTATGGCACCCCTCTGTGTTGCAGCATCTATTGCTCCATATAATCGGAAGCATAAGATGACTCCCACAGCAATATAAAGGACTGGTGATGCTCTTGGATCCCCTTCAGGGGGCAAGTCTGGGTAGGTACCCTGGTGAAGAGTCTGGGTTACAACGGAAGTTGACCCATTGTAGACAGTACAAGACAATATAGCTTGCATAGAAAGAAGCTTACATCCCAAGGTGCAATAGGGGTCAAAACCTTACAGTAGAGAGGAGAGGGGGTAGAGTGAAAATCCAACTAAGGTAGAAGTCTCCAAATTGTGGGTTGGACTCACCTGCAGCAGGTAAGTCTGAGTAGAAACTCTAGGGAATAGGCTGGGTTACAAAGATATTTGGCCCATTGTAGGTATTACAAGATAATATAGCTTGTATAGAAAGAAGCTTCACAAGGTGTCACAGGGGTCAAAACCCAAGCTCAACCATTAAGAGGAGAAGGGGTAGAGTGAAAATCCTTCTAAGGAAGAGGTCTCCAAATTGTGGGCTGGACTCTTGGATCACCTTCAGGGGGTAAGTCTGGGTAGGAACTCTGGGTTACCAAGATAGTTGGCCCATTGTCGTATTACAAGATAATATAGCTTGCATAGAAAGAAGCTTCAGAAGGTGTGACAGAGGTCAAAACCCAGGCAAAACTCAACAGTTAAGAGGAGAGGGGGTAGAGTGAAAACCCCTCTAAAGAAAGGGTCTCCAAATTGTGGAGCAGGGACTGAGCATGACGGACAGTAGAAGGGGAACTGAAAATCTCTGCCTTAAAAAAAAAAGCCCTTGAGAAGGGCTGAAAAAGAACGTTTTCCTCTTTAATGGTCCATTGTGCGCCCAAGTATTTTGAGTGAGGTGCTGAGTTCATTGAAATGTGCTCAACACTAAGGGCCATGGCTGACGGGGAGATTTGCCACACATAATAAAAATACACAACTGGAGTCTTGGCTGGAGAGCTGACCATTGCTACTATTACGGTGTATCTGGGCTTCCGATTGATTGGAAAGCTCATCTGGACACCCTCTTTGTGCATCTGACCCTCTGAAACTCCAGGGTTAGGACCTGGGTCTGACTGATTCAAGAGCAGCACTCACGTATGGGTCAAATTCTGCTAATTGTGCCGAGCAGCTCCCAGTAGGCACCCAGTGTCTATTCCTGTGTGGGCACCTTGTTTCTCATTCAGGGGCCGGCTGAAGATATTGGATGACCACAAATTTGACAGGTCTGCCGTCGGATTTGAAAGGATAGATAGGCCCATGCCAGACAATGCTGAATGGGAATCTAATGGTGCCAAACATCTGGTTCTGTTTATATTAAGCTTGATGATTAAATATTAAAAGCATTAGATTCTGCTCCAAAGTAAGCTTCTCGGGTTTCCATCTGGCGTGCTGAAACATTTATAGTGTATTTTGGAGTGAAACAAAGAAATAAAAATGATTTTAGGTCTGTATCTCTTTTCTCTCTTCAATCCCAATATATTGCTGGGTTTCTTTCCAGCCGAGGCACTCATTCCTACTCAATCCCACACATTCCTACTCATTCCTACTCAATCCCACACATTCCCACTCATTCCTACTCATTCCCACTCATTCCTACTCATTCCCACTCATTTCCACTCTTTCTTACTCACTCCTACTCATTCCCACTCACTCCCACCCATTCACACTCATTCCCACTCACTATCACTCACTCCAACTCATTTCCACTCATTCCTACTCATTCCAATTCAGTTTTCTAATCATTCCTACTCATTCCCACTCATACCCACTCACTCACACTAATTCCCACTCATTCCCACTCACTTCTATTTAATCCTACTCACTCCCACTTATTCACGCTTATTACCACTCACTCCTACTCATTCCCACTCATTCCAACTAAGTTTCCTACTCATTCCCACTCATTCCTAGGCATTCCCACTCATTCCTACTCAGTTTCCTACTCATTCCCACTCATTCCCACTCATGCCCACTCATGCACACTCAGTTTCCTCACTCACTCAGATGCCATGTCTGTGTGCGGGAATGATATTGGTCCCCATGAAATGTCAGTCATCCACCCAATGTGAGCAGCTTCTCAGGCTGCTGTTGATCTTGAGGTTGGACATGGATCTATTCCAAATCTGTGGCTGGTCCTCATTCTGCACCCCTAGTTAACTAACCTTACCCCTCTAATAACCCATATTCCCGTGCCCCATCCCCGCCCCACTCATTTTTTTATTCTGGGACCCTTGTGACTAAACCAAATAAAACGTTAAATGTCAGGGCCCCAACAATGATAAGGGTCCCTACATTTGTGCTCCCTGTTCCGGCCTCAAACAACAACAAACAAGAAGAAAACCCTTTATTAGTCCAGTTGGCAGATACAGAGCCCAGCAGTTAATATCAGGCTGCCCCTTTTGAAACAGTGAAACACAAGAAAGAGAGAAATCTCAGCCCTTATCACTGGACACAGACATGTTTCTCATTAACAAGTGATGAGTTGTCATTAAGGGCCCCTCCTGCGAGTGGCAGACGCACGTCCTACGGAATCTCAGAATCTTAGGAACAATTAATCAAGCCGCCCAAGGGCCCAAGTAGATGAACTTGTTTTTTTAAACATTTAAAAATCCATTTACATTCATAAATGAGCTGCAATATTTCTCTAGTGACTGCAAAGAGCCTCCCCGCACGGAGCAGCAGCCCCCCACCCAATCATCTTATCAGCCCCCTCATTCCACTCAGGAGAGAAAGTAAACAAGGGTCCAGACTCACTCTATTATTGATCCACTCTGCGGCATAGAAAGATGAGGGGAAAAAGTAGCAATAACAATACATTTGTAGCCTTACAGAACATCTGTTTTTTTTAGATGGGAAAAACAATTGCAAATTGTCTCAGAATATCACTCTCTACATACATAAATATATATATATATATATATATATATATATATAAATATATATATACATATAGCCCAGGGGTGTAACTACAGAGGAAGCAGACCCTGCACGGAACCAATTTGTTAAACTTGAACCCGACCCACAACTCGCATACTTACCCGCTTGGACCCACTACCCGACCCACAAGTACCTTATCCACAACCCGTTGACCATCAAGAAACAGGACATACTGTCATTGTAAACTGGAAGTGACATCATTAGAAGTAGGCGTGATCAGAAAAAAAGGAGTAAAACTGGAAGTGCTGTCATTGTAACCCGGAAGTGACATCATTAGAAGTAGGCGTCATCAGAAAAAAGGAGTAAAACTGGAAGTGCTGTCATTGTAACCCGGAAGTGACATCATTAGAAGTAGGCGTGATCAGAAAAAAGGAGTAAAACAGGAAGTGCTGTCATTGTAACCCGGAAGTGACATCATTAGAAGTAGGCGTCATCAGAAAAAAGGAGTAAAACTGGAAGTGCTGTCATTGTAACCCGGAAGTGACATCATTAGAAGTAGGCGTGATCAGAAAAAAAGGAGTAAAACAGGAAGTGCTGTCATTGTAACCCGGAAGTGACATCATTAGAAGTAGGCGTGATCAGAAAAAAAGGAGTAAAACAGGAAGTGCTGTCATTGTAACCCGGAAGTGACATCATTAGAAGTAGGCGTGATCAGGAAAAAAGGAGTAAAACTCGCTACTGAGAAGATTCGCGACCTGCAAACCTGAAGAACCGACCCACGTCTATACCCGCTCCCGATAAGTCTATCTGGAACCCACAGGGTACAGCAGGTTTTTGCGGGTGTCCCACAGGTACCCGACCCGCTGCAGGACTCTACCTGTGGTTGCAGAGGGGCCCAGAAGTTATAGGGGGCCCCATGAGGCCAAAATAATGAGCCATTTCAATGTCTATAGGTAGAACAGGAGAAACTGTGGATATGTTTGTGGCCCTAAAATGAATGAATTAATCTAGTTACGCCACTGATACAGCCCATAGGTGTCCCTATATCTCCCCTGTATTAACGCGTTTTGCTATTACTGCCGGAGGGAGGCCGGTTCCATCAATCCATAAAATATCTTTATTGCTGTCGGGCAATGAGAGTAAATATTTCCCAGGACGTGTCGTGTGTTGATTTGTTTTTGCAGGTGCGGGGAGTGCGGGGAGTCCTGGGTCAGAAGCAAAATGTTTGTAATTGACTAACAATTATCTAAATGGCAATTGCTTGGACCCTGCAGGAGCATTTCAACATTTATTGTTCTGAAACACGGCAGTGAGTGAACCCCCAGTCTATGTCCCCTTCTAGGTTCCCCCAAGGAGATAACACAAAAGGAAGGCTATGGGAAGGTTCTTTCTACATTTATCTCTTAATTTCTACATTAGGCACAAGGAAAAGCAAGAATAGACAATTTACTGCAGCTTTAATGCTCCACCCTGTATTACCCATGTACCCCGGCTGTACTAAAGCAATTCATTCTCCTCCTGTCTGTCACAGTAATCTCTCCTTGATTAGTCAGTTTTCTGCCCCAGAGACACTGACAGATTTGAGGTTACACAGAGCAGCCCTGTGACAGCCTGCGAAATACCTCTCCTAATATATCACTATATCAACTTGTAGTTCAGCAACAACCCCTCTCCCCATGTCTCACAATCCAATTATGTGTGCTTATTTGTGTCCTGGGTACCCCTGGAACTATAGCAGAGTGACACCCCAATGTTTCTATATATCTGTAACCTTGTTATGAGCTAAGGGGGCCCAGTCTGAAGGCCAGTTAGGGGGAGATTTGGGGTGAGTGTTTATTTGTACCCTGGGTACCCCTGGAACTATAGCAGGATGACACCCCAATGTTTCTATATATCTGTAACCTTGTTATGAGCTAAGGGGGCCCAGTCTGAAGGTCAGTTAGGGGGAGATTTGGGGTGAGTGCTTATTTGTACCCTGGGTACCCCTGGAACTATAGCAGGGTGACACCCCAATGTTTCTATATATCTGTAACCTTGTTATGAGCTAAGGGGGTCCAGTCTGAAGGTCAGTTAGGGGGAGTTTTGGGGTGAGTGTTTATTTGTACCCTGGGTACCCCTGGAACTATAGCAGGTTCTTCTGGTCAGAGCAATAATGGTTCCCCGATTAAAATGTAAAAATACCGATACATTTTACTGATCATTTATACAGAATGAAGCCAATAAAAATTTTTATATATTCCTTCCAAAAAGACAAGACCTGCCCTATTTAGAAAGAAAATTTTTTTTTTTTTGTTTGGAGTGAGACAAAGAAGTTTAAGAAAACAGTAAGATAAGAAAGACTGACCTGGGGAGAAAACTGGGAATGAAGAAGCACAGAGAAGATAAAAAAGCAGATTATTAGACACTTTTCAGAGCTTTAAAAGTAAATATTTGCTTTCTGCCGTTGTATTTAATTTGGCATCAGTCAGGATTATATGATTCCATACAAAGTGCATTTGTGATCGTATTCAAGATGCCATGCAATATGGAGCATTAACATGTCTCAGAAGAACACGGATATTTTTTTTTATTCATTCATTGTCTTGTGTATTAATCATTTATTAAAAATAAATAATAATAAATATTATTTATATTAATATTAATTATAAATTAACATTTATTAACATTATCACCGGTGATGTTGCCCATAGCAACCAATCATATGTTTGTTTTTGTTTTACTTATAGGTGACAGGCAAATGCTCCAATGTTAATAAATACGCTTCTCAGTTTAGGGTAAAGTGAGGCCACGGTGAGACGGAGAATTTGCTCCACTTCCACTGTTCCCTTTAGTTGCACTGAAATCCACACGGAGCATAACTGACTGGAGAATGGCTTGAAAATTCCTGTTTCACAGTTTCAAGAGTCAAGTCAAGAGTGAGTTTTTTGTCATTTCATCCATATACGTTTGTACAGTACACAGTGAAACGAAACAACGTTCCTCTAGGACAGGGGTGTCCAAACTGCGGCCCGAGGGCCAAATGCGGCCCAGGATGCATATGAATGCGGCCCAATTTGGTTCCCGAAGAAAACGTCATGTCGCAAAGGATATATGAGGAGGGGGGACTCTGCCCATTGCCCAGTTAGCAATAATAATATAATAATAAGTCTATTTAATATCCAAGTGTCCCATATTCCAGTGTATAGCTCCATCTGGTTATCCAACTGGCATTGTAGTTCTTTTCTGTGTTTTTCCTTTACTTTTACAAATCAAATGTGTTTGTGTATTTCATATGTGGCCCCAGACAATTTTTCTTTTTCCAATGTGGCCCTGCGAGCCAAAAGTTTGGACACCCCTGCTCTAGGACCATGGTGCTACACACAACATAGATGTACTGTATTAGTACAGGGGAATTCCCATAGTTTTATGGGATCTCTCTGTACAGACTATGAGCAAACTTAGGGGACTGTTCCTGCTGAATTGTGCTTAGTACAGGGGAATACCTATGCTGCCATAGTTTTATGGGATCTCTCTGTACAGACTATGAGCAAACTTAGGGACTGTTCCTGCTGAATTGTGCTTAGTACAGAGGAATACCTATGCTGCCATAGTTTTATGGAATCTCTCTGTACAGACTATGAGCAAACTTAGGGGACTGTTCCTGCTGAATTGTGCTTAGTACAGGGAATACCTATGCTGCCATAGTTTTATGGAATCTCTCTGTACAGACTATGAGCAAACTTAGGGGACTGTTCCTGCTGAATTGTGCTTAGTACAGGGGAATACCTATGTTGCTATAGTTGTATGGGATCTCTCTGTACAGACTATGAGCAAACTTAGGGACTGTTCCTGCTGAATTGTGCTTAGTACAGGGGAATACCTATGCTGCCATAGTTTTATGGGATCTCTCTGTACAGACTATGAGCAAACTTAGGGGACTGTTCCTGCTGAATTGTGCTTAGTACAGGGGAATACCTATGTTGCTATAGTTGTATGGGATCTCTCTGTACAGACTATGAGCAAACTTAGGGGACTGTTCCTGCTGAATTGTGCTTAGTACAGGGAATACCTATGCTGCCATAGTTTTATGGGATCTCTCTGTACAGACTATGAGCAAACTTAGGGACTGTTCCTGCTGAATTGTGCTTAGTACAGGGAATACCTATGCTGCCATAGTTTTATGGGATCTCTCTGTACAGACTATGAGCAAATTTAGGGGCTGTTCCTGCTGAATTGTGCTTAGTACAGGGAATACCTATGCTGCCATAGATTTATGGGATCTCTCTGTACAGACTATGAGCAAACTTAGGGGACTGTTCCTGCTGAATTGTGCTTAGTACAGGGAATACCTATGCTGGAGAGGTTTTTGCATAATTGCATTATCATCTGTCTTTAGTGGAGTATGCACACAATGACATTAGGTCATGCTTCCAGGTAGTTTTTTTGTGCAAAAAGAATTGTAAGCTGTAGCAATATCAGCTTTATAGAAATGGGGAAAATAATTATTTTGGAAAAAAAATCTAAATTCAACTCTTTATATTTGCACTTAAATGAACAGTTCAGTGTAAAAATAAAAACTGGGTAAATAGATAGGCTGTGCAAAATAAAAAATGTTTCTAATTTAGTTATTTGGGCAAAAATGTAATGTATAAAGGCTGGAGTGAGTGGATGTGTAACATAATAGCCAGAACACTACTTCCTGCTTTTCAGCTCTCTTGCTTTTCACTGATTGGTTACCCTGGCTACCAGTCAGTAACCAATCAGTGACTATAAGGGGGGCCACATGGGACATAACTGTTTAGTGAGTTTGCAATTGATCCTCAGCATTCAGCTCAGATTCAAAAGCAACAGTTATGTCCCATGTCCCCTCTCAAGTCACTGATTGGTTACTGACTGGTAGCCAGGGTAACCAATCAGTGAAAAGCAAGAGAGCTGAAAAGCAGGAAGTAGTGTTCTGGCTATTATGTTACACATCCACTCACTCCAGCCTTTATACATTACATTTGTGCCTAACTAACTATATTAGATCCATTTTTTATTTTGCACAGTCTATCTATTTACCCAGTTGTTATATTTACACCGAACTTTCTTTGCAAAACCAAACTGGAAAATAAGAAATGACAGCGGCCCTTTAAGGACAGGCCTCATTTGTAGAGAAGATTCCATTGCGTCTCTCACAAGCTTTCCACAGCGATGGATCTTGCGAGACAAATGCCGCAGAGAGTGACGTTTAATCGCAGCAAAATGAGTTTGTCGTATGAACATGCGAGTGATGTAAATTTAACTACAAAAACAAATTTACGAAATGTATTTTCCTTCCCAAACAGATCTTGCGGTGACGAATGAGTCTCACTTTGTAGCAGAGACGTTCAAAGCAGATGGAAGGGTGGGGCTATAAACATGTTCCAGGCTGGGAATAGTGTAGATATATATATATATGGCTGCAGCCACACTGGGGGACCACCAGGCACTTGGGTGATCATTCCCTATGATTGACGCAGCAATCATCATAGCCCATCCCCACAGCATCATGTCCCCGCCCCCTGCCAAAAGATGGCAGCCCCACTGCTAATACAACTCCCAGACTTACAGCAGAAGTGCAAGACAAGGCACCGGGCAATACTGGGAAACATATAGCAAAGGAACACGTTAAAGGGGTTTTTCCCATTTGCGTTAAAGGGGTGGTGGACCTTTAAGTTAACTTTTGGTAAGTTATAGAATGGCTAATTCTAAGCAACTTTTCAATTGGTCTTCATTTTTTCATTTGTATAGTTTTTGAATTATTTGTCTTCTTTGACTCTTTCCAGCTTTCAAATAGGGGTCACTGACCCCATCTAAAAAATACAAATACTCTATAAGGCTACAAATGTATTGTTATTGCTACTTTTTATTACTCATCTTTCTATTCAGGCCTCTCCTATTCGTATTACAGCCTCTTATACAAATCAATGCATGGTTACTATGGTTATTTGGAACCTAGCAACCAGATGGCTCAAATTGCAACTCTGCGGAATTAAAAACTGAATAACTCAAAAACCACAAATGAAAATAAAAATGAAAGCCAATTGCAAATTGTCTCAGAATATCACTCTCTACATCAAACTAACAGTTAATTTAAAGGTGAACAACCTCTTTAACTTTTAGTATGATGTAGAGCATGATATTCTGAGATTATTTGTAATTGGTTTTAATTTTTTTATTATTTGTGGTTTTTGACTTATTTTGCTTTTTATTCAGGGACTCCTTAGTTTGCATTTTCAGCCATCTGGTTGCTAGGGTCCAAATTCCCCTAGCAACCATGCATTGATTTGAATAAGACACTGTAATATGAATAGGAGAGGCCTGAATAGAAAGAGGAGTGATAAAAAGTAGCAATAACAATACATTTGTAGCCTTATAGGCCGCTTGTTTTGTAGATGGGGTCAGTGACCCCTATTTGAAAGCTGGAAAGAGTCAGAGGAAACAGGCAAATAATTAAAAAAAACTATAAAAAAATAAATAATGAAGACCAATTTTAGGGGCAGATTTAGGTCCCTTTTCAATCGAATTTGAATCTTATGGATCAAAATAATAGCGTGTTCAAATTGTACGATTCTAAGTTTTTCCCCAGAAAAAACTTCTATTTTTCATAGTCCACCAATTGACTCCAAATAGGTTCTAGGAGGTCCCCCATAGGCTAAAACAGCAAATTGGCAGGTTTTCTATGGCGCATGGGTGAAGTCGAATTTTTAAAGAGACAATACACGAAATTCAAATTTTTGAATCTTTTTCAAATTTAAATCGACTTTGGACTATTCCCTAGTCGAAGTACACATAAATTAGCTTGAAATTAGAATTTTTGTAATTAGAATTTTCACTTCGACCATTGATAAATCTGCCCCTAAATGTTGCTTAGAATTAGTCATTCTATAACATACTAAAAGTTAATCTAAAGGTGAATCAGCTCTTTAACTTGTTCCTTTCCTATATGTTTTCTACTATTGCCTTGTGTCTTGGAAATGGAAGAGCAGGACAGAAAGAAAACAAAAAGAATGGAAAAGAAATGGGGAGAAGGGGAGGGAACAGTGAAGAGAAAAGGGGAGATGTACAGGAATGTGAGAGTAAAAAAGAAAAGGTGATGAGGAAGAAAGAAGTAAGGAGTAATAGGGGTAAATTTATCAAAGAGTGAAGTTCCGCCACTAGAGTGAAATTCCACCACTCTCAATTCATTTCTATGGAATTTTGAAAGGCGTATTTATCAATGGGTGAAAGTGAAAGTTCACCCTTTGATATATACGCCTATAAAAATCAATAGAAATGAATGGAGAGTGGTGGAATTTCACTCTAGCGGAACTTCACTATTAACTTCACTCTTTGATAAATATACCCCTTGGAATGAAAGCAAGTGACAAAGGAAATTCAAACAAGAGAAGTTTAAACCAAGAACTGGATATTATAAAAGGCAGAAGAGAATACACAGCCCTAAGGTAATTCTTTATTAACTAATTACTAACGAGTAACATTTGGTCGTCTCTAATTCACTCTCCTGACGGGAACTTTCATCACAAACACAAGGCTAGAAATCAGCGCCGGGTTATTAAGCTCTGAATCTTTTATTCAATTTGAAGAGATTTAGGAGGGTGAAACATGAGTCGCTAAGTCTCGCTCCTGAACTGAATGGGGAAATATCATTATTGCTTATTATTACTCTCACATTTGGCCGATCAATGAAACTTCCCGAGCGCTGGTAACAGGAGGGACACGTGGCCAATGTGATTCCAGCAAGTGATTGTTTAATATGCGGCGGGACCACAATAACTTCTACACTAACCGCACTATAACACAATGCACATTTATATGGAGAGGCCAATAAAATAAATTACAATTTTCCAGTAACAGTTTTCAAATGATTAATTGCGTTTGACAAATGAGCTGCAACAGAACAGTAACGTCCATAGTGAATAAGAGCAAAGCTGCTGAGAACTTCTTTCCCCCTTGTACATTTTCATTTCTGTCTTATATTCTGAACATGATCTCCCCCCCCATCTCTTCTCTCTCTTCTATATTTCTCCTCTCCCCCATTTGTCTCTCTACTCCCTAACCCCCTTTCCCTTCTCTCCTTCTGTCTCTCATCCCCTCTCCTTTCCTTTTCTCCCCCAACTGTTTGGCCTTACTCTCCCCCATCCTCCCTCTTCTCTCCCCTTCTATATTTCTCCTCTCCCCCATTTGTCTCTCTACTCCATAACCCCCTTTCCCTTCTCTCCTTCTGTCTCTCATCCCCTCTCCTTTCCTTTTCTCCCCCAACTGTTTGGCCTTACTCTCCCCCATCCTCCCTCTTCTCTCTCTTCTATATTTCTCCTCTCCCCCATTTGTCTCTCTACTCCCTAACCCCCTTTCCCTTCTCTCCTTCTTTCTCTCATCCCCTTTCCTTTTCTCCCCCAACTGTTTGGCCTTACTCTCCCCCATCCTCCCTCTTCTCTCCCCTTCTATATTTCTCCTCTCCCCCATTTGTCTCTCTACTCCCTAACCCCCTTTCCCTTCTCTCCTTCTGTCTCTCATCCCCTCTCCTTTCCTTTTCTCCCCCAACTGTTTGGCCTTACTCTCCCCCATCCTCCCTCTTCTCTCTCCTTCTATATTTCTCCTCTCCCCCATTTGTCTCTCTACTCCCAAAGCCCAATTTTCCTTCTCCTTTCTTATTTTGTCCTTGAAGCATTTGAAAACAAACGCTCTATACACGCTACAAATGTATTGTTATTGCTACTTTTTATTCCTCATCTTTCTATTCAGGCCTCTCCTATTCATATTCCAGTCTCTTATTCAAATCAATGCATGGTTGCTAGGGGCATGTGGACCCTAGCAACCAGATTGCAAACTGGAGAGCTGCTGAATAAAAAGCTAAATAAGTCAAAAACCACAAATAGTAAAATTGTCTCAGAACATCCCTCTCTACATCATACTAACAGTTAATAGAAAGGTGAGCAACCTCTATAAGAAGACACAGAGCAACAAAACTGTTAAAAATATTGAATACATTTAATAAAATCCCAAAATAAATCATTTAAAAGTTAATCCTGCCAAAAAGTTATTTATCATGCTTGTGGGTGCCTAATAGTGCAAATGATTTAAAGGGGTTGTTCACCTTCCAAACAGTTTTTTCACTTGTTTTCAGATTGTTCCCCAGAAATAAAGACTTTTTTCAACTACTTTCCATTTGTTACCGTTATTTTAAAATCTGTAAAGTGTAAAGTTGAATGTTGGTGTCTCTGGTGTTTGAGTCTGACAGTTCAGTAATTCAGGTGCAGACTCTGGACTGTTACAATTTTGCATTTACAATTAGTTGATCCATTTCTCATCTGTGGAGTATTAGTAACTATTGTATCAAGTCTAACAGCTGAATGTAATGAAACCCAGGGATTCTGCTCAGCAGGGACAAAGATAAGAAATGGATCAACTAAATCAATTTAGAACAGCTTAAAGGGTCGGCGACACCCCACTCAGAGCTGCTTTAGAAGGTGAAAAATGACAATTTACATTTCAATATTGGAAAAACGGTCACACATAGAAAATAGAAAGTCTTTGGAAAAAGTCTTTATTTCTGGTGAACTGTCTGAAACCAACTACCGTATATACTCGAGTATAAGCCGAGTTTTTCAGCCCCCAAAATATGCTGAAAAACTCTTTCTCGGCTTATACTCGGGTCAAGCACAAAAACGGACGCCGGCATCTAAGAATAGTCGCCGGCGTCCAAGAATAGTCTCCAAGAATATTCGCCGGCATCCAAAAACGAGACGCCGGCACCTCCAATGGGAGCAGAAACCCTCAATTTTTTGATTGAAACTTACCAGAAGCTGCTGCATTTCTCACCCTAGGCTTATACTCGAGTCAATAAGCTTTCCCAGTTTTTGGAGCTAAAATTAGGTACCTCGGCTTATACTCGGGACGGCTTATACTCGAGTATATACAGTAGTTGTTTGAAGGTGAACCATCCCTTCAATATTACATTGTGCAAAGTCTTTTACTAATCACTAGAGATGCACTTAGCAATGGTTAAATGCACTGCGTAGGGGTATAGGGGCAAGCAGAAACATCATCATCATCATCATCATCATCATCATCATCATGCTTCCAGCATCAAAGCCGTTATTTGGCCATTTTCCATGCGCACATTCAGATCAGGACAAATATCGGTCAATTTACTTACCCGTAGCTGAACCCAAAAACAGACGTAAAAAAAAAAGAAGACAAAAAACATGTTTTGGTCAATTGACACCCAAGGACACTCGCTGATGACTTTGTATTGAGCAAAAACACAGACATTTAGCAATACACCATGTGCCTAAAATCAAACACGGGAGAACTTTTAAAGAGAAAACTTTCTTCGTTGTTGCTTCCTGGACATTTTGGGGGGGCTCTTCCTGAGTTCATTAGAAACACTTTTTTAAAATTATTGAATATTTTGCAGTGAAAAACTCAAATTGTAGTAAGAACGTAAATTTAAGGGGGTTATTTACTAAACTCTGAATGCAAAAATCCTGAAAAATCTGTGATTTTTTTTTATAAAATCGGACTTTTAAAAAATCACCAATTTTTCGGAATTTATTACACCCCGAGGATAAAAAAATCCGAATTAGAAAATCCGGCATCTCAGATTGCATATAAGTCAATGGGAGAAGTCCCAATGATTTTTTGCAATACCTCAAAGTTTTCTGAGTTTTCGGGTAAAAAAGCATAAGAAATCCGGAAAAAAAACATGAAAATCTGATTTATTTTTTTTCGCCCAAACCAAATTTTGGGGAAAATGTAATAATAAATAAGTGTAAAAACAAACGAGCGGATTTGATGGGAGTTTGTAGCAGAAAATGTTGAGATCAAATCGGACTTAAATGTTGCTAAACCTGGTGAGAAACAGGAGAGCGTGAGATTTTCCAGAACACACGACACCATCAACATGTGATTAAAACTGACAAGTAAAATGTTGCCTTAGGAATTGATTGACAGATTTTCTTTTGTCAACGGGTCCCCTGCACCAAATTCAGCTCAACATTGCGAGGGCTGTGACTGTATCGACAGCATCAAAGGCCGTGGCCCTGACAGAAATGTAAGCACACTGGCCAAGAGGTTTGGACATTAAAAAAAACTCACATTTCTCACCTTTACAAATGAACAGAAACCTTGTCTACTAAGACAAACATCAAAGTAGGAATGTCATAATATTTGGGAAGTTAATATCTGAATGAAAAATCATCAAATACTGAAAGAAATAGCTTTTATAGACAAATTAAATAGGATAAATATCACCAAGTGGTAACAATGTTTATCCCCAGGTTTATATTTAACCCCAAATCATTAATGCTCCATTGGGAATGATTTGATTTGTTTTTATTATTCATCTTTCTATTCAGGCCTCTCCTATTCATATTTCAGTCTCTTATTCAAATCAGTGCATGGTTGCTAGGGGAATTTGGAGCATAGCAACCGGAAAGCTGAAATTGCAAACTGGAGAGCTGCTGGATAAAAAGCTAAAAAACCCAAAAACCACAAATAATAAAAAATGAAAACCAACTGCAAATTGTCTCAGAAAATCCCTCTCTACATCATACTAACAGTTCATTTAAAGGTGATTTAAATTAAACGGATTTAGAGCTAATTGCAGAAGTAATTGCTTTTATTGAAATGTTTTGCTTTATGTTGGCTGTCCCTCTAACTACTAAGTGGCAGATCACATGTTCCTCAATTATAAAGATATATATGGTCTACAAAAGAGCAATATTGTAACTCCCACCCAGAATACTTTAATACAGTTATGGGATCAGTTATCTGAAATCCCGTTATCCAGAAAGCTCCACATTACAGGAAGGCCGTCCCATAGACTCCATTTTATCCAAATAATCCAAATTTATAAAAAATGATTTCCTTTTTCTGTGTAATAATAAAACAGTACCTTGTACTTGATCCCAACTAAGATATAATTAATCCTTATTGGAGGCAAAACAAGCCTATTGGGTTAATGTAATGTTTATATGATTTTCTAGTAGATTAAAGGTATGAAGATCCAAATTACGGAAAGATCTGTTATCCGGAAAACCCCAGCTCTGGATAACAGGTCCCATAGCTGTATATACAGATTATATGATGAGCTGTTATACGTAATTCTCCATAATTAGTACACTAGGTTGTCGTTACCTTTCCAGCTCGGCAATCTGCTTGTCTTTATCATTCTTCTCATTCTCCACCTCCTTCAGAATCTGCAGCAGTCGGTCAACCTCAGCCTGGGCCTTGCTGCACTCTTCCCTGTAGTACGAGACTTCATTGTCCAACTGTTTGAGTCTGTCTGAAAAGTCGGGTTTCATGCGGACCTCCTCTTCAGCTTCATGAGCCTTCAATAGGGTAGAGAAAAGTTGTAACATTCATCCTACTAATAAGAAAGATTTATCTTCCATTTATATTCCAGATAATACAGGGTGCAATAACTTTCATTCACAGATAAGTGGGGGCCCTACTGCTTTCCTATTCTGAGCCATTTCTCACAGACAACAATAAAGACTGTGTAACTGTTACCCAACTGTCATCATGATCCTTTACTGTCTACATATTAACATCTGTTACTATCTGGCCTATAGTTTCTGTCTTGCTCTGCTGTCTCCATCTTACCCAACTGTCACCAAGTGACTTTACCATCCTTATCTTGTCCCACTATCTCCATCTGGTCCTACTGTCACCATTTTCCCCTGTGTTCATCTTACCCAACTGTCATAAGCAACCTTACTATTTCCATCTGGTTCTACTGTCTCCATCTTCTCTGTCTTCATCTTCATCCCCACTGTCATCAAATTGATTTATCTCTATCTTACCCTACTGTCTCCATTGTGCCCTCTGGCTTCCATCTTGTACTACTGTCTCCACCTTGTCCTTCTGTCTCCATCTTGCCCTACTGTCTCGATCTTGCCCTACTATCGCCATCTTGTCCTTCTGTTTCCATCTTGTCCTTCTGTCTCCATCTTGTCCTACTTTCTCCATCTTGTCCTTCTATCTCCATCTTATCCTTTTGTCTCCATCTGGTTCTACTGTCTCCATCTTGTTCTACTGTCTCTATCTTGTCCTTCTGTCTCCATCTTGCCCAGTGGCTTCCATCTTGTCCTACTGTCTCCATCTTGTCCTACTGTCTCCATCTTGTCTTTCTGTCTCTATATTGCCCTGCTGTTTCCATCTTCCCCTACAGTCTCCATCTTGTCCTATTGTCTCCATCTTCTCCTACTGTCTCCATCTTGTTCTACTCTCTCCATTTTGTCCCACTATCTCCATCTTGCCTTGATGTCACCATTTTACTCTACTGTCTCCATCTTCCAAATTTATTTAAAATAACAATGTCCATTCTCAGATAGGTGAGCTATTTTCCTGTGTGCCATGTATGGATATCCTCGGTAGAGGCTAGCAGTATCTAACCCCAACCCTTACACATAAATAAAATATACAGATTCAATACTGTGTAAGAAAATGGAAGCTGCTACTTCTTGTGCTTGCACCATGTAGTCTGATAATATTTATATAAATATAAATGGAGGATAAAATCATACTCATAATTGGTTGCATTTCCCTTTAAGTTGCCGTGTGAGGAAACCAAAGCAGGTATAGACCATTTTTGTGTTCCTTTGTACCCCATACAATGGAAGTTATTCATCACGGGGCCCGCAACTCAATGAGGCATTTCATTTATATGTGAAAAATACACATATTTGGGTAAAGAATTTATTTATTCCTTGTACAAAAATAATTAAAGCCAATTCTGTAGGAGAAAAATAGTTTTCCTCCCGGAGGCAACGTCGTAGAAATCTGCTATAAATTGTGCGGCGCTCGGATCTATTGTTTCCTCACACGCAACAATGATGGTGAAACGAGAGGAAATAAACCATAAAACACTTTACGTGCACTGAGACAAACACAGGGGACACGGCAACACACAACCATTCATCACAATGTGGGGAATATATAAATATCATTATTCAATGCACTGTGAGCACAGACCAACAAACACAAGGAAGGTCAGAATCATAAGCATACCCCTTGCTTCTCAGTACTCCTAACTGACGTCTTCGAGGGGCAGGCAAGAGAGAAACGGGGCAGGCAAGAGAGAAACGGGGCAGGCAAGCAACAACTCCATTAAATTCAAGTTAAAGAAAAGAAATCACATGCAGAAAAAAAAAATGACATTTTAAAAAAAAATGTATATATACCAAAACTGCTGTGAGAAGTTTGGAATTCTTTGCAAAGAAATAAAAAAATAAAATAATTGGAGTTAATATTTAATATAATAAATGAATGAAATCTTCAGTGCCAGGGCATAATAGGCATAATGAAGAGGACAGAAGAGGCTGAACATTTCCAGAAAACGGATTTATAGACCTGAACAAGGGACAATAGACAGTAGGGTTACCGTTTAATTCAAGGACAATGAAATCCTGCAAACGACAGTGTTATTGATAATATCGCTCAACTGATGTATCCGAATAATAGAAAAGGTTCAGGCCTCTCAGTTTCTCCAGGATTATACAGAGCTTTAATTAGGGGCTGTTGTATTATGGAGCCCCCAGTGGATAAGTGTGGAAGTGCAAGTACAGCACGGCGGATGAGGAACGGTTACAGAGGGGCGTAGTTTCAAAATATTTGAAATGATTTTAATTTAGCTTTTGTCACATGACACTGATAGAAAAAGAAAGATTTATGATACAATGTGACCTTCTACCTAATAAATGAGAATAGTGGGGCATGCATGGAGCATACACGTTGCAGAATCCTTCAAAGTTCAGGTACAGCCGGTAAAGGGAATTTTTATTAAACATTCATAATGTTCCATTAAATATACCCAAGTAATCAATTATAGCTCTAAATATTACCGATTGGGAAGGAAACTTTCTCCATCTTTCGTGTCCAACTGTCTAAATCTTGCCCTACTGTTTAACCCTTATCCTCCTGTCTCCATCTAGCCCTACTGCCTCCATCTTTCCCAGCTGTCACCATGTTTCCTTACTATCCCCATCTTTTCCTACAGAGTTTATCTTACTGTTTCCATCTTTCCCTACTGTTTCCACACTGTCTTCATCTAACTCATTTGCTATCGCCATATCCCCTACTGTCTCCATCTTTGAAACCATTTGCCCTACTTTCTCTATCTTAATGTCTCCATTTTGTTCTACTGTTTCCATCTTACCCTACTGCCTTCAACTTATCCAACTTTGTTCATCTTACTCATTTGCTATCGCCATATATCCTACTGTCTCCATCTTTGAAACTATTTTGCCCTACTTTTTCTATCTTGTTGTCTCCATTTTGTTCTACTGTTTCCATCTTGCCCTACTGCCTTCAACTTATCCAACTTTGTTCATCATATCCAACTGTCACCATGCTGGCTTACCATCATGTAGCAATATCCTGCCCTACTGTCTCCACCTTTCCCTGTTGTAATGATTTTGCCCTACAGTCTCCACTTCTGCCTTCACATGTGATACCCCACATCCCCTTTTAACCTACAACTTCGTTGGTTTTACTGCTAGCGATTTCAGTTATTTCTAATGGAGACACATTCTCAGGAAAATTTGACGCCAGCAGTCATTTATAAATAATCAGGGGCAACAAATCTACCCATTGGCCACTGCCCTGAAAAGATACAACCTGTTCATCTATGAGATGGCTTTCTGGAAGATATATTCACTGTGTAATCATTTTTAAAAGAGGCCCTTGGGGGGGGGGGGAAATTAACTGATAATAATAACTCTTCTTTTATTGCTTCAGCCTGGGGCCCGAGGGGTCTGAATCCCTCCCCAATCATCAGATAATCCCATTCTAACAACTTTATCTGAGTGCTCCAGCGCTGCCATCTCCAGATATGTCTCCCTGCTAAGTCAGATGAGTTATTTGTGGGATGATTAAATGAAAGCTAAAGCGCCGGTTACATCAATCACACACCAAAGCGTGGGAATTTTTTATCCAGATAAATGAGCAAATTGTAGCACACGACAGGGCTGTGTATATGGTAAGCTCAACATTAACTCCATTCAAATATCCTTCAAAATGTTAATCACGTAGGGGTTATTTATCAAAATCCGAATTTTTCTGATAAAAAAAGTCAGACCAAACTAGAATAAACGATTTACCCTTATTTATGAATATTAAAACCACCGAAAAACAGCAAATGTTTTCGGATTATTTTTTCCGATTTGACACCTGAAAAGCCAGAATTTTTCGTGCAGCTGAAAAGCCAGAAATGTTCGGATCATCGTACAAAACCCAGCGCAGACCTGGATATCTTCTTAATGCAAATAGGACCTCTTCTATTGACTTCTACAGGACCTCGACAGGTTGAAGATGGAGTATTTTCAGATTTAGACTTTTTGCAGCCTCGGTGTATAATAGAGCTTGAAAAATTTGAGTTTTTTTACCACTAAAAATTTGGATTTCATAGTAAAAAACTTGAATTTTTGGAGTTTTTAGCATTCAGACTTTAAAAAATAACCCCCTAAAGCAAAATAACTTTTTACAGCCATCTTTTATCTCTTCTCTAAACAAAATCCCCCCCAGGTCTACCGAGTTACTTACTGCCCCCTGCCCTGTAAGCTGCCATCAGAGTGTTCTAGTCCCACCCACTGCTTGAGTCACAGACACCCTTCCTCTGTAAACTGCCATTAGTGTTGTAATCCAGCCACTGCTTCACCTTTAAGTTCACTTTTAATGTGTTATAGAATGGCCAGTTCTAAGCAACTTTTCAGTTGGTCTTTATTACTTATCTTTTAATTATTTGCATTCTTCTTCTGACCCCTTCCAGCTTTCCAATGGGGGTCACTGACCCCATCTAGAATGCTCTGAGGCTACAAATGTATTATTATTGCTACTTTTTATTACTCGTCTTTCTATTCGGGCCTCTCCTATTCATATTCCAGACGCTTATTCAAATCAATGCATGGTTGCTAGGGGGATTTGGAGGGATCAGGGTGTATTTATAGGTGCTGGGTTTCATTTGGAAGGGTTGACCTTGATGGACTTTGGTCTTTTTTAACCTGAACTAACTTTGTAACTATGTAACTATGTAAGATGGCTGAAATTGCAAACAGGAGAGCTGCTGAATAAAAAGCTAAATAACTCAAAAACCATAAAAAATGAAAACCAATTGCAAATTGTCTCAGAATATCACTCTCTACATCATACTAACAGTTAACTCAAAGGTAAACAACCCCTTTAAATGATAGACTCTATGCCCCTCCCACTGTAAGCTGCCATCAATGCTTTAGCCCTGCCCACTGCTACAGTTAGATGCCCAGCCACACCCATAGTTTTAGTCTGGTCCATTTAGTTTATAAAGAAACAGAATATTGCCAAGAATAAAGCTTCCATAGAACATTTATCATATTCATGGCATTTTTGGTAAATGGTTATAAGGAAGTTGCTGATATTATATTTTCCAGCTGAAATTCTGAAGGATGCAGCAAAGTAACATGCAAAAGGCGCTTCGGACATGCACATGCAGAGTTGCAGCATCTTATGAGACGTGGGTAGGCATGGGCGAATTTGACTCGTTTCGTTTCGCCAAAAATTCGCCACCGGCAAAATGTCGCAGACGCCCATTAAAGTCTATGGGCATCAAAATAATTTTGTCACGCAGCAAAAAAATTTTTTGACGCGCGTCTTTTTTTTGGACGCACGCTGCCATACAAGTCTGTGGACGTAATTTTTTCGGCGAAACGAGGCGAAAAAATTCGCCCATCCCTAGATGTGGGGCCAATTTATGTCTATAGTTCTATTGTCTGACTTGTTCCTCATCTGCAGACTGTAACAATAAGGCCAAGGAGATGTGGATTTAAAGGGGAAACATACCAACTATATAGAGGATAATAGGGCTCATTTACAAACAAAGGTTCTAACAATCTAACAACCATCAATGAATGGGTCTTTCATTTGACATGTAGTACCATAGACTAGTTGCTACCGGCAACTGCACTTGCGCAATTTAGCACCTATGCTGTCTACTAAGGAAAGAGTTTCCCTTAGGCAACCCCCAGAATTAAATTCTGAATTTGATAGAACTTGCTGTGTATGAGAATCATTGCATATACTTTTTGTTTTTCTTGTATTTTTGGTACATTATGATAATTTATTGCCATTCATTGTATTCATTATGACCCTATACAAGAAATGGCTCATTAGATTCAACTTGACTGAGCTATTTTTGGAAACTCTGCCTATTTAAAAGATTGGTCCTTTTTTTTTGGAGACTCCATCCATGTAAATTGTGATTGGCTCTATTTCCTTTCAATAGTGTACTGATAATTATGGGCAGATTTATCAAAGGACAAATTTACATGATTTTTTTTTTTAATAGAATAAATCCGAATATACTCACAGCTCGAACGGAAGGTTATTTAAGAAACAATGTGCTAATATTCGATTAAATAGTCCTGAGCTGAAAATTTGGACCGAGTTTTCCCTCTGAACGGAATCTCGAATGTCAGGAAGGCAATTAACATAATCAAATGGTTCAACGGACCTCTGTCATTGACTTGTAAATGCCAGGTTTTAGGTGGCGAAAATTAGAATTAGAACAGTTTCCATGGTCGAGATGTGATAAATCTCACGTTCGAAACTGACATTCGAATTGGGGGATTAAAATTGGAGCGTGTGAATTTTGACACCAAAAAAACGATTCGAAATTTTGAATTCTAATTTACCATTCGACCCTTAATAAATCTGCCCCTTAGTGCAAGTTAGCCTACAATTAAGTAGCGGATATAGAGAGCTCAAACCAATAAAA
The DNA here is from genome assembly GCF_017654675.1 of Xenopus laevis. Lineage (NCBI taxonomy): Eukaryota > Metazoa > Chordata > Amphibia > Anura > Pipidae > Xenopus > Xenopus laevis. The sequence goes on along the minus strand of NC_054377.1, from coordinate 150,922,576 downwards.
TACACCCAAGTTGTGGTGTCAGGTGCTGTACTGGAGGGCCCACGTCTGCCACGGGGCCATAGCCATGAACCAAAAAGACCTAGCGTCTGGTAATATAGTGGAATACAGGCACCAATCCGAACCAAATATGGAATCCAGGAGCCAAAGTTTTGTAGTTTAAAAAAAGATTTTTATTTTATATTATGATGAAAAAAAATGACAGCCTTACACATTCCGTGTTAATGAGGACACTTAATCGTATGCTAAAAAGAATCACCAGCAGCACACTGAGTTGTAGTTGTGCTACATTGGTTTATTTAGTCCAAAAAAAATTCTTTTTAGCATACGATTAAGTGTCCTCATTAACACGGAACGTGTAAGGCTGTCATTTTTTTTTTTTATCATAATATTAGATAAAAAACTTTGGCTCCTGGATTCCACATTTAGTTTGGATTGGTGCCTGTATTCTAATGGCCACAGACACACTGATTATATTGTGCGAAACAGATTTTCATACTGTGCCGACTGATATCAGCAGAAGACTTGGATATCAGAAGACTTCGATCCGGCTGTCTGAAAAATTTTGATCGGGCGCCTTTCAAGGGATCCAAACATTTGCCGTTTTTAGGTAGAATTCTATTGTTTCTACCTGTATATCTGACGATTCAGCTCTACACGTGTATTGAAACTAACAATATTTCCTGGAAACGTCTTTTCCAGGCAATATCATAACTGTAATGTCTATGGCCCCTTTATTCTCCTAAGCTGAAGGTCTTGGACAGTGATCCCCAACCAGTAGCTCATGCTCAAGTTGCTCTCCAACCCCTTGGATGTTGCTCCCAGTGGCCTCAAAGCAGGAGCTTATTTTTGAATTCCGTCTTTGAGGCAAGTTTTTGTTATATAAAAACCAGGTGTACAGCCAAACAGAGTCTCAATGTAGGTTATCAATCCACATAGGGGCTACTAAATGGCCAATCAAAGCCCTTATTTGGCAACCCAAGAACATTTTTTATGCTAGCGTTGCTCCTCAACTCCTTTTACTTCTGAATGTTGCTCACGGGTTCAAACGGTTGGGGATCCCTGGTCTTGGGCATGAGCACCCAGAGCCACCATTCAAAGCAGTAAGCTGATACTAGAGTCCAATGAGCGAATGATTATCTCCTGACATATGTGACTGATGTGGAGGTGCCGCGAAGCTTCATGCCAGCGATTGTGCACGTGAGCGAGCCGACATGCGTCAATGGGTGACACTGAGTGAGAAAAAGGACTTACTGGGTTGTACATTTGATTGAACAACTGCTCAGCTTGCTACGACGGGAAAGTTGGGAAGGAACAGACGGGAAAAGAAGATTCAGGATTAAGTCAATGAACACAAGTCAGAGGTAAAAAGACATTTGGTTAAAGCCAGGGCACACGGACCAATGGAGATGTTCCCTCGGGCTCCTAGAAGAGAATGGGTTTCTGCAGAAGAACAATGTTTTTGCTGCTTTATTTTCTCTCATGTTTAACAAGGACCCCTCCCTTTCATCATACATAACGTGTGTCCGAAGTGCTTGTTGCCAAAGCTGCTATTCATCATCATAAACACACAGTAACCCATGAAATAAGCACTGGAATGTTAACGAGCTGTCACTCATATTACTGAGAGTCATATTGAGCCCTGACAATGAGAATTACAGTACAGGTATTGGAGCCGTTATCCAGAAACCCGGGAAATTCCGAACTATGGGAAGGCTGTCTCCCATAGACTCTATTTTATTAAAATAATCCAGATTTTTATAGAATATTTCCTTTTTTCTGTGTAATAATAAAACAGTCGCTTGTACTTTATCCCAACTAAGATATAATTAATCCTTATTGGAGGCAAAACCAGCCCATTGGGTTTCTTTGATGTTTACAGAAAGATCCGTTAACTGGAAAACCCCAGGTCCCAAGCATTCTGTACAACCGATCCCATACCTGTAATAGGAAAAGTAACCGTTCATTTGCATCATTTCACTTAATTAATTCAGTATATTACAAGAAAACTAAATCCTGCAAGACAAGGTGTAGAAACTATAACCCAGACCACAAAATAATATTATAATTTAGTCTTCCTCTTTTTTCTTCTATAACAGCACCCAGTCTAAAACCTTATGCTTATATCCTTATCATTTACATTAGGGGGTACATTATCCCTTATAATACAGGAGTGATACTCAGAGTTCCCTGTATAACTCAGCCTGCAGCCTTGTGCCTTTATATGGTCACAGAACAATCCCTCAGTGACTTCTAATATCCTTATCATTTACAGTAGGGGGTACATTATCCCTTATATAATACATGAGTGATACTCAGAATTCCCTGTATAACTCAGCCTGCAGCCATGTGCCTTTATATGGTCACAGAACAACCCCTCAGTGACTTCTAATATCCTTATCATTTACAGTGGGGGGTACATTATCCCTTATAATACATGAGTGATACTCAGAGTTCCCTGTATAACTCAGCCTGCAGCCTTGTGCCTTTATATGGTCACATAACAACCCCTCAGTGACTTCTAATATCCTTATCATTTACAGTAGGGGGTACATTATCCCTTATAATACATGAGTGATACTCAGAGTTCCTCGTATAACTCAGCCTGCAGCCTTGTGCCTTTATATGGTCACAGAACAACCCCTCAGTGACTTCTAATATCCTTATCATTTACAGTAGGGGGTACATTATCCCTTATAATACATGAGTGATACTCAGAGTTCCCTGTATAACTCAGCCTGCAGCCTTGTGCCTTTATATGGTCACAGAACAACCCTTCAGTGACTTCTAATATCCTTATCATTTACAGTAGGGGGTACATTATCCCTTATAATACATGAGTGATACTCAGAGTTCCCTGTATAACTCAGCCTGCAGCCTTGTGCCTTTATATGGTCACAGAACAACCCTTCAGTGACTTCTAATATCCTTATCATTTACAGTAGGGGGTACATTATCCCTTATAATACATGAGTGATACTCAGAGTTCCCTGTATAACTCAGCCTGCAGCCTTGTGCCTTTATATGGTCACAGAACAACCCCTCAGTGACTGCTAATATCCTTATCATTTACAGTAGGGGGTACATTATCCCTTATAATACATGAGTGATACTCAGAGTTCCCTGTATAACTCAGCCTGCAGCCTTGTGCCTTTATATGGTCACAGAACAACCCCTCAGTGACTTCTAATATCCTTATCATTTACAGTAGCGGAGACATTATCCCTTATAATACATGAGTGATACTCAGAGTTCCCTGTATAACTCAGCCTGCAGCCTTGTGCCTTTATATGGTCACATAACAACCCCTCAGTGACTTCTAATATCCTTATCATTTACAGTAGGGGGTACATTATCCCTTATAATACATGAGTGATACTCAGAGTTCCTCGTATAACTCAGCCTGCAGCCTTGTGCCTTTATATGGTCACAGAACAACCCCTCAGTGACTTCTAATATCCTTATCATTTACAGTAGGGGGTACATTATCCCTTATAATACATGAGTGATACTCAGAGTTCCCTGTATAACTCAGCCTGCAGCCTTGTGCCTTTATATGGTCACAGAACAACCCCTCAGTGACTTCTAATATCCTTATCATTTACAGTAGGGGGTACATTATCCCTTATAATACATGAGTGATACTCAGAGTTCCCTGTATAACTCAGCCTGCAGCCTTGTGCCTTTATATGGTCACAGAACAACCCCTCAGTGACTTCTAATATCCTTATCATTTACAGTAGGGGGTACATTATCCCTTATAATACATGAGTGATACTCAGAGTTCCCTGTATAACTCAGCCTGTAGCCTTGTGCCTTTATATGGTCACAGAACAACCCCTCAGTGACTTCTAATATCCTTATCATTTACAGTAGGGGGTACATTATTCCTTATAATACATGAGTGATACTCAGTTCCCTGAACTATGGATTGGTCCAGCATATGGATTTGAATCAATCATAAAATCTTGTGACTTTTAATATTCTTTAATATTTTCAAATGTGGATATGTTATCCTATTTTCTCTTTATTTTCTATTATTAAATTTCCTTAATAATTATATTTTGGGGTTACATCCCCATTTAAATAAGGTTACAAAGCAGGTCAGAACCCAAGGAGTTAAGTGAAAGACAAACATCATCAGTGGCTACAAACTGGCTTGTCCCTGGCAGTTGGAGAAAACAAAGTGCCATTTATCAGGCTTGAGATGAATAATGGGCGAGTGCAGCAGAAATAATTCTAGAGGGAAGTGGCCGGGTGTTTGTCCAGGTCTAATGAGCACCCGGCAGACAATTACAGACGGATGGGACGGCTGCTGAGTGCCTGTGGGAGTGGCTAAGAGTTAATGGCTAATTAAGTAAATAGGTTAATGGCAAGTGCCTGGCCGGTTGTAATCACAGGGTAATTTAGTGGTTTCCATCATTAGTGGGGAGGGTTGTTATGTGAGTGGCACTCAGACAAAGTGTTGTCCCAATATCTCCATTAGCTGCTCAGCCTCTGTTCAACTCTGATGTTGATTGGAGACGCATGATGCATATTAAGCAGAGATAAGTGCTGGACAGAGATACTGATATATATATATATATTAGATAGAAGTTTAAAATAATAAAAAGTTGGACAAATTCCAGATTGTAATGCAGAAAGGAATCTGAGGAGCGATCAGGTCAGGTGACCTTCAACTGTGCTTCAATTCTCTCCAAGGGGCCTATTTATTAACATTGGAGAGAAACATCACCAGTGATGCTGCCCATAGCAACCAATCAGATCTTAGTTTTGATGTCTAACTTGTAGCCGACTGTTCTAATCTAATTGCTGATTGGTTGCTATGGGCAGCATCGCTGGTGATGTTTGTCTCCAATGTTAATAACTACAACCCCCCCCCCCAGTATAGTGGGTTGGTTATAAAACACCGAGCTACATTATAACTAATCCAGATAATAAAGCAACACACTCCCAGAATGTCCTGCCAACCACACAGTTCTGCTGGAGAATGCTGGGAGTTTTACAGAAAGGTTATTGATACATAGAGATTGACAGACATATAGCTATAGAGATAGTAAAGACCAAGAGAGGACAATTAGATAATGGATTGATAGGTAGATAAATAGATAGATAGATAGATATAGATAGAGGATGGATAGATAGATAGATAGATAGATAGATAGATAGATAGATAGATAGATAGATAGATAGATAGATAGATAGATAGATAGATAGATAGATAGATGATTGATAGATAGATAATATATAGATGATAAATAGATTGATAATAAATAGATAGATAGATAGATAGATAGATAGATAGATAGATAGATAGATAATGATAGATAGATAGATAATAGTGACACAGATAGATGATAAAGAGATGATAGATAGAGTATAGATAGATGGATAGATGATAAATAAATAGATAGATGATAGATAGATAGATAGATCATAGATTAGATGATAGATAGATAGATAGATAGATGATAGATAGTGTGACAGAATAGTGTGAAGAAAATGGCTGCTGCCTAATTGCTGTTATTGTGAATTCCAAGACAAAAAAACCCAGAGATTTAAATACTTTTTAAAGTGCAGGTGATGTTTATTTTGCTTGACTAACATCATAAAATAGGATTTGGAATTATTTCTTAAGGTGACAGGTCCCCTTTAAGTACAAACACATACAATGTTACATAGAGAGGGAGATATATAGACAGACAGACAGAGACAGAAAAATACAGCTAAACACATAGACTGAGATACAGAAATAGATGCCACAGAGAGAGGGAGGCAGACAGACAAGTAGAGACGTATATAGATGGAGAAAGGTATGAGGGAATGGATAAATAAGAACATACAGACAGATACAGTAGACAGACAGAAAGAACAATCACACAGAGAGCTGTGTATCTGTTATGTCTCTTATCAGTGGGCTCAGTCTGTCATATTAATGGGAAAATAGAATGTTCATTACCGGTAATGTCTCTGATTAATCTCAGTTTCCTTGTGGACAGGCCATTATATATATATAAACTTCCCGAAATATATTCCTCTAGCCTGTGATCAAACTCTGCTTTGAAGAGGGGGAGTCATATTATCTGATAACAGGAGCAGAGCGTTGGCTCAATTCTCTTATGTGGCCTGAAAAATCTCCCAGAATCCCCATCCAGCCGAGCATGCTGGGAGATTATTAAATAAAACTGTGAATTTTGTGATTCTCATTCTTCTCACCTTTTGTAACTGCGCCTCTAACTTATTGCACTCTTCTCTCTTCTGCTCGATGGCCATTTCCAGCGATTTCATTTTGGAATCTCGTTTTACACCCGAGGAGGCCAGCGTTGAGGCGTGTTCCTTCAAGTCAATTAGGCTTGTCTGTATTTGCATAATTAATTACAATAAAAACTGTCAATACAACTAATTACCCCCCCCCAATATTCACAATTTGAATACAGCACCCCCCACTTACTTCTATGCCTTCATTCGACCAAAGACCTATTTTTGGATTTGTTATCCATGATCCCATTATCATAAAATAACGGAATACTATTTCCCCCATAGTCCAAGTAAGTTAAACATTTCTACATTTTTTATATATTAGGCACCTGTCTAGTGCTACGAATCCAACACTTTCCTCTAGTCTCTGTCTCTCTATATTAGGTACCTATCTAGTGTTACCAATCCCTATTTCTGTAGGGAAATGAGAGAGAGCAGACAGTAACCCTTCCAACACTTTCCTCTTGTCTCTATATATTAGGTACCTATCTAGTGTTACCAATCCCTATTTCTGTAGGGAAATGAGAGAGAGCAGACAGTAACCCTTCCAACACTTTCCTCTTGTCTCTATATATTAGGTACCTATCTAGTGTTACCAATCCTTATTTCTGTAGGGAAATGAGAGAGAGCAGACAGTAACCCTTCCAACACTTTCCTCTTGTCTCTATATATTAGGTACCTATCTAGTACTACCAATCCCTATTTCTGTAGGGAAATGAGAGAGAGCAGACAGTAACCCTTCCAACACTTCTCTCTTGTCTCTATATATTAGGTACCTATCTAGTGCTACCAATCCCTATTTCTGTAGGGAAATGAGAGAGAGCAGACAGTAACCCTTCCAACACTTTCCTCTTGTCTCTATATATTAGGTACCTATCTAGTGCTACCAATCCCTATTTCTGTAGGGAAATGAGAGAGAGCAGACAGTAACCCTTCCAACATTTTTCTCTTGTCTCTGTCTCTATATATTACATATTTAAGTCCCAACATATTTCCTCCTGGATTGCCCAGTACTTATGTGCATCTAAACCAATAAAGTGCACCTCTTTGTCCATCAGCTCCGCTTGTAATGTGTTGATTTTCTCTTTCAGATCTTTGTTTTCCTTCTTGTAGTTTTCTATTTCCTCTAGTCGCTCTCGGTCATCTCTCTCTCGTTGTTCTTTCAAACGCTCAATTATTCGTTCCTAGGAAAACAAGGCACAAGTAGCAGAGACACTTACATTAGAGACAGGCCATAGCTCAGGCTACACCATTGTGAATGGGGAAATAAATTCTATTTATCAATAGAGAGACCTGAGCTCCCGCAAAACAAATTTCCAGGCCCCGTCTGAGATTTTGTGCAACCCCAGTGATTTGCCACATGGAGAATTGCCCAACATATTGTCACCCATGAGTGTTTAATGTTTCCTTCTCCTTTAAGGCAGGTTATTATAATTGAACCTTATTAGTGTAGTGACAGACACAGAGAGAGACGGCCATGCAAGGGGTTATAGAATGAGGTGTTAATAGAGTTAGTAACACTATAAGCACAACTAATGAAAGGCTTTTAATTCTCCACTCAGTGATTAGTGGGATCTGATGATTAAAGCTCCGTCGTCACTCACTTTTCTGTGTCTGCAGATTTCACATCTGTATTTATGGGAAAAGAGAAAAATTCCGTAGATCAGGAGTCAGGACTTTTGCACAAAACGTAATCACTAAATTAGGGAGAAGTGATTGGCTGACTCGATTTCTTCAAAGGCCCATTTGTTTTAGATTGGGGGCTGTATGCCTGACTCGATTACCCAGCAGATCTAATAAAGCTTTTCCCCAGATCTGGGAACTGCTCACTTGATCACTTTTCAAATTTATTTTACCTTTTCACTTTCAGGTTTAAAGATGTTTTCATTTTAACGAAGCTCCATGGGGCTTTTTGAGGAACATTCCTTTTAAAGGGGTTGTTCACCTTTAAATTAACTGTTAGTATGACTTAGAGAGGGATATTGTGAGAAAATTTGCAATTGGTTTTCATTTTTTATTATTTGTGGTTCTTGACTTATTTAGCTTTTAATTCAGCAGCTCTCCAGTTTGTAATTTCAGCAGTCTGGTTACTATGGTCCAAATTCCCCTAGCAACCATGCACTGATTTGAATAAGAGGCTGGAACATGAATAGGAGAGGCCTGAATAGAAACACGAGTAATAACAATAAACTTAGCATTACAAAGCATTTCTTCTGTAGTTGAGGTCAGTGACGCCCAATCTGAAAGCTGGAACAAGTCAGAAGAAGGCAAATATTTCAAAAACTACAAAAAAAGAAAAAAATGAAGGCTCATTGAAAAGTTTCTTAGAATTAGCTATTCAATAACAGAGGCCTGAATAGAAAGATGAGTAATAAAAAGTAGGAAGAAGGCAAAAAAAAAGTATAAAAAACACCAAGACCAATTGAAAAGTTGCTTAGAATTAGCCATTTTATAACATACTAAAAGTTAATTGAAATGTGAACTGCCCCTTTAAAGGCTGCAGAGCCAGGATCCCTGGGCTCCACTCAATCGACATGAAGCTTCACTTTATTGCTTGCTCCATCCTAGGGGGTTTTAGGTCTGTACTGGAGATATAAAAACGGCTTACAATTGACTTATGGGGAGAATATATTCTGTGGATAAACTAACAATAACAAGGGTGGTTCACCTTTAAGTTTACTTTTAGTATATTTAAGTCTAAGCAACTTTTCAATTGGTCTTCATTCTTTATATTTTTATAGTTTTTTTTAATTATTTGCCTTCTGCTTCGGACTCTTTCCAGCTTTCAAATAGGGGTCACTGACCCCATCTAAAAACAAAATTCATTGTTATTGCTACTTTTTATTTCTCCTCCTATTCAGGCCTCTCCTATTCATATTCCAGTCTCTTATTCATATCAGTGCATGGTTGCTAGGGGAGTTTGTAACCTAACAACCAGATTTCTGATACTGCAAACTGGAGAGCTGCTGAATAAAAAGCTAAATAAGTCAAAAGCCACAAATAGTAATAAAAAAACAATCAGAATATCACTCTCTACATCATACTAACAGTTAAAGGGATCCTGTCATTGGAAAACATGTTTTTTTTCAAAACACATCAGTTAATAGAGCTACTCCAGCATAATTCTGCACTGAAATCCATTTCTCAAAAGAGCAAACAGATTTTTTTATATTCAATTTTGAAATCTGACATGGGGCTAGACATTTTGTCAATTTCCCAGCTGCCCCTGGTCATGTGACTTGTGCCTGCACTTTAGGAGAGAAATGCTTTCTGGCAGGCTGCTGTTTTTCCTTCTCAATGTAACTGAATGTGTCTCAGTGGGACCTGGATTTTACTATTGAGTGTTGTTCTTAGATCTACCAGGCAGCTGTTATCTTGTGTTAGGGAGCTGCTATCTGGTTAACTTCCCATTGTTCTTTTGTTTGGCTGCTGGGGGGAAAGGGAGGGGGTGATATCACTTCAACTTGCAGTACAGCAGTAAAGAGTGATTGAAGTTTATCAGAGGGCAAGTCACCTGACTTGGGGCAGCTGGGAAATTGACAATATGTCTAGCCCTATGTCACATTGAATATAAAAAATATCTGTTTGCTCTTTTGAGAAATGGATTTCAGTGCAGAATTCTGCTGGAGCAGCACTATTAACTGATTCATTATGAAAACATTTTTTTTTCCCATGACAGTATCCCTTTAATTTAAAGGTGAACAACCCCTTTAAGCAGATGGGCATTCCAAATAGATGACTAGGCCACTCAGTATCACGTTATACCCAGCCTAATTCATTTTACAGCCAAATGCTCATTATGTCAGTTTAGGGCTCACACTATGAGTAAGTTGCCTGAAGAAGAAATATGTCAGTTTAAGGGACCTGACGAATAAAACTGTAATTATTTACAAATAGCATTTGCAAATGACAGTGATAGTTCCCCTTTAATTGTCTCCGACTATGATTATGGTATGATGAGTGTGAGGATCCAAGGCTTCCCCGTCATTAACAAGAACTACGTATAAACTCTCAACAGTGACTTTCTGTTTTACGTGTATTTATATTGGCAGCCCTGTCCTTTCTATAACACAGCTCAATGGCTGAGATTCTACGAGGAATTCCGTCCATACGCTCAATTGCCGGACTCAGGAACGCCAATATTTAGCCCTGGGACCTTATACATCAAGTCTGGAAGGAACCGAATCCTAATTTGCATACACAAATTAGGGGTGGGAAGGGGAAAACAGTTTTTACTTCCTTGTTTTGTGACAAAAAGTCATGTGATTTCCCTCCCGCCCCTAATTTGTATATGCAAATTAGGATTTGGATTTGGTTCGTTCCGCTGAATCCGTATCCTGCTGAAAAAGGCAAAATACCAAACCGAATCCTGGATTCAGTGCATCCCTAAAAATCAGGCACAGTGCTTGCTGATAGGGGTAGCCATCTGGGTTCCTGCTTAGCCGCACTATAATGCCTTAAAGGGGTGGTTCAGCTTTAAGTTAAAGGGATACTGTCATGGGAAAATATGTGGGTTTGTTTTTTTTTTTAAAAACACATCAGTTAATGGTGCTGCTCCAGCAGAATTATGCCCTGAAATTTGGAAATCTGACATGGGGCTAGACATATTGTCAGTTTCCCAGCTGCCCCCAGTCATGTGACTAATAAGCAGATAAACTTCAGTCTCTCGTTACTGCTGTACTGCAAGTTGGAGTGATATCACCCCCCCCCAGCAGCCTAACAACAGAACAATGGGAAGGTAACCAGATAGCAGCTCCCTAACACAAGATAACAGCTGCCTGGTAGATCTAAGAACAACTCTCAATAGTAAAACCCAGGTCCCACTGAGACACATTCAGTTACATTGAGTAGGAGAAACAACAGCCTGCCAGAAAGCAGTTCCATCCTAAAGTGCTGGCTCTTTCTGAAATCACATGACCAGGCAAAATTACCTGAGATGCACCTACACACCAATATTAAAACTAAATACACTTGCTGCTTCAGGAATGACATTTTATATTGTAGAGTGAATTATTTGCAGTGTAAACATCATAAAAATCATGACTTTTCTATTGGTCTTAATTACGTATTTTTTATGGTTTTTTTAAATTATTTGCCTTCTTCTTCAGACTCTTTCCAGCTTTCAAATTAGGGTCACTGACCCCATCTAAAAAACAAATACTCTGTAAGGCTACAAATGTATTGTTACTTTTTATTACTCATCTTTCTATTCAAGCCTCTCCTATTCATATTCCAGTCTCTTATTCAAATCAATCCATGGTTGCTAGGGGAATTTGGACCATAGCAACCAGATTGTTGAATCTGTAAAACTGGAGAACTGCCGGGAAAAAAATTTAAGTAACTTAAAAATAAAAAATAATAAAAAATGAAAACCAATTGCAATTTGTCTCGCTACGTAATACGAAAAGTTAATTTCAAGGTGAACAACCCCTTTGAGGCTCAGTGCCAGATATGCGAATCTCCTCCAATAAGGATATCCCTTTTATAAGGATTGATAAAAGTTACACATTTACTTTCCTGTTAAATTCTTATAAAGTAACTATTTAAAATGTTATGTATAAATCACTTCCATCTTCCTCGTATCAGTGAAGGTGTCATTATCAAAGCTTTATTCTTGCTGGAGCTGCCATTGTTTCCATTTGTTTTCCTCTGGCACCCACCCTATCTCCCTATGTCCATCCATATGAGCACCCTAATGCAACTCGAAAGGTGGCCACCCCAATATCCAAATCTTCTGCTGATACCTTTTCCGAGAGAGCTTCTTCCAGCGTCACCAGGGCTGTGTCTGTATTACTGGAATCAGTCTGCAACGACTTGACTCGGTCTTTCAGGTTGATCAGTTGTTTGTCTTTGTCTCTCAACTGCTCCTGAAGGTTTTCAATCTGGGAAGAAAATGAAATATGTCTCACATTCACATTTCAGCAACAGAGTTCCCTCCCATATGTATAAATACAAATATACAGAGAAGGAATGTTCTGGGCACACAATAAGCTATACCCTCATACTGTACTGTCTAAGGGAATCAATATGGCACCTCCTCCTCCCATATGTATAAATACAAATATACAGAGAAGGAATGTTCTGGGCACACAATAAGCTATACCCTCATACTGTACTGTCTAAGGGAATCAATATGGCACCTCCTCCCATATGTATAAATACAAATATACAGAGAAGGAATGTTCTGGGCACACAATAAGCTATACCCTCATACTGTACTGTCTAAGGGAATCAATATGGCACCTCCTCCTCCCATATGTATAAATACAAATATACAGAGAAGGAATGTTCTGGGCACACAATAAGCTATACCCTCATACTGTACTGTCTAAGGGAATCAATATGGCACCTCCTCCCATATGTATAAATACAAATATACAGAGAAGGAATGTTCTGGGCACACGATAAGCTATACCCTCATACTGTACTGTCTAAGGGAATCAATATGGCACCTCCTCCTCCCATATGTATAAATACAAATATACAGAGAAGGAATGTTCTGGGCACACGATAAGCTATACCCTCATACTGTACTGTCTAAGGGAATCAATATGGCACCTCCTCCTCCCATATGTATAAATACAAATATACAGAGAAGGAATGTTCTGGGCACACGATAAGCTATACCCTCATACTGTACTTTCTAAGGGAATCAATGTGGCACCTCCCTCCTCCCATATGTATAAATACAAATATACAGAGAAGAAATGTTCTGGGCACATAATAAGCTATACCCTCATACTGTACTGTCTAAGGGAATCAATATGGCACCTCCCTCCTCCCATATGTATAAATACAAATATACAGAGAAGAAATGTTCTGGGCACATAATAAGCTATACCCTCATACTGTACTGTCTAAGGGAATCAATATGGCACCTCCTCCCATATGTATAAATACAAATATACAGAGAAGGAATGTTCTGGGCACACAATAAGCTATACCCTCATACTGTACTGTCTAAGGGAATCAATATGGCACCTCCTCCTCCCATATGTATAAATACAAATATACAGAGAAGGAATGTTCTGGGCACACAATAAGCTATACCCTCATACTGTACTGTCTAAGGGAATCAATATGGCACCTCCTCCCATATGTATAAATACAAATATACAGAGAAGGAATGTTCTGGGCACACAATAAGCTATACCCTCATACTGTACTGTCTAAGGGAATCAATATGGCACCTCCTCCCATATGTATAAATACAAATATACAGAGAAGGAATGTTCTGGGCACACAATAAGCTATACCCTCATACTGTACTGTCTAAGGGAATCAATATGGCACCTCCTCCCATATGTATAAATACAAATATACAGAGAAGGAATGTTCTGGGCACACAATAAGCTATACCCTCATACTGTACTGTCTAAGGGAATCATATGGCACCTCCTCCTCCCATATGTATAAATACAAATATACAGAGAAGGAATGATCAGGGCACACAATAAGCTATACCCTCATACTGTACTGTCTAAGGGAATCAATATGGCACCTCCTCCCATATGTATAAATACAAATATACAGAGAAGGAATGTTCTGGGCACACAATAAGCTATACCCTCATACTGTACTGTCTAAGGGAATCAATATGGCACCTCCTTCCTCCCATATGTATAAATACAAATATACAGAGAAGGAATGTTCTGGGCACACAATAAGCTATACCCTCATACTGTACTGTCTAAGGGAATCAATATGGCACCTCCTCCTCCCATATGTATAAATACAAATATACAGAGAAGGAATGTTCTGGGCACACAATAAGCTATACCCTCATACTGTACTGTCTAAGGGAATCAATATGGCACCCTCCTCCTCCCATATGTATAAATACAAATATACAGAGAAGGAATGTTCTGGGCACACAATAAGCTATACCCTCATACTGTACTGTCTAAGGGAATCAATATGGCACCTCCTCCTCCCATATGTATAAATACAAATATACAGAGAAGGAATGTTCTGGGCACACAATAAGCTATACCCTCATACTGTACTGTCTAAGGGAATCAATATGGCACCTCCCTCCTCCCATTATGTATAAATACAAATATACAGAGAAGGAATGTTCTGGGCACACAATAAGCTATACCCTCATACTGTACTGTCTAAGGGAATCAAATGGCACCTCCTCCTCCCATATGTATAAATACAAATATACAGAGAAGGAATGTTCTGGCACACAATAAGCTATACCCTCATACTGTACTGTCTAAGGGAATCAATATGGCACCTCCTCCTCCCATATGTATAAATACAAATATACAGAGAAGGAATGTTCTGGGCACACAATCAGCTATACCCTCATACTGTACTGTCTAAGGGAAACAATATGGCGGCTAGCACAAAGCCAGTGTTTTTGTCGAAGGGGTTTAGCCTAATTGCGGGTTTTGAACCATGACATTGCTAATAGTACATACCTTAGATCAGTTGCTAGCTTGATACAAAAGCACTAATTTACTGGCAATTTGGAGATGGCACTTTGTTCTCAGGAATTAAATGTCAAATGTTTCACACCAGGTCCAACGACCCAGAATGGAGTCACAACAAAAAGTACAGAACTCCCCCTCGCCGCTGCTCTAAGGTCCGTGTGTTTGGAGGTGTATAAATGTCGGGGGCACGAAGCAGTCGTATACACAGAGGATTACACGTAGATAACACGATAAGCGTAAGGTTACAGCAAACTGGAACATTCACACAAGACAAATGATTCTCAAGGGGGGATTGTGATTAAATTCAGAACATTCCGCCAAAGTGAATACAAATACACCGAATTCAAACACATCGGCCTCATCCGTCTTCTTCATCCGCCTGGAACCAAAATGATTTTTCTTTAAAGGACAAGTTTCAGAATGTTTCAGATGGAAGTCATCTACTCACAAGTACAAGGGCTTTCTTTTTTAAATATTTTTTTTAAAGTTTAGTGTCTATTGATTTTTTTCTCTCTTTCCAAAGGAAACCACCTTCCAGATTCATTGGCTGTGAATATTCTATTTCCCTTTATTCAGGCTTATACATAAATGGCTGGTTGCTTGGGTCATTGGGTATTACTATTAAAATCCTTTTTGTATATTTTGGGGGGGGTACATTTGGTTCCATTGTACATTGTGGTATCACTATTGCCTTCTATGCCCACTCTTGTTGGGAGGGTTTGATGTCACCATGGCTTGTTTCTCCATATACACACTTTGTACTTTCTGTCCCTGCACCCTCTCTACCCTACATTCCCCCACCCTCCCTGCCCCTACAATCCCTGACCCTCCCACTTCACTCACCAACCCCAGAACTGCCCCACCCTCCCTCTCTTTACGCTCACCAACCCACCCTCCCTCTATACTCACCAACCTCCCTCCATCTACACTCACAACCCACCCAGCCCCAGAACTGCCCCACCCTCCCTCTACACTCACAACCCCTGAACTGCCCCACCCTCCCTCTACACTCACAACCCCCTGAACTGTCCCACCCTCCTCCGTTTATGCTCACCAAACCACCCTCTCTCCCTCTACACTCACTAAACCACCCTCCCTCTACACTCCCTCCATCTACACTCACAACCCACGCAGCCCCAGAATTGCCCCACCCTCCCTCTACACTCACCAACCCCTGAACTGCCCCACCCTCCTTCCCTCTACACTCACCAACCCACCCACTCTCTACACTCACCAACCCAACCTCCCTCCCTCTTCACCCACCAACCCACCCACTCTCTACACTCACCAACCCACCCTCCCTCCCTCCCTCTTCACTCACCAACCCACCCACTCTCTACACTCACCAACCCACCCTCCCTCTTCACTCACCAGCCCACCCACTCTCTACACTCACCAACCCACCCTCCCTCCCTCCCTCTTCACTCACCAACCCACCCACTCTCTACACTCACCAACCCACCCTCCCTCTTCACTCACCAGCCCACCCACTCTCTACACTCACCAACCCACCCTCCCTCTACATTTGACAACCCTCACAACTTTTCCCTCATTGTTCTCGAGATGCGCTACAGACACAATGTTACAGAAAAAACATCACTAACTTGTGTGTCCAAATATCCAGAATGGAATGACAGACACTTGTATGTACAGCTCTGTGTATAGGAGAAATACATACATAGTTTGAGTGTCACAAGACTGTAATTCCAAAGTCAGACATTTTTGTGTGAGAAATGCAAATAATGGACAAAATCAACATTTCTTTAGAAACTCAAAGAGGAAACTGATCCAGGTGATAAACACAATATAACAGGTCACTTTATAGGAAATTACATCTGGAATTATCTGTATTGCTGTGAACGAATACGATTTTGACCATAGAAACGTTCCATGCTGGAGAGAATTATGGAGGAGTCCTCTGTAGGGAGAAATGGATAAAAATACAAAGAATGTATAATAATCACAGTTACATATTTTCACTATGTACTAGGAATTTTGTCTTTGTAACTTTCAGTGTCTCCCCTTTACTGGGCCCTAGACAATATGCCTTGATCGGGGCCCCTCTTCACCAAATATTGGTCCAGTCATTTGTAATATGGTTGTTCCTGAGCTTTTCCCTAATTAGACCTTGGGTATTTTGAGCTAATTGTACTTAAAGATTTTATTTCCCAAAAAACATCACAGGCATTGGCTTCCCTGCTAAGTATTCTAAGCCAACCATCTGAATTTCCCATGAACTAAAAAAAAAAAAAAAAGTCAGAGATGTTTTACTTTGTTGAAGTCAACACAAAATATACATTTTTCATTTAAAAGAATTTTTACATCCAAAGAAAACAACGGAACAAAAAAATCCCCCATTCTAATGAGCTGGTTGCCACGGAGATCTCAGGTTACGGCAAATGAATTCTTGTTAATGTCGAGACTGAAATATTATTTGTTGTGACATCATTTCATCATAATCTGCAGAATTAGAATTTTTTTTTTTATTTTTTACTTAACCAGGGACTGTCTACTTTCTTCCAGTCAGACTAAAGTATTGTGGGACCACCGGGAACCCAACCATTAAGCTTAAGACAGAATTTAAGTATTTAAGACAGTATTTAAGCGTTATCGACTAGAATATTGATACTGATGAAGTAATGCTCAGATTGCTCCTTTGAGATTTAGCGGGTTATTTATCAAAGGTCGAATTTTAAGAGTTCTGTATACCTCGATTTTAACTCATAACTCGAATTTTTTGGCCAAAACCCTCAGAAAAAAACCTCATGAAGGCTATTAACATCTTCAAATGGTTCAAGGGACCTCTGCCATTGACTCCTACATGCCCTTGAAGGGTTTTAGCTGGTGTATTTTCAGATTCAAGCTATTTCCAGGTTCGGGGTATAATAAATCTCAAAAATTTTTAGTTTTTTTTTTTTTTAAACAGATTTTAAAAATTAGAATTTTTTTTTAACAAAAAATTTGAATTTTGACCAAAAAAATAAACTCGAATTTTCATGGAAAACACAACTCGATCCTTTATAAATAACCCTCTTAATCTCATAGGAGTGAAGAATGGGAAGGATACGGGGTAAATATATAAATAGGGGTGTGCTTCTTTTTGTGAGGTCACATCCTTTTGGGCAGTGATTCCCAACCAGTGGCTTGTTGCTCTACAACCCCTCTGATGTTGCTCCCAGTGGCCTCAAAGCAGGAGCTTATTTTTGAATTTCTGGCTTGGAGGCAAGTTTTGGTTGTATAAAAACCAGATGTACTGCAAAACGGAGTCTCCTGTAGGCTGCCAGTCCACACAGGGGCCACCAAATAGCCAATCACAGCCCTTATTTGGCACCCCAGGAACATTTTTCATGCTTGTGCTGCTCCCCAACTCTTTTTACACTTGAAGGTGGCTCACGAGTAACAAAGGTTGGAGATCCCTGCTTTTTGGCTTTTAAATTGAATTTCCAATGTGTTTCATATTGTGCCCATGAATAGGTGTCGCCCAGACATGAAACGCGTCAGGCCAATGTCTGTTTTTGGCCGTTTGGAATAAAGATAACTTTTTAAAAAGTGGCAGAAGGAGTGTTTGCATTCGACTTGTTTGTATGAACCACTTAGAGGAATAGGTTCTGGGCAAGGTACCAAGGCCACTCATGAAGTTTTCCTGAGTGTTTTCAGAGTGTGAGGTCTGGGGTTTACACATCCGAAGCTTGTAAGGATTTTCTATTGATGTGCCGAGCCCGGGGTCTAAATAAGACAGTTAGTCATCAACAGCAACAAGCTGAGCAACCCTATATATATATATATATATATATATATATATATATATATATATATATATATATAATTTGTGGAACAGTTTTGGGGGCCCAGTGGTGTCACTATAGAGGAAGCAGATCCCACAGTTGCAGGGGGGCCTGGGGAACAGGGGGCCCGGACTGTGAGATTTGCTTCCTCCACAGAAAACCCCCTCCTCCCCAGCTCTCTCTTATTGGCAAGGAAGGGGACAATCAGGGTGGGACGTGGGTGAAGTCGGGGTGGAACGTGGGTGGAGTCGGGGAGGGGCATGGGAGGGGTGGAGGCGGGAGGAAGAAAGGGGATCAGAGGGTGTCGGGTCCCTCTGAAGGTTTTTTTGAAGCGGGGCCCAGGGCACTTTAGTTACACCACTGGGGGGGCACAGAACCCTGACCTCAACCCAACTGAAACCCTGTGGGATGAATTGGAGCCCCAACTGTGTGTCTGATCCCCAACATCAGTGCCCAACCTCCCTAATGCTCTTGTGGCTGAATGGAAGCAACTCCCAGCAACAACTCCCAGCAACAATGTTCCAACATTAGTGGCATATTTATCAAGGGTCGAATTTTGAATTGAAAAAACTTCGACATTCGAATTAAAAAAGAGCATCCAAAATTAAGGCAAAGTTTTTATTGGTCGAATAGATCCGTTTTCGATCAAATAGGTCCATATTCGGACGAATTTGAATCGTAGGAATTGAAGGAATAGCCTATTCGACTGAATTCGATTCGAAGATTTTCCCATAGGCTCCGAAGGTCCCCCATAGGCTCAAACAGCAATTCGGAAGGTTTTAGATGGCGAATGGTCGATGTTGAATTTTTAAAGTGACAATACATGATAAATTTCGATATTCGAATTTTCAAATTTTTTACAAATTTTAATCGAATTTGGACTATTCCCTAGTCGAAGTACACAAAAAATAGCTTGAAATTTGAT
The DNA here is from genome assembly GCF_017654675.1 of Xenopus laevis. Taxonomy (NCBI): domain Eukaryota; kingdom Metazoa; phylum Chordata; class Amphibia; order Anura; family Pipidae; genus Xenopus; species Xenopus laevis. The sequence continues at coordinate 150,903,170 of NC_054377.1, read as the reverse complement.
TTTTTTCATTTGAAAATTCACCTCAACCTTTGATAAATCTGCCCCCTAGTGGGACCTTCCCAGAAGCACCGGGGCAGTTATAGCAGCAAAGGGAGGGGCAACTTCATATTAACCTTCCTTGAATCAGGAATGAGATGTTGAATATACAGTGAAACCTCAATTTTAAATCCCCTAATTTAAATTTTTTTTAAGTTTTCCCTCATTTTACATTGTTGTTTTGTGGTCTCACCTATATATTATGCATAATATATTTCCCTGATTTTAAATTTTTTCCACCTTTTTTTTTCTGGTCCCCTGAAAAATGTTAAATGGGGGTTCTACTGTTTATATATATACCCATTTACATTTGTATCATCTTTTAATTATACAATGCCAATATATTCCCCTGGGCTTAACAAAGAACTAAACATCATCTACATCAGTCGCTGCCTTTAAGGAGATTATAATATAATATTATATATAGTCCCCATCACACACTTACATAAGATATATCCGAACTCCTCGACATGGGGATTGATAAATGATATAAAGTAAATATAATCACCATAAAATAAATGTCATGGCCTGTGATTGGGGCACCTATAAACTGCCATTAGTTTGTTCTAGCCCCACCCACTGCTCCGCCCCCTCTACGCATCAGAGTGTTGTAGCCCCACCCACTGCTTAATCCCACTGAAATCTTTGCAGTTTCTCCATCCTTGTGGCAGGAGGCTGGGATTGAAGGCAAGAGTTAATGGCTGGGGGTTGAGGAATGCTTCTTAACAAATCAAGGGATTAAATGAAACGGCACCTGCAGACAGACACTGGAATTCCACAGAAATTCAGCTTCTCAGAGGGAAAATTGCTTTTATTATCTGTCCGTAAGCAAAAAGACTGTGGATTTTCAAAGCTGCAACAACACAAACTTCCTAAAAATGCAGTTTAAAAAAATGTCCTTAAAACCTACGGGATCTTCTAAGAAAAAAGAAAATACCTTGTTCCCGTTGTGCCCCCTTGTCAGCCGTCTCACCTTCCCCACAGGTTAAATCCTCACGTTTATAAACTGCAAAGCTCTAAATAATTCTCTTTCTGCAAATTGATTCCAATGCCTAAATGTCAACCCACCAGTCTCTTATGGGATACGTCAGCGCCCTCTGGTGCCAGAAATGGGAATTATACTGTAACTGCACAAGCCTCACACATTATTCAAGCAGAGGGATAAAGGCAGTACATTTATTGTAACACTGACCTGTTGTAAAGTATTCTAGTTTATTATATACAATTCATTTTGTTGTATATTTTCCCTGTTCATAAGATAATAAATGGGCAGAAACTCAGTAATTCAATCACCAGAGGAAAAAACTGTTTATTTTATCAGAATAGCCAACAAATAGCCTCATGCGTTTCACACCACTCAATGGCACAGTGGCCTAATACCACGAATAGTGTAGCAGGAATTCATTGGGGGCTATTTTATATTGATTGGCAGGGTTACGGTGAATCAAGTTGTAGCTTTAAACACTAAATAGTAACAGTGGGATAATAGTCTCTGGGAAGGGAGTGTGACTGTGGGATAGCAGGTATAGTAGGGAGAGATGGTGTCTATAGTAACAGTGGGATAATAGTCTCTGGGAAGGGAGTGTGACTGTGGGATAGCAGGTATAGTAGGGAGAGATGGTGTCTATAGTAACAGTGGATAATAGTCTCTGGGAAGGGAGTGTGACTGTGGGATAGCAAGTATAGTAGGGAGAGATGGTGCCTATAGTAACAGTGGGATAATAGTCGCTGGGAAGGGAGTGTGACTGTGGGATAGCAGGTATAGTAGGGAGAGATGTGTCTATAGTAACAGTGGATAATAGTCTCTGGGAAGGGAGTGTGACTGTGGGATAGCAGGTATAGTAGGGAGAGATGGTGCCTATAGTAACAGTGGATAATAGTCTCTGGGAAGGGAGTGTGACTGTGGGATAGCAGGTATAGTAGGGAGAGATGTGTCTATAGTAACAGTGGATAATAGTCTCTGGGAAGGGAGTGTGACTGTGGGATAGCAGGTATAGTAGGGAGAGATGGTGCCTATAGTAACAGTGGATAATAGTCTCTGGGAAGGGAGTGTGACTGTGGGATAGCAGGTATAGTAGGGAGAGATGGTGCCTATAGTAACAGTGGATAATAGTCTCTGGGAAGGGAGTGTGACTGTGGGATAGCAGGTATAGTAAGGGAGAGATGTGTCTATAGTAACAGTGGGATAATAGTCTCTGGGAGGGAGTGTGACTGTGGGATAGCAGGTATAGTAGGGAGAGATGGTGTCTATAGTAACAGTGGATAATAGTCTCTGGGAAGGGAGTGTGACTGTGGGATAGCAGGTATAGTAGGGAGAGATGGTGCCTATAGTAACAGTGGATAATAGTCTCTGGGAAGGGAGTGTGACTGTGGGATAGCAGGTATAGTAGGGAGAGATGGTGAAGGTGTTATAGAAAGGAGTTTGGAGGAGGCTGGAGAAGCTTGGTTACATTTTTATGGGAGATCACTGCTCTTGGACCGTGAGATGTGGAGAGAGAATGAGATGGGGAGGAAGAGAGAAGAGGGTCTATTGATGATGCTGTGTAAAAAGTAAAATAAAAACTTATCGTTGATGTTGCTGCAACCAATCAGATCTTTGCATTTATTTCTAACTGTAGAAATCTAATTGCTGATTGGTTGTTCTGGGCAACATCACTATTAATACTTCACTCCACTTTTTTGCACAGTATGATAAATATGCCCGAGGTGTATAAATCTGAATATAGGAATAGCACCAGGTAAGATAAAGGGTAAGTGGAACGTAGATTCTCTGACAAATAAGAGAATAAAGGAAAGTGAAACAAGTTCAAAAGGGAACAACATTCAATGAGGACAATTAAAGATTCCCAAATGGATTGTGGGAAAACCACAGTCGATACTCCAAGACGGCAGTTGGGTTTGTGATATTTATAATACGCGGCAGACAATGAGCGTCTGAAGCAGAACAAGATGACATTCTGTTAGTGTTTCCTGATTCCGGCAGCATTTTGCCTATAAAATTAGCATTTGGTCGGCGAGAGCAGTTTTACTTTGGAACAAATGGAAAACCTGATATTCCCCGAATCTTCTTTCTCCTATAAACACAATACTCTGTCCCTGAAGAGAAGTAAGGTGATCCCCACAATAAAGACGCAGTCACTTGGTACATTAGGTTCACTAGAAACAGACGAGGAAACGCTGGAATATAAACAAGGAGAGGTCACGTATTGTGTCCTGATTATCATTCAGTACAGTCTCACTACAACAAGCAAACATGTCCCACCCTGTGCTGGAGATGCTTCTCCTGTACCTACTGAAGTTGAGGGTAATGGCAGTGTAGAAGGTTCTGAAGGATAAACAGGGTCACCCAGGGTGGGGTACGGGATGCCTAGAACTCAGGAACAATATGGAAGAAGAATCCTGAGCCGGTGCATGGGCCACGAGTAAGAAGTTACTAGAACGTTGGGAGGGGGATAGTTGGGAAAGGTAGTCAGAGGTATCTCCTTTTACTTACATGGACGTTAGCAATATGGCAGCTGGATCCACGTCTCCCCAAGTAGGGATCCAGGGCTGATAACTATTCTTTGTTGCCCAGGCTCATATACTTTTTTGCATGGATTTCTGTAAAGCGCCTTAAAGTGGACCTGTCACCCAGACACAAAAATCTGTACAATAAAAGTCCCTTTCAAATTGAAATCCAATTTCTATTTTTTATTAAAGCATTCATAGCTGTTGTAAGCTCATTTAAAAATCTCAGCTGTCAATCAAATATTGTCTGCCCCTCCTCTGTGCCTTAGGCAATTACTTTCACTCTCCATTCAGCACTTCCTACATGTCACTGCTCTCCCCACATTCCCCCGTTCTCTTCACTATTTAATTGTGTAACCAGGACATGGGGATGGACATCGGGTCCCCCATTCTGGTGCACAAACAAGATTCTGAGATGATACAAGACTTGTCTTAATTACAGTGTCCACACAATGGCTCCTGCCTGCTTGTTATAATTATGAATTCCCAGACTGAAGTAAACAAGATATAAATAATTTATATTGTGTAAGTATAGTTCATTTTGCTTGACTAATGTGATAAAATAGGATTTTGAATATTTTTTTTGGGGTGACGGGTCCCCTTTAACTCCCATGGGAGAGAAGCACTACAGGAATATGAACTGGGAGCTGGAAGTATTTGAGGGGCTGTTAGAATCCTGCAGGGTCATTTAAAGGGGAACTATCACGAAAATAAAAATGTAATACAAGATTCACCACACTGAAATAAGAAGTTTTCTAAATATAATCTGTTAAAAATTCTGTACCGTTTCTGAAATAATCAAGTTTATCTTCACTATTCCTCTCTCAGCACCTGTTTCTCTTCATTTTCTCTTCATGCAGCAGTTGGTGACAGATAATCACTGACAGTTAGATCCAATATATCTTATGCTCCTTTTGCCTAGAAGATGTATTAGAGCTCACTCTATTAAAATCACCAGACATCATGTCTCTCTACATGCAGGATTTGTGCAAATGCAATTAATTTGAACACTGAACTGTTCCTTTAATTATTAAGCCAATGATCATGGGAGACCCCACTGAATCAATGGGTAAAGTAGTACTGTGCACAGGGGCCAATGACAGCACTTAATCGGACAATACAAGAATTGCTAATTAATTTGCTTTATATAAGCCACTTACATGCTGAGCCTAGTTGGTGTTTGCTTGACCTTAGCAAGTAAATGGCATCACTCCAAAATATTTCTTGTTATGACTTATCTCACTGTTCAGGCCCCAGAGACTCTAGTAACCAGATAGCAGCTTAACTGTTTGTCTAGAAGCTCAGAAAAGTAATATTTAATTCTTACTGTGCTACTCAGAGCCAGAAGCCCTATGCCTAATAACATACCCCCTGGGCAGCTTAAAGGGCACTCATCCTCTGTTGACAAATACATTCTCAGTTAAGCATCTGTGGGCATTTATTCTAAGCATGCTTACAATAGAGCAGTGCCCCCATAGTTGGGCTTTCTGTTTAGGGATTCACAGCTTTGTTTACATGCCTGGAGGCATCTGAACAATTCTAAAGCTAGGCAGGGAGTATGAGTGGGCTCTGAATGATTACCCTTGGACACAAGGCAGGCTGATAACAGATAGATAAGACACATAATGCCTGCCTGGCTTTCAAACCATTGAGATTAACTTCAGGAATCATGGGAGCACCTGTTAGGGAGGGTAGAGTAATATATTGAGTTGAGAAATGAGTCGGTTTTACCCTTACCCAATGCCATAGTGGTGATAACTTCCCAAGTAAGGGGCTTTATATGGCCTTTCATTTCATGGTGAAACTCAATTTAACATATATTTTTATATGCCTCCTCTTTTCTACAAAAAAAAGCTGAGAAATATTTCCTTTAAGTACTTTTGCTAAAGGACTATGAATTTGGGAGATTTCTACCAAGAATACAATATGTGCCTTATAATTCCCTTGCAGATATCAATCTGTGTTCTCTGCCTCTTTACTATCTCCCCGTCCCTGGACCATCTCCCATTAACCATTTTTTTTATGACCCAATTCCATATGGAAGTCATCAGATATTGCCTCCAGAATTTTTCCCTCTTCCTTCCAGATGTATAATAGATTCCCAATCCCCCCCTCAAACAATCTCCGTTAGAAGAGCAGGTTGGAAAAACCCTACAAATATTTTAGTATTCCTTTGCCAGTAGTGAAAAGGAGTGGAGTACTAAAAAAAAAAAAAAAAGATCTTTCTTAAGAGATTGGAAGCATTTATATAATTATCAGAGGATTTCAACAGAAAAACCTGTTCTGAGAATTCTGAAAGTTAATGGGGAAAGTACTTTTCAGTTCTGCACAAATTGAACTTTTGGGACCAGAAAAGTCTTTATGGGAATGCAAATATGAGGCATCTGCTGAGGGGCCACAGACACAGTAGGGTTGTACAGAGCAGCAGTGGTAGGAAGAGTGTTAGAGCAGGTACAAGTGTTAGAGTAGGTGAGAGTGTTAGAGTAGGTAATTACAGTAGAGCAACCAAACATAATGAAGCAGATAAATAGGATAAGGGAAGAGGAGAAGAAAGGATTTTCTGGTGAGACAATAAGAGTGGAGCAAAGACAGAAGAGATTGAAAAAGTGAATACAAAAGGGAGAACAATATGGAGAAAAAAAGGTATGGAGTTATAATAGAATGGAAAAATAATGGGATCACAACACTGAACATAAAGATATGAGTGGAAGAAAATATGAAGTAAAGCCAGGAGAAGGGAAGAAGGAGATGAGAGGATGGATTCATGATAAAACAGAAAAGGTGAGGTTGAATAGACTAAATATGGAGAAAAGTATAGGATTGATAATAGAAACTGTAAACATGATTTTACAGAAGCAAAGAATGGACTAATAAATGAACACAAGAGGAGGAGACCAGATGGACTAATGAGAAAATAAAAGACAGGATTTGACAAGAGGATGGAAAAGACATAATACAAAAGTCAGAATAGAAGAGCAGAAGATGGGCTGGTCCATTGAGACACTGGAAGAGGAAGACATTGAAAGAATAAAGAAGAGCAAGAGAAAAAATGATCTGATGGGAGGACAGAAGAGAAGAGGATAGAACAGTGAAAAAAAAAGAGTAGGAGAAAGGATGATCTGATTTCTGCAGAAAAGAGGAGGTGATAGGACAGCAAACAGAAGAGCAGGTGATAGCATAGTTTTGATAAGAAAACAGAAGAATAAGAGATGGGTTGCATGATTCAGAGAGGATTGACTTGAAATAACAGGAGCTAATAGGACTCATAAGAAAGAAGAGGAGAAGATAGGACAGGCTGGCAAGTGAACACAAGTTAATGAGATAAAAGGGACCAACAGGAGGATGAAAGAGGAAGAGGCAGAATTGGCTAGACTCTAGAAAGAACAGAGAAGGAGTTATAACAGAGGATGGACAATTAATGGATTTAAGAGAAAAGATAAACTTGTGGGAGAAGAGGAGTTGAGGAGACAGGAAAGACTAATGAGAAGACAGAAAAGCAGGAGACATCATGTACTAATAAAAGAAGAGTATGAGATAGGATGGACAGATGGAAAACAGAAGAAGAGAATACAGGACAGGCTGGTGAGAGAACACAAGTTGAGGAGGATGAAGGGAATAATGAGAGGACAGAAGGGGAAGGGGTAGAACTGACTAGAATCTAGAAAGAACAGAGAAGGAGTTATAAGAGAAAGAGACAACTTAATGGATTTAAGAGAAGAGATAAACTTGTGGGAGAAGAAACGTTGGGGAGGCAGGGAAGACTAATGAGAGGACAGAAGAACAGGAGACAAGATGTGCTAAGGAAAAAAGAGCATGAGATAGGATGGACAGATGAGAAAACAGAAGATGAATGGTGAAGAATAATAAATGATAGTGATGTTTCTTGGTGGTTCTCTGTAACCCAATCCTCAGAGAAACTCTTATCTTAGTTAGAACCAGCCCAAAGCTATTAGATTCTGCCTAATTCCTTCAGTGAAATCCCTTCTGTTTCATAGTTTGTAAATTCTCCCCATTCTACAGGAATAATTAAACAATGAAATAGAAGCTGGGTCATACTCAGCCCCCCTGAGAAATGATTTATGTTTATTAGTAAGTCATAAAAAAAAGGCCATAGCCTGTGATTAATTAGCCAACGCTTCAATAGCAAAACTCTAAAAAGGTTAAACAATCAAAGTATTCAGATCGTCTCCTTGGGAAAGTCTGCACTAATTATACATATGTTCATACAGAAATGTTTTGGCTGGATCAATAGCTGCTCGTTCCTTGTACGTTGGCTGCGGTTCTCCTGGCCTCCGTTCATGATGCTTCGTTATGGATGAAACATATTAGTAATACGTTCCAGCAGAGAAATGACATTTACACATTCGCTATTAATGAACCCCACTGACTATCGGCTCGAGCCCAGAACCAATTATTCCTCAGTCTGTCTTGGAAAGTGAAGCCTGGAGATGCCTCTTTCTTCCATCGTCCGTCAACATGATAAAATATCGTATTGTCCTGACATCAAATTAAATTAACTCTGCACTGTATCAAACACTGCCTGGATTTAGGGATAAAATGCCAAATAATGGAATCATACATAAGTAAATGAACATTACATTGTGCTGAGTGTATTGATGCTTCATGTGAAGACCATTGTAGAAAATACAACTCCTTAACTGTGATATCAAAGGGCATGTTTAGAATGGGACCAGAGCATTCCTTCTCTGTATATTTGTATTTATACATATGGGAGGAGGAGGTGCCATATTGATTCCCTTAGACAGTACAGTATGAGGGTATAGCTTATCGTGTGCCCAGAACATTCCTTCTCTGTATATTTGTATTTATACATATGGGAGGAGGAGGTGCCATATTGATTCCCTTAGACAGTACAGTATGAGGGTATAGCTTATTGTGTGCCCAGAACATTCCTTCTCTGTATATTTGTATTTATACATATGGGAGGAGGAGGTGCCATATTGATTCCCTTAGACAGTACAGTATGAGGGTGTAGCTTATTGTGTGCCCAGAACATTCCTTCTCTGTATATTTGTATTTATACATATGGGAGGAGGAGGTGACATATTGATTCCCTTAGACAGTACAGTATGAGGGTATAGCTTATTGTGTGCCCAGAACATTCCTTCTCTTTATATTTGTATTTATACATATGGGAGGAGGAGGTGCCATATTGATTCCCTTAGACAGTACAGTATGAGGGTATAGCTTATTGTGTGCCCAGAACATTCCTTCTCTGTATATTTGTATTTATACATATGGGAGGAGGTGACATATTGATTCCCTTAGACAGTACAGTATGAGGGTATAGCTTATTGTGTGCCCAGAACATTCCTTCTCTTTATATTTGTATTTATACATATGGGTAGGGGTTCCTAAAAGTTTTCCTTAGACGTGAGGTTTCCCAAACTGTTGGCATTAGGCATTCCTATTAAGGTAAGAAGACTTGGAGCTCATGCAGTCACTGTTACAATGCTTTTATGTAACAAGATACGGTAGGTCCAAGCCTATAACCTCTGCATTGGAACAGTATGAGATGTCAGCTTATCAATAAATTTAGTTTAAGAATTCTGGTGCTTTTCAAACAGCCGACAGTTAGTTTCTGCCTGGGGCAGGTGTGCAGCAGATGGAAATCTGGGTTAAATTTAGTGCCACATTTGGACTGGCTGAAAGTATCACAACTTCAAAGCAAGTCAGTGGAACAGGTTGGACCCCTCAGCTGCAGTCAATAGGCCAAGAGACCTGCCTCTATCAGTCAACACTAACTGGTTATAATTTACAGTAGCAGCAGCTCTTGCGTCGGCTATTTGCATTATTGGGTTTTCACAAAATCCTTAACTGAACCTAAAAGTATTATTCTTTAAATAGAGCAACAGTAAGACCCCACAGTCTCCAAGTATTTCCCAAAATTGATTTGAAATAAATAAAGTGTAACGTCCTAGCTTCTCCCTCGTGTACCAAGGCCTGGGTAGAAAATCAATTCTATTTTCCTTTTCTGATCTGTAATTCATGAATTGCTGGCCTTTTAAATGATAACTTAATGAACTCACTTTTTAATATTTTTTAAGCACATGCACTTTAATTAATTGATTAGTTCATTTATCATACACTAAAATAAGTGATTGCTTTTTAATTAATTCATTGATTCATTAATTGATTAATGTGCTGGCACAGAATTGATTTGGGAATTATTGCACTTGATTGAATTGGCACTTAGCACTTTATAAAAACCGTTGCACTTTATATTCATTTATTTAAAATCAATTTTGTGAAATAGTTGGAGGGTGTGGGGTTTTACTGCTGCTCTATTTAAATGGGAAGTATAAAAATTCTAAAAATAGAATAAGGCTAGAAATGGTGTATTTTGTATACTAAACATAAACATGAACTTACTGCACCACAAGTCTAATCAAACAAATGATTTAGGCTTTCAAAGTTGGCCACAGGGGGTCACCATCTTGTAATTTTGTTATACATCTTTGCAAGACCAAGACTGTGCACATGCTCAGTGTGATCTGGGCTGCTTAGGGATCGTCATAAATGATCAAAACAGCACAAGTCAAATAATATCTGCCAGAAGCCGATACAACAAGACTGATTAATAATCAGAATATACAGACTGCACTGGGTCTTGTGTTGTCATGTAATCTAATGTGGATTTTATAGTTTTTGTATTGTTTAATACAAACTTTCTCCAACTCTGCAGAACCGGTGGCTGCAGCAAAATAATCCTCCAAATAGAATCCCAGTTTATCTGTTTAAATCTGGCTCCGTGATCTTTGTCCCTGCAGCTGGAGTTGGAAACAGTAAAGGGGATGTAAAGGCAAAAATAAAATCCAATAGAAATCTCGACACAGTCGCCGACTGCTCTACAGGGAAACAAACAAAGCTGCTTGAGTTCTGCATGGCTGGGAAGTAAGGCGGGGGCTCCCCCTGCTGTTCATAAGTATGATTGTTTCCCTGCAGAGCAGTTAGGGACCGTCTGACAATTCCTATCCACAGCAATATTCTCTATTTCATTACTGTCCCTTATATATTTATATATAGTGATCATATCCCCTTATATGTTTATATATAGTGATTATATCCCCCTTATATATTTATATATAGTGATCATATCCCCTTATATATTTATATATAGTGATCATATTATTATTATCATTAATTTTAAGACGTATTTATATAGCGCCAACATTGTTTCCCAGCGCTGTACTTCCCCTTATTTATTTATATAGTTTCCAGCTGTCCATTTTCTCTGCACTGGAGACATAGAAACAATGTTGTGTGATACAAGAATTATTTACTAGAGGAATCACACTGACAGACTATGTTGTGCTGTATTTCTAAGAGGGATACTACAAGTAAACCTACAGGGGTGCAACACATTAATGTGCATTAGAAGTAACAGATTTTGAGCAATGGTCCCATCCTCTCTGATAACCCATTGTGTCCAGAATCCCAGAGGACAAGGCCAATTTCTCAGCAGCTCCAAGTCAGAAGTTAGTGAGATACAGTGAGTAGCGGAGAGCACTTATTATCTGAGTTGGTCTGTGTTTTTTATCAAACTGCACTCAAAGCTGTCACAGTCGAAATGAATCCCAATCCTGAAGTTTTGCCTACGTCCTATCAGGCCCACGTCAGGCTTATTTATCTACTTGACTAAAGAGCTCACTTCACTGGTTTGCTTAAAAAGTCCCAACTGGGGATTCTCCAGGGACCTGTGCAATGTAAAACATCTAAATAATTGATGGTCCTTCTCTGCCGTGTCCGTTCCCTGGGCCAGATGTCAGTGTGACAGAGAGCATAACTTTAACTTCAGGAATAAAGCTGGATAACAAGAAGCCTGACAAATTTCAGGTCCCATTAGAGACTTACGTCTGTTTTCAGCACCAGAGCCGATGTTCCAAACAACTAAGTATGACAGCGCCATCGAGAGGCAGCGCTTACTTAAAGAGCTAGGACAGAGCTATCAAACCCGCTGCTGCTGGACTACAACTCCCAGCTGTCTCTGGGGAATTAAAGCAATTACACACTTGTTGTTTTAAGTTCAGAAATAGAAAATCTAGCGTTTTGCTCATCTGCAGAAAGTTCATAAAAATAGAGATATTCCACGAAAGCTTGTCCTTTTTGTACTGCCATTATGCTATCCCAGCCACATGCGGGCGAGAGATGGCCACTGCTGGAAGCAAAGATGGAGTCACAGCTGTCTTTAGTAATGGGGCAAAGCAGACTGTGCTGGGACCCAGTATTAGTAATGACCATAGATTGGACATTCTATAGTGATTTCTAGGGTGAACAAGAACAAGTAAAGGTGTACAGGTTGGGTAACCATGATATAAAGGGTCAGAAACAACTGCTTTAGGTTATTATTACTATTACTGGGTGCCAAATCACCTTGATCTGGTTCTTATATCTTCTTGCCCTCATTTCTGTATATTGTCTAACTGTCATATTACCCAACTATCATATTGCCCAACTGTCATATTGCCCAACTGTCATATTGCCCAACTGTCATATTGCCCAACTGTCATATTGCCCAACTGTCATATTGCCCAACTGTCATATTGCCCAACTGTCATATTGCCCAACTGTCATATTGCCCAACTGTCATATTGCCCAACTGTCATATTGCCCAACTGTCATATTGCCCAACTGTCATATTGCCCAACTGTCATATTGTCCAACTGTCATATTGCCCAACTGTCATCAGGGGCGCTTTGCCAATGAGGCGACTTGCGACTGTCGCCTCAGGCGGCAGCGCCCCACTAGGTACCAGGGGTAGCAAAAATGCCGCTCTTGGTGCTTTAAGAGCCAAATTTCCGGTTTTCAAACCGGTAATTCGGCTCTTCTAGCGCAGAGAGCGCAGTTAGGCTCTCTGCTCTAGTGCATTGGCCCTCTCTGCTGCCCTGGTGTACCCCCCCCGGACCCCCTCAGGCGCAAAAAGGTAAGCACACTGGGGAGGGCGGCAGCAACTGCTGCTGCCTCGGCGGCGGAGGATCGCCCCTGACTGTCATATTGCTCAACTGTCATATTGCCCAACTGTCTCCATATTGTACTACTGTTTCCATCTTGTCCTTTTCTCTGCATCTTACAGTGTTCAATTACATGAGTATTCTTACTTTTTTCTGCAAGACGTTAATTTTTCTCTCCTTTACTTCCAGCATGTCCTTCATGTCTCGGATTTCTCCGGCCAGCGTCCCCTTCTCTTCCGTTAAATCCTGCAGCTGTTTGGTTTTCTTGCTGAGAAACGATTCCTTTTCCTCCAGTCGAAGCCTCAATGCGTCCACCTGCAAGACACGATTTATTTGCATTAGTAGCTTCATTGCCACGTTCCAGAGTTACACAATTTATCCCAAAATCTGCTCCATCACTTACGTTTGACATGAAATAGCATTTACATTTATAGATAGATACATAAGGGATCTGTCATTTAGAATGCTCAGGACATATGGTTTTCCGGATAAGGGGTCTTTCTATAAACTGAATAGGCTGATTTTGCCTCCAATAAGGATTAATTATATCTTAGTTGGGATCAAGTACAAGCTACTGTTTTATTATTACACAGAAAAAGGAAATTGTTTTTAAAAATTTTAATTATTTGCTGAAAATGTAGTCTATAACTATCCCGTAATTCAGAACTTCATGGATAAAGGGTTTCCAGATAACAGAATTAATGCCAAACAGGATATCCCACATGATCACTGCTCTCACCATTTAAAACCATTCTCACTGCTAATCAGAATAGTATAATCATTGCATCTTTTCTCCACAGTCTTTGCTCACAGTTTCATTTTTCCCTCCCTCCCAACAGTTTAGTTGCACTTACTACATTTGTAGCCTTACAGAGCATTTGTTTTTTTAGATGGGGTCAGTGACCCCCATTTGAAATTGAAAAGAGACAGAAGAAAAAGGCAAATAGTTCAAAAACTTTAAAAAAAAATGAAGACCCAATGAAAAGTTACTTAGAATTAGTCTAAAAGTTAACGTAAAGGGGTTGTTCACCTTTAAATTAACTGTTAGTATGATGTAGAGAGGGATATTCTGAGACAATTTGCAATTGGTTTTCATTATATTATTAGTTGTGTTTTTTGACTTATTTAGCTTTTTATTCAGCAGCTCTCCAGTTTGCAATTTCAGCCATCTGGTTACTAGGGTCCAAATAACGCTAGCAACCATGCATTGATTTGAATAAGAGACTGGAAATCACAATATACAAATACATTTGTAGCCCTACAGAGCATTTGTTTTTTAGATGGGGTCAGTGACCCCCTTTGAAAGCTGGAAAGAGACAGAAGAAGAAAGAAAATAATTTAAAAACTATAATAAAAAACTTATGAAGACCAATGGGAAAGTTGCTTAGAATGGGTCATTCTGTAACAAGTCAACTTGAAGGAGAACCACCTCTTTATGGATACCCTGAACAAACTTCCATTTCCATCCACTAACTACACTGATCAAATGAAAACAATGTTTCATTGTGTTACATAAACTGGGTGAAACAAAGTCTACACAAATGACAATTATTAAACCTGTCTGATGCCTGAACTAGGGATGCACCAAATCCAGGATTCGGTTCGGGATTCGGCCAGGATTCGGCCTTTTCCAGCAGGATTCGGCAGAATCCTTCTGTCCAGCCGAACCGAATCCTAATTTGCATATGCAAATTAGGGGCGAAAGGGAAATTGCGTGACTTTTTGTCACAAAACAAGGAAGTAAAAAATGTTTTCCCCTTCCCACCCCTAATTTGCATATGCAAATTAGGATTCGGATTCGGTTCGGTATTCGGCCGAATCTTTCATGAAGGATTCAGGGGTTCGGCCGAATCCAAAATAGTGGATTCGGTGCATCCCTAGTCTGAACAGTATATAAAGTATATGTACCAATAATCTGGATCAACTAGCAGTTAGGAAGTCTCACAAGGACAAATAGGTTAAACTTGTATGATGTGTGATAGTTAAAAACATAGGGAGTTATTTACCAAAATCCACATTTTTCTGATTTAAAAAGTCAGACCTTATTTATTATTAAAAAAGCACAATTCAATTGGTTCAATCGGATCGGGGGAAACCCTGAATCGTACGATTTTTTGGTGTTTTTTTTCCCGAATTTTATGATTTTTTCGGTGCTTTTTCCCCTGAAAAGCCTGAGTTTTTCCTGAAAAGGACTAATTCCAGCGCAGACCACAGAAACTTCCAAATAGGATAGGGACCTCTCCCATTGACTTATATACAACCTCGGCAGTTCTGAGATAGTGGATTTTTGGATCCAGACTTTTTGCAGCCTTGGGGTATAATAAATCTTAAAGAATTTGAGGGGTTTTTTTAAGAGTAAAAATAAGATTTTATATTAAAAAAAACTTGCATTTTTCAAGTTTTTAGCATTCAGACTTAAGGGCAGATTTATCAAAGATCGAAGAATTTAAAACTTTTTAATTTCAAGCTAATTTTTGTGTACTTCGACTAGGGAATAGTCCAAATTCGATTCAAATTAGAAAAATAATTTGAATTTCGAAATTTTTCATGTACTGTCTCTTTAAAAATTCGACTTCGACCATTCGCCATCTAAAACCTGCCAGATTGCTGTTTTAGCCTATGGGAGACCTCCTAGAACCTATTTGGAGTCAATTGGTGGACTTTGAAAAATCAAAGGTTTTTTTGGAAATTCGAATTCGATTGAATGCGCTATTACTTCGCTTTGTAAGATTCAAATTCGATCGAAAACTGACCTATTCGGCCAAAAAAAACCTTTGATTTGATTTCGGTTGGTCTTTTTGAATTACAAAGTTTTTCAAATTCAAAATTTCGACCCTTGATGCATTTGCCCCACATGGGTGTCTTTTTTCATATAAACCATATTATTTGTACGAGTATGGTCAACTTATGTGAAAAGAAGCCACATCCGCATTTCACTTCCTCTTCCTATTGTTCATAAAACAGAAACGCATAATAATTATCAGAGATTCTGAATCATACTCCCATCATTTTGATTTCCTGAATTCTTGCAGGAAGAAACAGTTTGATGGAATATTTAGGCATTAGGGATGGGTGAATTTGACCCATTCTATTTTGCCAAAAATTCCTGCAGGCAAAATGTCGGTGACACCCATTAAAGCCTATGGGCGTCAAATTTTTTATTTTTGATGCGCATCAAAATCTTTGACGCACGTCTTTTTTTTTTGACCCACAACGCCATACAAATCTATGGGCGTCATTTCCACGGTGAAGAGACTATTTCTAGGGATGCACCAAATCCACTACCATATATACTCGAGTATAAGCCGACCCGAGTATAAGCCGAGGTACCTAATTTTACCAACGAAAACTGGGAAAACTTATTGACTCGAGTATAAGCCTAGACACAACTACAGCCCAGCCCTGTCTCCCAGCAGCGCACATTCCGTCAAAGCGACCCCCCAGCGATCAACCGGACTTCTTTGCAAAGTTGATGTTGACAGAGAATTGCCAAACGGATTACTGTGTGCATTGTCCCACTGTCCCACTACCATGTGCAGAGGGTGCTGTGTGATATTGCCATCACTGTTAATCCTTCATATAACCAACAGAGGGCGCTGTGTGATATTGCAGTCACTGTTATTCTTCCATATAACCAACAGAGGGCGCTGTGTGATATTGTCATCACTGTTATTCTTTCATATAACCAACAGAGGGCGCTGTGTGATATTGCAGTCACTGTTATTCTTTCATATAACCAACAGATGGCGCTGTGTGATATTGCAGTCACTGTTATACTTTCATATAACCAACAGAGGGTGCACTGTTATTCTTTCATATAACCAACAGAGGGCGCTGTGTGATATTGCAGTCACTGTTATTCTTTCATATAACCAACAGAGGGCGCACTGTTATTCTTTCATATAACCAAAAGAGGGTGCTGTGTGATATTGCAGTCACTGTTATTCTTTCATATAACCAAAAGAGGGTGCTGTGTGATATTGCAGTCACTGTTATTCTTTCATATAACCAACAGAGGGCGCACTGTTATTCTTTCATATAACCAACAGAGGGAGCTGTGTGATATTGCAGTCACTGTTATTCTTTCATATAACCAACAGAAGGCGCTGTGTGATATTGCAGTCACTGTTATTCTTTCATATAATCAACAGAGGGCGCACTGTTATTCTTTCATATAACCAAAAGAGGGTGCTGTGTGATATTGCAGTCACTGTTATTCTTTCATATAACCAACAGAGGGCGCACTGTTATTCTTTCATATAACCAACAGAGGGTGCACTGTTATTCTTTCATATAACCAACAGAGGGCGCTGTGTGATATTGCAGTCACTGTTATTCTTTCATATAACCAACAGAGGGCGCACTGTTATTCTTTCATATAACCAAAAGAGGGTGCTGTGTGATATTGCAGTCACTGTTATTCTTTCATATAACCAAAAGAGGGTGCTGTGTGATATTGCAGTCACTGTTATTCTTTCATATAACCAACAGAGGGCGCACTGTTATTCTTTCATATAACCAACAGAGGGAGCTGTGTGATATTGCAGTCACTGTTATTCTTTCATATAACCAACAGAAGGCGCTGTGTGATATTGCAGTCACTGTTATTCTTTCATATAATCAACAGAGGGCGCACTGTTATTCTTTCATATAACCAAAAGAGGGTGCTGTGTGATATTGCAGTCACTGTTATTCTTTCATATAACCAAAAGAGGGTGCTGTGTGATATTGCAGTCACTGTTATTCTTTCATATAACCAACAGAGGGCGCACTGTTATTCTTTCATATAACCAACAGAGGGCACTGTGTGATATTGCAGTCACTGTAATTCTTTCATATAACCAACAGAGGGCGCACTGTTATTCTTTCATACAACCAACAGAGGGCATTGTGTGATATTGCAGTCTCTCCCCAAGTGAACTGTTGGTGTAGGAATGATTAAAAGTGACTGCAATCTCAGCTACTGCCCACTGACCCGAGTATAAGCCGAGGTAGACGTTTTCAGCACATTTTGGATGCTGAAAAACTCGGCTTATACTCGAGTATATACGGTATCTGGGACTCGCGAATACCTGAATCCTTAGTAAAAGATTCACCGAATACAGAACTGGTATTTGACTATGCAAATTAGGGTTGGGTAAAGAAAATGTGGGGGGGAAACATTTTGACTTCCTGACAAAAAGTCACATGATTTCCCTTCCTGCCCCTAACTTACATATGCAAATTAGGATTCGGATTGACCAGGCACAATGATTCGGAGGAATTTGAATCCATCTAAAAAAGGGCAAATCCTAGCTGAATCCTGAACCATATTCTGGATTCGGAAAGGAAAAAGTGGAGGAAAAAATTTTGACTTCCTTGTTTTGTGACAAAAAGTGACTTGATTTCCCTTCCCAACCCTAATTAACATGTACCAGATTTGGATTCGGTTTGGCCAGACACAAGGATTTGGCCGAAGCAAAAAAAGACTGACCGGCCGAATCCCGAAATGAATCCTGGATTTGGTGCATTTCCCAGATTGAACTTTCAGATGCCTTTTCTGCTTTTGTGCTCTGTATAAATGCCCCTTTAATTCCAGGCTTCTGGTTACCGACCATCGTTTCGTAGCCTGCCAACACGCAATGGTATATTTGGTTATAAGAGCAGGGTGGGAGTATTTGAAAACTGAAGAAAACTGAAAGCTCTGATGTAAGTGGTAACATTATTAAGCAGGCAAAGCAACGAGGGCAAGAGTTAAGGATCTGTTACATTTGGGAAGTAGAATCCAAAACGACTGTTTATTGCGGTAAAGAGTTTACACTTTTTGAGAGGGGCACATAGAAGATCAAAGGAAATGGTCTCCCCTATAAAGAACTATCATATAACAGTCATATGAAAAACCCTCTCATTCTGCAAAATAATTTACTCCACTTACAACAAAAAAAGATAACAGTGGTATCTCTTTCATTTCCCAGGAACATTTGAGTACTGGGGTGTTTTCTGGACAAAAATTTTTAGTGAAGCAGTATTCATTTGTATGAAATCAAATGTGAAAAACTGACTGTGCAAAAATGTGGGTACCCTAGTAATTTTGCTAATTTGAATTCATGTGACTGCTCAATACTGATTACTGGAAACACCAAATTGGTTGGATTAGCTCGTTAAGCCTTGAACTTCATAGGCAGGTGTGTCCAATCATAAGGAAAGGTATTTAAGGTGACCAATTGCAAGTTGTGCTTCTGTTTGACTCTCCTCTGAAGAGGGACAGCATGGGATCCTCAAAGCAACTCTCAAAAGATCTGAAAACAAAGATTGTTCAGTATCAGGGTTTAGGGGAAGGCTACAAAAAGTTATCTCAGAGGTTTAAACTGTCAGATTCAACTGTAAGGAATGTAATGAGGAAATGGAAGGCCACAGGCACAGTTGCTGTAAAACCCAGGTCTGACAGGCCAAGAAACTTAAGCTGGTCCTAGACACAAAGATTTCACCTCAAAATCGGACGAACGATGTTCTCACCCTACAGCAATCGTAAGAAAGTTTATGTCCGACCAAGCTGGTGACAGTCTCCCACTGAAAATCGTACAATCGGCAATACATGCAGAGATCGGCAACGATCGGCAGCCGACCTGTCCGATCGACCAATCTCCGCTGGACGAAAAATGTCGGGACTCGACACACACGATCCAAAAATCGCGTGCGTCTATGGCCAGCTATACAGGAGCGACATATGCGAAGGATTGTGAGAATGTTACAGACAACCCAAAGATCATCTCCAAAGACCTGCAAGAACATGTTGCTGCAGATGCAGGTGTATCTGTACATCGTTCTACAATTCAGCACAATTTGCACAAAGAACATGTGTATGGCAGGGGGATGAGAAGCCCTTTCTGCACTCACACAAACACACTCGCTTGTTGTATGGAAAAGCTCATTTACACAAGACACTGTCATTTTGGAACAAAGTGCATTGGACTGATGAGACAAAAATGTAGCTATTTGATCATAACAAAAAGCGCTTTGCATGGTGGAAGAAGAACACGGCATTCCAAGAAAAACACCTGCTACCGACCGTCACATTTGGTGGAGGTCCCATCATGCTGTGGGGCTAGGGTTGCCACCTTTTTAAAAATGTTTTACCGGCCAGCGGTGGGGGCAGTAATTAAATGGGTGGGCCGTGATGTAAAAAGGGGTGGAGTCACGGGTTGTGACCCAAAAGGGGACGGGACCACATCGCAAGAGGAGCAGAAGACGAAGAAAGGGTAAGTTACCACCCGATGGCAAAGTGCTTTTGTTAAGGGTATTACAAAGTACCGGCAGCTACATTGCCCCGGCCCTGGCCGGCTAGGCTGGTAAAATACAGGCCGGGTGGCAACCCTATGTGGGGCTGTGTGGCTAGTTCAGGGACTGGGGCCCTTGTTAAAGTCCAGGGTCAGATTAATTCAACCCAATATCAACAAATTCTTCAGGATAATGTTCAAGCATCAGTCACAAAGTTGAAGTTCCGCTGCAGGGGTCGGATATTCCAACAAGACAATGACCCTAAACACAGTTGGAAATCCACAAAGACATTTATGCAGAGGGACAAGTACAATATTCTGGAGTCTCCCGACTTGAATATCATGGAAAATCTATGGGATGATCTGAAGCAGACTGTCCATGCTCGGCAGCCATCAAATTTAACTGAACTGGAGAGATTTTGTATGGACCAATGGTCAGAAATAGCCACATCCAGAATCCAGACACTCATCAAAGTCTATAGGAGGCGTCTAGAGGCGGTTACATTTGTAACTAAGTATTGATGTAATATCTCTGTTGGGGTGCCCAAATTTATGCACCTGTCTAGTTTTGTTATGATGCATATTGCATATTTTCTGTTAATATAATAAACTTTATGTCACTGCTGAAATACTACTGTTTCCATAAGGTAAGGTTAAATATCAAAAGGAAGTTGCTACTTTGAAAGCTCAGCCAGTGATAAACAAAACTACAAAGAATTAAGAGGGGTTCCCAAACTTTTTCATATGACTGTAAGATGTGCTGGATGGGGTGTGTGTTTATTTTGGATTACTAACACACAGGCAGGTGTTTCATACAGCCCGGCCTTCAAGCGAAGATATTCTGTGGCGGTTTGGATGATGAGAGCCCCGTCGACCATGATTACTTCACTGAATTTAAAGAATACAATGAGGAATTCGGATTGTTGTTTTTCCAGCAGTCTAATAAACTCGCCATGGAAGCTAATCCTTACGGAAATAGGAAACGGCGAATTCCATTTGACTTGAAAGGCACCGTTTTTTTTTTACCTCCCGGTGTCATGTTTGCATGAATAAGCTGGAACAATATTTATAATGGGGTTTATACAACGGCAGCTTTGGGCTCATTTAGGAAATCTATTGAGGCTGATGGATTTTAAGGTGCAATAATATATTGTTGCCTTTAAATGCCTCATTAATTTTTGAACAGAAATTTAGGAACAAGAACGGAAAAATGAAGTGCCCAAGATTGTACGACTGCATCGGGTACATTCATAGAAGAAGAAAAAAAATGTGAGTGTTTTTTAAACACAAGAAACCTCTCTCTCTCTCTCTCTGGCTTTTCTCTCAACACCACATAATTTTGGAAGCCCTTGACTCTTTTGCGAGATCTGGCAGCTCAGTTGGTAATAAAATTCAGCAATCAACAGAAGCCTATAAGAAAATAGTAAAATTACATCTAAGTAACTCGCCTTTAGTTTATATCAAGCGCCTGTAATTCTTTTTTTATTATATTTTTTATCTAGGGCTTATTCTTCGCTGCAGTAAGCCTGGCTATACACTTACAGATCCCCTCGTTTGACAACCTCTTTCCCCAATATGCCCACCTTGAGTTTGGCAATATCAGGCTTATGTGATTGTTTAGCCCAAGGGCTAGTAAATCCGAGCAAGGAGTACATTAACAAGCTGATGCTGTCCATGGCTCAGATTTTATAACCTGCCCAATTATATCTTGTGAACGTTCACTCCAGGCAGGTCCATTGTAGGGCTCCATCAGTGGGTTCCCAGAATATATATATATATAGCTCTCTTTAAATGTGTCCAAGCAATGTTGGCATTCTTTGGATCCGGGAAGGGAGTGTGACTGTGGGATAGGTATAGTAGGGAGAGATGGTGCCTATAGTAACAGTGGATAATAGTCTCTGGGAAGGGAGTGTGACTGTGGGATAGCAGGTATAGTAGGGAGAGATGGTGTCTATAGTAACAGTGGATAATAGTCTCTGGGAAGGGAGTGTGACTGTGGGATAGCAGGTATAGTAGGGAGAGATGGTGCCTATAGTAACAGTGAATAATAGTCTCTGGGAAGGGAGTGTGACTGTGGGATAGCAGGTATAGTAGGGAGAGATGGTGCCTATAGTAACAGTGGATAATAGTCTCTGGGAAGGGAGTGTGACTGTGGGATAGCAGGTATAGTAGGGAGAGATGGTGCCTATAGTAACAGTGAATAATAGTCTCTGGGAAGGGAGTGTGACTGTGGGATAGCAGGTATAGTAGGGAGAGATGGTGCCTATAGTAACAGTGGATAATAGTCTCTGGGAAGGGAGTGTGACTGTGGGATAGCAGGTATAGTAGGGAGAGATGGTGCCTATAGTAACAGTGGATAATAGTCTCTGGGAAGGGAGTGTGACTGTGGGATAGCAGGTATAGTAGGGAGAGATGGTGTCTATAGTAACAGTGGATAATAGTCTCTGGGAAGGGAGTGTGACTGTGGGATAGCAGGTATAGTAGGGAGAGATGGTGCCTATAGTAACAGTGAATAATAGTCTCTGGGAAGGGAGTGTGACTGTGGGATAGCAGGTATAGTAGGGAGAGATGGTGCCTATAGTAACAGTGGATAATAGTCTCTGGGAAGGGAGTGTGACTGTGGGATAGCAGGTATAGTAGGGAGAGATGGTGCCTATAGTAACAGTGAATAATAGTCTCTGGGAAGGGAGTGTGACTGTGGGATAGCAGGTATAGTAGGGAGAGATGGTGCCTATAGTAACAGTGGATAATAGTCTCTGGGAAGGGAGTGTGACTGTGGGATAGCAGGTATAGTAGGGAGAGATGGTGCCTATAGTAACAGTGGATAATAGTCTCTGGGAAGGGAGTGTGACTGTGGGATAGCAGGTATAGTAGGGAGAGATGGTGTCTATAGTAACAGTGGATAACAGTCTCTGGGAAGGGAGTGTGACTGTGGGATAGCAGGTATAGTAGGGAGAGATGGTGTCTATAGTAACAGTGGATAATAGTCTCTGGGAAGGGAGTGTGACTGTGGGATAGCAGGTATAGTAGGGAGAGATGGTGCCTATAGTAACAGTGGATAATAGTCTCTGGGAAGGGAGTGTGACTGTGGGATAGCAGGTATACTAGGGAGAGATGGTGCCTATAGTAACAGTGGATAATAGTCTCTGGGAAGGGAGTGTGACTGTGGATAGCAGGTATACTAGGGAGAGATGGTGCCTATAGTAACAGTGGATAATAGTCTCTGGGAAGGGAGTGTGACTGTGGGATAGCAGGTATAGTAGGGAGAGATGGTGTCTATAGTAACAGTGGATAATAGTCTCTGGGAAGGGAGTGTGACTGTGGGATAGCAGGTATAGTAGGGAGAGATGGTGCCTATAGTAACAGTGGATAATAGTCTCTGGGAAGGGAGTGTGACTGTGGGATAGCAGGTATAGTAGGGAGAGATGGTGTCTATAGTAACAGTGGATAATAGTCTCTGGGAAGGGAGTGTGACTGTGGGATAGCAGGTATAGTAGGGAGAGATGGTGTCTATAGTAACAGTGGATAATAGTCTCTGGGAAGGGAGTGTGACTGTGGGATAGCAGGTATAGTAGGGAGAGATGGTGTCTATAGTAACAGTGGATAATAGTCTCTGGGAAGGGAGTGTGACTGTGGGATAGCAGGTATAGTAGGGAGAGATGGTGCCTATAGTAACAGTGGATAATAGTCTCTGGGAAGGGAGTGTTGACTGTGGGATAGCAGGTATAGTAGGGAGAGATGGTGCCTATAGTAACAGTGGATAATAGTCTCTGGGAAGGGAGTGTGACTGTGGGATAGCAGGTATAGTAGGGAGAGATGGTGTCTATAGTAACAGTGGGATAATAGTCTCTGGGAAGGGAGTGTGACTGTGGGATAGCAGGTATAGTAGGGAGAGATGGTGTCTATAGTAACAGTGGATAATAGTCTCTGGGAAGGGAGTGTGACTGTGGGACAGCAGGTATAGTAGGGAGAGATGGTGTCTATAGTAACAGTGGATAATAGTCTCTGGGAAGGGAGTGTGACTGTGGGATAGCAGGTATAGTAGGGAGAGATGGTGTCTATAGTAACAGTGGATAATAGTCTCTGGGAAGGGAGTGTGACTGTGGGATAGCAGGTATAGTAGGGAGAGATGGTGTCTATAGTAACAGTGGATAATAGTCTCTGGGAAGGGAGTGTGACTGTGGGACAGCAGGTATAGTAGGGAGAGATGGTGTCTATAGTAACAGTGGATAATAGTCTCTGGGAAGGGAGTGTGACTGTGGGATAGCAGGTATAGTAGGGAGAGATGGTGTCTATAGTAACAGTGGGATAATAGTCTCTGGGAAGGGAGTGTGACTGTGGGATAGCAGGTATAGTAGGGAGAGATGGTGTCTATAGTAACAGTGGATAATAGTCTCTGGGAAGGGAGTGTGACTGTGGGATAGCAGGTATAGTAGGGAGAGATGGTGTCTATAGTAACAGTGGGATAATAGTCTCTGGGAAGGGAGTGTGACTGTGGGATAGCAGGTATAGTAGGGAGAGATGGTGTCTATAGTAACAGTGGATAATAGTCTCTGGGAAGGGAGTGTGACTGTGGGATAGCAGGTATAGTAGGGAGAGATGTGCCTATAGTAACAGTGGATAATAGTCTCTGGGAAGGGAGTGTGACTGTGGGACAGCAGGTATAGTAGGGAGAGATGGTGACAAATTATGTGAGTGTTGCTCAACCTGCAGCAGTTGTAGCTGAAATGCAAAAAGAAGTGCCGTATAACAAACAATTAGGTCCCAGATATTCTTTTTTTGTCCAATCACCCCCCCCCCCCCCACACACACACACACACCAAAATACCTTCTATACAGTCTGTTTTGGTTAAACATCTCTAGTCTTGGAGTTCCTTTAATTTGTATTTTTTGAGAAAAGCAGAGATGACATGTGACTAAAGCTGCAGAGTTCACAGTAAATCTTTATTAATCTTCATAATCCCTAAACCATAACCAAGTGCTTAAATGCAGTTCCAGGAGAAAGTTCTGTTCCGTCGGTCATTTTTTATACACAGAATTATACTGTACAGACAATGTCATATTTCACACTCGCCTTCCAAAAACAAAACGCAATATGTTTCTAATGATAATAATGCAAGATGTGGCCGCGCAGGAAAATGAATCCACTTCTGATGACATGGATCAAATCAACTGCAACTCGCTGGGTCTGACAGAATCGGTTCAGTTCTTAGAATTGGTCTCTGAAGACAATTTGATTTTTTAATATATCTAGATATAGAAGGAATCACCGTGGGAATAAAAAAAAAAAAAAAAAGGACACATTTAAAAAAACTGAGATTTTATTTAATGTTTGCAAAAACTTTTAAAGGGGTGGTTCACCTTCAGGTTAACTTTTAGGGGTTTATTTACTAAAGTCCAAATGCAAAAATTTGTGATAATTATTATTTTTTTTTTTTATAAAATTGGACTTTTAAAGAATCACGAATTTTTCAGAATTTATTAAACCCAGAGGATGGAAAAGTCAGAATTCCGAAAATCAGGTATCTCAGACCTGTCGAGGTTGCATATAAGTCAATGGGAGAAGTCCCAATGTGCGCTGGGTTTTGTGCAATACCCCCGAAGTTTTCAGAGTTTTCAGGTGAAAATTCCAAAAAATTTTGAAAATCGGATGAAAAAATCCGAAAAAAAACATGAAAATCAGAGTTTTTCCCACAAAGCAAATTTTCGGGAAAATGTAATAATAAATAAGCGTAAAAAACCCGAGCGGATTCAGAGTTTGGAACAGAAGATACTGATATAAATTCGGACTTTCATCAATAACCATAACCATTATAGAATGGCCAATGCTCAGCAACTTTTCAATTGGTCTTAATTTTTTTCTTTTTTTTAGTTTTTAAGTTATTTGCCTTATTCTTCTATTTTTTAAATGGGGGTCACTGACCCCCTCTAAATACAAATTCTCTCTAAAGCTACACATTTATTGTTTTTGCTACTTTTTATTACTCATCTTTCTGTTCCAACCCTCCCCTTTTAATATTCCATATTCTCATTCAAATCAATGCATGGTTGCTAGGTTAATTTGGACCCTAGCAACCACATTGCAGCAATTTCAAACTGGAGAGCTGCTGAATAAAAAGCTAAATAAGTCAAAAACAACAAATAATAAAAAAATGAAAACTAATTGCAAATTATCTCAGAATATCCCTCTCTACATCATACGGACAGTTAACTCAAAGGTGGACAACCCGTTTAAGCACAGATAAAGTGCTTGCAATCTGGTTGTCAGGGTCCAAATTACCCTAGTTACCGTGCATTAATATGAATACGAGACTGGAATATGAATAGGAGAGGCATGAATAGAAAGATGAGTAATAAAAAGTTCAGGTATGGGACCTGTTATCCAAAATGCTCGGGACCTGGGGTTTTCCAGAATAACAGATACATGGTAATTTAGTAAATTAAATTAAATTAAAGACACACGTCCATCAAGTTCAACCTTTAGTCTATATATAACCTGCCTAACTGCCAGTTGAAAGCAAAAACCCATCTGAAGCTTCTCCAATTTGCCTCAAAGGGGGAAAATTCCTTCTTGACACAATGGGACCAGTCCCTGGATCAACTTGTACTATGAGCTATCTCCCATATCCCTGTATTCCCTCACTTGCTAAACACCATCCAACCCCTTCTTAAAGTTATCTTTCTGTAATTTGGATCTTCAACTACTAGAAAATCATATAAACATTAAATAAACCCAATAGGCTGCTTTTGCCAATAAGGATTAATTATATCTTAGTTGGGATCAAGTACGACGTACAGGTATGGGACCTGTTATCCAGAATGTTCGGGGCATGGGGTTTTCTGGATAATGGATCTTTCCGTAATTTTGATCTTCATACCTTAAGCCTACTAGAAAATCATATAAACATTAAATAAACCCAATAGGCTGTTTCTGCTTCCAATAAGGAATAATTATATCTTAGTAGGGATCAAGTACAAGGTACAGGTATGGGACCTGTTATCCAGAATGTTCGGGACACGGGGTTTTCTGGATAATGGATCTTTCCGTAATTTTGATCTTCATACCTTAAGTCTACTAGAAAATCATATAAACATTAAATAAAGCCAATAGACTGGTTTTGCCTCCAATAAAGATTAATTATATCTTAGTTGGGATCAAGTACAAGCGACTGTTTTATTATTACACAGAAATGGAGTCTACAGGAGACAGCCTTCCTGTAATTCAGAGCCTTCTGGATAATAGGCTTTCAAATAATGGAACCTGTAGCCATAACATTAAATGAGTAGCCTTACAGGGCATTTGTTTTTAGATGGGGTCAGTGACCCCCATTTGAAAGCTGAAAAGAGTCAGAAGAAAAAGGCAAATAATGCAAAAACTATAAAAAATGAAGACTAATTGAGCTGAGCCATTCTATAACATACTAAAATTTTACTTAAAGGTGGACCACCTCTTTACTATCATCTTACCCTGCTTGATTGCCATTATGGCAATTTTTCAGAGTTTAGGGGCATTTTCAGCATCTTTAGAGACCGTTCCTCACATATAAGGAAACACAGTGGTTTTCTTCTGGGTGCCAGGGAGTTCCAAGTTTTAATGCACCCCAATTCATTTAGTCCAGTTACCAGTTCATCTCACTTGTATCTCATGGGCATGTTTTACAACAGGTTATTTCCCAAATACCAAGAGGATTCCCAGTCTAACAATAGAACAGCATTGAGGGGGCAGCTGCCCGACTGCCTGGTACCTACAGTACCATTAAACCCAAAGCCTGCAAACTGCCGACACACTTTGGCTTCTTAAAACCACCAAAAATAAAAGCTTACATGGACTTTTTTTCTTGAGCTAAGAATTTACTGTGTTGATTACATCCAGGCAATATTCCAAAGCCCCCAGGAATAGTAACTCATGTGCTAATACTCCAACAGTTTGGTTAATAAAACTTCCAACGCTGACATCATCTCGCTGCGCTGACCTCAGCGACTTTTACAGTCGCCATAAAATTCTAACTGTCATAATATTTCTGAGTTACGGCGCGAGGATACACAGTATTCCAGAGTCAATTCCGCCTCGCTACATGATCACTGTAAATGATGTAAAACTTCAGAGGATTCAGCAGTAGCAGCAGCGGATAATGAGAATGGAATTGTCTGTTCTCATAGGTTGCTACGGGTTACTAGACCTGCAGAAAATGTTGCTTTTATTACATTATCTATGGCATTACAGCAATAATATTGAGTATTCTGTAGTTTTGTTCTTCCTTTGATTTTTTATATCATTGATGAAATTGAAAGAAATAGAAAGACAGGGCCCTTACTTGAACTAATATACAAAGTTCTGTACACTTGAGGGTTGGATGGTGCCTAAATACTGAGGCAGTAGAGGGCTCAATGAAGAGAATTAGCTAAGGAAAGGTTTTTCTGACTTTTTCGCTTCCAAACAACCATTGGAGGCCTAACTTTTGGATTTTGGAGTCTATTTATTGAGAGGGTTTGATGGTGTCAAGAGACTTAGGCAGAAGAGGCCTCAATGAAGAGAATTAGCTAAGGAAAGATTTTCAGATTTTTTTGTTTCCAAACAACCCTTGGAAGTCTAACTTTGTGACTTTGGAGTCTATTTCGTGAAAGGGTTGGATGGTGTCAAGAGCAAGAGGCACAAGAGGCTTCAATGAAGAGAATTAGTCGAGGAAAGGTTCTCAGACTTTTTGCTTCCAAACAACCCTTGGAGGTCTAACTTTGGAGTCTACTTATTGAGAGGGCTGGTTGGCGCGAAGAGCATGGGGCAGAAGAGGACTCAATGAAGAGAATTAACTGAGGAAAGGTTCTCAAACCTTTTTTTGTTTCCAAACAACCCTTGGAGGTCTAACTTTTATGATGTTGGAGTCTACTTATTGAGAGGTTTGGATGGTGCGAAGAGTCTGAGGCAGAAGAGGCCTCAATGAAGAGAATTAGCTGAGGAAAGGTTCTCAGACTTTTTGCTTCCAAAAACCCTTGCAGGTCTAACTTTGGAGTCTACTTATTGAGAGGGCTGGTTGGTGCGAAGAGCATGAGGTAGAAGAGTCCTCAATGAAGCAAATTAGCTGAGGAAAGGTTAGATCAGTGGTTTCAGTCTTTTTTGCTTCAAACAACCCTTGGAGGTCTAACTTTGGGACTTTGGAGTCTACTTATTGAGAGGTTTGGACGGTGCCAAAAGCCTGAGGCCAAAGAGGCCTCAATGAAGAGAAACAGCTGATGAAAAGTTAGATCAGTGATATTCAGATGTTTTTGCTTCTAACAACCCTGGGAGGTCTAACGTTCGTCTAAGTCCTTAACAAAACTATAGATATAAGAAAACAAGGGTGTATTCATATTTCCAAGAATACTGGAGAACAAAAAATGTGTTGATTCCAAATCATACTCTAACTGACCTCAAAGCTGGGTTAGATCCTATGCTCTAGCTTGCTCTTGAACTGAGAGATACATTGTGGGAGCTACGCAAGTACTCACAGATTTAAAAATGAGAGCAGAACAGCGTGTTCCCCAGGTGGGGGTCTCAAGTATAGGGACTCAAGTGGGAAGGCTCAAGTTAGGCAGAAGTCTCTTGGAGTACAGTTGGAGGCCTTACTATCATGTCTGAGCATGTGACATTAACTGTGTACCATCTAAGACAAAGATCCATTGTAGCCAACTTTAAGATCAAGACCCTCAATTAATTCAATTCTAAAGAAACCCTCATTCTAGAACTTTGTGAACATTGAGTGTGTGAAGTCCCTACTATGAGACAGAGGGTAATGCAAAAAGAATAAAAGGGTGGCACGTGTGTTTGTACCCTAAGAAGGCCCTGGGTTGGACTATTATGCTACAGACACAATTATGCCTTCATTTTTTTGTTGGCAGAAAAAGGGGGTTAAAATATTCAAAAATGTCTCTTGGTTACTGAAAAGTTTTTTAAGGTAAAAGACAAAACATAAAAGTGTGAAATAAGTGCTTTTTAACACAGTGGTGTTTGAAAGTATCCAGATCATCCTCAGAGAAAATCCGAACGCCAAGTAATAAAACATGGCGCTGTCCAACCCGGCAGGAAGCATCTTACTCGGCGTGATCACGGCTAATGGCTGATCTTGGCCGCCGACCGGTAAACAAGTTTCCAACACATGGAACAATTTGGCTTCAGCCATCCTTAAATGATTCCAGGATTTGTGAGCAGCAGCGGGTCGGCTGTGTGTTTCCCAGTGAGTAGCGAGTGTATTCTGGGAGTGCTGATGTCTCCGACCCAAAATATATGACATCAGTGATGTGATGATGAGATCAGTTGAACCCCTGGTACAAGAGATAATTAAAAGGGTTGTTCGCCTTTAAATTAACTGTTAGGGGGCACATTTACTTAGCTCGAGTGAAGGAATAGAAGAAAAAATACTTTGAATTTCGAATGTTTTTTTTGGCTACTTCGACCATCGAATTACAACTTCGACTTCGAATCTAACGATTTGAACTAAAATTCGTTCGACTATTCGACCATTCGATAGACGAAGTTAATTAACCCTCGATATTCTACCATTAGTAAATGTGCCCCTTAGTGTGATATAGAGAGGGCTATTCTGAGACAATTTGCAATTAGTTTTCATTTTTTATTATTTGTGGTTTTTGAGTTATTTCGCTTTTTTTTCAGCAGCTCTCCAGTTTGTAATTTCAGCAATCTGGTTGCTAGGGTACAAATTCCCCTAGCAACCATGCATTGATTTGAAAAAGAGGCTGGAATATAATTAAGAGAGGCCTGAATAGAAAGATGAGTAATAAAAAGAGCAATAACAATAAATGTGTAGCCTTACAGAGTATTTGTTTTTTAGATGGGGTCAGTGACCCCCATATGAAAGCTGGAAGAAATCAGAAAAAGAAGGCAAATGATTCAAAAACTATAAAAAAAAGAAAAGATGAAGACCATTTGAAAAAATTCTAAGAATTGGCCATTCTAAAACATTCTAGGGGGCAGATTTATTATGGGTCGAATTGTAAATTCAAATTCGACTTTTTATTATCAAAACTCTGAAATTCGAATTGGAAATAATCCAAACTCGGTTAGAATTTTAATTCATATTCGAATAATCGAGATTTATCAAACCTTAATCCTTGGAACAATTCAAATTCGACTATTCGCCACCTAAAACCTGACGAGTTTATGTAGAAGTCAATGGGAGAGGTCCAGTGACCCATTTGAAGTGTAGAATAGCCTTCAAGTTTTTTTTCGGAGAAAAAACTATTTGAGTTTAGTCGCATTTGATTCGAATTTGATTTACATTTTCGGGTCGGTAATATTTGTTCGAGTTTTAGCTATTCGTTTTTTTTATTAAATAACCTCCCAATCGAATTCCGAATATATTCGAGTTTATTAAAGTTGAAAAAAAAGTCACATGAATTTCGAAATTCAACCTTTGATAAATGGGCCTCTAAAAGTTAACTTAAAGGTGAACCACCCCTTTTAAAGGGGATACAATGTTGCCCAGTGAAAGGAAATAATTCTAAGCAACTTCCCAATATCCGTTCACTGGGTTTAAAGGTATGTGCAATTGTAACTACTAATAAAAGCAGTGTCTGCCTGACCCTTTCTGCACTTCTGGTTCTGACTAAAAACAATTTAGCAAAAGTTAGCTCTCTTCCAGTCAAGACCACATTTCCCACAATGCCACACTTCTTCATAGGTCTGTCACAGGTAGGGATGCACCGGATCCAGGTTTCAGTTCGGAATTCGGTTCGGGATTCGGCCTTTTTCAGCAGGATTCGGATTCGGCCGAATCCTACTGCCTGGCCGAACCAAATCCGAATTTGCATATGCAAATTATGGGCGGGAGAAATCACATGACTTTTTGTGACAAGGAAGTAAAAAATGTTTCCCCTTTTCACCCCTAAATTGCATATGCAAATTAGGATTCGGTACGGTATTCGGCCAAATCTTTCTCAAAGGATTCAGGAGTTCGGCCGAACAGTCACAGGTCTGTTACTCAGCTACATTGTGAATAGAGATTGGTCAAGAGCAGGGCCTCATTTACCAGCCCTACTCTACAGCAAATTTCTGATTGGTTGCAAGGGGTTACTGGGCTGGACCACACTGTGCCCATATTATTACTTAAAGGAATAGTTCAGTGTAAAATTAAACTGGGTAAATAGATAGGCTGTGCAAAATAAAAACTGTTTCTAATATACAGTAGTTAGCCAAAAATGTGATGTATAAAGGCTGGAGTGACTGGATGTGTAACATAATAGCCAGAACACTACTTCCTGCTTTTCAGCTCTTTAACACTGAGTTAGTCAGTGACTATAAGGGGGGCCACATGGGACATAACTGTTCAGAGAGTTTGCAATTGATCCTCAGCATTCAGCTCAGATTCAAAAGCAACAGTTATGTCCCATGTGCCCCTCCCTCAAGACTCTGATTGGTTACTGCCTGGTAACCAATCAGTTGAAAGCAAGAGAGCTGAAAAGCAGGAAGTAGTGTTCTGGCTATTATGTTACACATCCACTCACTCCAGCCTTTATACATTACATTTTTGGCTAACTATATTAGAAACAGTTTTTATTTTGCACAGCCTATCTATTTACCCAGTTTTATTTTTACACTGAACTGTTCCTTTAAGTAATAATATGGGCACAGTGTGGTCCAGCCCAGTAACCCCTTGTAACCAATCAGAAATTTGTATATTAGATACATGGTTTATTTTGCACAGCCTATCTATTTACCCAGTTTTTATTTTATACTGAACAATCACTTTAAGAAATACAATAGAGCACAGTGGGAAAAACAAACTGCTACACTGTATCGAAGAGAGGGCAAGCCAGCGAAGTGATGAAAGCTTATAAATATAGAATTTATAGAAGCCATCGAAGCTTTTAAAAGCAGATAAAAGAAATCTCTGAGACAGGAATCTTATTTAATTACGGCACTCAATATGGAATCCGTCTCCAAGAGATACTTCGCGGTGGGAAAGAGCGAAGATTAAGAACATGTGACGAGCGGAACGGTGTTTGGTTCTCTTGGCACGTACAGGGAAATGCCATTTATACACACATGGAAGAGGAACAAACACGGGGATCCATTACATATTCGGGTGGGTGGAGGGAACGTGAAGAAAGGTGGATGACAAATGTTTTTTTTTTCAAGCCATAAATGTGCGGCATGTCTACGAGGCATCGTGCCACGGTCTAAGTGCAGTGTGAAAGTGACTGTGAGAATACGAGGAGACGTCGTTGCTGCTAATGTGCATCAGCCTGGGGACGGCAATCAAAAAGCACCGGGGAAATTAGTCAATTTGGCTCGGCCAATGGGACCAGGACTCTCTGGTTATCGCCGAATTTTTATGTAACACTCACACAATGAAAGGCAATGGCTCACAGGGTGTGGGACAAAGGTTCTCAGCATTTTGGGCTCCATCCTAAGAGCAACAAATTCTCTTGCCACTAAACATTTTGTGCCACTACCCTAAAGGCGGCCAAAGACGTTACAACTACGAACATTACTGGTAAATAGCTTTCCAAGAAAGATCTTTCGTTAGATTAATATAAAGAAACATTAGAATTCTACTTGTATCTGACGATTCAGCAATAATAATGGGCGACGTTCAGGTGCCTTCAAAGGAAAATTTGTTTTGTACAATATTATCAGTGCGTCTATGGCCACCTTTAGGGTAAGGTCACACTGGGCGATTTGGGGAGATTGTCGCCTGGCGACTAATCGTCTCGTCTTTGCGGCGACCAATCTCCCCAAATGCCTTACCTCTGTCTTGCGCCGGCTAAAATGAAAAATCGCCTGCGGCATGGCACATGCGTTGCTTCATATTCCGAAGTCGCCCGAAGTTTCCTCGCAAGTTTGGAATGCGAATCGACGTGTGTGCCATGCCGCAGGTGATTTTTCATTTTAGCAGGCAGTATGATGTAGAGAGTGAAATTCTGAGACAATTTGCAATTGTTTTTTTATTTTTTATGATTTGTGGTTTTTGATTTATTTAGCTTTTTATTCAGTAGCTCTCCAGTTTGCGATTTCAGCATTCTAATTGCTAGGGTTCAAAATACCCTAGCAACCATGCACTGATTTGAATAAGAGACTGAAATATGATTAGAATAGGCCTGAATAGAAAGATAAGTAATTAAAAGTAGCAATAACAATTAGGGATGCACCGAATCCAGGATCCGGTTCGGAATTTGGCCAGGATTCGGCCTTTTCCAGCAGAATTCAGATTCGGCCAAACCGAATCTGAATCCTAATTTACATATGCAAATTAGGGGCAGGGAGGGAAATCATGACTTTTTGTCACAAAATAAGGAAGTAAAAAATGTTTTAACCTTCCCACCCCTAATTTGTATATGCAAATTAGGATTCGGGTTGGGTATTCGGCCGAATCTTTTTCGCGAAGGATTCGGGGGTTCGGCCGAATCCAAAATAGGGGATTTGGTGCATCCCAGAGCATTTGATTTTTAGATGGGGTCAGTGACCTCCATTTGAAAGATGGAAAGACTCAGAAGAAGAAGAAGAAGGTGGATAAAAAAACTATAAAAGAAAAAATGAAGGACAGTTGAAAAGTTGCTTAGAATTAGCCATTCTATAACATACTAAAAGTTAACTTAAAGGTGAACCACCTCTTTAAAGTTTAATCACATTGAAACCTGTTCCTACAGAGCTTACAATCTAATTCCCTGGCTACACATCTTCTCTAAAGAGCTACCTTTCTACTACAGGTATAGGATCCCTTATCCAGAAACCCGATATCCAGAAAGCTCCGAATTAGCGAAAAGCTGTCTCCCATAGACTCCATTTTATCCAAATAATCAAAATTTTTAAAAATGATTTGCTTTTTCTCTGTAATAA
Organism: Xenopus laevis; assembly: GCF_017654675.1. Taxonomy (NCBI): domain Eukaryota; kingdom Metazoa; phylum Chordata; class Amphibia; order Anura; family Pipidae; genus Xenopus; species Xenopus laevis. The sequence goes on along the minus strand of NC_054377.1, from coordinate 150,868,569 downwards.
CAAAACAGTAGCTTGTACTTGATCCCAACTAAGATATAATTAATCCTTATTTAAAGCAAACCCAGCCTATTGGGTTTATTTCATGTTTAAATTAATTTCTAGTAGACTTAAGGCATGAAGACCCAAATTACGGAAAGATCCGTGATCCGGAAAACCACAGGTCCCGAGCATTCTGGATAACAGGTCCCATACCTGTACTATGATTTGGAGGTCACACAAACATGGAAAAAGCATGAAATATACATGGCGATAGTAGTACCCTGGTAGGAAACAACAGGAGGCTGAGGATAAGGACCCCCTGTCAGCCATCATGGCTGCTCCCAATGACATTAAACGGGGTGTTCACCTTTAAATTAGTAAAGTCAGTAAAATGTAGAGAATGATATTCTGAGACAATTTGCAATTTGTTTTCATTTTTTATTATTTGTGGTTTTTGCGTATTTTAGGTTTTTATTCAGCAACTTTGCAGTTGGCAATTGCAGCAATCTGGTTGGTAGGGTCCAAATTCCCCTAGCAACCATGCTTTGATTTGAATAAGAGACTGGAATATGAATAGGAGAGGCCTGAATAGAAATATGAATAATGAAAAGTAACAATAACAATATATGTGTAGCCTTACAGAGCATTTGTTTTTAGATGGGGTCAGTGACCCCTGTGTGAAAGCTGGAATGAGGCAAAAGAGTACGGCAAATAAACACTATAAAATGTAAATAATGAAGACCAATTGCAAAGTTGCTAGGAATTGGCCAGCCATTATATAACATATATAATATAATATATAATGTTCCTTTATATGGATCTTCCTTAAACAGAGATCCCCAGACTAAGGCCTTGGATCAATAGGCTTTTCCTTTCTTTTATGTGTGTGATGTCATCATGTTCTACACAACTGCCCCGGGGTTTGTGCGTTATTGTGACAACATGAGATTAAAATACTTTGCTTTCAGGACAACTTCACAGCTGTGGGGAATTTTTATCTTGTGTGAGTCTCGGGGGCGGAATTTTTTAAGGATTACAATCTTATTCCGCAAACCATTTGGAAGAGATGGAAGAGCACATAATATATAACCCCTGGGGGAAACATTCTTCATGACGTCTGTCTTTCAAACTCCAACAATATGTTAACATTTTTTACCACCTAAGAACATAAATTGTTGAATCCAGGGCCACCTGTTGTGTGAGATCCAGGAGAATGCAGATTTTTTTGGGGAGGTCGTTATCCAATGAGAATAGAACCAAAGGCTGGAGGTAGAACTTACACCACTATCCTATATCCAAGAGTATTAACCCACTGTAACTATAGACACCATCTCTCCCTACTATACCTGCTATCCCACAGTCACACTCCCTTCCCAGAGACTATTATCCACTGTTACTATAGACACCATCTCTCCCTACTATACCTGCTATCCCACAATCACACTCCCTTCCCAGAGACTATTATCCACTGTTACTATAGACACCATCTCTCCCTACTATACCTGCTATCCCACAGTCACACTCCCTTCCCAGAGACTATTATCCACTGTTACTATAGGTACCATCTCTCCCTACTATACCTGCTATCCCACAGTCACACTCCCTTCCCAGAGACTATTATCCACTGTTACTATAGACACCATCTCTCCCTACTATACCTGCTATCCCACAATCACACTCCCTTCCCAGAGACTATTATCCACTGTTACTATAGACACCATCTCTCCCTACTATACCTGCTATCCCACAGTCACACTCCCTTCCCAGAGACTATTATCCACTGTTACTATAGGCACCATCTCTCCCTACTATACCTGCTATCCCACAGTCACACTCCCTTCCCAGAGACTATTATCCCACTGTTACTATAGACACCATCTCTCCCTACTATACCTGCTATCCCACAGTCACACTCCCTTCCCAGAGACTATTATCCACTGTTACTATAGACACCATCTCTCCCTACTATAACTGCTATCCCACAGTCACACTCCCTTCCCAGAGACTATTATCCACTGTTACTATAGGCACCATCTCTCCCTACTATACCTGCTATCCCACAGTCACACTCCCTTCCCAGAGACTATTATCCACTGTTACTATAGACACCATCTCTCCCTACTATACCTGCTATCCCACAGTCACACTCCCTTCCCAGAGACTATTATCCACTGTTACTATAGACACCATCTCTCCCTACTATACCTGCTATCCCACAGTCCCTTCCCAGAGACGATTGTGCCAGTCAATGTTGCTACAAGAAAGCACAGCCAATCAATATAGAAATAGGAATTGGCAGGGGCGATCCTGGCCCCTCCGCCGCCTGAGTTGCTGCTGCCCCCCCCTCCCCCGGAAATTCGCTCTGAAAGTACCAGGAGCAGCATTTTTGCTGCCCCTGGTACCTAGTGGGGAGCTGCCGCCTGAGGCGACAGCCTCAACTTGCCTCATTGGCAAAGCACCCCTGGGAATTGGTAGCACTAAATAGGTGCCCTCGTGACTTCCAGACTCATTGAGTCCAGTTCGGCTACAAACATGACTGGATGGGGAATATTTTCTGGCATGCAGCAAGAGGAAAGGATGTTCCCAATAGATATTAAATTAATATTAAATAAACGGTATGGAGGCGAGGCACACAGAGATCCATGTTCCACATGTTTAAAGGAACGCGGTGCAACAGCAAAATCACTTTCTGGACTGGAACTTTCCAAATATTAATTTAACTGAAACAGAAAAAGATGTGAGTTTGCTTTGAAGCAAATAATAAATAGAAGGCATGCAGTTGTTGGGGTATTGGTCGGAGTAGTGAATTTTTGAGAAGCTTAAAGGAGAACAAAACCATAAAGACTTGGGGGACAAAGTATCAGGCACACCCCAATGAGCATAAATGCTAACCAGTCTCTCCCAAAAAAATAGCACTGGTGATCACATCACCTCCATTCTCTTCCATTTCCCTAGTATTCCAAGCATAGACTTGGGCTAGTAACATTCTCAGACGGGCAATTATTGGAAGTCACATTGCCCAAGTGCCAAGCCCAAGTCTATGTAAGGAATCACTGTGAGACGAGAGACACATCAATGATATGCTCTGATTTTGGAGGAGTTTAAGGATTTGCTTTCCTTGTATTTATTCGATTCTATATGCAACTCTCTGCATCCATCCCACAAGGACTGACACAATAAGTGGCCCTAATCCTAAATAGCACTTCCTATTAATATACAGGTATGGGCTCCATTATCCGGAAACCCGTTATCCAGAAAGCTCTGAATTACAGAAAGGCTGTCTCCCGTAGCCTCCATTTTATCCAAATAATCCCAAATTTGTAAAAATGATTTCCCTTTTCTTTATAATGATAAAATAGTAGCTTGTACTTGATCCCAACTAAGGCAAAACCAGCCTATTGGGTGATTTTCTAGTAGACTTAAGATATGAAGATCTGTTATCCGGAAAGCCCCAGGTCCCGAGCATTCTGGATAACAAGTCCCATGCCTGTACTACTGTTTGATGTTTCCATGATACTTTCCAATCTTTATAAGGGCCATGAATTATTATACAGATATGGGATCCGATATCCAGAAACCCATAATCCAGAAAGCTCCAAATTACAGAAAGGCCATCTCCCATAGACTCAATTTTATTTCATAAAAAAGTATTTCCTTTTTCTGTGTAATAATAAAACAGTCGCTTGTACTTGATCCCAACTAAAATATAATTAATCCTTATTGGAAGCAAAACCAGCCTATTATATGCCAGTCTCTTATTCAAATCAGTGCATGGTTGCTAGGGGAATTTGGACCCTAGCAACCAGATGGCTGAAATTGCAAACCGGAGAGCTGCTGAATAAAAAGCTAAATAACTCAAAAACTACAAATAATAAAAAATGAAAACCAATTGCAAATTGTCTCAGAATATCCCTCTCTACATCATACTAACAGTTAACTGTATGTGGCTAAACCGTGGTTTATCTGTGATGCTCTTTTACTTAAAGGCCAACTCAATTCACAATAAATGTTCCTCTTATTGTTTCAATGCATAGTTCTAGACAGCAGCCTTAGCCAAATACAGTCCCAGCACCCCAGCCTTCCTCTAGTGCCCTGTTTCATGCAATGTGTACCCCCAAGACTGCCACTTGCTTGTGTGCCCATGTTTATAGCCTATGCCACTATTACATAAATATAGAAACTATATTTTGTAGGTCCTTTAATTCCCATTTTAAAAAGACGGAAGGGAGAAATCCATTAACAGCTTTATTGTTAAAATTAGGATAAAAATCAGCAAGATGAAAGGGCTGTGGAAAGAGCAAACAAACAAATGTTCAGGCACTGCATGTGCTCATATAATTAGCAGTAAATGTTAGGGAAATGATGCACTCGTTACTGCACCTCCTCACACTGTTTCCAATTAAAGGCATCATGGGAATGCTCATAGAGACTGAAATCCACGTACCATGATTAATGAGTAACAGTTATTGGAGCAGGAGAGAGTTATACGGCATGTCACTGAAGTGCATGGGTGTGTTCATGGCTCTTCATTTATCGGGCACAGAAATGGAAGCGTATTGGGTTGGATCAAGGTTTAAATGGACTGATAGGCAATACTGATCCATTGCTACATTAATTCCTATTTCATTTCTGTCTGATCCAAAGGAAGTCAATCTACCACACGTGAAACTGATTCCTCTCAGCTTAAAAGGCATCCGACCCTTACTTAAAACTGCTTCATGTATCTGACAGTAGAGCTGCTTCTGGGACAGATTTGTTTTTCAGATGGGGTCAGTGACCCCCATATGAAAGCTGGAAAGAGTCAGAAGAAGAAAACAAATCATTTAAAAACTATAAAAAAAATAATAAAGAAAACCAATTGAAAAGTTGCTAAGAATTGGCCATTTGACAACACACTAAAAGTTAACGTCAAGGTGAACCACCTCTTTAAGTCTAATAGAAAAGCATGTAAATATTAAATAAAATAAATAGGCTGGTTTTTATTGCAATAAGGATTAATTATATATTATTTGGGATCAAGCACAAGCTAGTGTTTTATTAAAATCTGGATTATTTGGATAAAATGGAGTCTATGGGAGACAGGCTTTCCATAATTCTGAGCTTTGTGGATGAGGGGTTTCCGGATAACAGATCCCGTACCTGTACCTAAATAACCATGATCAATATCTTTAATACTGTTAGCCACGACTAACTTTTCCCAAATTACCTTTCATTCCTAGGGTTTAGCTGCTACCCAGACAGCTTACTCAAAATTTACAATTTTTTCTGACAGAGGCGGTGTTTTTCTAACCCAAAATAAGCACGAGGGCCTAATTATTAGCGGACTGTTCTGTGAATGCCGAGCTTCAAAAACTGTCCCCAAAAAAATCATCTACAGTAACAGAGTAAAAATAAACCGTAATTCCTCTCGCCTCGAGGGGAATAACAGAAACCGAGTGAAAATAAATGGATTTTCCTGCTATAAACTAATGTTTGTGTGTGCTGCTGGGGGTTACCGGGTTAAAGGGTTAATGAACATTCCGCCACAACTTGGAATTTTTGTGAAGTTTCTCAATGGCGAGTGCTCATAGGAACGTATGGTGAGCAGCTCTCGCTTCCTGCCCAAATCACACCGTTCTCACGTCCCCCTAATGGCGTCTGAATAGTTGTGTGACACATGGGAATCATTTGGCACAACCCTGACACCCTGATTTATTCCAACTCCTCCAAACATTCAATGGAGAGCCCGTCCCAACTCAGACCTGTTCATTGTACATTGTAAAATCCTCCATGAGCATCACACGTGTCAATCAAACAAACACAATCACAATGTATCGCTTGTAATCTTTATACTTCCCACCAACTAAAAGGCAGCCTTGTACTTAAAGGGATACCGTCATGGGAAAACATGTTTTTTTCAAAACACATCAGTTAATAGTGCTGCTCCAGCGGAGTTCTTTACTGGAATCAATTTTTTTAAAAGAGCAAACAGATTTTCTTATATTCAATTTTGAAATCTGACATGACGCTAGACATATTGTCAGATTCCCAGCTGCCCCCAGTCATGTGACTTGTGCTCTGATAAACTTCAGTCTCTCTTTACTGCTGTACTGCAAGTTGGAGTTATATCACCCCTCCCCCCCAGCAGCCTAACAACAGAACAATGGGAAGGTAACCAGATAACAGCTCCTTAACACAAGATTAGAGTGACCTCATGGAGAAATTGGTTTTCCCAGGCCCCTGGTGGTCTGGGAGGAACCCGTTTGAACAGCTAAAGCAAGGTTTCAGCCTTGTAAATGTATTCAGTTTTTCCTCCCCAAATTGGCAGCATGAGGAAGAAAGTGGCTAGGAGCCCTGAGAGCAGTGCCGAAGCCAAGGCTAAGAGTCCCGGTGCGCGTCCGGCCACAAGCAAACGTGACTAGAACCAGAGTTTGTGCTGCGACTGTGGAAGCCAAGAAACCCAGTGAACACAGAGCATTGCAGGGGAAAATCAAAGCTGTTTCTGCTCCTGGGAGGAAAGGTAATGGAGGAAAAAGGAATGAGGTACCTGCAGCCATCTTGGATGAGGGAAAAAGTGCCGAACCTGAAAGAAATCCCTGGTGACTGTTCTGGTTCTATTGCTTTGGAGTGTGACTCCCCTGGACTGTCAGTCTGTGTGGAGATGGTCTGTGCTCCCTCTGTGAGGATAAACTCAGAGTCACAGCGAGACCCCCCCCTGGGAAGGAACCTGCACAGAACTCCCCTGGGGTCACAGACTCCCTATAGGAAAGACAGAGCAGCAGCAGTGCAAAGCAGGAGGCAGCGGCTGTACCTGGAAACTCCCAGTGGAACCCAGGAGGATGTTGGGAGGAAGGTCAAGCAGCAGCAGGAGAAGTGAGTCCCATGTGCTGGTCAGTCAGAGGGGAATCCAAGATGGCGCCGGTGTGTGAGAATCTGGCAATGAGTGAGGCAAAGAAGGCTCTGAAGAGAAGGAGCAGCGCTGGGGCCACTACAGAGCAGGTAATACCTTTCCTTCATATTCCCTCTGCTGCTAATGGGCCCCAGGGAGTCAATATTGACTGTGTTAGAACTGACTGTAACAAACTGGGCCCTGTATCCCCCAATGAAACTGTGTTTGTCTCTGGTACAATAATGGCAGCCATGTGAGTTATGGAGACTCTGCAGTGCAGGAAAGTGGAGCTGGAAGCTGCCATACTGACTGACATCAGTGTAATGTCCCAGGCTGAGGGACACGTGAGGGCCCAATCCATCAGAAGGGCCACACTGCTGAACAAGGAGCTGGATGATGTGGAGCAAGAAATCACACAGACTATGCGTGTAATCAAACCCTGGGAAGATTTCTATACAAGTAGGTCCCAGTGTAAGGAGATGGAGGGCCCCAGTGTAAGGAGATGGAGGGCCGCAGGGAGTTGCCTTGTGACTATGCAGCACTTACTGACTGATTTAAAGAATTTTCTGCCTGTGAGTGAGCAGCAAAATCCTGATCCTGTGCAGAATGCTATGGACATTACCCCCACAGACATTGAGACTGGAGAGAAAGTGGTGAGTGAGGATGGAGGGGGCAGCAAGTGGGGTGTGTCAGTGCTGTGAGTGGGGGTACAAGTGATAATGGGGGGTACCTGTACAGAGTGGCTGTAAGGTGCTGGGTGAGCACGTGGTGACGGGGGGGCAGATGCTCATGGCAGGACTGAGACACAGGAAAGGGCCCCAGAACCAATGAACCCCAATTTATGGGAGAGGAGGAGACTCTTTGGCAGGCAGACTCAGAGGAATGAGGGACAGGAGTTGAAGAGAAGGAATGTAGTGAGGATCAAGTGGGAGGGAGAGAAGGAGAAGGCCCTGGCGAGAGGTTTGTAGGCTTTACCCCCAGTGATATCTTTGCCTTTATCTCTGTCTCTGAGGTGGAGTTTGACATGAGCTTTAAACTGTCAGTAAGGAGTGAAATAATAAGATTCGCTGTAACCTGTTCATCCTTGCGCCACACACACCGCCAGTGCCCAGATGTTTGGCACAATATTGTCAAGGCTTGTCCCAGGGTGGAGAGGGAGCTCTTTGGGCAAGAGGAAGTGATAGAGCAGGAAGTGAGGGTGGAGGCAGCAGAGGAGGGGAGGTCGGAAGGGAATGTTATGGAGACAACAGAGAGTGGAGTGGACAGATGGAGAAAGTGAAGCAGGAAGTTCAGGGAAGCAGAAGGGAGTGTCCCCAGTACAAGGATTGAGGGAGGAAGACTGGAGAGTAGTGGGGAAATCAAGAAAGAAGCCAGGGAAACTGGTACTTGATACTGACATACCCACCTCAAACAAGTACCTCCTGCCAGACGGGAAGAGCTGGGGGACTGGGCAGAGGAGGAGTTGAGAAGGATAGAGGGGGGAGAGGAAGAAAGGAAGGGCCCCTGAAATGGGAGAGCAGGGAGTTTCAGAGGGAGGGGCTGGTGTTTGTGGAGGTTAAAGGTGATTCCCAAGGAGTAAAAGGAATTCAGGTAAAGAGATTGGGGATGGATTGGAGGGAAGATTTTGTTAAATCTCCAAAGGCCCCAAAATCCTCAAAGAAATCTAAAGGGGCAACTGATTAAATACAGTTTACTGTAATATAGGGAGTGTCTGGGAAGGAGGGGGAGCTTTCAGTTAATGATACAGCTGTAAGGGAAAGTTTTTCAGGGAGAAACAATTTGCTTATTGGTTAACTGTTTTGTTTGTATATAATACATTGGTTTTTTTTTGTAAAGAAGATTGTATATTGCTCTGTTTTCAAGTTTTGTGTTATGTAATAAGATTTTGTTACTGTGTTACAGTATTTTCTCAATAAACAAAATTAGATCTAAGAACAGCACTCAATAGTAAAATCTAGGTCCCACTGAGACACATTCAGTTACATTGAGTAGGAGAAACAACAGCCTGCCAGAAAGCAGTTCCATCCTAAAGTGCTGGCTCTTTCTGAAATCACATGACCAGGCAAAATGACCTGAGATGCACCTACACACCAATATTACAACTAAATACACTTGTTGGTTCAGGAATGACATTTTATATTGTGGATTGAATTATTTGCAGTGTAAAATGTGTAATTTGGAAATAAAAACTACACCATACTATTTTTTTTTTTATTAAAATGTATCATCTTCTGCCTAGTTGCAGCCTGCAGCTGGTAATGGCAAGGGGTCAGTGACCCCAGCAAAAACAAAAAAATCAAATCAAATTGACAATATGGGTTCCCTTATGTATATATACAAATATACAGAGAAGGAATCCATATATAATACACAAAAGCCATGAATATCTGGTAAATTATATCCTTATAAACGGTGAGTAGTGATGTCATCAGTTATAAACGGTGAGTAGTGATGTAATTTCTGTCACATGACTCACTAAAATTTGTGTATTATAATAAATAAAGTACCCCCAGTTGTAAAATATGAGGATATTAGAAGTTACCTCTGAGTTCCATGACCTGTATAAAAACACTCGGCCTTCGGCCTCGTACTTTTATATGATCATGAAACTCCTCGGTAACTTATAATATCCCTATATTTTACAAGAGGGGGTACTTTATTCACTATTTAATGCATAGGGCCTTCCTCACATTTTTGTACCAGTATTGATTGTGATGTATGTAACTCCATATGTTCTATGAATATAATTCGTGTGATTTAGTTGTATAATCACATTTACTTTACAGTGCTACGCAATATGTTGGCTCTATATAAATACATGTTAATATTAATATTAATAATAATAATGAAGTATGGGAAGCACTCACAACAGCAGCTTAACTGCAATTAGGCTTTACACTTTAAAAAGGGACTGTGTGCCAGAAACATGTCGCGTGGAAGCACAATAAAATCCTAATTGCAGTTAACATTCAGTGAGTGCTTCCCATTCTTAATAAAATATTGATTCTACATAGGATGTCAGAGACGGAGCATCCAGGGAACCACCACAATAACTAATATATGCAAAAAAACACAGCTAATTGGTGTAAATCTACTTTATGGATACAGAGAAGGAATGTTCTGGGCACACAATAAGCTATACCCTCATACTGTACTGTCTAAGGGAATCAATATGGCACCTCCTCCCATATGTATAAATACAAATATACAGAGAAGGAATGTTCTGGGCACACAATAAGCTATACCCTCATACTGTACTGTCTAAGGGAATCAATATGGCACCTCCCTCCTCCCATATGTATAAATACAAATATACAGAGAAGGAATGTTCTGGGCACACAATAAGCTATACCCTCATACTGTACTGTCTAAGGGAATCAATATGGCACCTCCCTCCCATATGTATAAATACAAATATACAGAGAAGGAATGTTCTGGGCACACAATAAGCTATACCCTCATACTGTACTATCTAAGGGAATCAATATGGCACCTCCCTCCTCCCATATGTATAAATACAAATATACAGAGAAGGAATGTTCTGGGCACACAATAAGCTATACCCTCATACTGTACTGTCTAAGGGAATCAATATGGCACCTCCTCCCATATGTATAAATACAAATATACAGAGAAGGAATGTTCTGGGCACACAATAAGCTATACCCTCATACTGTACTGTCTAAGGGAATCAATATGGCACCTCCCTCCTCCCATATGTATAAATACAAATATACAGAGAAGGAATGTTCTGGGCACACAATAAGCTATACCCTCATACTGTACTGTCTAAGGGAATCAATATGGCACCTCCCTCCTCCCATATGTATAAATACAAATATACAGAGAAGGAATGTTCTGGGCACACAATAAGCTATACCCTCATACTGTACTGTCTAAGGGAATCAATATGGCACCTCCTCCTCCCATATGTATAAATACAAATATACAGAGAAGGAATGTTCTGGGCACACAATAAGCTATACCCTCATACTGTACTGTCTAAGGGAATCAATATGGCACCTCCCTCCTCCCATATGTATAAATACAAATATACAGAGAAGGAATGTTCTGGGCACACAATAAGCTATACCCTCATACTGTAATGTCTAAGGGAATCAATATGGCACCTCCTCCCATATGTATAAATACAAATATATAGAGAAGGAATGTTCTGGGCACACAATAAGCTATACCCTCATACTGTACTTTCTAAGGGAATCAATATGGCACCTCTTACCCATCTTTAGGCTTTTTTTTAGTATGAGAGAAAGAGAGAACAGGAGAGAGGGGCCCCTCTAGGGTTACCACCTTGCTGGTATTTTGGCCAGTAAAAATGATTTGATGGCAATATTATTAATAGGGGAAAAGGTACAAATATAGGAAGGGAGAACTACACAGCAGTGGCTCTGGGTGTGACAGGTGATCCTTTATATAGAGATTTCTAGAATTCCCCGTCGGGAAGCCTGACACAAAGGAAACCACAGAAATATCATCTGATCCGACAGGAGAAACACAAGACACGTTACTTTGTTTGACAAAATGATTAGTTACAAATCCAAATAACAATGGGGGGAGGGGGATCCTTTTCAAGTCTAATAAGAGAGCCCCTTTTTAGTTGATTCTACTTAACTGTGGGATTTGCTGTCGATATGAAACATTTTGAGGGGCACAGCTGCAGGGGCTGGCACGGGCTGACGGTGGGGCGGAGGGACAAATGGGTCGCTAATGATGTATTTAACATGCACCTGCGCTAGCGAACATCTGCCATTATAATCAGTAATACAGGGGTCTAATTCTCCCCAGCTGAGGGGTTTCACATAAAAGTTTATGAGTTCTGCTCAATGGAATCCATGTGGTTGCTATAGTTACTCAACCTAGCAACCAGGCAGGTGCATTACATTTACAACTGGAGAGCGGCAACAGAAAAAATGACATAATGTCTGAGTATCCCTGTTTAAACCATACTAAGGACAAGAACTGCACATGGGGCAATATTGGGGCCTTGTGCTGTTTCTTCAGAAGAATTAACCCCAGTTCCCAAGCCTAGGAACCCTGCTGGGAAATTATGCAAGTACTGGGGAGTATTGTGAGCTGGTTTGTGGCGGTTCTGAAGGGGGTACTGTGAGTTTAGTTCTTCTTTTATGAATGGATGGAAAAATGCTATAAATTGCCCTACATTGCTCTCTAAAGCTGGCCATACATACAGAGATCCACTCATCTGGTGAGGTCCCCAAACAAGCTGATTTCTCCCTGATATTCACACCTTGAGGTGGCGCGATATTGGGCTGATCCAATTGTGGGCACTAGGGACCAACGATGGGATCACAACGAGTAGAATAAGGGCGGTCGGAGCAAGGACGGAATCAACAAACCAATGCAGTCCTTGTTCTGATGGGATATATAAACCAGCCCGATAAACATCTGACCGAGTTTTGGCCAGATATTGACTGGAGAAGCCCGTCAGAGGGGACCTTAAGAGGAGCCAAGCAGAGGAAAAAAGCAAAAGCTGCCTTTGCCCCAAGGGTTCATTTTAAAAGGGTTTTTCACCTTTAAATTAACTGTTAGTATGATGTAGAGCAGTTTTTTTTCTGTGAGCCACAGTCAAATGTAAAAAAAAGTTGGGGAGCAACACAAGCATGAAAAAAAGTTTCTGAAGATGCCAAATAAGGGCTGTGATTGGCTATTTGGTTCCCCTATGAGGACTGGCAGTTTATAGGAGGCTCTGTTTGGCCTCCAAGCCTGGAGTTCAAAAATAAGATCCTGCTTTGAGGCCACTGGAAGCAACATCCAAGGGATTGGGAAGCAACATGTTACTCACAAGCTACTAGTTGGGGACCACTGATGCAGAGAATGATATCCCGAGTCAATTTGCAGTTGGCTTTAATGTTTTATTATTTGTGGTTTTTTACTTATTTAGCTTTTTATTCAGCAGCTCTTCTGTTTGTGATTTCAGTAGTCTGGTTGCTCAGGTCAAAGTTACCATAGCAACCATGTATTGATTTGAATAAGAGACTGGAATATGAAAAAGAGAGGCCTGAATAGAAAAATGAGTAATAAACAGTAACAATAAACTTAGCATTACAGACAGCAGCGTTCCTGGTGCGTGATGCGCAGCCGGGCCCCGCACCCCTCCGTACGGCGCGCTGCCGGGTTGATTTCAGTGGCGCGCGGCGCTGCCGGAGGGCCCTGAGGGGGTGCGGGCCCTGGCTCACTCGCACCCCCCGCTCCCCCGGTAGTTCCGCCACTGATTACAGAGCATTTCTTCAGTAGATGGGGTCAGTGACCCCCATTTGAAAGCTGGAACAAGTCAGAAGAAGAAGGCAAATATTTCAAAGACTACAAAAAAGAAAAAAATGAAGACCAGTTGAAAAGTTGTTTAGAATCAGCTATTCAATAACATAATAAAAGTTAACTTAAAGGTGAACCACCCCCTTTAAGGCGAGCATTTTATTTAAATGTGTAGTTTTCACCTTTATTCAACGTGAGCAAAATAAGCAGTACTGGTATGGGACCGTTATCCAGAATGCTCGGGAACTAGGGTTTCCGACTAATGGATCTTTCCGTAATTTGGATATTCCTTCCTTAAGTCTACTAGAGAATCATGTAAACATGAAATAAAGCCAATAGGCTGGTTTTGCCTCCAATAAGGATTAATTATATCTTAGTTGGGATCAAGTACAAGCTACTGTTTTATTATTACACAGAAAAAGGACATTTTTTTTGAAAAAATGGATTATTTGGATAAAATGGAGTCTATGGGAAATGGCCTTTCCAGGAATTCTAAGCTTTCTGGATAACGGGTTTCCGGATCTCATGTGTACACAGGTGTACTTCTCCTAAATTGCATAACTTGAACCTGCCCCTTCCCAGGCCATGTCCAATCCATCTGTTTATATATATATATAATATATATATATATATATATATATATATATATATATATATATATATATATATATATATATATTTAAATATCAGTTCCCATCCCTCTTCTGACACCAGTAATGGATGGCATATCGGTAGAGATATAACCTGACTGTCAGTGGAAGATGTCTAGTGACATCATCAAAGAGGTTTGGATATGGACAGTGACATCACCAGAATCAGTAAATATCTATAAAGCCCTGTCCTCCCTCCTGGAGTAGTATGTCTATAAAAAGCCCACCCTCCCTCCTAGTCTTATATGTTTCAGGCCAACATACACATCACTAGAAATGTTCACAAGAACCAGGAAGCTGCTGGAAACTGAAATTAGTTTTGATTTCTAGAAATAAAAAAACACTGCTTTATTTTAAATCAATTTACAAAATGTATGCTAAACAAGGGGGTAGAATGTCCCTTTAATCTTCTATAAAGTACCTTTCATGTATTAATAAAATGCCATTCACAGAGGTTTCCTAATCAGAGAGAAGTCCCAAATTTTGCCGAGACATAAATCCCACACGGATTCTGAATCTTTGATGATAGCTTTGTACAGAAACGGGTCTCACCTTAAGAAGGAATATCTGTGACAGATGTGATTTGTGCACGGATTTACACGGTTTATGGGTGCTCTCTGGAGCTTCCTTGCAAATGTCAATAACTCATTATAAATATAGCAGAGAATATTTTTATTTTATTTGCTTGCTGGCTTGGAAAGTCAGCGGCCTCATAAATCATAAAGCTTTTATGGTGTTTACTTTGGACTTATTGAGTAGAACTTTAGCCACTGCACAAAAAGCAATGGAGAGAGTGGGGACTTTGAGACCCTCGCTGTATGATGTTCCCTGTTTCCTCTGGGACTATATATATATATTTATTTATCTATATCTATATATATATATACTATACTGACTCTGTACTCAATTAGATCCCTCTATCCGCTGGTAAGGCACTCACTGATCATTTGTAAAGGAAATTATCAGTGTCACATGAGACCACATCCTATAGTTTAGCCAGAACATTCCTTCTGTGCATATTTGAATTTATACATATGGGAGGAGGTGCCATATTGATTCCTTTAGACAGTACAGTATGAGGGTATTGCTTATTGTGTGCCCAGAACATTCCTTCTCTGTATATTTGAATTTATACATATGGGAGGAGGTGCCATATTGATTCCTTTAGACAGTACAGTATGAGGGTATTGCTTATTGTGTGCCCAGTACATTCCTTCTCTGTATATTTGTATTTATACATATGGGAGGAGGTGCCATATTGATTCCCTTAGACAGTACAGTATGAGTGTATAGCTTATTGTGTGCCCAGAACATTCCTTCTCTGTATATTTGTATTTATACATATGGGAGGAGGGAGGTGCCATATTGATTCCCTTAGACAGTACAGTATGAGGGTATAGCTTATTGTGTGCCCAGAACATTCCTTCTCTGTATATTTGTATTTATACTTATGGGAGGAGGGAGGTGCCATATTGATTCCCTTAGACAGTACAGTATGAGGGTATAGCTTATTGTGTGCCCAGAACATTCCTTCTCTGTATATTTGTATTTATACTTATGGGAGGAGGGAGGTGCCATATTGATTCCCTTAGACAGTACAGTATGAGGGTATAGCTTATTGTGTGCCCAGAACATTCCTTCTCTGTATATTTGTGTTTAGACATGTTGGTGGAGATGCCATATTTTATTGTCAGTATAATGGAATATATGAGAAAGACCATTGTATTTACTGCTGATTAATCTTACATCTAACATTTGATTTGATTGTCCATTTCAAGAATTCTTGTCTTCTCCCATTACCTTCAGTCGTCTTGGATGAGGATTATAGCAGTTGGTACTTGCAACTAGTAGGCCTATATTCAGCATCTTTGCTTTCATGTCTGCTATTTACCCTGTGGATAAGTAAAAGATCTCGCGGCTTTGGAAGAAACATAGCCCTGTTGTCTGGGATTTTCCATCTATAAATATTTATATGGTTCGGGAGCTCTGGCTACTTTATTCTTCTGCACAACTGCAAAGCTGTGCCCCAAATTACCAGCCATCCAGAAAGTAAATAACTCCTTCAGCTCACACCTAGAGCTGTTTTCTCTCTTCAGTCTAATATCCATCAGATGTTTTTTTTCCTATTCCCCTGGGCCGATAAATAAACCCTTTCTTAATCAACGAAGAAGGTGCACCATCTGATCTGGGATTAAATGTCCAGTAACACTAAACTTGGAGATAAGTAATAGGCTCTTGCTTCATTCTCGAAAATGCAGAATAGGTGACAATTCTGTAGAAAAGTTTTGAGGAACCTACCTCTGTCTGTAGGATGGCTGCTCTCTGCTCCTTTGCCGTCAGGGACTCCTTAAGCACCTCTATGTGTTGCTTGCAGTCGGAATTCTGATTTCTGAGAGTTTCCAGCTTGGTTTGTAAGGCAAGAAGTTCAGACTCTTTCTTGGACAGCTCTTGCTTCAGCTGGTCAATCTGTTGGCAAAGCACAAGAAAGGTTTTTAGAGTGGAGCAGAAAGCCCAAGAGAAGCCCTGCTGTGGGGGTAAATTGGCAAAGGTATATATATAGGTCATATATTGTGAAATCAATTAGATGTTTTTAGTAGCTACACCAGGGATGTATAACCAACTGATTAAACTACAAATACCAGCGTCTTACCACCACCTCGGTCTACTAAAGCGTTCTCTTACTTGGGAAGAACTTACATGGACTACATTATTTGTACAACAGGTATATAGCAAGTCATGGACCCAACAATGTTTCACTGATCCCTCCACAGGTGGGACAAGACTTGCTCAGTGCTGCCTCTAGTGGATCCCTGATAACATTACCCAACAACATCAATTCATATATTGGAAATTTAGATCTGCCCAGCCCATTCCATTTTATTCAGCACTTCCACAGCTTACTTGTATGTATCTATCACGCTATTATGGGTCTAAATGAAGTGCTGTACTAGCTTCTGGCCTGAACCCCCCCATTTTTACCTGTTCTGGATTGCAGCCAAACTTACTACATGCCACCCATCATAAAACCCCAACTGAAGTCATCTGAGGGCAAGCCGAAGGGGCAAAGGGAGGTGGAGCAGCCCACCAACCGCACCTCAATTTAAAATTATGCTACCTTTTTTTTGGGTACCTGCCCTGGCCTGCTGCAAAACTTAAGGTGATTCACCAACTTTTTCTCATTTTTTCTTTTTTCCAAGAAAATAATAACAATATGTGTGGAATTAACCAACTGGAATCACCATCATTACATGGGCGTCTGGCTTTCGACATGTGTCAATTTGTGCAGTTGTACAGAACGGGGATCAACCAGAAATAATTGTCTATATCTATCCAGAGGTGGTCGCCATTTTGGGTTTCTTCTCAGAAAGTAGCGGAAATCAAAAGGGGTTTGTGCCATGGTCCTTCAAGCATGAAATCTATACAGCAAAGTCTACTAATAAAGTGTAAATTGGTGGACAAATATGATTTGCAAGAGTATACAACTGTGGGGGGTTTTGTGCAAAAAAGATAAGTAACTCACAGAACTGATAAAAGTCACTGCTGATAAAGAGCATTTTCAAATATATTTATGAAACCCACATGTCCCTCACTAACACTTCATCTCATCTTGAAGGAAAATTCCTGGAGTCCTTGAGACACAACCCAGAGAGGAAAATACATTGCTGGACAGAAAAAATGTGTTCCTTCAAAGTCCTGCCACATCACACAAAGAACAATTTGCTTTTACTAAACATTTTAAGAAGGCGTTTTGAGGGGGTGGAAATATAGCTGTCCTAGGGAAACATGTTCAGAGAAAAGCAAAATGGAAACAGTAAACAGTAGGTTAAGATAGAGAAAGTAAGGTAAGCTGAAGATAGTAGGGCAAGAACCGTAGGAGAAGATGGAGACAATAGGGCAAGAAGTAATGTAAGATGAAGACAGAAAAGCAAGATAAGATAAGATGAAGATTGTAGGGAAGATAGAGATAGCAAGCTAAGCTGAAGACAGGGCAAGATATAAATAGTAAAGTAAAATGAAGATACAATCATGAAAAAGTTTGTGAACCCCTCTCAGCCTGCATAATAATTTACTCCACTTTCAACAAAAAAGATAAGTGGGGTGTTTTCTGAGTGAAACAGTATTAAGTTGTATGAAATTAAATCAAATGTGAAAAATGTGGGTACCCTTGTTATTTGTGATTACTGGCAACACCAAATTGGTTGGTTTAGCTCATTAAGCCTTGAACTTTATAGGCAATTGTGTCCAATCATGAGAAAAGGTATTTAAGATGACCAATTGCAAGTTGTGCTTCTGTCTGACTCTCCTCTGAAGAGTGACAGCATGGGATCCTCAAAGCAACTCTCAAAAGATCTGAAAACAAAGATTGTTCAGTATCAGGGTTTAGGGGAAGGCTACAAAAAGCTATCTCAGAGGTTGAAACTGTCAGTTCCAACTGTAAGGAATGGAATCAGGAAATGGAAGGCCACGGGCACAGTTGCTGTAAAACCCAGGTCTGACAGGCCAAGAAAAATACAGGAGCAGCATATGCGGAGGATTGTGAGAATAGTTACAGACAACCCAGAGATCATCTCCAAAGACCTGCAAGAAGATCTTGCTGCAGATGCAGGTGTATCTGTACATCGTTCTACAATTCAGCACAATTTGCACAAAGAACATGTGTATGGCAGGGGGATGAGAAAGAAGCCCTTTCTGCACTCACACAAACACAGTCACTTGTTGTATGGAAAAGCTCATTTAGACAAGACACGGTCATTTTGGAACAAAGTGCTTTGGACTGATGAGAAATTGGACTGATGAGAAATTGAGTTATTTGGTCAAAACAAGAAGCACTTTGCATGGTGGAAGAAGAACACAGCATTATAAAAAACACCTGCTACTGTCAGATTTGGTGGAGGTCCCATCATGCTGTGGGGCCGTGTGGCTAGTTCAGGGACTACTGGGGCCCTTGTTAAAGTCGAAGTCAGATGAATTCAACCCAATATCAACAAATTCTTCAGGATAATGTTCAAGCATCAGTCACAAAGTTGAAGTTCCGCTGCAGGGGTTGGATATTCCAACAAGACAATGACCCCTAAACACACTTGGAAATCTACAAAGGCATTTATGCAGAGGGACAAGTATAATATTCTGAAATGGCCATCACAGTCCCCCGACTTGAATATCATCAAAAAACTATATGATTTGAAGCAGGCTGTCCATGCTCGGCAGCCATAACATTTGGAGAGATTTTGTATGGACGAATGGTCAAAAATACCACCATTCCGAATCCAGACACTCATCAAAGGCTATAGGAGGAGTCTAGAGGCTGTTACATTTGCAAAAGGAGTTCAATTAAGTATTTATGTAATATCTCTGTTGGGGTGCCCAAATGTATGCACCTAATTTTATCTAATTTTGTTATGATGCATATTGCATATTTTCTGTTAATCAAATAAACGTTATGTTACTGCTGAAATACTAATGTTTCCATAAGGCATGTTATATATTAAAAGGAAGTTGCTACTTTGAAAGCTCAGCTAATGATAAACAAAACTCCAAAGAATTAAGAGGAGTTCCCAAACTTTTCCACATGACTGTAGTAGGGTAAAATAGAGATAATAAGGTAAGATGAAGAAAGTAGGGCAAGATAGAGATAACAAGGTAAAATTAATATAGTAGGGCAAGATAGAGATAGTAGGCTAAGATGAAGTTAGAAAAGCAAGACATAGATAGTAAGGTAAGACGAAGATAGTAGGGAAGATAGAGCTAGTAAGGTAAGATGAAGACAGGGCAAGATATAAATAGTAAGGTAAGATGAATATAGCAGGGCAAGATAGAGACAGTAAGGTAAGATAAAGATAGGTATGGCAAAATTAAAACAATAGGACAAAAAAGGGACATTAGAGTAAGATGAAGATAATATGGCAAACTAGAAACACAAGATAATAGAGCAATATTAAGAAAGTAAGACAATAGGTCAACAAAATGATAACTGAAGGGCAAGAAGCAGACCATAGAGAAAAGGACAAGCTGGTAGAGTAACATGAAGATGGAAAGCAAAGATGGCAACAGCAGGACAAAGCATTGGCAGTAGCACTATATAATACTACTGTCCAACCTCCAGTTCTTCAGTAGGTGATGAAGTACAACTCAATGAATTCAGCAGGAGCCAAAGGCAGGCTGGACCACTAATGTGATGGCCTAGTGTCACTTCAAACTGCCTGTATGTGGTGCAAAGTGAAACAACTAGTATTACAGTTATATCATAATACAATAAATATACTTGGATAGTTTTTCACTGACTTTAGTAAAGCTAAACAGAGGACTACAAAAAAGTTCAACTTTAAACCACAAAAAACAGGCTTGGGCTACATGCTCCTACTATACATATCTACCAAAAAGTGGTGGTAAGTGGAGTATATGCAGAGGAAGGACTGTGCTGTGCTACAGTCTCCACTATATCCCCAACATAATCACCTTATTCACTTGCTATGGGGGTTGGATTGTACACAAAATTCTCCCTAAAGGTGGTCATACAACCTCCCGTAGTGCCCTGTGTATGAGGGTGCTAAATGTCTACTCTACTACTATTCCTCTCGCCTTGAAGGACTTCATTGGGGACACTCTGGTCAGGAGCTTGCGCTTCCTCAATAGAAAAAGGCTGCCTCTCAAGCTATTTGACCTATCCTAGCTCTCCCTTCAGGGAAAGCTCTTTGTCAGGGAGAATGTCAAGTATTTGTCGGTGGTCGACCGAAACTGCCCCTGGGGGTGTGAAGCCCAGGAGCATTTTCTGCAGCATTGTCCCTTGGCAAAGAGGGTGCGCTCTCAGGTCTCCCGAGCTCTAAATGCTCCACTTATGCACACCCTGGGCTATGTTGAACTGGCCTATGGAGTGTCAGCCAGACAGCGCAGCCACGACCACGAGACGCTCACGATAAGGTACAACACGACAAAATCTAATGGCACACAGGACTGAAGGAATTCTTCCAAATTTTATTTCAAAGCTAATTACAAATGCAACGTTTCGGTGAATAAAAGCCCTTTGTCAAGCTTTTCGGGGAATAATATGTCAAGCTTTTCAGGGAATAAAACCCCTTTGTCAAGCTTGACAAAAGGGTTTTATTCCCCGAAACGTTGCATTTGCACTCCGCTTTGAAATAAAATTTGGAAGAATTCCTTCGGTCCTGTGTGCCATCGGATTTTGTCGTGTTGCACAGTATATAGGTAACATCTCTGGCGAGGTCGTTATACTTTTGGTTCGGATGGGACTCCTGAGAGCATTGTTAAATCCATCATGGGAGAGTTATGGTATACAAGATCTTTCCGCTTCATTATGGAGGGGATTTACTCTGTAGCCTTCGGGCCATGGCAGTTTTCTTTCTATAAGGAGTCTCTTTTTTATTATTTCTGTCATATTTTTTTATTTCAAGAACATGATTCTGTTGGGGTTTTTTTTGTTGTTTTTTTGTGGTGGGCTCTGGATATTTTAGTTTGGTGGAGGGGAAAGAAAGCCAGATTGGACAGAGATAAGACTTTGAAACTGGCTATCCATGGGGTGTTGTTGGAATTGGTGAGGGTGTGGGGAGGTGAGGCGGTCAATATGGACAAAGGGGTGGACTTTGATTTTTGGCCGTCCTTATATGGGTGGACTTTGGGGAGGGAGTCTTCTGGTGTTGGGTATCTTAAGTGGACTTATTTAACATGTCATTCATTTTATGTTAATTTAAGAATTGTATTATGGTTTGTTTCTTTATTGTAAGCATTTATTTTAATTAAAAAAAAAATACCTAAAGGTGGCCATAGACATACCAATAATATCGTACAAAACAAATTTTCGCACAGTATTTAGTGTGTGTATGGTGGGAGACGAGCTGACCGGCAGAAGATTTAGATATCAGTCGGCTCATCGATGGCTGGAAAATTTTGATTGGGCGCCTTTGAAGGCACCTAAACATCGCCCGTTGTTAGTGCTGAATCTTCAGATGCAAGTAGAATTTGATTGTTTCTATCTGTATATCTGACAATTCAACTCTACATGTGTGTATTGAAACGAATGATCTTTCCTGGAAATATCTTTTTTCAGGAAAGGTCGTAATTGTAACGTCTATGGCCAACTTAAGCCAGTGAATGGACAACCTCATCAGAGCCCTCTGCTACTCAGACTATTTTTAGATAATGGTCTGGAACAAATGGAACCATTCCTTTACATGATCTGTAATCTGTAAATTTATTCACCATTAACATTGAAAAATTTGTTGTCACATCAAAATTCTGTCCTTTATTTAACTTTCACAAAAAGTATAACATATCTTCCCTTACTTTCCAAACACACACATCAACCCTGTCAGCTAAATGAATTGTTTTTTTTCTGAAATTACAAAAATATATTGAAAAGCAAAATGTTACATGAGCTGAAACTCTTGGGGTTACACCGCCCAATTGTTGTTTTTTCTCCAAACCCTTTAAATAAACCTAAATAACACTGAAATGATAAAAAAACAGAACTCGCCTTGGTCTATATTTGTGTAACACGGTCATTTTTTGGTGATACGATGCCTGGAGTATGTTATCTTCTTAATGGATTTTTCACTTCATTAGAGGTCAAATGGTTACCGAATTATCATTATTACTCATTGCTTCTATTTAAACCAATTGTGGGGGAGGGGGTCACTGAGGGCACACATGGAATATGTTAGCTAATGACGACAAAGTACAATGCGCTGCATCTATCATATTTTTTATAAAGTACACCTATCCATCACTGAGTGGGGTAGGGGGGCAGGCGGCAGAATTTCGGAATAGTAAAAATTAAGGGAAGTGTTGTCTTTTAGCAGTTATCGTTATAAATAGATCTTTTTGCTAAGAGCCCATAGAAAAGATTTGTTGCAACCAAATAATAACTGGCTTAGCAAAAAGATAATAAAACTCGTAGTTGAATCACAGTTCCCAGCTTGGCTAAGCAATGTAGAACAAGTTCCACCAGTAACCTCAACCTTGTGCCCGGCACCATAAAATAAACTTGTTCTGGTGGCCTGGTTGGAGGCCTGGAGCATAATACAGTATACCGGGATCCATAGCAAAATCTTTTAGGATTCTCCTGCTCTCCACATCTAGGGTTACATTTGGTGGATTGTTGTTTGTTGGCCCAAGTGCCCACTGATGTCCAAAATCTGGTCTACCACCCCCCATAACAATTCCAAGATACTGTAGTTCGTATGTATGCTGGATAATAACACTGAAGTGTAAGAGAGTGTTCAAAGGCAAGAAGTTTAGCCAAGATTATTGGATGATGTAAGGATGAAAGGGTTCATGGAGTAGGATTTGGTTCCAAAAAGAGGAGGGGGATTGATCAATGCACATTCCCTGGCCCCCTGTCTCATAAGTAATCTATTGTCTTTGCAAGTGCATGTATTTACAAAAACAGGAGTTTACAAAGTTATGTAACAATGGTATGGTGGCTTACCGATTTTATGATCATAACTTTGTAAAAACCCCTGTTTTTGTAAATACATGCTCTTGCATAGACACTAGATTACTTACGAGACAGGGGACCAGGGAATGTTCATTGATCAATCCTTCCCTCTTTTTTGTATTCTTTAGTTCAGTAGCACTTACATTGTATTTAAATATATTTTTAGTTAGCCTTGGAGTGCTCCCACAACCCCTGTTTTTTGCATTATAGTAGGATTTGGTTGCCTATGGACAATATATCTTGGGTTGGTAGATTTCTGTTGACCAGTTGAAGACTGCATAATCATAAATAGGTATGAGCTATGGAATGACAAGTAGACTTTCCCTGTACTTTTGAAGCAGATCGTATCAATACAATACTAGTAGTCTTGTCCATCTATAGGCTAACGCATACAGAGAAACTTTCTCTTGGACATTTAAAACCTTACAAGATTTGCACCAAAGTCGACCCAGTCATTATTACCTTGCTCTTCATGAACTTTGAATGGCTCTTGTAAACTTCCATTTGTTTGATCTCTTCTTCTCTGTCCTCTATATTTAAGACTCCATTTGTTTTAATTATATGGATTTCATCTTCAAGGTCTCTGATGTTCCTCTCTAGTGACGAAATTTTGGTGTCCTGCACCAGATAAGAAATAAAGAGTTGTTAGACGTCTCATAGGATAACACAGCAGATTATTCCAGTAAGCCTGGATGTGATTGGTGGAGAGGAAAGCCAGCTGCTAGAAGCCATCTTGGAAATGAAGATTTAGATGAAAGAAGTAACGTTAGTATGAGCAGAGAGGCAGTGAGAACCACACAGTAGAGGAGTTGGTTATAAATGGCGCACAAACCAAGCCATGCAACTGGACTCCCTGCAGCTTATATTCAAATGCTAGAAATCACTTTTTGGTTTCTGGCAGTGTAGTTTAGAATTTCAGTTGTATATTCTGTATATAAGGATTGCACACTCATTTATATATAAAAAGTCAAAACTTTTATTATATCAAAAACACTTACATATTGGCAATTGGCCCAATGAATGGCCCTACGTGTTTCAACCACAAAAGTGGTCTTCATCAGGGGCAAAATCCATATGATACAAAAAGTAGTAAAAAGGCAGAACAAATGCATACACTTCAATGGTTTAAATACCTTTAGAATACCCTCATAGCTTTCCTTAAGTCTCTCACTGATCCACCAGGGATCAGGTTTGATAAAAAATTTTTTAGTAACTATGGATATATCCAGCCTCTATACCAATATTCCACATGAGTTGGGTAAACAGACCATATATGACTTATTGATGGATACATATAGGGATGATTCACAAGCACCATTTATTTATGATCTTCTGTGTTTTGTCCTAGGCCACAACTACTTTAGCTTTGAAAAAATATTCTACAGACAAATACAGGGCAGTGTAACGGGCAGTAATGTTGCCCCAGCATATGCAAATTTATTTATGGCAAAGTATGAGGACCAACACATTTATAAATGTGTGGTCGAAACGCGTAGGGCCATTCACTGAGCCAATTGCCAATATGTAAGTGTTTTTGATAACATAAAAATTTTGACTTTTTATATATAAATGAGTGTGCAATCCTTATGTTTTGACTTTTGATATTTATACAAGGAGGCTTCATATGGGTGTGCGCCTTCCAAATTATAGTTCTATGTATAATCTGTATACACGTAAAAGGCTGTTACTAATTCATAATTTTATATATAGACGGTGTTTACATTTATTGTCATTTATTTAAAAGGAAACGTATTTATACCATGATGGATTTTATATTCTTTAATCATAAAGTAACTGTTTGCTATCACATGCCAACGCCAGTACAGGGTGTAATGCTCCCCCTCCACACTCACAGTCATGTCCTGTCTAAGCCTCCATATATAGTCTGTTATTGTCCATACACAGTGTATACAGTTCAACTCAACCCTCACAGCCAGGTCCTGTCTACCTCACCCTAAATAGCCTGCCAGTCCCAGCACATTGTGTATTCCTTAATTCTCCTCTTACAGCCAGGTCCTGTCTATCTCGCCCCAATGTAGTTTGCCAATGCTAGCACACAGTGTAGGGCTCAAATCTACCCTTAAAGTCAGGTCATGTCTATCTCACCCCATTGAGTGAGCCAGTGCAAGCACACGGTCTAGGGCTCAACTCTACTGTCACAGCCAGGTCCTTTCTATCCTGCCCTATGTAATGTGCCAGTGTCAGTACACAGTGTAGGGCTCAATTCTACCCTCACAGCCAGGTGTTGTTTATCTTGCCCTAAAGTAATGTGCCAATGCTAGCACACAGTTTATAGCTCAACTCTACCCTCACAGCCAGGTCCTGTCTATCTCGCCCTATGAACAGCAGTCTGTGCTCAAAGCACAAAGAGTATACCTTTGTTATTGGACCTGTCTGTCCCACCCGATGTACACTTGGATATGTTATGTGTATATTAGTGATGTGCAAGTGAGGAAAAACTCAACCCGCACCTGACCCTTAACCCTAATCTGTAAAATGTTGCCATTGTAAGAGATGCCCCTAACCCATACCGGCACCACCTCTGTACACTACTTCTGTGAGCCCCTCTTGTTCCAAGACAGGGAATCTTTTGGAGCAATGGAGAGGTGAACTTCTCCAATCTGACCTGCACCCAACCTGAGCTTCTGATGAAGTGACGTATTAGTCACGAAACGCGTCAAGCTACTCTCCCTGCCCGCGTGTATACATGGTTTTATTTGGATCAATAAAGATGAATTTTTATCCTACATTTGGTTCCGCTCTGGATGAATTGTTTCCCGGTTGCCACCCGTTTGCCTGTACCCAATGAGACGTGTTGTTTATTGCCGTTCCAGACCGGCACCTCTCTTCGACAACCGGAAGTCACTTCTGCCTATCCGTAACAGCATCCACATTTTTGCACTGCACCCAACCCTAACCATGATTAAATTGGCCAAATTTCAACCCAAACCTGCCCAACCAGTGGTCAACCTGCAGATGTGTAAAATATATCTGCACTTTGCATATTGCCTGCCAACATGTAAACCAGAATCATTAATAAATCTTTTAAATTTCACTCTATTCTGCGTTGTTGTTGTTATCAGTATGACAATGAAGGACGACAGGACTGCTTGTCCTGAAAAGTTTGTAAAATATTCTATACAGACAGTCCCCTGGTTACGTACGAGATAGGGTCTTAGGTTTGTTCTTGAGTTGAATTTGTATGTAAGTTGAAATAGATACATTTACTTATTAAATGCAACTTAGACTGATAGTATTTATTTTTACCTTTCTGTGCTCTTAAGTAGACAACACACACCAGAGGGGATTGGGGCAGGTGGTTTATTAAAGCTAAATGCTAATAAAGGCCAAGCAAACCACAGTGCATTACTGTAACAGCCTCTTTATGTAAGTGTGAGTTGTATGTAAAGGTGGCCATAGATGTAACAATTACGATCTTTCTTGGAAAAGATGTTTCCAAGAAAGAACGTTCGTTTCAATACACACGTGTAGAGCTGAATCGTCAGATGTACAGGTACAAATAATAGAATTCTATTTGTATCTGACGATTCAGCACCCGATCAAAATTTTCCGTCCAGCCAGATCGATAAGCTGACGATATTCAAGTCTCGTGCCGATATCAGTCGGCTCTTTTCCCAATCTTTTCAAATAAGATATCTGCGTGTGGCAAAAGTAAGTGAATCCTTAGGATTATCATATAATTTGAAAGTGAAATCAGAATCTGGTGTTTTCAGTTAATGGGATGATAGTCGGGTTTGAGTGAGAGACCCTGTTTTACTAAAAGAATGAGGATCCAGCCTGATTATTGTATTGTGGCTTGAACAAAGGAGGTGCCTGACCTCAGAAAAAGAGTTGTTGAAGCCTATAAAGCTGGAAAAGGTTACAAGACTACTTTTCATTCCACCAATGAAAAGTCAGACATATTGTGTACAAATGGAGAAAATTCAAGACCGTTGTTACCCAACCCAATAGTGGTCGACCATCAAAGATAACTCCAACTGAAAGGTGCCTAATAGTCTGAGAGGTTACAAAGGAACTAGGGTGAATTCTAAGCAACTGAAGGCCTGTTTCACATTGGCAAATGTTTATGACTCCACCATCAGGAAAACACTGAATACCAATGTTGTGTATAGCAGGGTAGCAAAGCACTGCTCTCCCCCAAAAATATTGCTGACCACCTACAGTTTAATAAAGATTATGTGGACAAACCAGAAGGATACTGGAAAAATGTTTTGTGGGCGGATGAAGCCAACTTTTTGGCTTTGAACTTTTTGGCTTAAATGAGGAGCGTTACATTTGGAGAAATAAAAACACTGCATCTGTGAAAACATGGTGGTGGGAGTGTTCTGGTTTGGGCCTGTTTTGCTGTATCTGTCCTGGATGGCTTGTCATTATTGATGGAACAATTAATTCTGAACTAGAACTAGTAAACCTTGAGTTTTGGGGGCAATTTTGGGCTTCAGTCCAGGGATATAAATGAGCTGGAGAGAGTGCAGAGACCAAGTGCAACTAAACTGGTTAGAGGGATGGAAGACAAATTAGTATAGATATTGCTGTATATATAGTTTATGTGAGTGTATGGAGGGGTCAATGTTAGTGTGTGTGTGTATGGACACCATTGTTTCATTTGGAGGGGTTGAACTTGATGAACCTTGGACCTTTTCAACCCAAGGCCAATTTAACTATGTAACTATGAGAATTCTAAAGCAAAATGTTAAGACATCAACAGACAATGGGTCATGCAGCAAGACAATGATCCTAAACAAACAAGTCGTTCTACCAAAGAATACTTAAAGAAGAATAAAGTGAATGTTCCGGAATGGCCAAGTAAAATTCATGACCTTTAATCCAACTGAATTGTCAAGGGTCAAGTCAAGAGTGAGTTTGTCATTTCATCCATATACGTTTGTACAGAAACAAAACAACATTCCTCTAGGACCTCTAGGTGCTACACACAACATAGATGTACCAGACAACAGACAAAAAGTGCAAGTGCAAAAATATGCAACTCCTGCAAGACAGGACAGCACAGTGCAGGAACAGGACAAGACGGTGCACACTCTGCAGATGTAATATGTTAAGTAAATAATGCTAAACGTCAGACATTATGGTGTATCATTGTGACATGACAGTAGCAAGAACATGAAGTGCAGATGTGCTCATAGAGAACAACTGTATCCAATGGCTATTCATCCATACAACAGTGTACAGTGGCTGTGCATAGTAAGGTCAGATGGTGTGAGTGAGAGATCTGTCCAGGCCCTGAGTATTCAGGAGACTTATGGGTTGGGGGAAGAAACTGTTACACAGTCTGGTAGTGAGGGCCGTAATACTTCGGTACCTTTTTCCAGATGGCAGGAGTGTGAACAGTGAGTGTGAGGGGTGTGTTGGATCAGACACAATGCTGGTGGCTTTACAGATGCAGCGAGTGGTGTAAATGTCCGGGATGGAAGAGAGACACCTATGATCTTCTCTGCTGTCTTCACTATCCTCTGTAGGATCTTGTGCTCCATGACAGTGCAGTTCCAGCCCAGACAGTGATACATCTGCTCAGGATGCTCTTGATTGTCCCTCTGTAGAAGGTTTTGAGAATGGATGGTGGTAGATGGGATTTCCTCAGCTTGCGCAGGAAGTAGAGGCGCAGTTGGGCTTTCTTGGCTCAGTAGCTGGTGTTGTGGGACCAGGTGAGGTTCTCTGCCAGGTGGACACCAAGGAATTTGGTGCTTTTGACGATCTCCACATTAGAGCCGTCGATGAACAGTGGCAGGTGGTCAATCCTAGTCTTCCTAAAGTCAACAACCATCTCCTTTGTTTTGTCTACATTGAGAGACAGGTTGTTGGCTCTGCACCAGTCTGTTAACTGCTGCACCTCCTCTCTGTATGGTGACTCATCATCATTGCTAATGAGACCCACCACGGTCGCGTCATCAGCGAACTTTATGATGTGATTTGTGAGGTGCGAGGGCTGCACAGTCATGCGTCAGCAGAGTGAACAGTAGAGGACTAAGCACACAGCCTTGAGGGGCTCCAGTGCTCAGTGTGGTGGTTCTGGAGCAGACTTTTCTATCAGATGCTGAGGAATGATAGTGTTGAATGCTGAACTGAAGTCTATGAACAGCATTCAAACGTAGGTGTCTTTTTTTGTCCAGATGAGAGAGGGCCATATGGAGGGTGGTGGCTATTGCATCGTCTGTTGAGCGATTTTGACAGAATGCGAACTGTAGGGGGTCCAGTGCTGGTGGCAGCAGGGTTTTGATGTGTTTCCTGACAAGCTTCTCAAAACACTTCATGATGATGGGGGTGAGTGCCACAGGACAGTAGTCATTGAGGCAGGACACTGATGACTTCTTTGGCACAGGGACAATGGTGGTGGTTTTGAAGCACTTCGGGACAGTGGAGGTGATCAGGGAGATGTTAAAGATGTCAGTGAAAACATCTGCCATCTGATCTGCACATTCTCTTAGCACTCTGCCAGGGATATTGTCTGGTCCTGCAGCCTTCCATGGGTTTACTCTTTCCAGAGTCATCCTCACGTCAGCCACCGTCAGACGCAGTGCCTGGTCACTAGGCAGAGTGATGGTCTTCCTTATTCCTGTGTTGTTCTGGGCTTCAAACCGTGCATAGAAGTCGTTCAGCGCATCTGCAACAGAGGCGTCACTGTCACAGGCAGATGGTGCTGACCTGTAGTTTGTGATAATGTAAGGAAAAAAGGCCTGGCACACAGAGCAAATTAAACCGGGGTCCTACCCCTGGTATGTTTATTGCGTCAAACAACGTTTCGGAGGGCGTTCCCCCTTCGTCCTCCAAAACGTTGTTTGACGCAATAAACATACCACGGGTAGGACCCCGGTTTAATTTGCTCTGTGTGCCAGGCCTTTTTTCCTTACATTGGTCCATTGGGAGTGCCGTCTCCCTTAGGTCTTGGGCACCAGCGTTAACTTTCGAAGGGCCTGAGTGTGCACGTGGTTTCTGTGTACCACTGTAGTTTGTGATAGCCTGGATGCCCTGCCACATGCACCGTGTGTCGCCATTTTATTTTCTATGGAGCAGACGTTAGACAGTAGTATGGACGGGAGAGAATTGTTGTGGAAAGACCTAAAACCCAGCAACATCCAAGAGCTGAAACTGTTATATATGGAGGAATGGGCTAAAGGACTGGACAGAGTAACAGTTAAAGGTTTAGCTGCAGTTATTGCTGCACAAGGGGATCTGGGTTGGATGATTTATTTTTAATAATGATTAGTGATTTATAATTATAAGCAAACATTTATAATAACAATAATAATTATTATTATAGGTATGGGACCTGTTATGCAGAATGCTCAGGACCTGGGGTATTCCGGATAACGAATCTTTGGATCTTCATACCTTAAGTCTACTAGAAAATCATGTAAATATTAAATAAACCCAATAGCCTGGTTTTGCTTCCAATAAGGATTAATTATATTTTAGTTGGGTTTAAGTACAAGATACAGGCATGGGACCTGTTATCCAGAATGCTCTGGGCCTGGGGGTTTCCAGATAACGGATCTTTCCCTAATTTAGATCTTTGTACATTAAGTCTACTAGAAAATCATATAAACATTAAATAAACCCAATAGGCTGGTTTTTGCTTCCAATAAGGATTAATTATATCTTAGTTGGGATCAAGTACAAGCGACTGTTTTATTATTACACAGAAAAAGGAAATAATATTGGAGACGACCATCCTATAAGCTTTCTGGTTTTCCAGGTAACGGAACCCATACCTGTTTTTTTATCATTATTATTTTTATAGAATACAGAGCCGGGCCACACTGCGCAGGCGCCCTAGGCAACCTGGGCCGACGCTGCGCCTGCTGAATGTGCAAGTTGACGCTGGCGCGCATACGCGTGTTAACGCCACCGCGCATGCGCAGAAGCGGTAATCGGCGTGCGCACATGCGCAGAAGCATCAATCGCGTGTAAGAAGACGGGGAATGAGAGGACCGGACATGGGGTAGGCGACAGAGCAGGTACGTGCCTGGCGCCCCCCCAGCTTTGCGCCCTAGGCATGTGCCTAATCTGCCTACCCCTAGTTCCGGCCCTGATAGCATAGTTAACAATTATGAGCAAAAATAATAATTTTTGTTTCATTTGTTTCACTAGGTGTTCTTCATCTACTTTTAGGACTTGTTTGAAAATCATGTTTTAGTTCACTTTCATATAAAAATAAAGAACTTTTTAAAGGGTTCACAATCCTACGTGGAAATACATTCCCCGTTGTCATTACCACTTCCTTGATCCCTTTCCTTAAATTCATTAAATATAAATCTTTTGTTTTTAAACGGGTTGTTCACCTTCAAGTTAACTGTATGATGCAGAAAGTAATATTTTAAGACAATTTACAAATGATTTTCATTTTTTATTTGTGTTTTTTAGTTATTTAGCATTTTATTCAACAGCTCTCCAGGTTGCAAGTTCCCCTAGCAACCATGCATCAATTTGAATAAGAGACTGAAATATGAATAGAAGAGGCCAGAATAGAAAGATGAGTAATAAAATGTAGGAATAACAATAAATGTGCAGCCTTTTGTTTTTTTTGATGGGGTCGGTGACCCCCATTTGAAAGCTGGAAAGAGTCAGAAGAAGAAGGCAAATCATTCATATACAATAAAAAAGAATAAATGAAGAACAATTCAAAACTTGCTTAGAATTAGCCATCCTATAACATACTAAAAGTTAACTGAAAGGTGAACCACCCTTTAACCATAACAGCACATATATTCAAAAGATTCAGTAGAGCTACTGTGCAACTCCCAGACACCTTGTGCAGCTCAGTACCTGCAGCGAATATTCTATGTGTCCAGAGTCAGACTGGTAGGTATAGGGCCCACCTGGGCTCCCATACAAGGGGCCACCACACCTCCCCCTACGGGCCTTTGCTGATCCACCTGCACCCCATGGGGCCCCAATGTGCAACCCCCCCCCCATGGGGCCCCCGCCGCGCTGCCCACACCCTCCTATAGGGCCGCCGCTACCCGACCTACCCCCTGAGCAAGCGTAAATTTAAAGTACCAGGCATTAGGGGAGGGAGATCTATGGCCTAGGGGAGAGCTGGCGTGGATTGGGTCTGGGCCGGTGGTGCCTACCGGGTTTTTTCCCGGTGACCCAACGGCCCAGTCTAACCCTGTATGTGCCTGTCACAGTGTTCTGGTAAATTCTAGAAAAAATATAAAGAAACCGGAGTGACTGAAGTGAGATCCAGAATCCAAAATGTGTTTGGGTGGAATGTTCTTACAAGGAACAGAGACTGCTGTTTTCAGGAAACCTTTGAAACGAATATTTTGCTGGGATACGTAGAGACCAATAGAAATGAACGGCAAAGCGCCCTGGATTTAAGTTCCTTTATGTCTAGTGTGTTATCAGCGACCAAGTTCCTAATGTAAGAGACACTTCTTTTTGACAATCTACAGAGCCTTCTCTATGGCCCAGGGAAGTGGAAAACTGTCATTTTAGGCTGCCTGACAACTGAGGTCCACAACTTGTAGGCCACAAATATTGACTGCGCTCCAATGTGAAAGTGCAAGTTATAGTTTGGCCTTTGGCCGAATCATCTGCAGGGAGTTCAGTATTTGGCTAAATCCAAATATTCTGGAAGTGATGCGTGGTATCTCCATAGGCCAGTTCTGTGCTTTTATATAAAGGCAAGAGAAAGTGGAGTCATTAGTGCATGGCACTCCCAAACACACAAGCAAAGAATTAAGAGTAACGCTCTGACTGTTCTACTTACCTGCCAAATAAAATCTGGATCAAAACACAAAGATGGTGATCGCTATAAGAAGTAAGGTAAAACCAGATTTAGTGCCTTTGATTACTTGTTTTTTTACAGTTTACAATCGTTTTTTGTTTTTTTAAAAGGGAAACTCCACCTAAAAATAGTGGGTTTATAGTTACATATAAATGCAATTGCAATTGAAAGCCCTGTCTGTCTGTCCCTTTTTGTGATATTTTATATACTGAACTTAAAGTGCTAGCCCAGGGGTTCAGTAGTCCTATAATAGTAATGATCCCAGTCTTTAAAATTGCCCCAGCAGCTCCCCATCTCCTGATCTTGTTAGGCATCTCTTGTGAGTCAGTGGCACTGCACATGCTCAGTGGGCTCTGGGCTGCTGGGAAAGAGCTAAGCTTAGGGGTCGGGGAAATCATCAAGTAGAAAGTGGGGTCAGATCGGTCATAGAAGCTGATGCTACAGCTATGAATCAATTTTGATGCAGACTGCACTGATTTCTATGTGAATCTAAATGACCTATGATTCAGCCTTGTATCAGGACTGTATTGTATATACTATATATACAGTATATACTGATAATCTTAGATATGACTCGTAGTTACCTAAATTTTAATCTGGAAAAGTATCACTGACATTATAACCATTATTGGGAAAAACAATGGTGATTGACTTGCAGTATTAATTACAACATGTTGCAGGTGGTGTATTCCTTCTATAGAAAGTAGCTGAATAGCACCAACATTACAAACAAGAACAATGATATCTGCCTTTTGGACTAGGCATTTCCAAAATATGATTGCCCTTGGAATATCCCCATGGAGATCTACTGTATACAAAATTACCTTTCAAAAATAATAATGTTTCCCCTTTAAATACCTTAGTCATGGTGAAAAAATTATGCCATATACTGTCACTTTTTTTTAGCAAAGATTGTCCAATTGCTCCACTGTAAAGGAAAACTACAGCCATGCTACACATGTAACCTTATTGGAAAAAGAAATG
Organism: Xenopus laevis; assembly: GCF_017654675.1. Taxonomy (NCBI): domain Eukaryota; kingdom Metazoa; phylum Chordata; class Amphibia; order Anura; family Pipidae; genus Xenopus; species Xenopus laevis. The sequence goes on along the minus strand of NC_054377.1, from coordinate 150,834,577 downwards.
TATGTATTCCTTCTGCTGCTCTGGGTAAGCAGTGAGGATGTGCAAGGCTAACACACCTTCTTACATTCTAACCTCTATAAGTCTTCTTACTGTCTAACATCTAGAATCTTTTTGTCTTCTAACCTCTATAAGGCTTCTTCCCTTCTAACCTTTAGAAGCCTTCTTACCTTCTAACCTCTAGACACCTTCTTAGCTTCTAACCTCTAGAAGCCTTCTTACTTTCTAACCTCTAGAAGCCTTCTTACTTTCTAACCTCTATAAGCCTTCTTACTTTCTAACCTCTAGAAGCCTTCTTACCTTCTAACCTCTAGAAGCCTTCTTACCTTCTAATCTCTAGAAGCCTTCTTACCTTCTAACCTCTAGAAGCCTTATTACCTTCTAATCTCTAGAAGCCTTCTTACTTCTAACATTCTAACATCAAGAACCATCTTACCTTCTAACCTCTAGAAGCCTTCTTACCTTAAAACCTCTAGAAGCCGTCTTACCTTCTAGTCTCTAGAAGCCTTCTTACCTTCCAACCTCTAGAAGCCTTCTTATCTTCTAACCTCTAGAACCTTCTTACCGTCTAACATTAAGAACCTTCTTATCTTCTAACATCAAGAACCTTCTTACCTTCTAACCTCTAAAAGGCTTCTTACCTTCTAACCTCTAGAAGCCTTCTTACCTTCTTACCTCTAGAAGCCTTATTACCATCTAACACCTACAACCTTCTTGTCTTCTAACCTCTATAAGGCTTCTTACCTTCTACCCTCTAGAAACCTTCTTACCTTCCAACCTCTAGAAGCCTTCTTACTTTATAACACCTAGAACCTTCTTACCTTCTAACATCTACAACTTTCTTATCTTCCAACCCCTAGAATACCTTCTAAACTCTAGAAGCCTTCTAACCTTTTAACATCAAGAACCTTCTTATCTTCTAATCTCTATAAGCCTTCTAACCTCTAGAAGCCTTCTTACTTCTAGCCTCTAGAAGCCTTCTTACCTTCTAACCTCTAGAACCTTCTTTTCTTCTAGCCTCTAGAAGCCTTCTTACCTTCTAACCTCTAGAACCTTCTTTTCTTCTGACCTCTACAACACTCCTTCTTTCATTGCAATCATGAAATTTATGAGCAATCTTTCATTCTAAGCTCTACATCACTGCTTTGTTCTAGCTTTCAGAACTTGTGTTGGAATATTAAGTAAAACAAAGCCTTGTGCAAATGAATAGAGAAAGCAAAGAGATGGAAGGAGTAAGATGAAATAAAGAGGCACAAGGGCTCAGAGGAAATGGCAAAAGCAGAGAGAACGGACCGAGGTACAAGGAATACAGGTTATACAGAGAAAGTAGAAAGATGCATGGGTTAGACACAGTAAAAAGACACAAGGAAACAAAAACATGAAGAGACACAATGACAGAGAGGGATTAAAGATGCACGGGTGGGGGAGAGAGAATGAGAGGAGGGACCAAAAGGGAAGTAATAAGGCACAGGGAGATAGAAAAAATAAAGTGATAAGTGAGGAAACAGAAACTAGTCACTAGGTGTGTGAGGTAGCAAATATGCCTAAACTTAAGAAGAATGTAGATATGACCCTGGTCCATCGTGTCACAAACAATACCCTGGCCTCATGGGAACTATGGAAGGTTTTGCAGGTTACTGATATCATTCGGAGGATCGTTGACTCCTTGGGGCGCCCGCTTTTAATAGGACTACAAACCATTGCAGTTACAATACGGCATTGAGTTTGCCTTTATGGAAGGTGCCGTCAATTACTGCTCAATTAGTGCACAACACAGAACGGAATGGTTCATTAACCGCAGAGAAAGTTACACTGCAATGTAAGTTCTAGAAGTTATTGCCCGCAACACTGACAATGGGCTCATTCTTTTTCTTCTCTAAACTACAAATATTGCAATCTCTCGGCCAGCCTCAAGCTCACAGAGCATGCTGGGAATCCCTGTCTAATTCTGTACGCAAGTCATACATGTTACACAAAAAATGCATGTCATCATCATACATATATACATACATTGCTTTCAATAATAAAACAACATTACAAGATGTGCCAAGAGAATTGCACCAGAGAGAAGTGTCATGGTCTGGGGTAGATACAGCAAGAGATAAAGGAGAGACCTACCTTCATCTCTATAACAGTCTGAAGAGCCTTTGTTTTGGCCGACTCGGGATGTAGTTGGTTGCGCCTGTGCAGCTCCTGTGGAGGAACACGGTAGAAATAAGCTTGGCGACTCATATTTTCATTTTATGACTTTATCTATGATGATCGGGAAATGACTTGGGAGCAAAGGAAGAGCAATTCCTATGACGTTTCCTGACAGCTACAGGTGGATCTTTTTTATCTTCGCTCCACTGCAGTAACTGTCTTGTGTTTCAGTCTGGGCTGCTGCTGCTGCATGACTTAATTCTGAAAGCTTAGTCAATTATTAATGTTCACTATTGCCAAGGTAGCACTCAATCGTCTAGTGCTAATAACGCACTCTTTCTCTGCCTACTATAAAATGAAATGAGAGTCAATTAATTAGCCGGTGCAGTCGAGTCAGTGCAGGAGATCAAAGAGAAACCCAGAGCTGTGGCTGAGCTGTCAAAATCGGGACTGTCCAGCAGAAAGCTGGACAGTTGGGAGGTATGCTACACTCAACATTATTTACGGTCTATCCCTAATGAGAGCACCCCCGTTTAAGATGAAGGTCTCACCTACACAAATGCAGTACCAAAAAATTCATGCCTATTCAAGTGTATGTTCCTGTGACTTCATATATCCTGACCCTCCAGAGAAATAGAGAGGCATGCACCCTAAGGAACATAGAGGCCATCAAGAGCAGCAACATCTACCCCAGATACAACCACCATCAACAACTAAACAGTATCCTGAACCTGAAGATCTGACAGCAAATGAAGACTCTGGCAGAACCTACTCAATTTAGCCAAAATAAATAAATTCCCTAAAGCAACGAGAAACAAGGTTACTACCAAGTCTCTGGAGTGAAAGAGATTCTTTCTGGAATGCTGACCGACTTTGTTTGTACTATAATCTATATGAAGAACAAGCTGAGCCAGTACTCCAAGCGTCTGCAGAAAAGAAAGATCATCAGAAGCAGGAGAGAAACTATAAAGCTGCCTATTGTGAGTTGGGGCAACGTTCATTTTCATTGCTAAGCCAATAATTTCCTTTTATTAAATCCCTTGTTAACTTTAGGAAAATAATATCCACAGTGACCCTCTTGACTCCTTGGAAAGTCTCTATACTTTCTCCCCAAGGACCGGCCCTTTGCCCCTTACTATTTTCCTTCTTCATTCTTCACTTCCACTCTTGGAAACACAGTCAGTGGTTATGAATTTCAATGCCACCCTTATACTGAGCTTGCCCAGTTCTACATCTTCTCCCTTTATTGCCTATGAAACAGATTCCCAAATAGCAGGACTGCTCCACCAAGTTGGCTAAAAGAATTGGATGGAGCAATCCAACCTTCCTGAATGCATAATGCCTGCATAAATGGTCTGGAATAATGGTCTGGGGTTCTTTCCACGGTTTGAACCCCTGGTTCCAGGGAAACCATCCAGAAACTTTTTTCACTTGAGTTGTTTTCAGATTGTTCCCCAGAAATAAAGACTTTTTTTAATTGCTTTCTATTATTTATTTTTTAACAAAATAGAATTTTAAAGTTTACGGTTCCTGTCGTTGGTGTTTGAGTCTGGCAGCTCAGGAAATTAAGGTGCAGACTCTGTACTGTTACAATTTTGCAACAGATAGGGGCAGATTTATTAAGGGTCGAATAGTAAATTTGAATTCGAATTTTGGAATTGTATTTGTGGTCAAAACTGACAAATTCGAATTGGAAATAATCCAAACTCGATTCGAAATTCGAGGTTTATCAAAACTTGATGTAGAAGTCAGTGGCAGAGGTCTACTGACCCATTTAAAGATGTTAAAAGCCTTTTCAGAGAAAAAACTCTATTTGAGTTTAGTCGAATAGGATTTGAGTTTTCGAGTTGGTAATATTCCTTTGAGTTTTAGACATTCAAATTTTTTCTTAAATAACCGCCCATTCAGATTTTGAGTTTATTTACATTTATTTGAGTTAACAAAAAATTCACATGAATTCGGAATTCGACCTTTGATAAATGAGCCTCCAGGTTGATCCATTTCTCTGCAGCATCTCTGGGATATCAGCAACTATTGTATCAATTCTAACAGCTGCCTGTAATGAAACTCAGGGATTCAAATGGTAGACAATGTATCAACTAAATGTATCAATTTAGAACAGTTTAGAGTGCCGACGAACCCCCCCCGGAGCTACTTTAGAAAGGTCAAAAATTAAGACTAACACCTCAATATTAGAAAAAACGGTCACATATAGAAAATAGAAAGAAATTGGAAAAAGTCTTTATTTACGGTGAACTCATTGAAACCACCTGAACGGAAAAACGTGTTGGAAGGTGAATATCCATGGTACAATGACATTCCTGACAATTCCATGGAACAGTTTGGGGAAGGCCCTTCCCTGTTTCAGCACAATAATGTCCCATGCACAGTCGGGGCCATACAGAATGGGTTTGCTGAGATGGAAAGAACCTGAATGTACAGAACCTCAACCCTCAACCCAACTGAACCTCTGTGGGATGAACTGGAACCCCGACTGTGAGCCTGATCCCCAACATCAGTGCCCAATAGTGATGTGTGGGCCTCACTACTTCTCTTGCGTGTCGAGGGTGGTGAGAACAGGCAGAAGAGCTGAACCCAAACCCCCGTGACCCACACTTCACTATTGGGCACTGATGTTGGGGATCAGGTTCACAGTTGGGGTTCCTTCCTGAGACTGCCATCTTCCAACTTCCTGTTTTATAAGCTAGTGCCTGTGCCACCCCTTTTGTGATGTCATCGGTGGGGCGGGATGGCATGGCTCTATAAAAAGAGGGGGTCGGCCGGGTGCGGGTCCAAGTCAAGGTTTTCTTGACCCGCACATCACTAGTGCCCAACCTCACTAATACTCTGAATGGCTGAATGGAAACAACTCCCAGTAACAACTCCCAGCAGCAATGTTCCAAAATCTAGTGGGACCTTCCCAGAAGCACCGGGGCAGTTATAGCAGGAAAGGCAGGGGGTAACCCAACTGAACCCCTGTGGGATGAATTGGAACCCCGACTGTCAGCCTGATCCCCAACATCAGTGCCCAACCTCTCTAATGCTCTTGTGGCTGAATGGAAGCAACTCCCAGCAATAACTCCCAGCAACAATGTTCCAACATCTGGTGGGACAATCCCCAGAAGAGATGGGGCAGTTATAGCAGCAAAGGAAGGGGCAACTTCATATTAACCCCATGGGCTGGGAATGAGATACTGGGCAGACAGTGGTCCCCAATACAATGTAGTGTCTGGACATGGGGGTTACATTGTAACAACAATGAAGAGGAAGTTACATGGTTACAGTGTGATAAAATATACAAGTAAAATGATAGTTATGAGAATATTTATCTTCAGTGCCCGAATTGGCTACTTCGACTCGAACGATTCGAACTAAAAATCGTTCGACTATTCGACCATTCCATAGTCAAAGCACTGTCTCTTTAAAAAAAACTTCGACCCCCTACTTCACCAACTAAAACCTACTGAACATCAATGTTAGCCGATGGGGAAGGTCCCCACAGGCTTCCTAACAAGTTTCTGATCGAAGGAAAATCGTTTGATCAATGGATTAAAATTCATTTACTTCGACGGTCGAATATCGAGGGTTAATTAACCCTCGATATTCGACCATTAGTGAATGTGCCCCATGGTGTGGCCTAAAGCCGCTGCATTTTTAATAGGAGTAGTGGCCCATAAAATTTTACATTACACAGCAAGCGGCACAGAGGTTACTGGGAGCACTGCGACTTTTTTACAACCAAATGAGAGAACCTAAAAACAGTCTATTTACTGTAATCGGATAAGAGCAACATAAATAACATTCCTCCTCCATATATATCTGTATGTCTGTATTGCTTATGAGGCTTTGTGCTTTTGGGATGGTGGTTGTCCTTGGCGTATTAGAGCTGTTACAGGTGATCGCTGGAGCCGGTCTTAGAGAACGATGTTTCTTTCTCCGTGTTGTTTTCCTATCGGCCCTGAGAAGCGATGTCCTTGGCTCTGTTATACCGATCTCAGGTCTGATTCTCTCCATTTCATTTGTGGATTCCTTCCACGTGGTAAATCCGGTTCGTATGGTGTCAGGCTCGGCATCCCATGAACTCAGCGAAACTGTAACGTTGCATACAATTAGTGTAAAAGATGGGTTCTCCTTCCTCTATTGCTGATCATAAGAAATTTTAATTTTATTGCAATATAAAAATAGCCCAACGCGTTTCGTATTTGTTTACTAAGTTAGAAAAGTTTCGCTGAGTTCATGGGACACCGAGTCTGACCCCAAAGGAACCGGATATTCCACGTGAATGGAATCCACAAATGGAACGGAGAGAATCAGACCTGAGATCGGTATAACAGAGCCAAGGACATCACTTCTCAGGGCCGATAGGAAAACAACACGGAGAAAGAAACATCGTTCTCTAAGACCGGCTCCAGCGATCACCTGTAACAGCTCTAATACGCCAAGGACAACCACCATCCGAAAAGCAGGAATTCCCATAAGCGCACCATAAATTCCACACATCGACTTTATTCACCAGGACAAGTGGGTCCAATTTTACAAGTGTGTGCAGCTACTGAGCAAATCTATACAATAAGCGCGGTACTTATACTCTTTTCACTGTTTATCTGTATTGTTTCATTCCTACCAGAAGAAATGGATCTCCTTTTGTTTTGCTCAAATATTTATTTTCCTATTAACCCCTGACATGGCGCATTGGTAAATTGGTGTAAAAGGGAACCTAACCCAAAACAGAAAAATAGCATCTGCAACCCACAACCGCTAGTTACATAGTCAGTTAACACTACGATCACTGACACTCTGACTCTGATAGAGTGCTGTTGAGCTAAACAGCGGGTGTAAGCAGTACAAAACTGCTAATATCTCAGAAACCGTTAATTTGAAAACGAATTTAAAATACGAAGGCACTCATAGCAGCAGTCTAAATTTACATGAATTCTCTGTTTGGTTTCATGTCCCCTTTAAATTTCACCAGAACAGTTACTCACAGCATCTTACTTGCAGAATGATGTACTCAGAGGTGTAACTACAGAGGAAGATGACCCTGCGGCTGCCCAGGAGGTATAGGGGCCCCGTGAGACCTAAATTCACATACATTTTTAATAAATTCTGATAAAACAGGAAAACATCAAGACATTTTGGGGGCCTGAAAAATAATTTGCTGTGGGGCCCAGTAATATCTAGTTACAACACTGGATGTAATGTTCCAGTAAACACACAAAAACATTTATTGGTTACAGACAAATTCAAAATCAGAGATTAAATCCTTCATCGGACTAGGTCTGGCATCTCAGAGACATTTCCCTTATATATCCTACAATTATGGAAAATAAACTGTGCAAGGCTAAAGACACCAACGTGCTGGACTTGAATGTACCACTGGGCAGAAGCGGTGGGTTGTGATAGGGTTTTCTGCTCCATCCTATTAATTATAGGAACATGTCAGCCCTGGAGCCACTGACACACAGAGTTAAAGGGGTTGTTAACAGCTGAGATAAGTGATGTAGAGAGGGTTATTCTGAGACAATTTCTAATCGGTTTTCATTTTTTATTATTTGTGGTTTTTGAGTTATTTAGCTTTTTATTCAGCAGTATCTTCGGTTTGCAATTTCAGCCATCTGGTTGTTAGGATCCACGTTGCCCCTAGCAACCATGCATTGATTTGAATAAGAGACTGGAATATGAATAGGAGAGGCCTGAATAGAAAGAGGAGTAATGAAAAGTAGCAATTTTTGTCCCATACACAGGCCAATAGGGTTTCAAGAAAAGTCCTTTCATGGTTTCACCAGATCTAAATCTGTCCAATATCCCACCACACACTGCCGGCGGCTGTAAAACAGCGTGCCAATAATAATTACTGGAATACATTTGCAGGCACTATTAATTAGAGATAGGCTGGTATTAGTTTTGACTAGCAACTTGTCCAATCATCCAATACAAGTATGGGATCCATTATCCAAAAACCCATTATCCAGAAAGCTACAAATTAAAGAATGGCTGTCTCCTATTAGCTCCATTTAATCCAAATAATCCAAATGTTTAAAACTGATTTCCTTTTTCTGTGTAATAATAAAACAGTACCATGTACTTGATCCCAACTAAGATATAATTAATCCTTATTGGAGGCAAAACCAACCTATTGGCTTTATTTAATGTTTATATGATTTTCTAGTAGACTTAAGGTAAAAAGATCCAAATTACGGAAAGATCCATTATCTGGAAACCCCAGGTCCAAACCATTCTGGATAGCAGGTCTCATACCTGTACCTTGTACTTGATCCCAACTAAGATATAATTAATCCTTATTGGAAGCAAAACCAGCCTATTGGCTTTATTTAGGGGCAGATTTATCAAGGGTTGAATTCCGAGTTTATGGTAGTTTCTAAAAACTCCCAAAGAGATGAAATTTGAAAAAAAAAACCGACCAATCGAAATTAATTGTTAGAAAATTCTAATTATTTAAAAACGACTGAATAGGATCGAGCTGCAAATTCGATTTGAGGTTTTTTACCCCAAAAAAATATTTTTTTTTCCAAAAGTCCACCAAATGACTCCATAGGCTTAAACACCAATTTGGCAGGTTTAAGATGGCAAATACTCAAATTCGTAAAGGTACAGTACATGATACATTTCAAAATTCTAATTTCGATTTTTTTTTTAAAATTCGAATTCAATTTGGACTACGCCCTAATCGAATTACACTAAAATAAACTCAAAACTTGAATTTAAAAATTCGAATTTTCAATTCGACCCGTGATAAATCTGCCTCTTAATATTTACATGATTTTCTAGTAGACTTCAGGTATAAAGATCCAAATTGCAGAAAGATCTGTTATCCAGAAAACCCCAGGTCCCGAGCATTCTGGATTTCCATGCCAAGCCTGTATTAAATTCTGACTAGGCAGCGGCATGAGGTCCGAGGGAATTTCAGCTTAATTGCAGTCCTGGTAATACACACACCTGGCTGTCAATTTATTTGGAAAAATGACTGTCAATAGAAAATTCATTAAAGTAAGTGAAATATTACAAAAATAAGCCATTGGTTTGTATTTATTTAAATCCCGCAGCACATGTTGTTGAAGTATTAGGTCTCTATTTCCTGACAATTAAGGACCTGGGGCTGTAATGTGAGGCTGAAAACGAGTCGCTCGTTAATTGGCAGGAAATGTGTCGGCTAGAGGGGATTAATTAATTGGTGCCATTACTGATGGATAAAACACTGAGGAGCCTCCCAGTCCTGCAGTGACAATATAAAGCCATTGTAAATACTGTGTCAATTTCTTCTTGTGCAGAACCTCAACCCACACTCATTCATACGTTCAATGGCTCAGATCAGAGACTAATACTTGTAAACATGGAATTCTCAGCATAGTGTAGCATAGCAAGAGCCGGGCCAAGGCGGTCAGGCGCCCTAGACAGCCTGCCCGGTTGCAGCGCCATCTGGGTGTACGCAAATGCGCGAGCTAGATTGTGCGCATGCAGGAAACGACGTTCGTGTTTTCATGTTTGTGTTGCCTCAGCTCTTTTTATATTTGAATGTAGGTTGATAAATGTTGGGGATCCCTGGCTTAAATGGGGGGGGGGAAAAAATTTCAAAACACATTAATTAATAGTGCTGCTCCAGCAGAATTCTGCACTGAAATCCGTTTCTCAAAAGAGCAAATAGATTTTTTTTATATTAAATTTTGAAATCTGACATGGGACTAGACATATTGTCAGTTTCCCAGCTGCCCCCAGTCATGTGATTTGTGCTCTGATAAATAGGGATGCACCAAATCCAGGATCCGGTTTGGGATTCGGCCAGGATTCGCCTGTTTCAGCAGGATTCGGATTCAGCAGAATACTTCTGCCCTGCCGAACCAAATCTTAATTTGCATATGCAAATTAGGGGCGGGAGGGAAATCGTGTGACTTTTGTCATAAAACAAAGAAGTAAAAAACTTTTTCCCTTAGGATTCAGTTCAGTATTCGGCCAAATCTTTCACGAAGGATTCGGGGGTTCGGCCGAAAAATAGTGCATTCGGTGCATCCCTACTGATAAACTTCAGTCACTCTTTACTGCTGTACTGCAAGTTGGAGTGATATCACCCCCTCCCTTCCCCCCCCCCCAGCAGCCAAACAAAAGAACAATGGGAAGGTAACCAGATAGCAGCTCCTTAACACAAGATAACATCTTCCTGGTAGATGTAAGAACAGCACTTAATAGTAAAATCCAGGTCCCACTGCGACACATTCAGTTACATTAAGTAGGAGAAACAACAGCCTGCCAGAAAGCAGTTCCATCCTAAAGTGCTGGCTCTTTCTGAAATCACATGACCAGGCAAAATGACCTGAGATGCACCTACACACCAATATTACAACTAAATACACTTGCTGGTTCAGGAATGACATTTTATATTGTGGATTGAATTATTTGCAGTGTAAAAAGTCATTTAGAAATAAAAACTACATAAAAATCATGTCAGAATCCCTTTAAAGAGTGTAAAATCAGAGGGTTCTAGTCCAATCCACTGCTCTAATCTCACCTGCCCAACCGTTACAAAGATCATTAGGTTGGACGCCCCCCTAAGAGCCACTGGTTCTTATTTCCTACCGGTTGTTATGGTTACACAATGGAAGCACTAAAATCCATGAGCCTGTCATTTTATTCCAAAAGACAAATTAAAGGGGTTGTTTGCCTTTGAGATAACTGTTAGTATGATGTAGAAAAGGGATTTTCTGAGATAATTTGCAATTGGTTTTCATTTTTTACTATTTGTGTTTTTCTTTTTTTGTGTTTTTATTAAGCAGTTCTCCAGTTTGCAATTTCCACAATCTGGCTGCTAGGTTCCAAATTCCCCTAGCAACCATGCATTGATTTGAATAAGAGACTGGAATATGAATAGGAGAGGCCTGAATAGAAAGATGAGTAATAAAAAGTAGGAATAACAACAAATGTGTAGCCTTACAGAGCATTTGTTTTTAGATGGGGTCAGTGACCCCCCATTTGAAAGCGGAAAAGAGTCAGAAAGAGAAGGCAAATAATTCAAGAAACAAGTCAAGTCAAGAAACAGTAGGGGGCAGATTTATTAAGGGTCAAATTGAAAATTCAAATTTGAGTTTTCACAATTTTTGTGGTCAAAACTCTCAAATTCGACTAGGGAATTATCCAAACTCGATTCACTTTTTTAAAAAAAATTCAAATTAGATTTTCGAGATTTATCATACTCTTTAAGAATTCGAATTTGACTATTCGCCACCTACTACCTGCCGAATTGCTGTTTACCACAATGGGAGAGGTCCAGGGATCAATTTGGAGATGTTTGCAGCCTTCCTGACATTCAAGTTTTTTTTTAGAAGGAAAAACTTGAATTGAGTTTGATTCGAATTGGGTTGTTTAAATTCGTTTGAGTTTTAAAAATTGGATTTTAAATTATAAATTTCGGCCAGTCGAATTTCAAATTCTTTTGAATTTAAGTGTAGGCCGATGTAGCCGAAACATGTAGTGCAGGACTTTCTGCAAATTAGATTTTAAACAGAAAAACGTGCTCTCCGGCTATTATCTACTTTACTTCAATTTAAAAAAACTCACATGAATTCGAAATTCGACCCTTGATAAATGTGCCTCCCAGTGTATTGTCCACTGAAACGTAATGAAGTGTAACAAGAACGAATATCTCCCGTTTTGGACTCAAGTTCTCCCAAGGGACCTGTTATCTTATATTGTTACAATTACTTATTTGCTTATCTCAAAATTGTTACAAAAGTATCTTATCTGCAGCTGTGGCTGTTCTGGGCTCTCTGCCAAAAGCCAATTATGTTGGAGACGTTGTTTCTTTTTCTGGCTGTTCAGTGCAGAGAAAAACTGGACTTTCCAGTACAAACGAGGGACTGCGGGTTGAGCTGTCAAAAGAGGGACTGTCCCTCTAAAAACGGGACAGTTGGGAGGTATGGTCCCTGGTAAGGCCTCACCTGAAGTATTGGGGGGGGGGAAGTTTGAGGCTCCAGTTCTCAAAGGTGTGGTTCACCCTTATGTTAACTTTTAGTATCTTTTAGAATGGCTAATTTTAAGCAACTTTACAATTAGGGGCAGATTTATCAAAGGTCGAGGTGAATTTTCAAATGAAACAAAATTGAATTTCGAGCTATTTTTGTGGACCTCGACTAGGGAATACTCCAAATTCGATTAGAATTTGAAAAAAAAAATCAAAAATTCAAATATCGAAATTTTTCATGTCCTGCCGAATTTCTGATTTAGCCTATGGGGGACCTCCTAGAACCCATTTGGAGTCAATTGGTGGACTTTGAAAAATCGAATTGAATTCGAGCGATTGCGCTATTCCTTCGATTCAAATGATTCTAATTCAGCCAAATACGGACCTATTCAACCCAAAAAAAACTTCAACTTAATTTCGGTTGGTCTTTTTGAATTCGAATTTTGACGTTTTTTTCAATTCGAAATATGACCCTTTATAAATATGCCCCTTAGCTTAATTTTTTCTGTTTTATCGTTTTTTACCCATTTGCCTTCTTCTGACTCTTTCCAGCTTTTAAATTGGGGTCACTGACCACATCTAGAAAACAAATGCTCTGCATGGCTACAAATGTATTGTTATTGTTACTTCTAATTACTTTAGACCACCTCCTATTCATATTCCAGTCTCGTATTCAAATCTGTGCATAGTTGCTAGGGAAATTTGGACCCTAACAACAAGATATCGGAAACTGCAAACTGGAGAGCAGCTGAATAAAAAGCTAAATAAAACCAGTCTCAGAATTTTTACAAATATTTAAAACACAAATAATTCAACCAAAAATAATGGTTATTATTTTATTATCTTAACTATTATCTATAGCAACTTAAAGGAACCCTTTCAACTAAAAGAAAAAAATCGAACAGAAAAAAATAATCTCATAACCCATATTACGTCATTAAAAATATGTTTTTTTAATCACGTAATTCAAATTTTTCCAAAATGGTTTCCTTTTCCTCTGTAATAATAAGACAGTACAGGTATGGGACCTGTTATCCACAATGATTGGGACAAGGGATGCACCGAATCCACTATTTTCCATTCAGCCGAACCCCTGAATCCTTCATGAAAGATTCAGCCGCATACCGAACCTAATTCTATTTTGCAGATGCAAATTAGAGGTGGAAAGGGGAAAAAATTTCCTTGTTGAATCTGAATCCTGCTGAAAAAGGCAGAATCCTGGATTTGGTGCATCCCTACTTGGGACATTGGGTTTTCCAGATAACGGATCTTTCTGTAATTTGGATCTTCATACCTTAAAGGAGAAGGAAAGGTTAAAACTAAGTAAGCCTTATCAGAAAGGTCCACCTAAATACACCAGTTAACCCCCAAAGTAATGCTGCTCTGAGTCCCCTGTCAAAAGAAATACTGCATTTCTTTCCTTCTATTGTGTACTCATGGGCTTCTGTATCAGACTTCCTGTTTTCAGCTTAAACCTCATTGCCCTGGGCAAGAGCATGCTCAGTTTGCTCCTCTCCCCTCCCCCTCCCTTTTCTACTGTAATCTGAGCCCAGAGCAGGGAGAGACTCAGGCAGGAAGTGATGTCACACCACATTAATACTGCAGCTGCTATCCTAAACAAACAGAGAGTTTCTAGAGCTTTTTACTCAGGTATGGTAAAACATTCTACAGAATAAATATAGCATTCTAGCTTGTACTATTGCAGCTAATCTATTGGCAATAAAATGCCTCCGTAGCTTTCCTTCTCCTTTAAGTCTACTAGATAATCATATAAACATTAAATAAACCCAATTTGCCTCCAATAAGGATTAATTTTATCTTCGTTGGGATCAAGTACAAGAAATTATTACAAAGAAAAAAGAAATCATTTTTAAAGATTTGGATTATCTGTATAAAATGGTAGATGGCCTCTCCGTAATTTGAATCTTTCTGGACTACGGGTTTCCGGATAACTGATCCTATACCTGTACATAGTATTTGATCCCAACTAAGATATAATTAATTTTTATTGGAGTCAGAACAATCCTACTACATTGATTTAGAGGGTTATTTACTAAAATCCAAAGTTTTTAAATAAAAAAAACCACGACCAAACTCTAATACCGATCTGACCTTATTTATTATTACAAAAGCTTGATTTTATCGGTTTGGGTAAAAACTCTATAAAATCGAGTGAAAACCTGAAACATACAATTTCTTCAGGGTTCTTTTCCTGATTCGCTAGATTTTTTCGGGCTTTCTCCTGAAAAGCCAGAATTTTTCGGATTTTTGCCTGAAAAGCCCAAATACTTTTTTTTCGGCCTAATTCCAGAGCAGATCACAGAAACGTCAAAATAGGATATTTACCTCTGCCACTGACTTATACACGACCTTGTCAGGTCTGAGATGGTGGAATTTCAGATTCTGGCTTTATGCAGAATCGTGCTTTAAAGGAAAACTATACCCCCAAACAATGTAGGTCTCTATAAAATATATTGCATAAAACAGCTCATATGTAAAGCCCTGCTTCATGTAAATAAACCATTTTCATAATACTTTTCTAGTAGTATGTGCCATTGGGTAATCATAAATAGAAAATTACCAATTTAAAAAATAAGGCCCGCCCCCTGGGATCATACGATTCACTGTGCACACAAACAAACTATACTTCTTAGGTCACATGAGCCAATTAAAAGACAGAGTTCTGTGTTTTGCTTCAACACTTCTTCCTGTTACAGTTAGAGCTGCAGTATTTCTGGTCAGGTGATCTCTTCCTGTTACAGTTAGAGCTGCAGTATTTCTGGTCAGGTGATCTCTCCCTGTTACAGTTAGAGCTGCAGTATTTCTGGTCAGGTGATCTCTTCCTGTTACAGTTAGAGTTGCAGTAGTTCTGGTCAGGTGATCTCTTCCTGTTACAGTTAGAGCTGCAGTATTTCTGGTCAGGTGATCTCTTCCTGTTACAGTTAGAGCTGCAGTATTTCTGGTCAGGTGATCTCTTCCTGTTACAGTTAGAGCTGCAGTATTTCTGGCCAGGTGATCTCTCCCTGTTACAGTTAGAGCTGCAGTATTTCTGGTCAGGTGATCTCTTCCTGTTACAGTTAGAGCTGCAGTATTTCTGGTCAGGTGATCTCTTCCTGTTACAGTTAGAGCTGCAGTATTTCTGGTCAGGTGATCTCTGAGGCAGCACACAGACCATCACGAAATGGTGGCTCAAGGCAAGGGATGTAAAACGGCAATATTTAAATATATATTCCAGTTTGGTAAGATTCTTTAATATGTCACTTAATATGATATAAACTATCGGTTAAGTATTCATTTTGGAGGAATAGTTTTCCTTTAATAAATCTTTAAAAAATCTAAGTTTAAAAAAAAAAATATACTGGAGTTTTGCCCGAAAAAGCCCAACCAGAGAAATTCAGAGTTTCGTAAATAAACCCCTTAATGTTTAAATAATTTAGTAGAATGAAGTTGTGGAGATCAGAATTACGGAAAGATCCCTTATCCAGAAAAGCCCAGGTCCCAAGCATTCTGCATACCTGTATCCCTTGAAAATATCTCAGAAACTACAAATGTATTGATCATGCACATGTTAGTTCCCCTTTAAATGTCTTTGGAGTAAATATATAAATATGAAATTAGTAATAACACAATTATAACCTGTCCAATAAATATCATGTATATGGTACATAAGTGCTCGGGGCTCATAGTAGGAGACATATTCGGAGTCAGGAATCAGCTGCTGAGAATGAAACCTAAGAAAGGAGCCGGGGCCATGGAGCTGCCATCAGCATGACTATGAAAAGTTTATTTAACGGAACATTAACTGAGACTTGTAAAGTAACTAATCTCTGTCAGGATTTAAGGAATTACTCAAATGCCTCCAATCTTTAGCCTTAAGGCTTGTTAGACCTTTTCCCTATTCGGAGTTGGTGACCTTAAAGGGAACACAAATAAAACCATTGTTTTGTCAGCGAGGAAAGAAATGTGATTCATAATAGGGATTTTATTAAATGCTGTGATAGAAACATTACTGACACTGGGGGAAAGGTGTGGGCTGCAGCGCCTCTCAGTGGTCGCTCCTTACATTGCAGCTTTGTAACGGTCTAAAACTGCGCAGAAATACACAGGCTTCTTCATTTGCAGGATAAAAACAAGGGGACACCTTTACATTTAAAATGAAAATATGTAGCGCTTAACAGGAGGATTTGTTTTTCATTCCCATCATCTCACAGTATGAGAGTATAGCTTATTGCCTGTCACTTTTTATTTTTTTTTATAGTTTTTGAATTATTTGCTTTCTTCCTCGGACTCTTTCCAGCCTAAAATGGGGGTCACTGACCCCATCTAAAAAAAACAAATGCTCTGTAAAGATATATTCCTCATCTTTCTATTCAGGCCTCTCCTATTCATATTCCAGTCTCTTATTCACATCAGTGCATGGTTGCTAGGGGAATTTGGACTCTAGCAACCAGTTTGCTGAAACTGCAAACTGGAGAGCTGCTGAATAACAAGCTAATTCTAAGCAACTTTTCAATTGACCTTCATTTTTTATAGTTTTTTAATGATGTGCCTTCTTCTTCTGACTCTTTCCAGCTTTCAAATGGGGGTCACTGACCCCATCTAAAAAAACAAATGCTCTGTAAGGCTACACATTTATTGTTATTGTTACTTTTTATTCCTCATCTTTCTATTCAGGCCTCTCCTATTCATATTCCAGTCTCTTATTCAAATCCGTGAATGGTTGCTAGGGGAATTTGGACTCCAGCAACCTGTTTGCTGAAACTGCAAACGGCAGAGCTGCTGAATAAAAAGCAAATTCTAAGCAACTTTTCAGTTGGTCTTAATTTTTTCTTTTAAATCGTTTTTTTAAATTATTTGCCTTCTTCTTCTGACTCTTTCCAGCCTGAAATGGGGGTCGCTGACCCCATCTAAAAAACAAATGCTCTGTAAGGCTACAAATGTATTGTTATTGCTACTTTTTATTCCTCATCTTTCTATTCAGGCCTCTCCTATTCCAGTCTCTTATTCAAATCAGTGCATGGTTGCTAGGGGAATTTGGACCCTAGCAACCAGATGGCTGAAACTGCAAACTGGAGAGCTGCTTAATAAAAAGCTAAATAAGTCAAAAAGCACAAATAATAAAAAATTAAAACCAATTGCAAACTGTCTCAGAATATCCCTCTCTACATCATACTATAGGTTAACTCTAAGGCGAACAACCTCTTTAATCTGAAGGGAGGGGTGTAATGCAGCTAATTCTGGTTTTTGGAACAGATTTTTCTATATTTTGGAGCTGGCCCTATTGCATGTTGGTATTCAGAGCATAACTGGATACTAGGGGGCCAATTCATTAACTTCGAGTGAAGGAATAGAAGAAAAAAAACTTAGAATTTCGAAGTGTTTTTTTGGCTACTTCGACCATTGAATGGGTTACTTCAACCTTCGACTACAAATCGAAGGATTCAAGCTAAAAATCGTTAGACTATTCGACCATTCGAAGTACTGTCTCTTTAAGAAAAAACTTCGACCCCCTAGTTCGCCACCTAAAAGCTACCAAACCCAATGTTAGCCTATGGGGAAGGTCCCTATAGGCTTGGCTAAGTTTTTTTGGTCGAGGGATAATCCTTCGATCGTTGGATTAAAATCCTTCGAATCGATCCAACGATTATTCCTTCCATTGTTCGATCGAGGTATTTGTGCAAAATCCTTCGCCTTCGAATATCGAAGTCGAAGGATTTTCATTCCCAGTCGAATATCGAGGGTTAATTAACCCTCGATATTCGACCCTTGATGAATTTGCCCCTAAGTAATGGCTGGAGATGAAAGGAAAGCAGCAAGTGGAGGTTTCTCCTGTTTGATCAATGCAAATTAAAACCAGTGTGTGACTGATTGAAAGGTTCTAGACAAGACAAATACGGTCCCTCCCTGCGATACAACAAATCTAATTCTATTTTGTACATTTCTTTGTTGATAATGTATCAGCCCGATGCTTTGTGGTTTTTTCTTGCACAATTAATGCAATCCTACCCGTTCCCTAATTCCTCGTTAATATCCTGTTATTAATCATAACCCATCGGCTTCCGACAGGTTTAATAATTCCACCGTCAAACAAAGGAATCTTGGGGTTTCTCCAGGAGTTTCGAGGTATTTTTAGGAAACACAATGGGCCCTTTATAAACGCCCCTAATTCAGAAAGTGATACTTTTGATAAAAAAAAAAGCTTAAAAGGCTCCAGTCGAGAGCTGACGGACTCCACCTTGATTCTAGGGAGAACAATCAGGCTGGACCCCCTGCTGCCCTGTAATTGGAATTTGGGTCAGATCTCAGCCCTGGGCTCATCTATATGATATTAAATGTGTGTTGGAAACACACACAGGAGAAAAATGTGTCTCGTTGTTGCAGCTTATTCCGAACAGCGTCCAATCAAAATATTCTCATCAAAGACAAATTGCCGGAACAAGTTCATCCTGGAAACTGCCCAACCGTATAATTGTCTGAGGGGTAAACACAAAGCTAGACCAAATACGAGTGCTCATTCCTTGATTAGAAAGTGATTAGGGTACAAATTAGTGTGTATCCTAAAGATGCCATATTGTTTCTTTCAGACACTATGAAGGTATAGCTTATTGTGTGCCCAGAACATTCCTTCTCTGTATATTTGTATTTATACATATGGGAGGAGGAAGTGCCATATTGATTCCCTTAGACAGTACAGTATGAGGGTATAGCTTATTGTGTGCCCAGAACATTCCTTCTCTGTATATTTGTATTTATACATATGGGAGGAGGAGGTGCCATATTGATTCCCTTAGACAGTACAGTATGAGGGTATAGCTTATTGTGTGCCCAGAACATTCCTTCTCTGTATATTTGTATTTATAAATATGGGAGGAGGAGGTGCCATATTGATTCCCTTAGACAGTACAGTATGGGGGTATAGCTTATTGTGTGCCCAGAACATTCCTTCTCTGTATATTTGTATTTATACATATGGGAGGAAGAGGTGCCATATTGATTCCCTTAGACAGTACAGTATGAGGGTATAGCTTATTGTGTGCCCAGAACATTCCTTCTCTGTATATTTGTATTTATACATATGGGAGGAGGGAGGTGCCATATTGATTCCCTTAGACAGTACAGTATGAGGGTATAGCTTATTGTGTGCCCAGAACATTCCTTCTCTGTATATTTGTATTTATACATATGGGAGGAAGAGGTGCCATATTGATTCCCTTAGACAGTACAGTATGAGGGTATAGCTTATTGTGTGCCCAGAACATTCCTTCTCTGTATATTTGTATTTATACATATGGGAGGAGGAGGTGCCATATTGATTCCCTTAGACAGTACAGTATGAGGGTATAGCTTATTGTGTGCCCAGAACATTCCTTCTCTGTATATTTGTATTTATAAATATGGGAGGAGGAGGTGCCATATTGATTCCCTTAGACAGTACAGTATGGGGGTATAGCTTATTGTGTGCCCAGAACATTCCTTCTCTGTATATTTGTATTTATACATATGGGAGGAGGAGGTGCCATATTGATTCCCTTAGACAGTACAGTATGAGGGTATAGCTTATTGTGTGCCCAGAACATTCCTTCTCTGTATATTTGTATTTATACATATGGGAGGAGGGAGGTGCCATATTGATTCCCTTAGACAGTACAGTATGAGGGTATAGCTTATTGTGTGCCCAGAACATTCCTTCTCTGTATATTTGTATTTATACATATGGGAGGAGGGAGGTGCCATATTGATTCCCTTAGACAGTACAGTATGAGGGTATAGCTTATTGTGTGCCCAGAACATTCCTTCTCTGTATATTTGTATTTATACATATGGGAGGAGGGAGATGCCATATTGATTCCCTTAGACAGTAACAGTATGAGGGTATAGCTTATTGTGTGCCCAGAACATTCCTTCTCTGTATATTTGTATTTATACATATGGGAGGAGGGAGATGCCATATTGATTCCCTTAGACAGTACAGTATGAGGGTATAGCTTATTGTGTGCCCAGAACATTCCTTCTCTGTATATTTGTATTTATACATATGGGAGGAGGGAGATGCCATATTGATTCCCTTAGACAGTACAGTATGAGGGTATAGCTTATTGTGTGCCCAGAACATTCCTTCTCTGTATATTTGTATTTATACATATGGGAGGAGGGAGATGCCATATTGATTCCCTTAGACAGTACAGTATGAGGGTATAGCTTATTGTGTGCCCAGAACATTCCTTCTCTGTATATTTGTATTTATACATATGGGAGGAGGGAGGTGCCATATTGATTCCCTTAGACAGTACAGTATGAGGGTATAGCTTATTGTGTGCCCAGAACATTCCTTCTCTGTATATTTGTATTTATACATATGGGAGGAGGAGGTGCCATATTGATTCCCTTAGACAGTACAGTATGAGGGTATAGTTTATAGTGAACGATCCTTCATTGTATCAGTATTTAGCAGGAGGGCAGGTGTCAGTAACAGGTTACACTTCAGAAGAAGCACTTGGACCTTTACAAGTGGTTAAAGCCTCCTGATAATAAAATGGGCTGGAGAGTAACTGCCACTATGATGTATATAGAAAGGTCATTTTACCAGTATAAACAATGAGGTGATACCTTTAACTCTCCAAAAGGAACAATTGTACTAATAATTACAGACTACAAATAACTTACTGCCTCCAGCGTCCCAGGTAAAGGGCTTAAGTACAGAGGAGGCAGAGCCTGGGGATACAGGTGAGAATAGGACCAGTGAGATCCTAATTAATGAGCAAGTTCAATATAAATATAGTTAACACAAGTCAACCTGTGGATGTTTTGATGGGCCTTAAAGGAGAACTAAAGCCTAACTAAAGAAGTAGCTAGAAATGTTGAACATGATGTTTTGTGCTTCTGTACCAGCCCAAGGCAACCACAGCCCTTTAGCAGTAAAGATCTGTGTCTCCAAAGATGCCCCAGTAGCTCCCCATCTTCTTTTCTGCTGATTCACTGCACATGCTCTGTGCTGCTGTCACTTACTGAGCTTAGGGACCCACTCACAATATACAGTACACATAGAATAGAAATGTCACAATATAAGGCTGATTAGTAATTAATACACATAATTACTACATGGCAGCACAGAAACCAGTGCAATTAGCATCAGAATTGAATAATCAGCAAACCTGTAGCATCAGCTTATATTACAGCCAGGGAAGCTCATTTTCTACTGGATAATTAGTGACGAGCCCTAAGCTTAGCTTCTCAACAGCCAATCAGAGCCCACTGAGCATGTGAGTGTCACAGACACTTTCCAAGATGGTGACCCCCTGTGACAAGTTTGAAGTCCTGGATCATTGCTGCTATTGACAAGCTCAAACTTTAGCCTCGTGCAATAAGTTCACTATATAAAATAGGCCATTTTTAGCCACATTCATTTTTAGGGTTTAGTTCTCCTTTAAGTTCATTTGCTGTGGGATGGAGAATATTTTGGGGCATTTTGAAGCTTACAGCAGAAACCCAACTGTCAGTGCTCTCTAATTGGCCAACAGCTGTAAATCCTCGTGTGGTCTCTGATGATTGACAGGTCCATGTCTGTACATCCAGACTCAGGAGAGGAATTAGCATGAACCCCCCAGGGGTTGCAAACTTGAAACACACAGAGCTGAATAATGTACAAGATATCGGAGCGTCTGAAAAGATTATTTATTAACCATAGCCTGCGGGGAGTTCCCCTCCCTAATACTCACAGGTCAGGAGTAAACTATGTGAACAATTCTCACTTTGTACAAAACATAACTCAAGCCTGCCCCCTGGTGTCTGCACAATGGCTAGCTTCTTGCAGCAGGAATTAAAGGGCAAGTCATCCTTCAACTTGAAGCAGGCAGGGGATTTCTAGGGCAAAATAAAGGTGTTGGTTTTTATTTTAGTTTGGTTTTTGAATTATAGGGATGCACCGAAGCCAGGATTTGGTTCAGGATTACCGTATATACTCTTGTATAAGCCGACCCGTGTATAAGCCGAGGTACCTAATTTACCTAAGAAAACTGGAAAAATGTATTGACTCGTGTATAAGCCTAGGGGCCCCATGTCAGATTTCAAAATGTGAATGTGACCCAGCCGCAACAATTGGGGGACACTGGGCAGGTACCTGTTACTGTCTGTGACTGACTGTGTCGCCGACCGGATTTCATGTTTGCTTCCCTCTGCCACCCCTATTTCATGTTTGCTTCCCTCTGCCACTTCCCCCCCCATCTGTCGCTCTCCCCACCCTGGCTGCTCTTTCCCTCTGTCCTTCCCTCTGTCACCTCTGCTCTTCCCTCTGTCCTTCCCTCTGTCACCTCTGCTCTTCCCTCTGTCCTTCCCTCTGTCCTTCCCTCTGTCACCTCTGCCCCAGCCGGACTGCCTGTGACTGCCTGTGTCGCCGCCCGGAGCAGGTCCAGGAGCTCCGGGCGGCGCGTCCTTCCCTGCCGGCGTTCGCTTTCAAAATGGCGGCGCCATGGCCGCCACGTGGGTAGCGGCCGGCGCCGCTACCCACGTGGCGGCCATGGGCGCCGCCATTTTGAAAGCGAACGCCGGCAGGGAAGGACGCGCCGCCCGGAGCTCCTGGACCTGCTCCGGGCGGCGACACAGGCAGTCACAGGCAGTCCGGCTGGGGCAGAGGTGACAGAGGGAAGGACAGAGGGAAGAGCAGAGGTATGACCCGCGTATAAGCCGAGTTTGAGTTTTTCAGCACATTTTGGGTGCTGAAAAACTCGGCTTATACGCGAGTATATACGGTAGTCTTTTTCAGCAGGATTCAGATTTGGTTGAATCCTTCTGCCCGGCCGAACCGAATCCAAATTTGCATATGCAAATTAGGGGCAGGAGGGAATTCCGTGAATTTTTGTCACAAAACAAGAAAGTAAAAAAATGTTCCTCTTCCCACCCCTTATTTGCATATGCAAAGTAGGATTTAGATTTGGTTTGTTATTTGGGCCAAATCTTTTGCAAAGGATTCAGGGGTTCGGCCGAATCCAAAATAGTGGATTCAGTACACCCCTATTGAATTAGTAAAGATTCAGCTCTCCAATTAGAAACTGTGCTGACTGGTTACTAGGGTCTCACATTCCCTAGTAACAGCTGGCCTTGTGTATTTGGTGAATGCATAGTGAATAAAGTACCCCTTATTGTATAATATAAGGATATTATTTCAGCGTCTCTCCTAGAATCTCTGTGCGCAGGCGCGCACTTCCGCCTTCAAAGTCCCTCTGACGCTGGCGTTTGGCACCGAGCATCTTGACGCCTGACGTAATCAGCTGGTGACGAATACGGATTTTCGCCGCCAAGAAACTCTTTAAAGGCCCAGTCTCCATTTTGGAAGTTGCCCAAGCTGGTTCCAATTTTACTGATCCTGCCTAAGCGTTGTTTGTTATTGAATTCCTGGTTTTTGACTTTTTGCCTGACTCTCGACTACGGTTTCTGCCGCCTGCCTTGAACCTTTTGCCCGACTTCGACAACGTCTTCTCTTCAACCCTGCCGGTACCTCGCTTACACCTGTGCGTCCGCAAGGTACAGTCACCGAACAAGGTTCCTGACAACGTCGTCCTTACACCGAGGAGTTCCACGAATATATAAAAACATGAGGCCAAAGGCTTTTATCCAGGTCATGGTAATTTCTAATATCCTCATATTTTCCTACAAGGGGTACTTTATTAATTATAATACACAAGATTTAGTGAGTCATGTGACAAAAATGACATCACTACTCACCGTTTATAACTGATGACATCACTAGTCACCGTTTATAACGGATGACATCACTAGTCACTGTTTATAACTGATGACATCACTAGTCACTGTTTATAACTGATGACATCACTAGTCACTGTTTATAACTGATGACATCACTAGCCACCGTTTATAACTGATGACATCACTAGCCACCGCTTATAAACTGATGACATCACTAAGCCCACCGTTTATAAGGATATATTTTACAAGATATTCATGGCTTTGTGTATTATATATAATATTTATACTTACACTAGGGTGCCGCCATGTTGGCTCCGTTACATAAAGGGTGTAACTACTGTAACTCTTTTGGCCGCCCAGTTCTAACACACAGGTGACTCACAATCCCACTGCAGGATTGAATATATTTACTTGGGCCCCGGCTCACCCCAGAACCCCCTGCACCCGGGGCCACCATGAAGGCAAATGCACGCGCTGTCCCATACAAGGAGCATTACACGTGGCACAACTGGGTTACAGGCTTTGAAATTCTGTTTCCTCTCCGAAATCTGCAATTTCCCTGCAAGACCTGAATCTGTCAATCAAAAGGCTCACGCCAGGGAGGCTTTTTCCTTTCCCCTTATTTTATTCATATAATCCAGATGTAGGTTTGTACAGTGAGCACAAATGGAACAATAAAACGGCTATGGGGGCGACAACGGCAGAGATTTAGGGAGATACGTTTCATTTCCAGTCTCAAACATAATTATTATAACATTTTTAAAAAAACATATTTTGTTGCGTCATTTATAAAATAGGAACCGAGGATCTGGAAACTCGCCATCAACAATTAATTGCATGAACACACACTCATTTAAATTAACTTTTAGGGGCAGATTTATTAAGGGTCGAAGTGTAAATTCAAAGTAAAAAACAAAAAAAAAAAAATCAAATTTCGAGCTATTTTTGCTAGGGATGCACCGAATCCGCCATTTTGAATTCAGCCGAACCCCAGAATCAGCGAAAGATTCGGCCAAATACCAAACTGAATCCGAATACAAATTTGAATATGCAAATTAGGGGTGGGAAGGGGAAAACATTTTTTACTTCCTTGTTTTCTGACAAAAAGTCACGTGATTTACCTTTCCGCCCCTAAATTACATATGCAAATTAGGATTCGGTTCGGTCACGGGCAGAAGGATTTGGCCAAATCCGATTCCTACTGAAAAGCCAAAGGCTTTTATCCAGGTCATGGTAATTTCTAATATCCTCATATTTTCCTACAAGGGGTACTTTATTAATTATAATACACAAGATTTAGTGAGTCATGTGACAAAAATGACATCACTACTCACCGTTTATAACTGATGACATCACTAGTCACCGTTTATAACGGATGACATCACTAGTCACTGTTTATAACTGATGACATCACTAGTCACTGTTTATAACTGATGACATCACTAGTCACTGTTTATAACTGATGACATCACTAGCCACCGTTTATAACTGATGACATCACTAGCCACCGCTTATAACTGATGACATCACTAGCCACCGTTTATAAGGATATATTTTACAAGATATTCATGGCTTTGTGTATTATATATAATATTTATACTTACACTAGGGTGCCGCCATGTTGGCTCCGTTACATAAAGGGTGTAACTACTGTAACTCTTTTGGCCGCCCAGTTCTAACACACAGGTGACTCACAATCCCACTGCAGGATTGAATATATTTACTTGGGCCCCGGCTCACCCCAGAACCCCCTGCACCCGGGGCCACCATGAAGGCAATGCACCGCTGTCCCAATACAAGGAGCATTACACGTGCACAACTGGGTTACAGGCTTTGAAATTCTGTTTCTCTCCGAAATCTGCAATTTCCCTGCAAGACCTGAATCTGTCAATCAAAAGGCTCACGCCAGGGAGGCTTTTTCCTTTCCCTTATTTTATTCATATAATCCAGATGTAGGTTTGTACAGTGAGCACAAATGGAACAATAAAACGGCTATGGGGGCGACAACGGCAGAGATTTAGGGAGATACGTTTCATTTCCAGTCTCAAACATAATTATTATAACATTTTTAAAAAAACATATTTTGTTGCGTCATTTATAAAATAGGAACCGAGGATCTGGAAACTCGCCATCAACAATTAATTGCATGAACACACACTCATTTAAATTAACTTTTAGGGGCAGATTTATTAAGGGTCGAAGTGTAAATTCAAAGTAAAAAACAAAAAAAAAAAAATCAAATTTCGAGCTATTTTTGCTAGGGATGCACCGAATCCGCCATTTTGAATTCAGCCGAACCCCAGAATCAGCGAAAGATTCGGCCAAATACCAAACTGAATCCGAATACAAATTTGAATATGCAAATTAGGGGTGGGAAGGGGAAAACATTTTTTACTTCCTTGTTTTCTGACAAAAAGTCACGTGATTTACCTTTCCGCCCCTAAATTACATATGCAAATTAGGATTCGGTTCGGTCACGGGCAGAAGGATTTGGCCAAATCCGATTCCTACTGAAAAAGCCCGTATTCTGAACCGAATCCTGGATTCGGTGCATCCCAAATTTTTCATATACTTCGACCATCAAATAGGCCAAAATTCGATTTAAATTTGAAAAAAATCAGACTATTCGAACATCGAAATTTATCATGTACGGTCATCTAAATTCTGCCGAATTGCTGTTTTAGCCTATGGGTGACCTCCTAGAACCTACTGGAGCCATTTGGTGGACTTTGAAAAATTAAAAAAGTTTTTTGGGGCAAATACTTTGATTCTAATTCGATCAAATGCGCTAAAACTTTGTTTCGAACAATTTGAATACAGCCTATTCACCCGAAGTTAAAAACTTAGATTTTTTTTTCCCTAAATTTTGATTGGTCTTTTTTTATTTGAATTTCAAGGTTATGGGAGTTAAAAAAAAAAAACTCCCATAACTTTGAAATTCGACCCTTGATAAATCTGCCCCTTATATATATTAGGGAAGCACCGAATCCACTATTTTGGATTCAGCCGAACCCCCGAAAATGATTTGCTCGAATACCGAACTGAATCCAACCCCTAATTTGCATATGCAGATTAGGGGTGGAAAGGGGAAAACATTTTTTATTTCCTTGTTTTGTGACAAAAAGTCACGTGATTTCAGGATTCGAATCCTGAACTGAAGGGAACCCCTAATATATATATATATATATATATATATATATATATATATATATATATATATATATATATATATATATATATATATATATATATATATATATATATATACATATACATGATATACTGAGACAATTTGCTATTGGGTTTAATTTTTTGTGGTTTTTGAGTTATTTAGCTTTTTATTCAGCAGCTCTCCAGTTAGCAATTTCAGCCATCTGGTTGCTAGGGTCCAAATTCCCCTAGCAACCATGCATTGATTTGAATAAGAGACTGGAATATGAATAGGAGAGACCTGAATAGAAAGAGGAGGAATAAAAAATAGCAATAACAATACATTTGTAGCCTTACAGAGCATTTGTTTTTTTTACGGGGTCAGTGACCCCCATTTGAAAGCTGGAAAGAGTCAGCAGAAGAAGGCAAATAATTCAAAAACTATCACAAATAAATAATGAAGACCAATTGAAATAAATGGCCATTCTATAACATACTAAAGGTTAACTTAAAGGTGAATCACCCCTTTAAAAACACTGTCTAATTTCTTCACTCAGGATGAAATATTTCAATGAATTTTCGGCCTGTCTTTGGGAGTTTGGCCGGGGGGAGAGGCTCGATGGCAGATTTAATAAAAACAAAAACACCGCATGGCTCTTTGGGCAAAGGAAAGACTGTGGTCAGAAGCTTTTAGGAAAATGTTGTCAGAACAAACATCAGCGCGAGATTTCACTGTGATAAAAACCAGAATTCCCTGAAGTGCGGCCCCAGCGCTGAGCAATGGCCTGATGTTTATTTGCAGAGGGGAAAGAATCTTCTACTTAGAAAATCGAAATATTGGGACCAAAATGAGACAAGTAAAGCCCCTTTAAAGGCAATTGCAACTGCGAAAAAAAAGCGAATTGATGTAAACGTACTTGTCTGAGCTCTACTACAATTCACTGAATTTCCTACTTTTAGTGGTTTCTGAGATATTTCCATTTTGTGTTCATGTACAGCTCAACCAACAGCCAGAAACTCAAGGGTTAACGGAATGCAGCAGGTACTGTACATAGAGCATTTGTGTCGTTGATACTCCGGCCCTTTAAAGGGACTGTTCAACTTTAAAGGGGAAATAAGAATAAGGCTATAAATGCTGTATTTTGTATACTAAACATAAACATGAACTCACTGCACCACAAGTCTAATCAAACAAATGATTTATGCTTTCAAAGTTGGCCACAGGGGGTCACCATCTTGTAACTTTGTTATACATCTTTGCAAGACTAAGACTGTGCACATGCTCAGTGTGGTCTGGGCTGCTTAGTGATCGTCATAAATTATCAAAACAAGTCAAATAATATCTGCCAGAAGCCGATACAGCAAGACTGATTAATAATCAGAATATACAGACTGCACTGGCTCCTGTGTTGTCATGTAATCTAATGTGGATTTTATAGTTTTTGTATTGTTTAATACAAACTTTCTCCAACTCTGCAGAAGCAGTGGCTGCAGCAAAATAATCCTACAATTCGAATCCCAATTTATCTGTTTAAATCTGGCTCCATGATCTTTGTCCCTGCAGCTGGAGTTGGAAATAGTAAAGGGGATGTTAAGGCAAAAATAAAATCCAACTCTACACAGTCGCCGACTGCTCTACAGGGAAACAAACAAAGCTGCTTGAGTTCTGCATGGCTGGGAAGTAAGGCGGGGGCTCCCCCTGCTGTACATAAGTATAATTGTTTCCCTGCAGAGCAGTTAGGGACCGTCTGACAATTCCTATCCACAGCAGTAAATGAAGGGAGAATGTCACTGCATACAGTCAGGTTTCTTATAAAAACCGTACACATTTTTTAATTAAAGTATATTAAATTATATACTTATATTTGATTAAAGTATATTTATTTATTAAAGTATATTAAAGAAAGTAAAAATGGGATTTTATTTTATTGCCTTTACATGCCCTTTAAGTTAACTTTTATTATGCTATAGAATGGCCAATTCTAAGCAACTTTTCAATTGGTGTTCATTTTTATTTTTCATAGTTTTTCTAATTATTCACCTTTTTCGTCTGACACTTTCCAGCTTTCAAATGGGAGTCACTGACCCCATCTAATAAACAAATGCTCTGTAAGGCTACAAATGTATTGTTATTGCTACTTTTTATTCCTCATCTTTCTATTCAGGTCTCTCCTATTTATATTTCAGTCTCTCAAATCAGTGTGTGGTTGCTAGGGGAATTTGAACCCCAGCAACCAGACGGCTGAAATTGCAAACTGGAGAGCTGCTGAATAAAAAGCTAAATAACTCAAAAACCACAAATAATAAAAAATGAAAAGCAACTGCAAATTGTCTCAGAATATCAGTCTCTATATCATACTAACAGTTTATTTAAAGGTGAACAACCCCTTTAAAGTTGTTGAGTTGTTGAAGTAGTGTTGTTGAGCCAAAGTCTGGCATTAGCAGTCCGAAAACTGCTAATATCTCCAAAACAACTAAAATAGAGAACTAACTGCAAATTGTAAATGCAAAAATTTTTCAGAGGGGAAGTTTACTCCAACTAATATTTTTGGGTATATTTATCCAAAATCACTGCTCTTCATTCCTCTATTCCAGTTGCAGTGTGAATGCGACGAGTGGCAAATGAGAGGAACATTAGCTAATCAGGCCCAATTGTATAGGAGTCTGAGCAGATGTTTCTAAACTATAGAATTTGCCAGGCGCGAGTTCTTCAAAACTTCCCCATTAATCAATGTATTTTGATCCTGCAGCGAGTCAGAAGTAAGTTCTCCTGGGTTAAAGGGGAACTATCAGCAGTTATTTTTCTCAGTATGAAAAGCCAAGCTTAGAGAGTTGCTCTACACTTCACATTGTACCTAGTTTACTACTGCTCAAAGAGCTATGAATGTTTAAACGGGTATTGGACCTGTTATACAGAATGCTTGGGACCTGGGGTTTTCTAGATAAGGGATCTTTCTGTAATTTGGATCTTTATCCCTTAAAACCCCATACATGGGCCGATAAAAGCTGCAGACAGACCGAGTTGGCAGCTTATTGGCCCATGTGTGGGGCCATCCGACGGGCGTCCCAAAACAATATCTGGCCAAAGTCGGGCAGATGCCGATCGTACAGGGTAAGAAATTCCCCCAGGGCTGGGGGGAAAGGTCAAAAATCCTATGTCCCCAAAAACTTAGATGTCTGTTCTCATGGAGACCTTCAAAGTATTTTTTAAAATCTGACTTAATTAGTAGTGATGAGCGAATTTCTTCTCCAGCCCTGGATTTGCAGTGAAATTCCGCATTTCGCCATGTGCGAATTTTTCTGCGAAACTGAGTCAAAAATTTGCCATGGAAAAATGTGCTGAGAAAAATGCCCATAACAAAAAAAATGAACCACTGACTTTAATGAATTTAGACAAATAAGTCGCCATAATAAAAACGCTCATTGACTTTAAATCATTTGGAGGAAAAGTCGCCATAAGAAAAAACGCCCATTGACTTTAATGCATTAGGATCAAAAAGTCGCCACAAGAAAAAACACCCATTGACTTTAATGCATTTGGAGCGAGAAAAATTGTTGAGCACGTAAGAACTGACGTGTGTAAAAATGTCCATTGTTTCGAAAAATTTTCGTCGTTTCGAGTATTTTTTTGCAGTTAACTCATTTTTCAGTGAAACGGGACAGATTCGCACATAACTATTAATTAGCCTTTAAAACAAAGTTAATTATTCTTTTTTAATTTAATGACCACCCCCAACTTTGCCCTGTTATGCCCCGCCCACAACCTGTTTCCCACTAACCACACCCCCATTGTGATCATCTCCATTCCTTTGCACATAAATGTGTAGATCTGCCCCCAGCAAGATTTGGCCAAACCAATGGAATCTCACTGAAGTCTCCATGATACCCCCCCCCTTAGCCAATACACGTGCCAGTCATTCGGTTAATTACCTCTAATGATAACGAAGCGTCTGGGCTTATGGGCAGGTTTGTAAATTACCCTCAGTGCTTCTAGGAATGATCTGTCCCCTACACTGTCTGCAGGTCTCATTTTGATGGTCAGGACACACAGACAGATTCAGGGAGATTAAGTGACAAATCTCCTCTTATTCGGTAAACGAATTGCTCCGAGTGCCATCCCGCCGACAATCTACATTTTAGCCGGCGGGAAGGCAGTTCGGGGAGATTAGTCGCCCCGAAGAACAGGAAATTTGTCACCGGGCGACTTATCTCCCCGAATCTGCCTGTGTGCCCTGACCCTTAAAGGAGAAGTCCTTACAATACTGTAGTATTTGCCTAAATAAGTAAGTATTTTTGTAACTGGGGTTAATTTTACAAAATGACTTGTTTCTGTACTAATTGTATGATATTTAAAGGAGAACTAAACCCTAAAAATGAATGGGTAAACACGCCATATTTTATATAGTGAACTTATTGCACGAGGCTAAAGTTTGAGCTTGTCAATAGCAGCAATGATCCAGGACTTCAAACTTGTCACAGGGGGTCACCATCTTGGAAAGTGTCTGTGACACTCACATGCTCAGTGGGCTCTGATTGGCTGTTGAGAAGCTAAGCTTAGGGCTCGTCACTAATTATCCAGCAGAAAATGAGCTTCCCTGGCTGTAATATAAGCTGATGCTACAGGTTTGCTGATTATTCAATTCTGATGCTAATTGCACTGGTTTCTGTGCTGCCATGTAGTAATTATGTGTATTAATTACTAATCAGCCTTATATTGTGACATTTCTATTCTATGTGTACTGTATATTGTGAGTGGGTCCCTAAGCTCAGTAAGTGACAGCAGCACAGAGCATGTGCAGTGAATCAGCAGAAAAGAAGATGGGGAGCTACTGGGGCATCTTTGGAGACACAGATCTTTAATGCTAAAGGGCTGTGGTTGCCTTGGGCTGGAACAGAAGCACAAAACATCATGTACAACATTTCTAGCTACTTCTTTAGTTACGCTTTAGTTCTCCTTTAAGCATTTTAGTTCTCCTTTAAGCATTTAGAAAACCATTGGGTTCAGTGCATTGCAATGTGAGACCTCTATCCTGATACAACTAAGTTAGGAGGACTCAGAACTTTAAGCTCTACTGCACATGATCCATCTCTCCCTCACTCACTTAGTCATGGACTTAGTCGTACCGGCTACTGTACTCAATGAT
Organism: Xenopus laevis; assembly: GCF_017654675.1. NCBI lineage: Eukaryota > Metazoa > Chordata > Amphibia > Anura > Pipidae > Xenopus > Xenopus laevis. The sequence goes on along the minus strand of NC_054377.1, from coordinate 150,802,474 downwards.
CAGATAAGAAACGTCCTCCATCCCTTAAAAATCATAAACTGTGAAAGTGAGAGGAGGCCTTTCTGCACATTTACTTCTAGTCAATAAACTGTTGAGCTGCTGGTCCTCCATACAACCTTATCCAGGAGAAAAGCCCAATTGATGCATCTAAAGAATTCTGCCTGATACCCACACTGACTCAAGTCAAAGGGAGTCTGCAATGATTGATAGACAGATGTTAGATCCTCTTACCTCTCTTAAATGAATATTCTCTTTGTCCTTTTGGTCCAAAAGCACTTCTAGATGGTTAAGCTGTGACTCGGCTTCCACCATTCTGCGCGTTTTCTCGTTCTCCTCCATGTCCATCCCTTTGGAAGGCAACCCTTTGCTCTGCAGCATTTCTAGGAGCTTCTTGATGGACTCATCTCGGGCACTTAGTGTCTGCTTTTGAGTCTCGATCCTCAGCTCCATCTCTTCCAGCGTTTTCCTGAGAAGAAACAGTTCTTTGGCTTGCCTGTCGTGTTCCGCCTGAAGCTGTCGGAAGTTCTCCTCGGTGAGTTCTATGGTGAAGTGTTCAGCTCCTCGGTTCCCACTTTCCTGCTGCAGGAGGTGGTTGAGGTCCCTCTGGGTTCGAAGTTCATCTTGGAGGGCCTGGATGGTCAGCTGCAGATGCTACAACGTCAATACAAATACTGCGTTAATGGGAGGAACGAGCTTCAAACATATAAACAAAGAAGATTCTATTGCATGAAGTATTAAAGGGATTCTGTCATGATATTTATGATGTATTTATTTCTAAATGACACTGCAAATAATTCACTCTACAATATAAAATGTCATTCCTGAACCAGCAAGTGTATTTAGTTGTAATATTGGTGTGTAGGTGCATCTCCGGTCATTTTGCCTGGTCATGTGCTTTCAGAAAGAGCCAGCACTTTAGGATGGAACTGCTTTCTGGCAGGCTGTTGTTTCTCCTACTCAATGCAACTGAATGTGTCTCAGTGGGACCTGGATTTTCTATTGAGAGTTGTTCTTAGATATACCAGGCAGCTGATATCTTGTGTTAGGGAGCTGCCATCTGATAACCTTCCCATTGTTCTGTTGTTAGTAGGGATGCACTGAATCCACTATTTTGGATTCGGCTCAACCGTGATTCCTTTATGAAAGATTCGGCCGAATACCGAACCGATTCTGAATCCTAATTTACATATGCAAATTAGGGGTAGGAAGGGGAAAACATGTTTTACTTCCTTGTTTTGTGATAAAAAGTCATGCAATTTGCCTCCCATCCCCTAATTTGCATATGCGAATTCGGATTCGGTTCGGACGGCAGTGAATCAGTTGAACATCTACCAGCTCCCCATCTTCTTTTCTGCTGATTCACTGCACATGCTCTGTGCTGCTGTCACTTACTGAGCTTAGGGAGCCACTCACAATATACAGTACACATAGAATAGAAATGTCACAATATAAGGCTGATTAGTAATTAATACACATAATTACTACATGGCAGCACAGAATCCAGCCAAATCCAAATCCTGCTGAAAAAGGCAGAATCCTGAACCGAATTCTGGATTTGGTGCATCCCTAGTTGTTAGGCTGCTGGGGGGAAATGGAGGGGGTGATATCACTCCAACTTGCAGTACAACAGTAAAGAGTGACTGAAGTTTATCAAGTCACTTGACTGGGGGCAGCTGGGAAGCTGACAATATGTCTAGCCCTATGTCAGATTATTAAATTTAAAAAAAACTGTTTGCTCTTCTGAGAAACTGATTTCAGTGCAGAATTCTGCTGGAGCAGCACTATTAACTGATGTGTTTTGAAAAAAAAACACATTTTTTCCCATGACAGTATCCCTTTAAGACAATTGTTGACTTTTTCCGTTGAAGGCTCCCTTGGAGGTCCAACCTTGGACTAGAGCCACCCATTAGCCAATGAGAAGGTTACAAAAATAATGGGTGTGAGTATATCAGCCACAGTTAAAAGAATATGTAAGTCATCAAATATGTTTCACCCCAAACTGACTTCTAGTTGTAGTTGAACAAACAAATCTGCACTCTTCCCAAATCTAGTTCCTCCTAACTGGAATTAAGGCCTAGCCCCCTCCCCAGACACTGCTTCAAGCTCCCCCAGAGGAGCCTTTGGGAACCAGAGAACTAAGGGGGTCAACTTTTGGGTATCACCAATTCCAACCAAGGATGAAGTTGGGTTGGATGAACAGTTGAACATCTACCAGCAATTCTTGCTATTGTCTATAGAATTGTTTTTTTGGGTGGGGAGGTTACTTGCAAACTCTGTTCTGATTAAAGTTTGTGATGATGTCACAGCTAAAATAAAACAAAGGCTTTTAACGAGAGTCGAGATCAAAGGGCGATGAAACTGGATTCCTAAATAAGTGACTTGAGGAGAAGACAACAGACCCGGCCGGGTGCTAAAGACGGTTTCTAAACGGCACGTTCCAAATAACGAATCTCTAATGTGGGGGCAAATGGCGCAATTCATAAACTGCCAAATTTTGCATTTGAAATTTCTCTTCATTTATACGAGTGAAGTCATTTTTATGGGAGTGGGGGGTCGGCATCGCGGGGTTTATAGACGACAAACCAGAGAATTTTCGAACTTGAAACTGGAAAAGTCACGTTTGACACATTAAAGAAGAATTCTCCAGAGTCCTGTCCAAAATACATTTTTATGGTCCTGTCAGCGCCACCAGCTTTGGGTTTCACAAGGGGGGGGTTAAATAGCGACTGTCAGGTGGATTTTTTGTTAAATTGGTGCCATCTGGCTTTGTGCTGAGTAGCGGCTCCGTGTTGTAGAGTGGGGTTACTAGGGAGGGAGGACACGCTGAAACACACTGAATAAAATCTGTGGGTAATGTAACTAATAATGATCACTGGGGGGTCTAACACCCTACTTTATCTTGCACAGTGGGAGATGCCATTTAACAACAGCCAGGGGGGGCTTGATGTTGGGCATCCCCCCTAACCACCAACTATAGCATTGAGCTGGGGATTCTGGGAGATAAAGAACAGATTTGGAGACAATACATTGGACATCCAGGATACAAACGGCCAAATTAGTGATAGTGACGCACCTGAAACTGCAAACTGGAGAGCTGCTGGGGGGAAAAAATTAAATAACTTAAAAACCACAAAAAATTAAATAACTTAAAAACCACAAATAATATTAAAAAAAAGGAAAACCAATTGCAAATTGTCTCACTCTCTACATCATACTGCATACTTGGCGAAATGCGTCCAAAAAAGGCACTTTGAACACAACACTTGCAAATGATCCTCTACTACTTCTATTGATTTCTACAAGCTGAGAATCACCTGCTGCAGAACCTCCTGTGGAGCAGGGTGTCATTAGACCATGTGACTTTCTCCCCTGAGTAATTATGTAACATGGGGATCTTTAGCACTAGACTGCTGGGATTGGGCGGCTGAGAGTGGGTGACTCTGAATGGGCAGGTGAGAGTGGGTGACTGGGAGCTGGCGGGTGAGAGTGGGTGACTCGGAGTGGGCAGCTGAGAGTGAGTAACTAAGAGTGGGCTGCTGCTAGTGGGTGACTGGGAGTGGGTGGCTAAGAGTGGGTGACTAGTGTGCAGTTAAGAGTTGGTGACTGGGAATGGGCGGCTGAGAGTGGGTGACTGGGAGTGGGCGGATGAGAGTGGGTGACTGGGAGTGGGCGGATGAGAGTGGGTGACTGGGAGTGGGCGGATGAGAGTGGGTGACTGGGAGTGGGCGGGTGAGAGTGGGTGACTGGGAGTGGGCGGGTGAGAGTGGGTGACTAGTGTGCAGTTAAGAGTTGGTGACTGGGAATGGGCGGCTGAGAGTGGGTGACTGGGAGTGGGCGGATGAGAGTGGGTGACTGGGAGTGGGCGGGTGAGAGTGGGTGACTGGGAGTGGGCGGCTGAGAGTGAGTGACTGGGAGTGGGCGGATGAGAGTGGGTGACTGGAAATGGGCGGGTGAGAGTGGGTGACTGGGAGTGGGCGGGTGAGAGTGGGTGACTGGGAGTGGGCGGGTGAGAGTGGGTGACTGGGAGTGGGCAGTTGAGAGTGGGTGACTGGGAGTGGGCGGGTGAGAGTGGGTGACTGGGAGTGGGCGGATGAGAGTGGGTGACTGGGAGTGGGCGGGTGAGAGTGGGTGACTGGGAGTGGGCGGGTGAGAGTGGGTGACTGGGAGTGGGCAGTTGAGAGTGGGTGACTGGGAGTGGGCAGTTGAGAGTGAGTGACTGGGAGTGGGCGGGTGAGAGTGAGTGACTTGGAGTGGGCAGTTGAGAGTGGGTGGGTGAGAGTGGGTAACTATGAGTGGGTTCCACAGCAGTAGGAGAGCTCTAGTGATGTTACAGATAAATACTATGAGATTGCAGCAGTGTGAGCCACTATGTGGTGTAACCTTATTTTAAATGTTGCCCTAACCCAGCAATTCTTATATAATGGAAATACTTTCTTAACAGCTAGTGGCTCATTTACTAACAGGTGGTACAACCAGTAGAGGTCAAATCCGTGGTCCTTGTAATACCGCCCTGCTCCCCAGAAGGCTCTGAGCTTGGTTATTATATGTTACACTTGCTCAGACTACATTACCCAGCAGCACTAGCAGTCACAGAAAAACATATTTAGGAATCAGGTTGGGGGGGGGGTCATTGTGAAAAAGAGACAAACCTTTGTTTTCCTGGAATCCAAATGCTGAACAGCGCGGCAGAAAAAAAATGAAGCAAAATCAACATAAAAGCAGGTAAGGTGTGAGCAAAAGAATAGAAATATATATAATTAGGGAGGACACAGTTCCATGCAGATCTGATGGTCACACACAATGGGATCCAGGGGGAGTCGTGCAATGAATTAACAACAACAAAACATTGAAAGATCATTTCTATACATTCACCTATATCTACAGTCACTGCTGGGCAGGGCTACTACAGGTGATTCTACAAAGCCACACCCACTTTCTGGTAAGCCCTGCCCCCAAATAGAAATAAGCATCATTGCAGTTTGTCAGTATTAGACCAGCCCGACAGGGGGAACCATTGGTGGAGGCTCTTCCATTGTGAGGGAACTGGAAATCAATGTTTTGTATGAAAATGTAATAAATGAATATCGAGAAAACGCTCAAGAGATATTAAAGAGGCAGTTGACTGTTTAGTATAAAGTCTATATTGTACCTTCCCTTTTTAAATCTCTGGAATTTATGAATTAAAGGGGATGTTCACCTTTAAGTTAACTTTTTGCATTTGGTTTCATTTTTTTATTATTTGTACTTTTTGAGTTATTCATTCAGCAGCTCTCCAGTTTGCAGTTTCCACAATCTGGTCGCTAGGGCCCAAATTCCCCCAGCAACCATGCACTGATTTGAATAAGAGGCTGGAGTATGAAATGCAGAGGTCTGAACTGAAAGAGGAGTAATAAAAAGTAGCAATTACTGAGCATTGGTTTTAGATGGGGTCAGTGACCCCTATTTGAGATCTGGAAAGTGTCTGAAGAAGAAGGCAAATAAAAAAAATAAAATAATGAAGGCCAACTGAAAAGTTGTTTGGAATCGGCCATTCTAAAACATACTAAAAGTTAACTTGAAGGTGAACCGCCCCTTTAAATACATTTCTCCAGTTAAACTATGAACTAGTTGCTACGGTCTCACTTCCCCTAGCAACGAAGCAGTGTTTCAAATGGCAAACTGGGAGATGAAGAGGACAGGAGCTAAAAAAGAATTGATACAAAGTTACTTCTTACTATCAAGAAGAAGAAGAAGATTGATTGATAATAAACCGATTTCTGTCTGTCAGGGTCAGTGAATGATGAATAGTAACCCAGTGTAAAATACAGAGGAAGAAGAAGAGTATGAGATTCAGTAGCAGTTTCAGTACAAAGAATAAAAATATCCTACGAATTTTGAACTGGAATTAGATCACATTCTGTAGTAACACAAAACAACCAGCAGGTGTCACTAAAGTCTTTCTTCATTACAGCTGCACCTCCCTTACAAGATCCTTATGAGCACAGAGCGGGGGCTTTAGGTGCTGCTACATTTTAATACACGGGTCCATTAAATGCATAACGAGCCCAACATAAACGAATTAGCTGTGTGTAATACTCTGCTGTGTGTAATACTCTGCTGTGTGTGATACTCTGCTGTGTGTGATACTCTGCTGTGTGTGATACTCTGCTGTGTGTAATATTCTGCTGTGTGTGATACTCTGCTGTGTGTGATACTCTGCTGTGTGTGATACTCTGCTGTGTGTGATACTCTGCTGTGTGTGATACTCTGCTGTGTGTGATACTCTGCTGTGTGTGATACTCTGCTGTGTGTGATACTCTACTGGGTGTGATACTCTACTGGGTGTGATACTCTACTGGGTGTGATACTCTACTGGGTGTGATACTCTGCTGGGTGTAATACTCTACTGGGTGTGATACTCTACTGGGTGTGATACTCTGCTGGGTGTAATACTCTGCTGGGTGTAATACTCTACTGGGTGTGATACTCTGCTGGGTGTGATACTCTACTGGGTGTGATACTCTGCTGGGTGTAATACCCTGCTGGGTGTAATACTCTACTGGGTGTGATACTCTGCTGGGTGTGATACTCTACTGGGTGTGATACTCTGCTGGGTGTAATACTCTGCTGGGTGTAATACTCTACTGGGTGTGATACTCTGCTGTGTGTGATACTCTACTGGGTGTAATACGCTACTGGGTGTAATACTCTGCTGGGTGTGATACTCTACTGGGTGTAATACTCTACTGGGTGTAATACTCTACTGGGTGTGATACTCTACTGGGTGTGATACTCTACTGGGTGTGATACTCTGCTGGGTGTAATACTCTACTGGGCGTGATACTCTGCTGGGTGTGATACTCTGCTTTATTGAACTTTACTCATTAACTCCTGCTGTTGTACAGGTGTCACCTAATAATGACAATATGGCAGCTCCAAGCAATGTGTATGAGTAATATTACAATGATCTGCAAACAATCTTGTAACAAATTACATACTCCTACTATACTGTTTAGGTTAAATATTGTGGCACCTTCCACACATATGAGTAAAGAATAGCCCCAGCCCCTTCCCAGAGACACCATCTCTCCCTACTATACCTGCTATCCCACAGTCACACTCCCTTCCCAGAGACTATTATCCCACTGTTACTATAGACACCATCTCTCCCTACTATACCTGCTATCCCACAGTCACACTCCCTTCCCAGAGACTATTATCCACTGTTACTATAGGCACCATCTCTCCCTACTATACCTGCTATCCCACAGTCACACTCCCTTCCCAGAGACTATTATCCACTGTTACTATAGACACCATCTCTCCCTACTATACCTGCTATCCCACAGTCACACTCCCTTCCCAGAGACTATTATCCCACTGTTACTATAGATACCATCTCTCCCTACTACACCTGCTATCCCACAGTCACACTCCCTTCCCAGATACAATTATCCCACTGTTACTATAGACACCATCTCTCCCTACTATACCTGCTATCCCACAGTCACACTCCCTTCCCAGAGACTATTATCCACTGTTACTATAGGCACCATCTCTCCCTACTATACCTGCTATCCCACAGTCACACTCCCTTCCCAGAGACTATTATCCACTGTTACTATAGACACCATCTCTCCCTACTATACCTGCTATCCCACAGTCACACTCCCTTCCCAGAGACTATTATCCACTGTTACTATAGGCACCATCTCTCCCTACTATACCTGCTATCTCACAGTCACACTCCCCTCCCAGAGACTATTATCCACTGTTACTATAGGCACCATCTCTCCCTACTATATCTGCTATCCCACAGTCACACTCCCTTCCCAGAGACTATTATCCACTGTTACTATAGGCACCATCTCTCTCTACTACGCACTGCCATGCTGCTTGTCCAGCCACAGAGTAAATTGTAGGTAAAGTGGAGGAATCCTGAATAATGTGTAAAAATTATATTTCGGTGGTTCATATAGTAATTTCCTCTGTCCTTCCTACCTACAATTTATTTCTACATACTAAGTGCAAGGCTGGGGGGCAGCTGATCCATCTTGGAACCTTTAAAACACAAATTTGGTTACAAGCTAATTCAGCCTTGGCCAATCTTTATAAACCTTAGGTCAGTGTAAGGTACATTTTTTAAGAAGCAATGACATAGGTTTCATGGACTCTCCTTGCAGAGGGAACGAGTGGCCCATCTAGTTATCTTAAATCAATAGCAGAGAAGGAGCAGGACACAGAAAGACATTAAATAAAATCAATTCTGCATCTTCCATCTGCTGTCAGGGCTGTTACTGTAGCACCCGCTGTATCAAGGCAACATAAACACACAAGCGAAGCTTCCCTCTAGTTGTTTTTAGATTAATTAGCCAAATCCCAATTGATTCAGCCTTCACCATAGATATTCCCCTTATATCTATAGTCATGATCCACTGACAGCTTTAGAGAAAAGTAACCCGCGAAACCGTGATGGTGGTCTCGTAAATGAGCTTGTACTTTGCTCGAAAGAGGCGAACTTTCCCTATAAAACCACAAATCATCGGCCCCTTGTAGTTGAGTATAAGGTAGTGAGAATTGAGAGTGGGATGAGTAGTAAAAAGACAACCCTCTAGGACCAATTCTGGAGTATAAAAGTGTACTGATTGCTCCGGAGCTGAATTAAAACCAAACCGGACAATAAGAGTAAAGAAACGCAGACGCACGTTTCCCAATTATGCTTCTCAAGGCGACAACTTTTCAATTTATATTTTTTAAAAAGGTGTGTGCTGGGCCTTCACTTGTTTTAATAAATATTTACAATACAATATTTAGAAGACTGATAACCCTACAACACCTTCATTTTTGTGTCAGTCTCTGTTTTACCGCCTGCCTCTGTTATTACACGAATGGGATCCGTTATGTGGAAACCCGTTATCCAGAAAGCTCAGAATTACTGGATCAACTCCATTGTAATCAAATAATGAAACATTTTTAAAACTGATTTCCTTTTTCTGTGTAATAATAAAACAGTAACTTGTACTTGATCCCAACTAAGATATAATTAATCCTTATTGGAGGCAGAACCAGCCTATTGGCTTTATTTAATGTTTACATGATTTTCTAGTAGACTTAAGGTATGAAGATCCGAATTATGGAAAGATCAGCTATCTGGAAAACCCAAGGTCCCGAGTATTCTGGATAACAGGTCCCATATCTGTATAAATGAAAAGTAATGCAGCCAATAGCCTGTGTATGACATGAGGAAGAATTAGTTACCTCAGAATATTCTGTGTTTCCCTTGTACAATATATAGGGGCATGTGTGTAACTCAGAGACACTTGTGCTACAGGATTTCTCATTCCCTCACTGAGTCCGTCTCTCGCTCCTCCTGACTGAATTTTCTGTCTTTACAAAATGTATTTTCTCTGTGTTTCTTTATTCACGTCTGTGTTTCTCTCTCTTGTATCTGCTGCTTTACTCCATTCAAAATTATCTCACAAACCACAGAACCAGGTCCTCCCCTGATCTAGGAAGCCACGCCCCCATCTTTCCCCCCACTCTATAGCTAGAGGCCATATGGAAAGTGGGTGGGATTAGAGGCTAAAGAGAAAGTAGATGGGGTTAGAGGCTATAGGGGAAGCAGGTGGGGTTAGAGGCTGCAGGGAAAATAGGTGGGGTTAGAGGCTAAATTGAAAGTAGGTTGGGCTAGAGGCTATATGGAAAATGGGTGGGATTAGAGGCTATAGGGGAAGTAGATGAGGTTAGAGGCTAAAGCAAAAGTAGATGGGGTTAGATTCTGCAGGGAAAATAGGTGGGGTTAGAGGCTAAATTGAAAGTAGGTGGGATTAGAGACTATATGGGAAATGGGTGGGATTAGAGGCTATAGGGGAAGTAGATGAGGTTAGAGGCTAAAGCAAAAGTAGATGGGGTTAGAGGCGGCAGGGAAAATAGGTGGGGTTAGAGGCTAAATTGAAAGTAGGTTGGGCTAGAGGCTGTATGGAAAATGGGTGGGATTAGAGGCTATAGGGGAAGTAGATGAGGTTAGAGGCTAAAGCAAAAGTAGATGGGGTTAGAGGCTGCAGGGAAAATAGGTGGGGTTAGAGGCTAAATTTAAAGTAGGTGGGATTAGAGACTATATGGAAAATGGGTGGGATTAGAGGCTATAGGGGAAGTAGATGAGGTTAGAGGCTGCAGGAAAATAGGTGAGGTTAGGGGATAAAGTGAAAGTGGGTGGGGCAATATAATGGGCTATAAGGAAAGTGAGTGGAAATAGAGAAGAAGTAGGTGGGATTAGAGGCTATAGGGGAAGAAGTTGGGGTAAGAGGCTGTAGAGAAAGTAGGTGGGGTTACAGCAGGGGTCCCCAACCTTTTTCACCCGTGAGCCAATGGAAAAAATATTTGAGGAGCAACACAAGCATTGAAAATGTTCCTGGGAGGTGCCAAATAAGGGCTGTGATTGGCTATTGGTAGCCCCTACGTCGACTGGCAGCTACAGGAGGCTCTGTTTGGTAGTACACCTGGTTTTTGTGCAACCATAACTTACCCCAAATCAGGAATTCAAATATAAACACCTGCTTTGAAGCCCCTGGGAGCAACATCCAAGGGTTTGGGGAGCAACATGTTACTCGCGAGCTACTGGTTGGGGATCACTGGGTTACAGGCTATAGGTAAACTAGTTTGGGTTACAGGCTATAGAGAAAGTAGAGGGGGTTAGAGGTTGTAGGGAAAAAAGATGGGGTTAGAGACTATAGGGAAACTAATTGGGGTTAGAGGCTATAATGAAAGTAGGTAGAATTATAGGAGTATCAGGGTGTTCTGTGAATCCCCAGGGAAAAGGCTGACAAACAAGTAGGAACCTGAGTATAATTGGCATAGAAGTGGAACTGTAACCCACGGGATTAATTGATTGGCCATGAGAAGAAGTTTACAAAGAAAATAATAAGGGCCCCAGCCCAAAGCCTTGCAGCACCCCCACAAATACAGAGGGGGGACAATAAATGAGATGATACAGGAGCTTGAAGATAAAGGGAAGAAATGTGATGAGTGTATAAAATACATCACAACCCCCATTTTAGGTTTTTCATGGAACCAGAAATCTGGGAAATGCATTTTATATTGGTGGAACCACAAAAAAAAAAACATGTAAAATGAGGAAAAAATTCAAAATTAGGGTATGTAAATTTGAGGGGGCAGTAACTGGGGGGGGGGGTTTCATGCAGTTAGGGGCGGGATCTTTTTTGAATAGGGGTCACCTTGTCTTCAGTAACACGTGTTATACAGTCTGATTCTCTCCGCCTGCACTTGTGAAACAATGTGACACCGCATGTTCAGGCCGATCTCTGCTCGAACATTCTTGTGAATTTTTTAAAAAATTTTTAAAAATATAAATAAAAAATTTTTAAGAAAAAATGACAATGTCTAATATTCGAATAAATGTTTCCGACCTGAAATTTCAAAACATATTCGATTTGTATTCGATTAGTACAAAACGAGTTTTTCTCCTGGAAAAAAACTGGAATGTCAGGAAGGCTATTCACATCTCCAAATGGCTCAACGGACCTTCGGCCATTGACTTGTACGTGAACTCGACAGGTTTTAGGTGGCGAATATTCGAATTAGGACTGTTTCCTGTTTCCATGGTCGGGGTGGGATAAATCTCACATTTAAATTTACATTCGAATAGGGGGATTAAAATTAGAATGTTTGAATTTTGAAACTCGAAAATTTTAATTCAAATTTTCTATTTGAACCTTTATAAATCTGCTGTACAGCTAAATGCAGCCCAGGGCCAAACTAAGGCACATGCCCCTGTACCAGCCTCAAAAGAAAGTCACTTGGTTATAGCGATGCACCGAATCCACTATTTTGTATTCGGCCGAACCCCCGAATCCTTTGTCAAAGATTCGGCCGAATACCGAACCCGAATTTGCATATGCAAATTAAGGGTGGGAAGAGGAAAACATTTTTACTCCCCTAATTTGAATATGTAAATTCGATTCGGATTTGGTTTGGCCGGGCAGAAGGATTCGGCTGAATCCTGCTGAAAAAGGCCGAATCCTGGCCGAATCCCGAACCGAATCCTGGATTCAGTGCATCCCTACTTGGTTATATATAAAAGATCTGTATCACAAGTTGCCTTATAATTTAAACAGAACCCTCTGGCCAGCTCTTGTGCCCAGCACATGAAACTGACTGGGACTCATGAGATCTGTATGTTACAGGCAGCATGAGTCTGTTTTTTCTTTACACGACAGGGAAATCAATGACTGTCTCAGCCCAACAGCGTCTGCCTGAATCAGTCAATTCAACGTCTCCCGGGGACTTTTACTTGGAACCCAAGGGAAAATATTCAAGAAAACTAACATGACTGTTTATTAAAAACCAGGAACACTTTCCATAAATACAGCCATTTCCACGTTAACCCTTGCAGCTAATTCATGAAAAAGATAGTATTTATTAAAATACTATTAGTAGAGATGATATAGTTATGTAGCTGCCAATACTGTTCCCTTTGCCTTATCTGCCCCATGCAAGGAAAGCCTTTATGTTAAAGCCAACTACTTTTTAATTGGTCTTCATTATTTATTGTTTTTCATTATTTGCCTTTTTCTTCCTACTCTTTCCAGCTTTCAAAAGGGGGTCACTGACCCCATCTAAAAACAAATGCTCTGTAAGGCTACAAATGTATTGTTACTGTTACTTTTTATTCCTCATCTTTCTATTCAGGCCTCTCCTATTCATATTCCAGTCTCTTATTCAAATCAGTGCATGGTTGCTAGGGGAATTGGGACCCTAGCAACCAGATGGCTGAAATTACAAACTGGAGAGCTGCTGAATAAAAAGCTAAATAAGTAAAAAAACCACAAATAATAAAAAATGAAAACCAATTGCAAATTGTCTCAGAATATCCATCTCTACATCAGACTAACAGTTATTTTAAAGGTGAACAACCCGTTTAAGCTTGTTGCCTGAGAAACTGAAGACAATGCTGAGCATTCATCCTGTAGCTTAACTCATTGCTAATTGCTGACAAATTATTATAACACTTGATAACACTTTTGTAGCCTTACAGAACATTTGTTTTTTAGATGGGATCAGTGACCCCCATGTGAAAACTGGAAAAAGTGAGAAGAATGGATATGGGAGATAGCTCATAGTACAAGTTGATCCAGGGACTGGTCCCATTGCATCTTGGAGTCAGGAAGGAATCTTTCCCCCTCTGAGGCAAATTGGAGAGGGTTCAGATGGGGCTTACGCCTTCCTCTGGATCAACTGGCAGTTAGTCAGGTTAAAAAAAGTAAAAAGGTTGAACTTTATGAATTTGTGTCTTTTTTCAACCTAACTTACTATGTAAGAAGGCAAATAATTTAAAAACCATAAAAAAGAAAAAAATTAAGACCAATTGAAAAGTTTCTTCAAATTAGCCATTCTATAACATACTAAACGTTAGCTTAAAGGTGAACCACCCCTTTAACATATATTGTATATCCATAATACAGAATTTCTGTTGGAATGATGGGGTTAGCTTTGCCTTTAGTCCCATTATATAGTCCTCATCCGACCAAGGGAAAGAGGAATACTCCTATTTTAGAGGGATATTGCATTTTTGCACTATAACTAGTGCCCCCTATAATCACACAATTACCATTACTTTCCTTCTGCCCTGGATTTTAGGGCCCCTTATATAACAGACAAGAATAGGGAATTGCCAGAGAATTATCCCTCCTGTTCTTCACAGTTAGGGCTCTTACACATGAGCGTTCCGACCTGCGCTCCCCTGCGTTCCGTTTTTTGGCGTTCAGCCGCAGGGGAGCGCAGGAATAGACGCAAGTCATTATTTGAAATGGGGCTGTACTCACTCAGGCGCGTGTAGGCGCCGAACGCAGGTTCAGACGCAACATGCTGCATTTTTCCTGCGTTCGGCGCCTACACGCGCCTGAGTGAGTACAGCCCCATTTCAAATAATGACTTGCGTCTATTCCTGCGCTCCCCTGCGGCTGAACGCCAAAAAATGGAACGCAGGGGAGCGCAGGTCGGAACGCTCATGTGTAAGAGCCCTAACACATGGACACGGGGCATTTACAGACACAATAAAACTGCAGATGATTTTCTCACTAATGGATCTCGGCCAGACCTGTCAGTACAGAAAGCGCAATTGTTCTCCGGTAAAATTTACAGGCGGCTTTTAACGCTCACTGAGAACTGAAAAGGGCACAGATGTTTTTTGACAAAATAAAAAAGTAATTGGATACAATAGAAAAATATGTACTGCTCAGTTTGAGCCATTATTCCCAATTTCTGCTTTATCATCAGCTATAAGATTATACAGAAACCTCAGCAAAGCAAAATCACTTGTGTAGAGCAAGAAAACAGCACTAAGCCAACCCACTTTATATGGTCACAGAACAACCCCTCAGTGACTTCTAATATCCTTATCATTTACTGTAGGGGGTACATTATCCCTTATAATACATGAGTGATACTCAGAGTTCCCTGTATAACTCAGCCTGTAGCCTTGTGCCTTTATATGGTCACAGAACAACCCCTCAGTGACTTCTAATATCCTTATCATTTACTGTAGGGGGTACATTATCCCTTATAATACATGAGTGATACTCAGAGTTCCCTGTATAACTCAGCCTGCAGCCTTGTGCCTTTATATGGTCACAGAACAACCCCTCAGTGACTTCTAATATCCTTATCAATTACAACTGGGGGTACATTATCCCTTATAATACATGAGTGATACTCAGAGTTCCCTGTATAACTCAGCCTGCAGCCTTGTGTCTTTATATGGTCACAGAATAACCCCTCAGTGACTTCTAATATCCTTATCATTTACAGTAGGGGGTACATTATCCCTTATAATACATGAGTGATACTCAGAGTTCCCTGTATAACTCAGCCTGCAGCCTTGTGCCTTTATATGGTCACAGAACAACCCCTCAGTGACTTCTAATATCCTTATCATTTACAGTAGGGGGTACATTATCCCTTATAATACATGAGTGATACTCAGAGTTCCCTGTATAACTCAGCCTGCAGCCTTGTGCCTTTATATGGTCACAGAACAACCCCTCAGTGACTTCTAATATCCTTATCAATTACAACTGGGGGTACATTATCCCTTATAATACATGAGTGATACTCAGAGTTCCCTGTATAACTCAGCCTGCAGCCTTGTGTCTTTATATGGTCACAGAATAACCCCTCAGTGACTTCTAATATCCTTATCATTTACAGTAGGGGGTACATTATCCCTTATAATACATGAGTGATACTCAGAGTTCCCTGTATAACTCAGCCTGCAGCCTTGTGCCTTTATATGGTCACAGAACAACCCCTCAGTGACTTCTAATATCCTTATCATTTACAGTAGGGGGTACATTATCCCTTATAATACATGAGTGATACTCAGAGTTCCCTGTATATCTCAGCCTGCAGCCTTGTGCCTTTATAAGGTCACAGAACAACCCCTCAGTGACTTCTAATACCCTTATCATTTACAGTAGCCTTACAGAGCATTTTTTTTTTAAACGGGGTCAATGACCCCCATTTGAAAGCTGGAAAGAGTCAAAAGAAGAAGGCAAATTATTAAAAAAAACTATAAATTAAGGTGGCCATACACGGATAGATCCGCTCGTTTGGCGATGTCGCCAAACGAGCGGATCTCCCTCCGATATGCGCACCTTGAGGTGGGCAATATCGGGCTGATCCGATCGTGGGCCCTAGGGCCCAACGATCGGATCCTAGCGTTCGCCAAACGGGCGGTCGGATCGCGGGACCGCATCAACGAACAGATGCGGCCGCGATCCGACGGGATTTTTAACCCCATCCGATCGAGATCTGGCCGACTTTCGGCCAGATCTCGATCGGGGAAGCCCGTCGGGGGCCCCCATACACGGGCCAATAAGCTGCCGACTCGGTCTGTCTGCAGCTTTTATCGGCCCATGTATGGCCACCTTTATAAAGAATGAAGAGAAACTGAAAAGTTGCATAGAATTGTCCATATTATTATTTTTATATTATTATTATTTAAAGTTAACATTTAAAGCAGCCACAGAGCATCCTATTGGATGAAAACATCATAATGTAAAATTAATTTCTTGTACTTGTGGCCATTAATCATTAATATTAGTGACTGAGCAGCGCGGCTATTGCTCTGGGAATCAGCAATGTTACAGTCACTATTAGATTTTGTTTCCAGTGCCAGAACCAGAACAGCCCTGTGCAATAAATGGACCTTATTGTGGATGAAATGATTTGCGAGTTTGTACAACCCTGTAAGTCAGGTCTGGGGAATTGTCAGTAAAATCCCATTGAGCCTGTGTATGAAAGGTTGGCACAGTATAAACCAGATTTCTTCTTTTCTTTCATTTCTACTTCATTCCTTGATACAATTTTCCTCTTTAAACTCTGTGCCGGTTCTGATTGGATTCGTTTATCTGCAAGAGCTGAATTTCTTTTTATGACTTGAAATCACTTTCCTCTGTTGTTTAGGTTTGAAATATTGATGTTCGCAATTGAAAATATTGTCTATAAATATTTAAATTTTTGATTCCGAGGCTGAACTTGTTTGTGGAAAAATCTTCCCGGTGCTTTTGTAAATTTTATGGGCTTTCAAATGGCTGCGAAAATGCAAAACAAACCGGGTTTATGAGTGAGAAACTGTTGTGCAGCGACGTAAGCTCCAAACTTTGCTTTTTTATTATCAAATAAAGTTCCAAGAGTTACTATTTCCTAATTAAATCTAAACTTCCTCTGGTTCTTTCTAACATGGGCAAAGATTATATAGAACTTACACTACCTTTCTATTAATGTTTCACTACAATATTCTGCTGCCCGATATACTCCAGCTGGGGCATGAAAAGGACTTGTGTTTTCATAGCACTTTATTTGGCTCTTCTGGTCTTTATAAATAAGGTGAGTGCACTAATAATGGCTTTTTATGCATATTAAATGTCACATATAAAGGCACAAAGCTGCAGGCTGACTTATACAGGGAACTCTGAGTATCACTCATGTATTATAAGGGATAATGTACCCCCTACTGTAAATGATAAGGATATTAGAAGTCACTGAGGGGTTGTTCTGTGACCATATAAAGGCACAAGGCTGCAGGCTGAGTTATACAGGGAACTCTGAGTATCACTCATGTATTATAAGGGATAATGTACCCCCTACTGTAAATGATAAGGATATTAGAAGTCACTGAGGGGTTGTTCTGTGACCATATAAAGGCACAAGGCTGCAGGCTGAGTTATACAGGGAACTCTGAGTATCACTCATGTATTATAAGGGATAATGTACCCCCTACTGTAAATGATAAGGATATTAGAAGTCACTGAGGGGTTGTTCTGTGACCATATAAAGGCACAAGGCTGCAGGCTGAGTTATACAGGGAACTCTGAGTATCACTCATGTATTATAAGGGATAATGTACCCCCTACTGTAAATGATAAGGATATTAGAAGTCACTGAGGGGTTGTTCTGTGACCATATAAAGGCACAAGGCTGCAGGCTGAGTTATACAGGGAACTCTGAGTATCACTCATGTATTATAAGGGATAATGTACCCCCTACTGTAAATGATAAGGATATTAGAAGTCACTGAGGGGTTCTGTGACCATTTAAAGGGGGAACACGGGCAGTTGTCTCCACTATTATGCTCCTGCAATTCACAAATATTTCAGTAGAAAATGTGGATTTCAGGGGCAGACTTTGAAAGGAAGATCTATTGTGAGCTGCTAAAAGTGCAGCAAGTTGGAACAAAAGCTCAGATAAGAGTAAATCCTCGGGGAGGCAGTGAATGATTAATTGGAGCCAATTAAAAGGAAAGGCTTAGCCACTTTATCATTTCCTGGGCTCGTTATGTAGCAAAAAGGTTCAGCACAATGACAAGTTTAAAAAGAAGTTTCCAGTGATGGGGCCACGACTGACATATGATAATGACCAGTGGGGAAGACAATGTTGGGGTCTCAGGCTGCAAATGTGATAGAAAGAGTTGGACCCTCCATAGAAGAATTACATTGCATGGCTGGGGGAGAGCATCATGCAGAGGGGGAACAGCAGTGCAGCAAGGTGCATATTTACTATAAAATTCTGACAAAACTAAACAGAAAAGGCATTGGATGAAAAAAATCCAATTACAAGAAAAATCCATTTTTATTTTCCTTAGTGTTTGTCTAATGTTCACAGCCAGAGGTGAATGAAGAATTATAAGTGATACGTACCTGCAGCCTCACTCTTGCATAAGACTCCATTGAGCTCAGGCTCTTTAGACACAGCCTAAATTTTCACCTCTCATACTCCCTTTTGTGGTGTCATAATAACCTTACATTAAGTCAGCAAGGGAGTGGCCAAGGTATAAAAATATCGGGTAATCTGGGATTTGCTTCGAGTGTTCCAGCTCATTCGCTCATAACACCACTCGCTCATGTTACACCTCTTGCAACTCATTTACATTACACTCACTCCTGTGCCCTATACCACCTGCCACATGTGCTGTAATACCAGCTGACACTTACTCCTGCTGTGCTTAATACTCATTAATGTGCTCTACACCACCTTATATTCACTCCTGTGCCCTACACCACCATACACTCGCTCCTAAGACATTAAGACCACTCACTCGTGTTAAACCTCTTAAACTAGTTCCTATGCCTTACACCACTGGCCACTCCCTCCTGGCACTACATCACCTCAACCTGCTTCTGTGCCCTTTACCAGCTGCCACTTACACCTGTGCCTTATGCCATTTAATACTCACCCATGTGCCCCACACCACCGTTCACCCACTCCTGTGTCCTGTTCCAACTGCCACTAACTCCTGTGCCCTACACCAACTGCCAGTCACTCTTGTGCCCTATACCAGTCAACACTCACTCTTGTGCCCTATACCAGCTGACACTAGCACCTATACCTTACTCTCCCTGACACTCAATCCAATTCCTTACAGCACCTCACACTCACTTCTGTCCCCCAAATGCCATTTTGCTTGCTCCTGTGCCATAAACCACCACTCATTTGCTCCTGTGCCATAAACCACCACTCATTTGCTCCTGTGCCATAAACCACCACTCATTTGCTCCTGTGCTTTCCACTAACTGACACTTGCACATGCCATTGCCACTTATGTCTGTCCGTCACCCCACCTGCCACTTAGGCCTTTGCCTTATACCGACACCTTGCACAAAACTGTCATATTACAGTAACTTCCCTCAGTGTTCTTCCCTTCCAAGCCAGAAAGAATAAATATGGCCAAGCATGTGATTTAATCTTCCTTATGGATTGAAGCTCTGTGATGTGCTATTATAAAAGATCAGTAGCTCAGAGCATGAAATCATTACACAGTCTCGCAGCTCATCTCAGTCATTAAATCCCTAAAAAGTGGCTGAATTGCTAATAAAAAAAAACCAAGGATCAACAGACACTGATTCACTTCTATGCAGAGAAGTAAGACTTTTTATACTATGGCCGAAAGGCAAACAAGTTAGGGACCGGCCATATGGGGTTTACCTTGACGTGGTATGGTGGCTTTTCAACTTTATGATCATAACTTTGTAACTAAAAACCCTTGTTTTGTAAACTTACTTTTGAGACAGGGGACCAGGGAATGTGCATTAAAACTAGCACTTCCATTATACTTAAATATACTATTACTTAGCCTTTCGAGTGCTTCCACACCCCTATTTTGTATCTTGCAAATAAAAGTGCCCATCATCAGTTCCACGGGAGGTTACCTGGAAAGTCTGAAAATCAAATATAATTATATATATATAATAGAGATCTTGGGGTGCCCTATCTTATTAAATCACTGATATTAAATAACTCACCTATAATCTATAAATGATATATAATTGGGGTTGTTAAAGTAAAGAAATGAGTTCAGTACAAAAGCTCTAGTTTATCCACACGATCACTTTGGGACATACACTGCAGCCAATGTGATAACTGCATGTACCGTATATATATATATAATACACAAAAGCCATGAATATCCTGTAAATTATATCCTTATAAACGGTGAGTTCTGATGTCATCAGTTATAAACGGTGAGTTCTGATGTCATTTCAGTCACATGACTCACTGGAATTTGTGTATTATAATAAATAAAGTACCCCCAGTTGCAAAATATGAGGATATTAGAAGTCACCTCGGAGTTCCATGACCTGTATAAAAACACTCGGCCTTCGGCCTCTTACTTTTATATGGTCATGAAACTCCTCGGTAACTTATAATATCCTTATATTTTACAAGAGGGGGTACTTTATTCACTATATAATACACAAAAGCCATGAATATCTTGTAAATTATATCCTTATAAACGGTGAGTTCTGATGTCATCAGTTATAAACGGTTATCAGTTATAAACTGATGTCATTTCTGTCACATGACTCACTGAAATTTGCGTATTATAATAAATAAAGTACCCCCAATTGTAAAATATGAGGATATTAGAAGTTACCTCGGAGTTCCATGACCTGTATAAAAACACTCGACCTTCGGCCTCGTACTTTTATATGGTCATGAAACTCCTCGGTAACTTATAATATCCTTATATTTTACAAAAGGGGCTACTTTATTCACTATATATAGATCTATAACTCCCAGTGGCTTTCACATCACAGTGAAATGGCAACATACTCTGACCTGGGGACTTACAAAGTGAAACGTAATTATATTCAGTTCTCCCCTGAGACTCTCTTCAATGTTAAGTGACAACCCCTTGTATTCAAACCATCTGTTGTGGTGCCAAATGTGTCTGCCAGTTGTATCAGTAGCGCAGAGATCACACCGTGTGCGCTAAATAATAAAAGAAATCACAAAACAGCGGCACCAATTGTTTGAAAAATGAAATTATTAGAACTAGATTATCACAAGTATTAAATTCTAGTCAACCTTCTGGATTATAGGTCCCATATTTATATGTTATAGAATGGCCAATACTGAGCAACTTTTTTTTTATATAGTTTTTGAATGATGTGCCTTCCCCGTCTGACTATTTCCAGGTTTCAAATGGGGGTCACTGACCCCGTCTAAAAAACAAATGCTCTGTAAGACTACAAATATATTGTTATTGTTACTTTTTATTCCTCATCTTTCTATTCAGGCCTCTCCTATTCATAGTCCAGTCTCTTATTCAAATCAATACATGGTTGCTGGGGTAATGTGGACCCTAGCAACCAGATGGCTGAAATTACAAAATGGAGAGCCTCTGAATAAAAAGTTAAATAACTCAAAAACCATAAATAATAAAAGAAATGAAGACCAATTGCAAATGCCCACAGAATATCACTCTCTACTCTACATCATACTGAAAGTTAATTTAAAGGTGAACAACCCCTTTAACTACGACTGGAGACCGTTTAGTTACTAACAGACTTTTCCATTGACTTCCCATTGACTTCCATAAATATTCCATAAGACACATTGGCATATTTCCCTACACAAGGACAGCCTCATTTAGCTGCATATTTGTATATATTTATATCAGTGGGAGCGGCCATGATTGCTCAGATGAGGCAACAGTAGAGTCTAGTCCAATGCTGACCCCTGCTGGCAGCTTATTTATACAAGACGGCCTTATGAAACAATGGCTGCTGAAGAAAGTGCTTCTCTTTATCCCATTATCTCGTTCCTGTCTGTAATATCTGAGATCAGACGTTTTTATATTCAGGGCAGATTAGCGGCGTCTCCTCGCGGACACTGAACAAATCCAGCAAGTGAATAATCTCCATATTTTTTTGCTCTGCGTCCTTGTTACGCTCATTCTTATTCCTTTCTAATAACCTTGAGCCCAGAGCTGAATCCATGTTGTTCCAAGGGCTTTGCAACTTGCCGAGTGGCTCGTGTTATCGGTAAGATCACGTCTTCTTTTCTCTCTGATAAATGACTCTGGTTCCATCGGGGAATGAATGGATTCTCCTTATCTGATCCATGGTAATTCTTCAGGAGAAGGTCTTCAAGTTATTGCAGAAATACAGAGGAAAGTTTGCTGTAACTTCTGCAGTAGGAAATAAACGAAAGGACGGCGTTTGGGTAAGGTAAAGCTCTTGTGTCAAGGGGGTGCCGGCTGTTTTATTTCAAGGGTTTTTCCCAGTGTCCCAATGGGGAAAAAAAGATTCTGAGAGTTTGAGTCCCAAAACCTCGGATTGGTCAAGTTTTTAGTGAAAAAAAACTCGAATTGCTCGAATTATTCACGTTTTTGGGCAAAACTCGTCTGAAAAAAACTCGAAATTCATGAAGGCTATTAACATCTTCAAATGACCTCTTCTACTGACTCCTACATGACAGGTTCTAGATGGTGTATTTTTGGGTTGGAACTACTTCCAGGGTCGGGGTATAATAAAGCTTGAAAAAATTCCAGTTTTTTTTTTTTTAAAAATTACTTTTTTTTAACCCTTTCCCTGCCAGCCGTTTTGTACTAGATGCGAACATCTACTGCCAAGCAGTTTTTAGACATTTTGTACTCTTTCACTTTAAGGGCCCTTCCTGGGGCGGTCTTTTAGTTAACCCAGTATAACAATATATTGTTTTTTTCAGGACAACCTGAACTTTCAAAATATGCAAGAATTTTGGTGTAATTCTACTTCTGTAAAAAAATATAGGCTTCTAAGTGTCTAATAAAATGAAAAAAATCACGTTTCACAAAGAACAATCACATGTATCAGAAACATCATTTATTTTATGTACAAGAACACAGCTGATTTGGAAAGGTCTATGCCTCCTGAATGCGGCAATACCAAATATATATAGTTTTATGGAGATTTCTCACTTGTATAGATCAAAATCTACAAGCAGTACACTACCAAATTTCCAAAGCACCGCTCCCCAAAACACCACACTTCTGATTTCAAGGCCAAACATTCCACTAACAGTAGGTTTACCCTAGAAAACTACCCATTATTAGAAAGAACAGATTCTGGTGAATCGAAAATGGGTAAATATATCTTTGTACTCCAAACTACAAAGTTGCAATTGTTTCCTAAATTTATAATGTTTTATAGAAATTGGTGAATTTTTTGAAAAATGACTTCAAAGCTTCCAATCTACAGCATCATATCTCCCACTCATCATTAGGTATCAATGTAACACACCCCAAATATGAAAGCCTGGGGTTCACTGAACAGTGTGATGCCCAATATGTATAGGTGTACCCAAGCACGTGGCATATAGGGGCCCCAAAATGAAGACCCCCATATGGTCTGTAATGCCAGATACTGCAAAATCAACACATTTACATAGATTGGGGGGGGCAAAGTTAGAAAAAAGTACGTTCACCCCAGAAAACCATATATTTTCGGAAAGTACACATTCCCCTGAATCCAAATTGGGTATGCATGTCTTTCTACTCCAAAGCACCAAGCTGCAAAACTTTCCTAAGTTAGGCAATTTTAGGGACATTTTCAAAAATCACCTCAAAACATCCACCATGCAGCATCGTATTTCCCACATACTATTGAGTATCAAGATAAATCACCCCAAATATGAAAGCCTGGGGTCCCCTGAACAGTTTGATGCCCAATAGGTATAGATGTACCCAAGCACATGGCATATAGGGGCCCCAAAATGAAGACCCCCATATGGTCTGTCATTTCAGGTGCTGCAAAATCAACACATTTACATCGTTTTGGGGTGCGGCAAAGGTAGAAAAAATATGTTCACCCCAGAAAACCATATATTTTCGGAAAGTACACATTCCCCCGAATCCAAATTGGGTATGCATGTCTTTCTACTCCAAAGCACCAAGCTGCAAAACTTTCCTAAGTTTGGCAATTTTAGGGACATTTTCAAACATCCCCTCAAACCATCAACCCTGCCACATCGTATGTACCACATACGATTGAGTATCAAGATAGATCACCCCAAATATGAAAGCCTGGGGTCCGCTGAACAGTTTGATGCCCAATATGTATAGGTGTACCTAAGCATGTAGCATATAAGGGCCCCAAAATGAAGACCCCATATGGTCTATCATTTCAGGTGCTGCAAAATCAACACATTTACATAGTTTTGGGGTGGGCAAAGGTAGAAAAAAATACGTTCACCCCAGAAAACCATATATTTTCGGAAAGTACACATTCCTCCGAATCTAAATTGGGTATGCATGTCTTTCTACGCCAAAGCACCAAGCTGTAAAATAATCCTAAATTTGGCAATTTTGGTGACATTTCCAAAAATCACCTCAAAACTTCCAGCCTGCGGCATTGTATGTCCCACATACTATTGAGTATCAAGATAAATCACCCCAAATATGAAAGCCTGGGGTCCTCTGAACAGTTTGATGCCCAATATGTATAGGTGTACTAAAGCACGTGGCATATAGGGGCCCCAAAACGAAGACCCCCCATATGGTCTGTCATTTCAGGTGCTGCAAAATCAACACATTTACATTGTTTTGGGGGGCGGCAAAGGTAGAAAAAATATGTTCACCCCAGAAAACCATATATTTTCGGAAAGTACACATTCCCCCGAATCCAAATTGGGTATGCATGTCTTTGTACTCCACAGTACCAAGCCGCAAACCAATCCTAAATTTGGTGATTTTGGTGACATTCCCAAAAATCAGCTCACATTTTCCAACCTGCAGCATCGTATTTCCCACATACTTTTAGGTATCAAGATAAATCACCCCAAATATGAAAGCCTAAGGTCGTCTGAACAGTTAGGTGTCCAATATGTATAGGTGTACCCAAGCATGTGGCATATAAGGGCCCCAAAATGAAGACCCCCCAATATGGTCTGTCATTGCAGGTACTGCAAAATGAACACATTTACATAGTTTGGGGGGCGCAAAGGTAGAAAACATTATGTTCACCCCAGAAAACCATATATTTTTCGGAAAGTACACATTCCCACGAATCCAAATTGGATATGCATGTCTTTCTACTCCAAAGCACCAAGCCAGAACCTTTCCGAAATTTGGCGATAAAGGCAGCTGTTTTTACATTTCTAAATATATTGCAATTGCCCACATTTATCTCACCCAATTTCTTACATACAATTAGAAAACACCCTAGATATTGACACCAAGGTTTGACTGAACAGTTTGATGCCCAATATGCATAGATAAACCAAAGCAGTTGGCATGTGCGGACCCCAAATAAAAACAGTGCATATGAATTTTCTCTTTCGCCTTTTGTGAACAAGGACCTGTTACTGAGCATTGTCTGCCACAAGATCCTCCTAACAGCACAAAGATCCCACAAAACCATATATTTTTGGAAAGTAAACATTCTGACGAATCCAAAATAAGTAATTATGTCTTTCTATTCCAAACTACCATACTGCAAAGCTAGGCTAAATGCAGCGGTTTTTATGACATTTCTGAAAATTGCCTAAAAATATTGCAATTGGCCACATTTATCTCACCCAATTTCTTACATACAATTGTAAAATACCCTAAATATTGATGCCAAGGGTCTATGGAACAGTTTGATGCCCTGTATGCATAGATATATAAAAGCAGCTGGCATGTGCGGACCCCAAAAAGCAACAGTGCATTTGACTTTTCTCCCCTGCCGATTCGCCTTCAGTGAAGAAAGACCTATGACTGAGCATTGTGTGCCACAAGACCCTCCTAACAGCACAAAGACCCCCCCAGAGCCATATATTTTTTCAAAGTACACATGCTGACGAATCAAAAATAGGTAATTATGTCTTTCTACTCCAAACTACCATAGTGCAAAGCTACGCTAAAGGCAGCGGTTTTTATGACATTTCTGAAAATTGCCTAAAAATATTGCAATTGGGCGCATATATCTCACCCAATTTCTTACATACCATTGTAAAACGCCCTAAATATTGACGGCAAGGGTCTACGGAACAGTTTGATGCCCAATATGCATAGATATACCAAAGGAGCTGGCATGTGCAGACCCCAAATAAAAACAGTGCACATTCTTTTTTCCGCTGCCGATTCGCTTTCTGTGAACAAAGATCTGTGACTGAGCATTGTCTGCCACAAGACCCTCCTAACAGTACAAAGACCCCCCCAGAGCCATATATTTTTGGAAAGTACACATGCTGACGAATCAAAAATAGGTAATTATGTCTTTCTACTCCAAACTACCATACTGCAAATCTACGCTAAAGGCAGCGGTTTTTATGACATTTCTGAAAATCGCCTAAAAATATTGCAATTGGCCGCATATATCTCACCCAATTTCTTACATACAATTGTAAAACACCCTAAATATTGATGGCAAGGGTCTACCGAACAGTTTGATGCCCAATATGCATAGATATACCAAAGCAAATGGCATGGGCGGACCCCAAATAAAAATAGTGCATATGAATTTTCACGCTGGCCAACTCAACCCCGACTGCATTATGTGCGGTAAGACCCCCAAACTGTAAAAAAAAAAAAACCCAGAAACCCCATATATTTTTGGAAAGCACAAATTCTCACGGATCAAACAAAGTAAAATACATATTTCTATACCAAAACACCAAAACTATACTAAAGATACATAAGCAAAACAGAAAATAATATTCAATAAAAAATCACAGAAAATGCAATAATGATAAAATTACAGCAAATAAATATAATTATACAGGTGTATAGGTGTGTATAGGTGTGTGTAGGTGTGTATATGTGCAAGTATATGTGTGGGTATATGGGTGTACAACAATAAGTGGGAGAAAGAAGTGAAAAATTGAAAAAGCAAAAAAAAAGACAAGTTTGATAAAAACAAATGTGAAATAAAGCAAATTTTGTACCTGGAAAGTCTCTCTTTCTCAAGCAACACTGGAGGACCGCAGCAGGAAGGCTCCCAGACAGATCAGCACCAGTAGAGAAGGGGGCAGTGCTGGTAGGCAGCCCCTAGAAGCAGCCACGTGTCTGATGTCGGCGCTGCTTCTGGTCATGTGTGGGGCGGTCGGTGGGGCGGTCGGTGGGGCGATCAGTGGCCAGCAGGCAACCCGGAGCTCGTTGCCTAGGGAGAGCCAAGTGATCTGCGGCTTGCGATGCTAGGGAAAAGCCGCAGATCACAGGAGATTTCCACATGCGGACATCGTACATGCGCACATCGCACAAGGTACGTGTCCATGTGGTCGGCCATCTTGGGGTCGGGTGGGGGGTCGATCGGGGGGCCTAGCAGGGGATTGAGGAGCCTTTGCCCATTGCCTAGGGGCTTGCCAAGTGATCTGCGGCTTTTTCGCTGCATTGCAAGCCGCAGATCACACAAGAATACCGGAAGTGCCAAACAACGTACTATGTACGTGTTTGGCAGTCTGAGCCTTGCCTGCCAGAACGTACGGCGTACGTTCTTGGCAGGCAAAGGGTTAAACCCGAAAATGGGAGTTTTGACCAAAAAAAACCTCAAAACTCGAATCTTCGTGGAAAACACAACTCGAACCTAAATAAATCTGCTGCTAAGTGAAGTGTATTGCTATTCCTACAACTAGGGGCCTATTTATCATGCTGGTTAAAACATTGGAGAAAAATTTCTCTGAATTTAGAAAGCCAGTAGGATGACTGGCGAAACGTCTTCAAGGAAAAAGAAATTAAAGCAAGTCCAGTTGATTTGACTAATTATGTAGATATACCATAACCTGGATGAAGGAGAACCTTCACAGACATTGGAGGAAAACGTTGCCCACTTGATGTTGCCCAAGTTGAAGGGCAAAAGGGTCTTGAGCAGAAAGTAAGTACAGGGCTCCCATTGCCGGATCCACTTGCACCAGCAGAATCACCATAAGGAGCACTTAATTTATGAAACGTGTGCAACTTCTGTGCCAGGACATATGCACATTTTGCTGAGTTGCATTTTGCAATTGTTTTAGAAAAATTGTCCCTCAACAAGGGAAATTGAAGGTGCCACTCCGTTCGACAAAGCTGGGCTTAACCAAAACCAACATACCATTGTCAGGGGGCCTGTCGGCTCCCAGCGGGAGAAGTCCGGAACAAGGAGGAAGATTCGGGATAAAAGTCCAAGTTTGCGATATCCAAAAGGGGCCAGGCGAAAACGTAGTCAAGTTCAGGCAAGAGTTAAGTAAACAGGCAGCACAAATCAGGGTCAAGCAGTGGGTCAGGAAGCCAGGAAACAGCAATTCAGGAATTTAGGAAACCCAGGAACACAACTCAGCAATTCCTTTATTTGGGCATCAAACCCGTAACCTGGAAGTCCTTTTATTTCCAAAGTTCACGCCAAGCACGTGTCGTCCTCACGCCGGCATCGGTCGACGTGGGTCATGGGCACCGCCATTTTGGAGATGACGCCGCCAGAGACGGGATTGCCATTGGGCACTCCAGACAACCATAAAGCATCATTGCTAACTCAAGGCATCATTATTTAGATTATAAGCTCTTGTGAGTTTATCCCTTGTTTATTACCGCATTGTAAGTTTGTAATGTCCTGTAAATCTAAATCCTTACAATAAATGTTTAATGATTCTGTAACATGACAGCACACTTTTCAAAACCATTCTTTGCCCTTATTTGCATATGCAAATTCGTGTTCAGATTCGGCTCAGTAATCGCCTGAATCCTTCATTAGAGATTTGGAATTTAGCCAAATTCTAAAATTGTGGATTTGATGGAAAGAGAGAGAAAAATACAGAGAAGAGAGAAGGTTATAGACAGTGATGCAGGGAAACATATTAAGAAACAGACACAAAGACAATGGAAGAGTAATGGGCAAGGGTAGTAGCAGAATTTGAGGAAGAAACTGGAGTCCTGTATTTCTGATCTATCTATTGATCTTTTGTACTATAAATATTGGTGCACTTTAAAGAGTAAAGGACTAGGGAGGGGATGCAGGGAGTTGTGAGGTTCTACTATAGTGATTTGTTTGGGAAAAGAACTTTGGAGAGGGAAAGGACATTTTTTTTGGAGACAGCCCCAGGGATTGATGCTAGCAATTTGGATTTTTCATGTTTGACAGAGAAATAAGTCAGTAGAGGCCAAATGCTCTGCTCAACGGATTGAAAGATTCAAAGGTTCTTTTGTCTCGTTTTTCGTTTCCTGAATGTTATTGTCAGACTGTCAGCATTGCCCAGTGAAAGGGCAGAGTATTTTTGGGTGATAAGCCCTGGAATTATGGAAAGCTCACAGGCAGGGGACATTCTTTCTATGTCTAGATCAAGCAAAGGCCTTTGGTAGAGTTGACCACTTTGGTAGAGTTGACCATGATTCAATACGGGCTGTTTTGGCTAAGTACAAAATCCCAAGTTAATTTACAGGATGGTTAAAAGTTTCCTACAAAGGGGCAAGAAGCTTCCTATAGCCTTGCCCTCTCTGGTCAAGATTTTTGGGATGAAATTCCAGGTTAAAATGTTTCAGAGAGAAATCCGTCTCATATGCTTAGATGAGATAAGCAAATGTGAGATGATTTGAAGAAACTTTCTTTCTTGCTGATATAATGGGATATTATTGCTGTTATTCTTTGTCTTTTTGTAACGACTTTCATTTTCCAATTAAAATCCCCCCATATCGTACAGACTGTATAAAGTAAAATAAAGTAAAGCATGAGCACAGGGCAAGCAGACTAGTGTCCCCCCTAAGCACCACTTTATATTGACAACGTTACCAACAAGTCCCGAGATGGACAATTCCAAAACTGTTAACGATGCAGAATAACAATGTGAGACTCACTGATCCTGCCAAGAAAAGTGCCAGTCCCTTTCATTTTGCATCTTAATGTCCTAAAAAGCCCTTTCCCCTCCAGCTGTGAATAAGGAAAAGTGAAGGATTCAGTAAGCGGCCAATCCATCATGCGACGGCAACCAAACGACGAACACTTGTGGTTTCAAAGTCAATTTCTGTGCAGATACATTTGTCCATGTTGCTCTTCTGTTCCGTCAACCAGAGAAACGGCTGTTGGTTTTGTCTATCAGTCACTGTGATTGATACGGCTCAGGGGCAATTTACTGCTCCGAAGATCCCAATTTCCCTTGTTTGTTTTGTCAGATTTCATATGTTGTTTTCTAGTCAGTGAAGTTTGTGGGAATAATTAAGAAAGCAAGTGATGTCATCCCCGCGTCAAAAAAGTGCACCGCAACATTTACATAATAAAAAAGTATTGAGAGATTAAATGAATCAGTTTTATAAATTCCTCATCACCTCCCAATGGCTCCAAAGTTATAATTCCATTCAAAGAAGCCAGAACAGGGCCGTGAAGGCCATATATAACACTTTTCAAAAACATTTTACCCTAGAGTGGCCCTTTAAAATAGTGTATTATTTTCTTTTAAAATGAAAAAAAAAACTAAAATTTAGCAGCTTCAGGGCCATTTCTGCTAAATGTTTAAAGGAGAAGTAAAGCCTAACTAAAGAAGTAGGTAGAAATGTTGTACATGATGTTTTGTGCTTCTGCACCAGCCCAAGGCAACCACAGCCCTTTAGCAGTAAAGATCTGTGTCTCCAAAGATGCCCAAGTAGCTCCCCATCTTCTTTTCTGCTGATTCACTGCACATGCTCTGTGCTGCTGTCACTTACTGAGCTTAGGGACCCACTCACAATATACAGTACACATAGAATCAGCCCTACTGAGCAAGCTGTATTCTACCAGGTAATATAGACCAGGAACTGAACAGGAAGCTGTATTATACCATGTAAGATGGACCAGGAAGTGAACAGGAAGCTGTATTCTACCATGTCATATAGACCAGGAAGTGAACAGGAAGCTGTATTCTACGATGTAAGATGGACCAGGAAGTGAACAGGAAGCTTTATTCTACCATGTAATATAGTCCAGGAAGTGGATAGGGGCTGTATTTAACCATTTAAGAAGTTGTAACTGTGTAAGATAGACCAGGAGGCTGTAATCTACTATGTAAGACAGTGATTCCCAACTAGTGGCTTAGGGTTGCCACCTTTTAAATTTGGGGAAAGCAGGCAGGGGGCAGGGTGGATTACGTCGGAGGAGGGGTTGGTGAGGTCAGGGGCGGACTGATGAAGTGGTGATTAGCCAATTGCTTATCGCCATTTCCTCATTAACTTAAATGTCCTGTACAGATTTCCTAATTTGGAAATCCAGACAGGCACTTTTAACCAAGACAGCCCTTCCAAAAACCAGGCTGTTCGAGTGAGATCCAGACAAGAGGCAACCCTACAGTGGCTTGTGAGCAACAGGTTGCTCGGCCTTAGGGTTAACAATCCATACGGATCCATATGAATCCAGGTGGGTGGATCTGGGGAGCCTGGTGTCAACTAAGCCCCAGTAATGACTTCTAGAGGGACAACTGTTCTAGTGAAAGTTGGATGACAGGGACCCTGTGAACAAGGTTTACTCAGGTTACAGGACTAGCTTTGTTAGGAGAACTCTCGAGGAATGGAAGACAGTAAGGTAGAAAAAGCAGCATTGTGCTCCACCTAACGGTTGATAGCTGAAGGCTACAATGAAGGGACCACAGTACAGAAATGATTTAGGCCATTGTGTTTTACACCCTGAACAGTTTCCACGGGAGAGGATCTGGACCAAACTGGTAATCTTAATCCTGCACAGTCTCTTCAGTGGTCTTACAGAACTCTGCTCTACCTGCAATTGTATTTGGCATCAACAATTGTACTTCATTTCATCTATAAGTGATGTAATTCTGGGGCTCTCCTGATAAGCCACATCCACATTTTTTCACCAATCCCCTGTGAGTTCTAGAGTTGACGTCTCTGTTGATGCCTTGTGCATTTATATAGTTTATGAGTTCCCTGTATAATTCAGCCTGCAGCCTTGTGTCTTTATATGGTCACAGAACAACCCCTCAGTGACTTCTAATATCCTTATCATTTACAGTAGGGGGTACATTATCCCTTATAATACATGAGTGATACTCAGAGTTCCCTGTATAACTCAGCCTGCAGCCTTGTGCCTTTATATGGTCACAGAACAACCCCTCAGTGACTTCTAATATCCTTATCATTTACAGTAGGGGGTACATTATCCCTTATAATACATGAGTGATACTCAGAGTTCCCTGTATAACTCAGCCTGCAGCCTTGTGCCTTTATATGGTCACAGAACAACCCCTCAGTGACTTCTAATATCCTTATCATTTACAGTAGGGGGTACATTATCCCTTATAATACATGAGTGATACTCAGAGTTCCCTGTTTAACTCAGCCTGCAGCCTTGTGCCTTTATATGGTCACAGAACAACCACTCAGTTACTTCTAATATCCTTATCATTTACAGTAGGGGGGTACATTATTCCTTATATAAAAAGAGGGTATGGGAATTTATAACTGAAGCGGTGGGTGGGATTAAACACTCTGACTGCAGGTTACAGGGGCTGGTACAGGGAGTCAGGGAATAAGCAATAATTAAATGCAATGCTGTTCTGAAGTTTGGGTAAAAGTGAGGATCATTAATATTTTATTCCATATCCACAATAAAAAATACATTAGGATTTAATTCTTATTTTTTTCTAAAGCAACGGCTCAGTACACATCTCCCTTTCCTACAAGTATTACTGAGTCGTAATCATTAAACACAAGGAAATACCTGGTTTTCCTCACTGGACACCCTCATCTGCTCCTTCAGAACGGACATCCGAGCTGCCTCCTCTTTCCTCAGAACTCTTTCCTTCTTCAGCTCCGGGCTCCAGAAAGTTTTAATACTGTTCATGGACGACCCCAACTTACTGTCCTTGATGTCCAGTTCTTTCCGAAGAAGCTCATTTTCTCTTTGCAGGTCCTTCAACTGAACCTGTAGATCCAGCAGGGTGCTGTCACGGACCTGTCTCAGCATGGAGGGAACGTGGTGATGTTGATGGTGGGAAGAGCTGGTTAAGCCAATGTGGTCAATGTAGGACAGAACATCTGTGTGCGTCAGTCCAGTGGAAGCAATATTGGGGCTGCTCCCCATGGCTGTTACCCTCCCACCATACATAGCTCGATTGCTAGCCCTTCCAAGAGTCATGGTGCTTTTCGGGTACATAGTAGAAGCCACCCCTTCATGGTCGCTCAAGTACATGGGTCCAGAAGTTGCATAGGCTGCGTTAAGTGACTGGATATTCTCCATTGATAAAGTCTTACCCGTTCCCCCGCCTCCTCCACTGCTTGTTCGCCTGTGGCCCAGATGAGGTGATCTTGGCAAACGAGGTGATCTGGAAGGGCTGCCCTCCAAACTGGCGATTGTTCTAGCGCTCCCATACATGGCTGCGGCGTAAAGCGGCACAAGGCAGAGACCGGGAATGCGCTAAATATCAAGGGGTTGCTCTACTAGATAGCAGCAGGTGGGGTCATGTTCTTGGGTGTCTTCAACTTTCACTGGTTACAGACCTATAACAAAAGGCAAAATAGACAAATTCAATTGACTCCTACAGTTACAGAGAAGGACAAGGAAAATCTTGAGGTGTTTAATCAAGAGGGTAGAATCCTAAAAAAATACCTAATTGTAATGGGGTATAAGAGAGTTTTGATGTTTTATACTTTCCTGCAAACAAATGCTGCTCTTTGCAGCCATATAACAAGCTCAACTTACCTGGGGACCCTATTTGCCCAAACAAAGCTTTAGTCCCTCCTACTCATAATGGCTTCCATTATACACACAAAAGGATTACATTAAAATTTCCTGAAAACCCAACCCTGAAAATTATTCTGGATTTATTTAAAATTGCACATGGCACATTGGAACTGCACTATCATAATTAAATGACTTTTGAAATTTCTCCTTTAAGACTATTCCATGAAATTCAAGATTTCCTGACGGTCACATGTAGCACTTGCACAGGCCGGGCCGAACCCACCCAACCCATGAGTTAACCCACCAACTCGCGAATAAACCCACCTGACCCACGACTCATGAATAAGCCCACCCGTCAACTTATTCGTAAAACCACCCGACTAATATGTTAAACCACCCGACTAATAAGTTAAACCACCGAATAATAAGTGAGTTAAATTGCCCGAATAATAAGTAAAATCACCCGACTCACGAATAAAAAGACCAGACTCATCAGTAAACCTGGCCCACTCATTAGTAAACCCATCCCATTCATGAGTAAAACCACCTGACTCATGAGTAAAACCCCCAGACTCATGAGTAAAACCCCAAACTCACGAGTAATTCTGCAAACTCATGAGTAAAACCATCCGACTCATGAGTTAAACCATCCGACTCATGAGTAAACCCTCTAACTCATGAATAAACCCACCAACTCATGAGTAATCCTGCAAACTCATGAGTAAAACCACCAGACTCATGAGTAAAACTACCAACTCAAGAGTAGAACCACCTGACTGATAAGTAATCCCACAAACTCATGAATAAAAGCAATGAACTAATGAGTTACCCCACCAACCAGTGAGTCAACTCACCAACTCGTGAGTAAAATCACCAACTCATGAGTAAAATCACCAACTCGTGAGTAAAATCACCAACTCATGAGTAAAACCACCAACTCATGAGTAATCCTGCAAACTCATGGATAAAACCATCTGACTTACGAGTAAACCCACCAACTCATGGAGAAACCTGCAGAGCAAGACCCGTCCTGTCTACAACGTCAATGAGCTGTGATTCTCCTCCTGGTGGCCACTGCTTATTTATGATCGTGCCAGCCTTGCCCTGCCCTCCTAGTGATGTCACAGAGGGGGCGGGGCAGGATTGGGTATATACGTAATGAAGGAATATTGGATGGTTTGGTTTTGGTTTGGGAGAGGGCAGAGCATCAGCCTGTGCAAATTCTTAACAACCACTGGTAACCAAAAGAATGAAAAAAAGAGAAGTTTTGTGCAATTTGCAGAAAACAACATTTCCATAAGTGATTTGAAGTCACAGAGCGTGTTATTAAGAGTCTAAATGTCACAGCAGTTTAGCACAATCTCCTGATCCATAAGGAAATTTCAGGCAAAAAAAGCAATTTACTTAGTTAAGCCTCCAGCTTGTGTTTGTATTTAATACAACAGAATTAACATGTGAAATTAGTATAATCCCCCAATAATTCCAACTACTCGGCGCCGCCATCAAATCCTGCTCCAGAAATATCATTAAATATATATACAGGTATAGGAACTGTTATCCAGAATGCTTAGGACCTGGACTTTTCCAGATAAGGGATCTTTCCGTAATTTGTATCTTCTTACCTTTAGTCCCACCAATATATTATGCATTCCCCTGATTTTACATTTTCCCATATTTAAAATCATTTTTTCTGATCCCCTGAAAAACGTAAAATGTAGGTTCTACTGTAATTCAATCTTAGTAGGGATCAAGTACTTTTATTATTACACAGAAATATTACCTATTTGTTAACATTTTGAATAATTTGAATAAACTGGAGTTTCCCATAATTCGGAATGGATCTCTGTATTTGTATTTGGCCTTGACTCCAAGCTGCAGCTTTATACAGGTATGGGACCTGTTATCCAGAATGCTCGAGGCCAGGCCTGGGATTTTCCTGATGACGGAAATCATTTTTGAAAATGTAGATAATATATTTGGATAAAATGGAGTCTGTGGGAGATGGTTTTTCCGTAATTCAAAGCTTTCTGGATAATGGGTTTCCAGATAACGGATCCCCTACCTGTATTAGACATAATTAAGATTTCGAACATACTCTCCCATACACTGTCTAAGAGAATCAATATGGCACCTCCCTCCTCCCATATGTATAAATACAAATATACAGAGAAGGAATGTTCTGGGCACACAATAAGCTATACCCTCATACTGTACTGTCTAAGGGAATCAATATGGCACCTCCTCCCATATGTATAAATACAAATATACAGAGAAGGAATGTTCTGGGCACACAATAAGTTATACCCTCATACTGTACTGTCTAAGGGAATCAATATGGCACCTCCTCCTCCCATATGTATAAATACAAATATACAGAGAAGGAATGTTCTGGGCACACAATAAGCTATACCCTCATACTGTACTGTCTAAGGGAATCAATATGGCACCTCCTCCCATATGTATAAATACAAATATACAGAGAAGGAATGTTCTGGGCACACAATAAGCTATACCCTCATACTGTACTGTCTAAGGGAATCAATATGGCACCTCCTCCTCCCATATGTATAAATACAAATATACAGAGAAGGAATGTTCTGGGCACACAATAAGCTATACCCTCATACTGTACTGTCTAAGGCAGTGATCCCCAACCAGTAGCTCGCGAGCAACATGTTGCTCTCCAACCCCTTGAATGTTGCTCTCTGTGTCCTCAAAGCAGATGCTTATTTTTGAATTCCAGGCTTGGAAGCAAGTTTTAATTGCATAAAAACTAAGTATAGTACCAAGTAGAGGCTCTTGTAGGCTGCCAGTCCATATAGGGGCAACCAAATAGCCAATCACAGCCCTTATTTGGCATCCAAAGGGAATATTTTATGCTTGTGTTGCTCTCCAACTCTTTTTACATTTGAATGTGGCTCACGGATAAAAAAAGGTTGGGGATCCCTGGTCTAAGGGAATCAATATGGCACCTCCTCCTCCCATATGTATAAATACAAATATACAGAGAAGGAATGTTCTGGGCACACAATAAGCTATACCCTCATACTGTACTGTCTAAGGGAATCAATATGGCACCTCCTCCTCCCATATGTATAAATACAAATATACAGAGAAGGAATGTTCTGGGCACACAATAAGTTATACCCTCATACTGTACTGTCTAAGGGAATCAATATGGCACCTCCCTCCTCCCATATGTATAAATACAAATATACAGAGAAGGAATGTTCTGGGCACACAATAAGCTATACCCTCATACTGTACTGTCTAAGGGAATCAATATGGCACCTCCTCCTCCCATATGTATAAATACAAATATACAGAGAAGGAATGTTCTGGGCACACAATAAGTTATACCCTCATACTGTACTGTCTAAGGGAACCAATATGGCACCTCCCTCCTCCCATATGTATAAATATAAATATACAGAGAAGGAATGTTCTGGGCACACAATAAGCTATACCCTCATACTGTACTGTCTAAGGGACTCAATATGGCACCTCCTCCCATATGTATAAATACAAATATACAGAGAAGGAATGTTCTGGGCACACAATAAGCTATACCCTCATACTGTACTGTCTAAGGGAATCAATATGGCACCTCCTCCTCCCATATGTATAAATACAAATATACAGAGAAGGAATGTTCTGGGCACACAATAAGCTATACCCTCATACTGTACTGTCTAAGGGAATCAATATGGCACCTCCTCCCATATGTATAAATACAAATATACAGAGAAGGAATGTTCTGGGCACACAATAAGCTATACCCTCATACTGTACTGTCTAAGGGAATCAATATGGCACCTCCCTCCTCCCATATGTATAAATACAAATATACAGAGAAGGAATGTTCTGGGCACACAATAAGCTATACCCTCATACTGTACTGTCTAAGGCAGGGATCCCCAACCTTTTGAACCCATGAGCAACATTCAGAAGTAAAAGGAGTTGGGGAGCAACACTAGCATGCATAAAGTTCCTGGGGCGCCAAAAAAGTGCTGTGATTGGCCATTTATTAACCCCTATGTGGATTGTCAACCTACATTGAGGTTCTGTTTGGCAGTACACCTGGTTTTTATGCATCCAAAATGTGCATCCAAGCCTGGAATTCAAAAATAATCACCTGCTTTGAGGCCACTGGGAGCAACATCCAAGGGGTTGGAGAGCAACATGTTACTCACGAGCTACTGGTTGGGGATCACTGGTCTAAGGGAATCAATATGGCACCTCCTCCTCCCATATGTAGGTTTGATTATTATTATTATAAAAGCAGTTTGTTATATAAAATTCTAGGAGCTGCTATTTTACCATTACAAATGATCATAGGAGAAGGGGAAATAAAAGTGTGGGTGAAAAAAAAAATCTCAATTTATATTTCTTGCTTCCCCTTTGATCAGTTGATCTGTTTGGCTGCACAGGGCACAGCTTGTCACTTTGAATAGAAAAGGCTGTTGCTGCGCCGCAGCCTCAAAGTCATTAAATTGGTTCCTTTATCCACAATAGAGAGAGCAGCGCCGCTCACATCATCTACTGAATCGGAGAGAAGATCTTAAATAAAAAACATCCAGCAGCATTCTCGGACAAAATCACCCAGAATAAGTGTAAAATGAAAAAGGAAATTCCCTTAAAGGGCACCTACCATCATGTCCTGCTCTCGTGTCAGTATTTCAGTAGCAGTATGGCATCTCCCACTCATG
This sequence comes from Xenopus laevis, assembly GCF_017654675.1. Lineage (NCBI taxonomy): Eukaryota > Metazoa > Chordata > Amphibia > Anura > Pipidae > Xenopus > Xenopus laevis. The sequence goes on along the minus strand of NC_054377.1, from coordinate 150,764,397 downwards.
CTAACAAATCCAATCCTGCCCATAGGAAAGCTGTACATTTATCAGAATAAATAAAGGGAAAGGAAATTCTTTGTATAATTAGCATTTCTCTTTCCCTTCAGGCATTTTTAATAAATCCCTTGATGTGAGAAGCAGCCGACGGAACAAGTGAAATTAACGCTTGAATTTGTAGCAAAGGAAAAAGGATCCGCAGAATGAAGAACAGAGCAAATGCTGCGATCCCCAGCAATACTATATATATATCTCTATATGTGTATAGCGCCGACATGTTCCACAGCACTGTTCAAAGATTATAAATTATTCCCATCTAAGGTCCCTATCACATTCCTATAAATCCCTGCCCCAGTGAGTTTACAATCTAAGGTCCCTATCACATTCCTATAAATCCCTGCCCCAGTGAGTTTACAATCTAAGGTCCCTATCATATTGCTAAAAATCCCTGCCCCAGTGAGTTTACAATCTAAGGTCCCTATCACATTCCTATAAATCCCTGCCCCAGTGAGCTTACAATCTAAGGTCCCTATCATATTGCTAAAAATCCCTGCCCCAGTGAGTTTACAATCTAAGGTCCCTATCACATTCCTATAAATCCCTGCCCCAGTGAGCTTACAATCTAAGGTCCCTATCATATTGCTAAAAATCCCTGCCCCAGTGAGCTTACAATCTAAGGTCCCTATCACATTTCCATCACAATCCCTGCCCCAGTGAGTTTACAATCTAAGGTCCCTATCACATTTCCATCAGTCCCTGTCCCAGTGAGCTTACAATCTAAGGTTCCTATCACATTCCCATCAGTCCCTGTCCCAGTAAGCTTACAATCTAAGGTCCCTATACCATTACTGTCAGTCCCAGCCCCAGTGGAGCTTACAATCTAAGTTCCCCATCCCATTCCCATCGATCCCAGCCCCAGTGGAGCTACTCAGTGTTCTGCCCTTGTTCTTGGATACAAGATCTACAAGATCTTTACTTATGGGAACAGTAGGTATTTTATGCATGGCATGTTTTGGAAAGTACAGATTTATTAAAAGGGAAACTTAGTGAAAGAAAATATAATTCTAAGCAGTTTAAGAATGTAAAATATATAATGCATATATAATATATGTAATATGAATGAATATATAATGCAAATATAATGTAATACATTCATTCCTCATTCTCACTGTGTTAGTTAATTATGTTTATATGTAATTGCTGTTGAAAGCAGAGTCATAACTTGTTATAATTAAGATTGCTTGGGATTACATTTTTGTTTTTTAAAATATTTCAGCAATTATCATAAATTATACGTAAATATAACTGCAATTAAACAATTAAACCTCTGCTTTCTCTGACTACTCATATTCTGATCGATTCACTGTTTCTGTAGTTGGAAAACTGAGAACAGAAACAATTTAATTAATAAATAACTTTAAAAGCATTGAAATATGTAACAAATTCCTATTGGTATAACTTTCTATTCATTGTGCAAAGGAAAAATCACATTTGGGGGATGAGATCCTCTGAATACCCAGTGGCCAGTGAATAAAACCAGAGCTGGGTTTGTTTATTGTGGTGTTTATACAAATGGCCTGTAGGTGTCACTGTGCACAAGAGTTACACTGTGTATATACATAGTACTTTCTATACAGCTTAAAGTGTTAGGGTAGGGACACACTGGGCCACACTGGGCGATTTGGGGAGATTTAGTCGCCTGGCGACTAATCGCCGCGACTTTCCACGACCAATCTTCCCCGAATGCCTCCCCTCGCTCTGCGCCTGGCTAAAATGAAAAATCGCCTGCTCTAATCACACGCGGCGATTCGTTTTCCGAAGTCGCCCGAAGTTTCCTCGTGAGGCAACTTCGGGCGACTTCGGAAAACGAATCGCCGGGTGTGATTAGCGCCGGCGACTTTTCATTTTATCCAGGCGCAGAGTGAGGGGAGGCATTCCAGAAGAAAAGTCGCTGCGATTAGTCGCCAGGCGACTAAATCTCCCCAAATCGCCCAGTGTGTCCCTACCCTTAGAGTTGAAGTTACTATTGAAGTGTAATGGCTGCATTAAACCTACAATTAGTTGATGGTCTCATTACTACAGCACCAGCAAGTCCGCCATCAGAAATCGCAGGGCCCCATACGACAAAATTTCCTGGGCCCCCTGGGCTGCGCCCACCGCAAGCCCCACCTACAGGTCCGCCCTCCCCCACCACACAGTAAAAAAACAAAAAAAATATTGGTGGCTAGGGTTCCCACATGTTTTTTTTTTTTTTTTTTTTTAAATTTCTTTCTTTATTTTATTTCACATACAAAAAGAAAAGAAGAACAAATTAGACAATACACAAAATAAGGGGGGGAAGGGGTACAAAAAATAAATACAAGGGGGCGTTGGGAAGGTGGTGTGTTAGTCATATATCCCACTGTTCATAACCACTTCTACATTTGTTCTGTATATGTTCTCCATACATATTTTCTTTTGCTAACTGCTACTTTATTCTCCTCTTATTTTTCAATTTTGATCTAATGATTCCCTAAATCTATACCATGGGGTCCAAATCTTCCAGTAAGTTACACTATTACTATGATATATATACGTTAACTCCTCTAGCTGTCTTATTTCTTCTACTGTTCTCATCCATTCGTTGAATGAGGGCGGTTCCTTGGATTTCCAATGTTTTGGGTTTAGGGATTTGGCTACTTGAATAAGATAAAAGGTAAGTGTATCATCTAGTATCTTGTGGTTCTCCAAATTTACATTCAGTAACATTGTTACTTGGTCTTCTATCTGTACCTTGACTGATGTAGGGTTCCCAGATGTTAATAAAAAGATATTGGTGGTCAGGGCCCCCCATAAAAAAACATTTCTGGCCAGGGCCCCCCATTAAAAAATATTGGTGACTAGGACCCCACATGAGAAAAAAATTGGTGGCCAGGCCCCCCACATTATAAGAAAATTGGTGGCCAGGGCACCTTAAACGTCCATGCCTTCCCGAAGTCAGCAGCTCTCACAAAAGATGGGGGGCCCGGCTAATCAAGTAAGTGTGGCGTGGCCGGCCCCCCCTGATGGCTGCCCTGAGCACCAGTACCTGCCACACTGCCAGTGTCTAAAGTTTCACTGGGTTGTGCAAAGAACTTTGTACACAAAGTTGAGACCAGGTTCAAAACCAGCACGCCAGAAATTGAGGCGATTGCCCTACTCTATAAGGGAGACTGTCTCACAGGAACTAAACAAACTGGTAGAGCAAGATGTGATTGAAAGATCAGAATCCTCTGAATGGGTTTCAGCAATTGTTGTAACAATGAAGAAAACTGGAGGTATTCGATTGTGTGTTGAACCTAATAAAGCAATTGTTATGGATAATCATCCTTTGCCACACAGAGGAAATATTTTCAGAACTTCGAGGAACAAAATTCTTTTCTTCTCTGGATCTTCAGATCATCAAGTATTACTGCATGAGGAAAGCAGAGACCTCGCAGCATTTATCACCCATGATGGTTTGTTTCGGTTCAAGCGTGTACCTTATGGACTGGATTCAGCACCGAGTTGTTTTCAAAGACTGATGTCTTCTATACTCCATGACATACCTGGTGTACAATGCTACTTGGATGATATAATTGTCTATGCTCCAACTATGGATCTTCATGACAAGTACCTAAAAAACGTTCTGAAATGCATTGATTCTGCAGGACTGAAACTGAACCTTTACCAAATGCCACTTCAAACAAACTCAGCTGTCATTTCTGGGTCATATCATTTCACAAGATGGATAAATGCCGGACCCTGACCATGTCAACGCTGTTAAACAAGCAACTGCTCCATCTGATTTTCAGACCTTACGAGCTTTCTTAGGTCTTACTTCATGGTATTCTAAGTTTATTCCAAATTATGCTGTGGAGCCACTTAGAGCACTACTACTACTACATGGAACTTCAAGGAAAGAAACAATAGGGAGCACTCACAGACCCATCGATGTACAGCTGCTGTGCTGCTACGTGAAAAACGCTCCCGAAGCGTATGTCCATCAGCCAAATCTTGAAACCACGGAGCACCAGCAAGTTTAAAACATCCGTTTATTAGAAAATTGTTAAAAATTAACAGAGCGTAATGAGCCCAATAGCTCCATAGCTTTTACGCGTTTCGTGGTCAACCCACTTCCTCAGAAAGCTAATTTGTATCAACTTCTGGTAACATTTAAAACCGCAAGAGCCACACCCATTCTAAAAACATTAACCCTATCTTGGATAAACCACACGATCACATGTCAAAAACAGGGGAAGTGTGCCACTAACATGCATAATAATTAATAAATAATTCATGAATGAACTGTTAAATAGTTAATCAAATAATTAAATAAATGTCACATATTTCGTATAATTGGCGGACAAAATACTGAAAAAGATCTGATGAGATCTGAAATTAAATAAATTAATTAATGGATAAACCACCTAGACAAACAAGACAAAACTCAATCCACTGAATTAATCATAATGTGTATATAAATTAATAAGAAATAATAATTAATTGGTAATCATATTAATTAATGATCAAAATTCATTCAGGGAAAAAACTGATGCTAACATTACTATGTCTCTGTATTCTTAGTCAATTCAAAAAAATGGAACTTCAAGTCTTGTGTGGTCAGAGTCTGCTCAACATAGCTTTGAAATAGTGAAAGAGCTAATTGTGAACAGTCCAGCGCTAGCTTTATTTGATCCTGCACTACCCACTATGGTTACTACAGATGCTTCAGACTATGGCGTTGGTGCAGTTCTCACACAGATCAATGCTGATCATACAGAGAAAACTGTTGCATTTGCATCCAGAATACTTACAGAGAAAGAGCGTAAGTATTCAACTGTTGAAAAAGAAGCTCTAGCGTGTGTTTGGGCAACAGAAAAATGGAGAACCTACCTATGGGGCAGAGAATTTACCTGATGCACTGATCATAGCCCTTTAACTACACTGCTTACACCAAAGGGACTAGGAAGAGCTGGAATGCGTATAGCTAGATGGTCAGCAAGGCTACTGAATTTCAACTACAAAATGCAATACAAACCAGGTTCGAAAAATGTTACTGCTGATTATTTGTCACATTTACCTTTACCTGCAGCTTCTGATACACTGGATGAGGACATAGAAGTTGTAGCATTGACTGATTTACTATCATCTACAGTTACAGCTGCTGATTTTAAGCAAACTTGCCTCACATGTCCAATTCAAGTAAAACTAGGGGACATCTTACAAAGCAAATGGCCAAATGCTGAGAAGAAACTCAGTCCTGATCTTCAACCTTATTTATTATTATTATTATTATTATTATTATTAACATGTATTTATATAGCGCCAACATATTGCGCAGCACCGTAAAGTAAATGTGATTATACAACTACATCACATGAATTACATACATAGAATATATGGAGTTACATACATCACAATCAATACCGGTACAAAAGGTGAGGAAGGCCCTATGCAACAGAGCTTACACTCTAAAGGGAAGGGAGTAATACACAAGGTGTGGGAGTGGGCAAGATTGAATTAAGTGAGTGAGAAATGTGGTACTGTATGTGGTGTTGCATTTGGTAGTTAAGCAGAGTGAGGGGAGGCTTCTCGAAAGAAGTGCGTTTTAAGAGATTTCTTGAAATCAGAAAGGTTGGGAGAAAGTGGGACAGACCGTGGGAGAGAGTTCCAGAGGAGGGGTGCAGCCCTTGCAAAGTCTTGAATGCGAGCATGTGAGGAGGTAATGAGAGAAGAGTTGAGTATCAGGTCAGTAGAGTAGCGTAGTAAGCGAGTGGGTGAGTATATAGAGATGAGTTCAGAGATGTAGGGTGGGGCAGAGTTATGAAGTTCTTGAACGTCAGGGGATGGCGTGGCAGAGGAGGAACGGTTGCTGAGGTGTATGAGCCTCGCAGCAGTGTTCATTATGGACTGGAGAGGTGACAGTCTCTGGAGGGGGAGGCCAATTAAAAGAGAGTTACAGTAGTCTAGACATGATATGACGAGAGAGTGAATAAGAATTTTGGCAGCATCTTGGGTGATAAATGATGGTATTTTGGACATGTTCCTTAGGTGGAAGTGACATGATTTAATAAGTGACTGGATATGAGGAGTGAATGACAGGGCAGAATCTAGGATAACCCCAAGGCACCGGGCCAGGGGAGAGGGGGTGATAGTGGAATTGTTAACTATGATGGATACTTCCAGGATGTTATCTTACTACAGGATTAGACACAAACTGTCCTTAGTAGATGGCTATGTTGTCCGTGGAGCTCATCGTTTACTGGTACCAGAGACCTTGCGAGAAAAGCTCATACAACTTGCACATGAGAGTCATCAAGGAATGGTACGTACAAAACAAAGACTACGAGAACTATACTGGTGGCCAGCAATGGATGCTGATGTGGTAACTGCCATTCATTCTTGTGTTACTTGTCAGAATCATGACAAAACCGTTATCACACATACACCACCACTTCAGGCAGTACCATTCCCTGATTCAGCATGGGAAAAACTTGCTATTGATATTGTCGGTCCTTTTACAGATGCTCCTATAGACTGTAGATTTGCTATAACCTTGATACAATATTACAGTAAATGGGCTGAAATTGGATTTGCTTCTCATATAACATCAGCTACAGTAATAACATTTCTGTCTACAGTCTTCAGCAGAGAAGGTAATCCAAAGGAGTTAATATCAGACAACGGACCACAGTTTGTCTCAACAGAGTTCCTACATAACTACAGAGCAACGTGCCATGCAACAACCCAATCATCTCCAGGTGAATTATTACATGGCAGACAGATGCGCACTAAGTTACTTGTTGCAGACATCAAACTTCCACAAAACACTGTGCCTACAAAATCCTCTACTGCTGACATTGTGAAAGGTCAACAAGGCAAATGTAAGGCTTATACTGACAGAAAACGTGGTGCCAGAGAAGTACACTTTCAGCCTGGATCTTTAGTCAGAATTAAGAAACCAGCACCACTGAAACAAGGACAATCTAAATTTACTACACCTCTTGAAGTGAGTCGCCAGCGAGGATCATACACATATGAACTGTCTGATGGACGCATATGGAATGCTATTCGTCTTGCTCCTGTTAGATATGACTTTGGAGAAGCTCCATTTAATGAAGGACATTTCCCTACTCCTGATGTCAACTGCAATAGGCTGAAAGAAAGTGAACCTATAAGGCATACTGAGAGAATCAGAAAACTACCTGCATGGACCAAGGACTATGTGATGTGAATAATGTATATTATTGCTTTAAGATGCATACTGTTTCATTGTTGCTGTTTATTACATTTGCCCAAATGCTTTCCTACTAAGAAGAGAGGATGAGAGACAGAAGGAGAGAAGGGAAAGGGGGTTAGGGAGTAGAGAGACAAATGGGGGAGAGGAGAAATATAGAAGGGGAGAGAAGAGGGAGGATGGGGGGAGCGTAAGGCCAAACAGTTAGGGGAGAAAAGGAAAGGAGAGGGGATGAGAGACAGAAGGAGAGAAGGAAAGGGGGTTAGGGAGTAGAGAGACAAATGGGGGAGAGGAGAAATATAGAAGGGGAGAGAAGAGGGAGGATGGGGAGAGTAAGGCCAAACAGTTGGGGGAGAAAAGAAAAGGAGAGGGGATGAGAGACAGAAGGAGAGAAGGAAAGGGGGTTAGGGAGTAGAGAGACAAATGGGGGAGAGGAGAAATATAGAAGGTGAGAGAAGGGAGGATGGGGGAGAATAAGGCCAAACAATTGGGGGGATAATAAAAAATGAAAGGAGAAGAAACAAATATGAAGTGAGAAGCGAAATGCAAGTAAAGAAGCGATAAGAAATATAGAAGTTGTGGGGAGAATATAAAATGTGGGAAAGGAAGGAAAACCCCATAATAGAATAGAAGGATATGCATGGAAAAATACAAGGAGAAAAAAGGTGGGTGAAGAAGAAAAAAATGAGGAGGAGAGAAAGATGCCAGAAGAGAAGGAATTAGATGAAAAATGATACAAGAAGTAAGAGAAATAAAGACTGGAGGAGACTGGAAGTAGTGGCCCCACATGTCAGATATCCTGGCGGCCCCCATCTTTACAGGTGGTAGAGGCCAAATATATGAACCCAGAATGGCAGGAACAGGAAGGTTGTTTGTCTGGGGGGTGAATGTGTCTGCGCTCTGATGGAAAGTTTCTCAATAAGTTTGTGAGGGTAGCAGGGAATCCAGTAGCCATGTAAACAGTCAGCAGTAGAGGGTCATCAGTATGTTTTAAAGGGGAAGTTTAATATTATATTCCTATGTGTGTTCAGTCCGCTAATATTAGCACTTATGTAATTAATAACATATTTCCCATTGTATTCCACTTATTAAGTTCTGCCTGCATTGGTGATAGAGGGGAGTCCTCTGTTTTAATATATTGCTGAAAAACGTATACTACCATACAGAAAAAAAACAACTTCCCCTTTACTCTGACAGTTAAAAAGAATAACGAGGTTAAATGAAGAATCTCCATTATGAGGAAACCGGTAAATGAGTTGCTTCCATTTCTCTCTGTAATTAACTGAGCCATTTCCCTGACACCAAATTAGTAGCGGAATTTCTATTTATTCCTGCAAATAAAAAACATATTTGATGATTTCAGTGGCGCTCGCGCAAACAGGAATAATTTGGGCCATAAATATACAATATTGTCTCTAGTTAATATGCTCCATTTTACTACCATCTGGAACAACAACTGGGACAGCAGTGCATCTCCTCTCGTTATTCCCTCGCTCAGCAGATTTATGGGAGGTTTCCAGGCATTCCGGCCAGGGATTTTAGCAACCGGACAGTGTCATTAAAGTAATGGGTTTTTTCGCCTTTAACTTTTAATATAATGTAGGAAGTGATAATCTGAATATGAATAAGAGAAGCACATAACGGAAGAAAGAAAAAATTCCCAATATCATTTCATTCCTCATTTTTACTTTTGAAAGTGGCGTCTGACTGTCCCTTTCTATTCTCTGGTTCTGACTCATGAAACAATGTAGCAGCCTTGCATGCTTCTTCACAGGTCTGCTACATCAGAACCAGCAGTGCAGGGAACAGAAAGGGGCAGGCAGATAGTGACAGACACAGTGCCAGTTACACAGAACTATAAACCCAGTGAGAATGAGGAATGAATGGATATTGGGAAGTTGTATCAGGAGTCAGAGGCAGCAGTGCAGAGAAAGGGACAGACACAATGACAGTTACACAGAACTATAAACCCAGTGAGAATGAGGAATGAATGGATATTGGGAAGTTGTATCAGGAGTCAGAAGCAGCAGTGCAGAGAAAGGGACAGACACAATGACAGTTACACAGAACTATAAACCCAGTGAGAATGAGGAATGAATGGATATTGGGAAGTTGTATCAGGAGTCAGAGGCAGCAGTGCAGAGAAAGGGACAGACACAACGACAGTTACACAGAACTATAAACCCAGTGAGAATGAGGAATGAATGGATATTGGGAAGTTGTATCAGGAGTCAGAAGCAGCAGTGCAGAGAAGAGAAAGGGACAGACACAATGACAGTTACACAGAACTATAAACCCAGTGAGAATGAGGAATGAATGGATATTGGGAAGTTGTATCACGAGTCAGAGGCAGCAGTGCAGAGAAAGGGACAGACACAATGACAGTTACACAGAACTATAAACCCAGTGAGAATGAGGAATGAATGGATATTGGGAAGTTGTATCACGAGTCAGAGGCAGCAGTGCAGAGAAAGGGACAGACACAATGACAGTTACACAGAACTATAAACCCAGTGAGAATGAGGAATGAATGGATATTGGGAAGTTGTATCAGGAGTCAGAAGCAGCAGTGCAGAGAAGAGAAAGGGGACAGACACAATGACAGTTACACAGAACTATAAACCCAGTGAGAATGAGGAATGAATGGATATTGGGAAGTTGTATCAGGAGTCAGAGGCAGCAGTGCAGAGAAGAGAAAGGGACAGACACAATGACAGTTACACAGAACTATAAACCCCAGTGAGAATGAGGAATGAATGGATATTGGGAAGTTGTATCAGGAGTCAGAGGCAGCAGTGCAGAGAAAGGGACAGACACAATGACAGTTACACCAGAACTATAAACCCAGTGAGAATGAGGAATGAATGGATATTGGGAAGTTGTATCAGGAGTCAGAGGCAGCAGTGCAGAGAAGAGAAAGGGACAAACACAATGACAGTTACACAGAACTATAAACCCAGTGAGAATGAGGAATGAATGGATATTGGGAAGTTGTATCAGAGTCAGAGGCAGCAGTGCAGAGAAGAGAAAGGGACAAACACAATGACAGTTACACAGAACTATAAACCCAGTGAGAATGAGGAATGAATGGATATTGGGAAGTTGTATCAGGAGTCAGAAGCAGCAGTGCAGAGAGAAAGGGACAGACACAATGACAGTTACACAGAACTATAAACCCAGTGAGAATGAGGAATGAATGGATATTGGGAAGTTGTATCAGGAGTCAGAGGCAGCAGTGCAGAGAAGAGAAAGGGACAGACACAATGACAGTTACACAGAACTATAAACCCAGTGAGAATGAGGAATGAATGGATATTGGGAAGTTGTATCAGGAGTCAGAGGCAGCAGTGCAGAGAAGAGAAAGGGACAGACACAATGACAGTTACACAGAACTATAAACCCAGTGAGAATGAGGAATGAATGGATATTGGGAAGTTGTATCAGGAGTCAGAGGCAGCAGTGCAGAGAAAGGGACAGACACAATGACAGTTACACAGAACTATAAACCCAGTGAGAATGAGGAATGAATGGATATTGGGAAGTTGTATCAGGAGTCAGAAGCAGCAGTGCAGAGAAGAGAAAGGGACAGACACAATGACAGTTACACAGAACTATAAACCCAGTGAGAATGAGGAATGAATGGATATTGGGAAGTTGTATCACGAGTCAGAGGCAGCAGTGCAGAGAAAGGGACAGACACAATGACAGTTACACAGAACTATAAACCCAGTGAGAATGAGGAATGAATGGATATTGGGAAGTTGTATCAGGAGTCAGAAGCAGCAGTGCAGAGAAAGGGACAAACACAATGACAGTTACACAGAACTATAAACCCAGTGAGAATGAGGAATGAATGGATATTGGGAAGTTGTATCAGGAGTCAGAGGCAGCAGTGCAGAGAAGAGAAAGGGACAGACACAATGACAGTTACACAGAACTATAAACCCAGTGAGAATGAGGAATGAATGGATATTGGGAAGTTGTATCAGGAGTCAGAAGCAGCAGTGCAGAGAAAGGGACAGACACAATGACAGTTACACAGAACTATAAACCCAGTGAGAATGAGGAATGAATGGATATTGGGAAGTTGTATCAGGAGTCAGAAGCAGCAGTGCAGAGAAGAGAAAGGGACAGACACAATGACAGTTACACAGAACTATAAACCCAGTGAGAATGAGGAATGAATGGATATTGGGAAGTTGTACAGAATTATATGTTGTATTTTAAAATGTTGTTTAGTGGGAGTACATTCCCTTTAAGTAATGAGATTTCTGTAACAATACACGCTACTGATGTATAGGACACACAGAAATATTGGATTTTATTTTGCCAAAACCCCTTTAAAGGAACAGTAACACTAAAAAATTAAAGTGTTTTCAAGTAATAAAAATATCATGTAGTGTTGCCCTACACTGGTAAAACAGGTGTGTCTGCTTCAGAAACACTACTATAGTTTATATAAACAAGCTGCTGTGTAGCCATAGTGGAAATTGAAAAAAGGCTATATGGCACAGGATAAATAGTGGATAACAGATAACAACATTATATTGTACAGAGCTTATCTGTTATCTGCTGTATAACCTCAGCTGTTTCTCCTTTGAATGGCTGCCCCCATGGCTACACAGCAGCTTGTTTATATAAACTATAGTAGTACTTATCTGTTATCTACTGTGTATCCTGTGCTTGAATGGCTGCCCCCATGGCTACACAGCAGCTTGTTTATATAAACTATAGTAGTACTTATCTGTTATCTACTGTGTATCCTGTGCTTGAATGGCTGCCCCCATGGCTACACAGCAGCTTGTTTATATAAACTATAGTAGTACTTATCTGTTATCTACTGTGTATCCTGTGCTTGAATGGCTGCCCCATGGCTACACAGCAGCTTGTTTATATAAACTATAGTAGTACTTATCTGTTATCTACTGTGTATCCTGTGCTTGAATGGCTGCCCCCATGGCTACACAGCAGCTTGTTTATATAAACTATAGTAGTACTTATCTGTTATCTACTGTGTATCCTGTGCTTGAATGGCTGCCCCCATGGCTACACAGCAGCCTGTTTATATAAACTATAGTAGTACTTATCTGTTATCTACTGTGTATCCTGTGCTTGAATGGCTGTCTCCATGGCTACACAGCAGCTTGTTTATATAAACTATAGTAGTACTTATCTGTTATCTACTGTGTATCCTGTGCTTGAATGGCTGCCCCCATGGCTACACAGCAGCTTGTTTATATAAACTATAGTAGTGTTTCTGAAGCAGACACACCTGTTTTACCAGTGCTGGGCAGAACTACATGATATTTTTATTAATTTAAAACACTTTTTTTTCATGTTACTGTTCCTTTAAGTAAGAAAACCAATCACCTATGTGTGACTCCGACTGCAACACTATTTAAAGGTATATGTGTGTCCTTGTTCAGCTTCGATGACCACAAATAAGCAACAATTGTATCTGGTTACACAAGCAGCAAATTTTTGTGCATTAGTTCCAGTGCTACAATGTAACAATAAAGGGCACTGCCTGTATGAAGTAATTTATATGGCACTTTAGATTGTAAGCTTCACTGGCACAGGGACTGATGTGAATAGAAAACCTCTGATTAAGGATAATGGGAGCCATTATCCTTAAACCCATAATCCAGAAAGCTCCAAATTACAGAAAGGCCGTCTCCCATAGGCGCCTTTTTATCCAAATAATCCAAATCTTTAAAATTTTTCTGTGTAATAATAAAACAGTCGCTTGTACTTGATCCCAACTCAGATATAATTAATCCTTATTGGAAGCAAAACCAGCCTATTGGGTTTATTTATGGGCTGATTTATCAAGGGTTCAAATTTAGAAGAAATGGGAGTTTTTTTGAACTCCCATAATTTTGAAATTCGAAGAAAAAAAGACCAACCTAAATGTATTTAAAAAATCGAAGTTTTTTTCTGCGGGTGAATAGAATGTATTCGAATCAAAGTAACATCGTATTCGTTCTACTTCGATTCAGTTTTTCCAAAAAAAAAACCTCTATTTTTCATAGTCCACCAATTGACTCCGAATAGGTTTTAAGAGGTCCCACGTAGGCTAAAACAGCAATTCGGCAGGTTTTAGATGGTGAATGGTTGAAATCGAAGTTTTAAAGAAACACTACATGATAAATTTAGATATTGGAATAGTCACATTTTTTTTTAAATTTAAATCAAACCCTTGATAAATCTGCCCCTTAATGTTTAAATTATTTTAAGTAGACATTACAGAAAGATCTGTTATCCAGAAAACCCCAGGTCCCGAGCATTCTGGATAATAGATCCTACAGCTATAGCTAATAAAGGCTGAGAACTTTAAGTATAATTACACTTGGCTTAATTAGGGTTCCTAACACAAATTCAGATAAACCAAATTACCTGGGATTTACATTGCGCTGCCTGTTTAATATAAGATTATATGGGGAAAGACAAAGCTGCAGCCTGTAGAGACATCACTATGGACCTGTAGAGACATCACTATGGACCTGTAGAGACATCACTATGGACCTGTAGAGACATCACTATGGACCTGTAGAGACATCACTATGGACCTGTAGAGACATCACTATGGACCTGTAGAGACATCGCTATGGACCTGTAGAGACATCACTATGGACCTGTAGAGACATCACTATGGATAGGACAGACGCCTCCCTGATGTCTGCCAATGGGAAAGGGAAAGTACATGTATTTTATGGATCTGATGGGATTGTGCTGGGGGGAAGGGTCGGCGGTCCCTAGAGTGGGAAGGCTGGGGGTTCAGAAGGAGAATGTTAAAGCAACAGGGGGACAATGGATTAGGCCAAGCTATTCTAATACAAGGGTGTTGTGCTTATAAAATGTTGGATTACGTGGGGTAAATAAAACACCCTTGATTGGCCCATGTACTAACTGTCACTGCATAATCCTGCTGACGGGGAATAACATGAAAAAATAATCATAATTTTAAGCAATTTCCCCTAATAAATTCATTACAAATGAAAGTAATTGCAGATGAAAGCAGTCTGTCTCTTTCTGTTGTCTGCACTGCTGCTTCTGACTACATGCACCACTGAAACAATGTAGCAGCAGTCGGCTCTCCCGCAGTCCATACTTCAATTCCCATAATGCCTTGCATGTTCCATGGCTCACACAGCAAAGACTCGTGCAAGGCATTATGGGAAGTGTAGTCTGGGCTGGAGGAGAGGTGCTACTGCTACGTTGTTTTGAGGCCCACACATCTCAGGTGAGGGTATGTACAGGGGGCACAAATGGGGTCCTACAGGTAAAGGTGGCCATACACGGGCAGATTAAAGCTGCCGATATCGGTCCTTTACACTGATTCGGCAGTTTATCTGCCCATGTATGGGGGCTCCCGACAGGTCCAACCGATCGATATCAGGCCAAAAATCGTCCAGATATCGATCGGCCAAGTTTGATTTTTTCTTACAATCCAGGACCACATCGGCTAGTTGATGCGGTCCTGCGACCCGTCAAGCCCATTCGTAGTATCTTAATCCGATCATTCGGCCCCAGGGCCGAACATTTGGATTCATTTGATATCACCCAGCCGTTAGTGGGCATATCGGGTCAAGATCCGCTTGTTTGACGAACTTGCAAAATGAGCAGATCTTATAGTGTATAGGAATTGTATAGAAATTTTATAGAAATTGTATAGAAATTGTATAGGAATTGTATAGAAATTGTATAGAAATTGTATAGAAATTGTATAGGTTGCTAGGGTCATTTGGACCCTAGCAACCAGATGGCTGACATTGCAAACTGGAGAGCTGCTGAATAAAAAGCTAAATAACTCAAAAGCCACAAATAATAAAAAATGAAAACCAATTGCAAATTGTCCCACAATTTCCCTCTCTACATCATACTAACAGTTAATTTAAAGGTGAACAACCCCTTTACATGCCAACCCTATGCCAGGGAATCCTCAGCTCTCTTCATACAGGATTAGACAGGGCTGAATTGAATGTGAGTGTTTTATCAACTACAACTTATGTTACGAAGCTTGGTGCCCACATTGGCCACAACAGGCTACAGCAATAATAACTTCCAGTACAGCCGCACGGCTGAGCAAAAGCCAGTGCCCCCTCTAGCCCAATGTGCCAGGGCAAAGAACGTTTGTTTCTTGTAATGCCCATACTGTTCCACGAAATACAGATACAGAGACCAGGAAATGAGACCACTGTGCCTTTAATTATATGAAAGAAATCCCAGTACTGGCTGTACTATGCCCAACTTAACCAGTTAGTGCCAACAACACAGACAGTAGAGCCCTACACACACACAGTGCCCACAGCAACACAGGAAAGATATGCCCAGACTATAAATCTATGGCCCCCAACATTCCCCACACTCTATAGATGTGTGACATCACTGCCCAGCTCATGCCATATAGAGCTCTGTGCCCTCCATACCAATATCATATAGATCTCTGTGCCCTCCATACCAATATCATATAGAGCTCTGTGCCCTCCATACCAATATCATATAGAGCTCTGTGCCCTCCATACCAATATCATATAGAGCTCTGTGCCCTCCATACCAATATCATATAGAGCTCTGTGCCCTCCATACCAATATCATATAGAGCTCTGTGCCCTCCATACCAATATCATATAGAGATCTGTGCCCTCCTTACCAATCTGATGGCAGGAATGTAGAACTGCCTGTAGGACACAAACTAATACCAAGATCCTTATTGCCCACATAGTGGCAGAGAATAGAAAGCCTGGTGGTGCCCCTCACCCTCCTCATTCAAACAATATATCAGAGAATATACAAGTCTTCATCCTATTGGCCATACCAGGGAATATACAGTTCTATGGTCTATTGGCCATAACATACCAGGGAATATCCAGTAATTACATGTCAGGGAGAGTAGTAGGGAGAGTAGTGGAGACAGTGCTGGGCTCGTGGGCAGAAGAGGGAGCAGGTGCCAATCAGTCTCTCCCCGCAGTGCCCTGATGATAATGAAGAAGAAGAAGAAGAGGAGGAGGAGAGTGCTACAGACAGACAGACAGACAGACAGACAGACAGACAGAGTGATGTTCCCACCCCGGCGCTGCACTGATTTTCCTTCCCTCCCGCATCCCCGAGCCCCGCGCTGCTCCCACTCACCTGCCGCTGCCCCGGCGCCTCCTCCTCTGCCTCCTCCTCACTGCCCGGCTCTTCTGATTTCAGCCCGGACCCACCGGCAGCCCCGTGACTCAACACTCCCAGCATCCTCCGGGGCCACCTGACACACGAGCATTACTGCCGAGCGGCCGCTAGAGGCGCCAGAGAGACCGGAGTCGTGCGCGTGGGCGGGAGTGCGCGCGCTCAGCCTGGGAATGTGCACATCAGTCACTGGACTAATCATTTCAGTAGGTCTCGGGTATAAGTTATTACTGTGTCTGTTTTCCCTTATTCACCGATATGAACAGGAGTGGGAGCTGCCATACTGACTCTTGTCTATTTGCTCCACACTGTCCCCTGCTGGCTCCTCAGTGGTATTATAAGAAATATAAATATCAAGTGTATGAGATCCAGCTGGAGGGATTGTCTGGGCCAGAGCTGGAAGGGGACAATTTGGGGGGTAAATGCAGAAGGGACAGTAGTAGCCATGGGCCCTAAACATCACAGGGGTCCCTTCATTACTGTAGTGTTTGTGCTGTAACCCCAATAGTCATTGTCCCTGAACACTTTATTCTTCTGCAGCTGAGCTCACCGACCCCTCCCTGACCCCCTGCTGCCATTATTCTTATATCTACATTCCCCTGGGCAGGACCCCAGTACAATTCACGGGACCCCATACAACACTTTCGGAACCCCTGGGGGGCCCCACCCCCTGCCCACCCTGGCACACAGGCTCCACCCCAGATCCCGCCCACTCCACATCCAGTTAAAGACCACACAGACATCAGCGCTAAAAAAGTAACCCCCCCCCCACACACACACAAGTTATAAAAAGCTATTGATGCTCAGGGCCCCCCTTAAAAAAAATTGGGGCCCCAAAGAATATTTTTTAAAAAACCATTGTTGGCAGGGGCCTATAGAATATTAAAATAATACATTGGTGACAAGGGGATTAAAAAAATAAAAAAACACATATTGACGTTCAGAGGAATTGAACTCGGACTTCAACTTCGCCTCCTTTCGTGAGTTTGGATCTTTTTCGCGGCTTCAAGAATTCGGCTATTTTCATAGCTTCAGGTGTTTTCGCCGCTTCAGAAGTTCAGTTTCAGCTGTTTTCGAGACTTCGGGTCTTTTCGCCACTTCCGAACTTCAATTTTGGCAGTTTTAGTGGTTTCGGGTCTTTTCACTGCTTCAGGACTTCAATTTCGGCTGTTTCCGTGACTTCGGGTCTTTTCGCCACTTCCGCATTTTGGCTGTTTGGGACTTCAAAAATGGCCGCAAAGCTTCGGTGCTCTCACGGGGGGCCCACTCTTTCAAAAGTGCAGCACTGCCGGGCCCCCCTTCATGCCCGGGCCCTGGTGACTTGCAGGCCCGGATTTGTGGAAAGGCCACCTAGGCCCGGGCCTAGGGCGGCAGGATTTTAGGGGGGCGGCATGCTGCCCAATAACACCCACATTGGTTCAAAAACACGGGATGCGCTGGAGATACAATCATTTTTATAAATTTCCCATGCGCCAATCCCCATTGCTCCAGTCCAAATGATGAAAATTTCACTCACTATAAAGGGGAGGGGACGGGGCGATGAACGGCAGTGGGCCTAGGGGCACCCACTATGTAAATCCGGCCCTGGTGACTTGTCCCCCCCGATGGGGCCCTACCCCTGGGAATAATGAGGAATCAGCACTGACATCATCTGACAAATCATTTATCAGGAATATTACAGGAACTGATTGGCCAAAGACTGGGGAAGGGATGAGCCATAAAGTTGCCCTTTACTTGCCCATGTGCCGGGAAGTAAGACAAGAAAATGTGGTTCTTCACAGCAGGAGACTGATGGTGCCCTCTCCCTTGTACCACCCCCAGCAGGAGGGCACACACAGCTTAATACAACCTGCAAAGTCCCTCGTTCATTTATCAACACTGGGCAAATTTGCCCATGAGCAGTTACCCATAGCAACCAATCAGCGATTGTCGTTTTTAAAGGGGTGGGTCACCTTTCAGTTAACTTTTTGTATTTGATATAATGACCAATTCTAACAAATTTTCATTTGTTCTTCATTATTTATTTTTTATAGTTTTTGAATTATAATTCTAACTCTTTCCAGCTTTCAAATGGGGGTCACTGACCCCATCTAAAAAAAACAAATGCACTACAAGGCTACATATGTATTGTTATTTCTACTTTTTATTCCTCATCTTTCCAGCAGGGCCACCATCAGGGGCCACAACTGTACCAGGCAAATACAATTTGTATTGGGGCCCTGACTGCCAATGTTTTTTTAACTTATAGGGGGGTCCTGAGCACGAATGACTTTTTATAATTTGTGTGTATATCTTTAGTGCTCATGTCTATGTTGCCTTTTTACTGTGGTGGGTGAGATCTGAGTTGGTGCTTGGGGGCCAGTCTGGGGGCCCAGAAAATTTTGTTGTATGGGGCCCCGTGATTTATGATGGTGGCTAAACAAGCCCCTCCCTTCCCCAGGTCCCTGTTTTACAAATAATGGGGGGACGATTAACTAAAATGGCTCATTGAATTCCTTGGCTTCTCCTCCTACTATAACTGTTTTGAAGGACCAACGAGGTGGAACAAGAGTAAAAAGAAAGTGCTTTTAATTTCCCTGTAGATGTTTCTTGCTCGTTCCTTATGTGAAACCCAAGGTAAATCATCCCTTTCACTTTGCAACAAGGGTCGGCTCTGGCTGAACAATCATCTTGTGTTAAAGAAATTATTTGCGATATTATTAATCATTAATGGCGCTCCCGGGGGCATATCTGTAGTTATGATAAATTCTATGGATAGTGAGGGATTAGATATCCATAGCGAGGTCATGAATGGCAATTCCCTCATTGTTACATCGCTGATAACGATTGTTAATTCTATACAGGAGAATATTCATGATATTCAATGGCTGAAGCCTCTGTGCCCATTCCAAGGCTGGACATAAAGAAATAGCAGGACCTCGGGGCGGTATAATACTGAAATATACATTAAATAGATGTAACAATTGTCTTTTTTGTTTTTTTAAGCAATATTTTCCTCCCATAAGACTCTGATAGTGGGCAGGGGCTGAAGACAATTTTTATCATCTGCCTTACTGCCCCTCCTGGTAGTGATTTAATGGTTGACCCGCACCCAACCCTAACCCACCCCCTACCAACCTGAGCCCCGCCCCTTCCGTCCCCTCTATTTATAGACCAGCACCTGCCCTTGAGGTCACAAAAGGGGTGGGTTGGTGAAGGCACGAGTTTATAAATTCAGGAATAAGTCAATATTAATGGCAGGGACACTTTTTTCAATGAAGGTACTATGGAGGGAGAAAGCAGGGAGGAGGGTTTTCCCTTGACGGGGAGTTTAGTTCTCCTTTAAGTATGGCCACTTCTCCCAAGCTGCTTCTGATTTCCCTCAGCGATGGATCGTAGAGATCAAACTAGAGCCAACCTTCTTGATATACTACTAGTGGTCAACTGAGTTTGTTTCTCACAAAATCCAAGCACTCCTTTACTGAATTTACTTTACGACGAAATTTGTTTTCTCAGAGCAAAATTCTTCCTCCGGGTAGTTCTCTGATTTATACTCTCCAGGGGGACACTGAACTACAGGCATCTTCTATAATGGCACTGCTAGATATCACGTTTCCATCTATCTTGGCATGTGCTCGTACTATCCATTTACTTCTAAGCTAAGCAGCATTCATTTGTCGGTAGAAATTGTAGGATGGATAGAGAAGATAGTAGGGCAAGATTGAGACAATTGGGTAAGATGGAGGATGTAGGATAAGATAGAGGCAGACAGAAGGGCAAGATGGAGTCAGTAGGGCAAGATGGAGACAGAAGGGCATGATGTAGACAGTAGGGCATGGTGGAGACAGTAGGGCAAGATGGAGACAGTAGGGCAAGATGGAGACAGTAGGGCAAGATGGAGACAAAAGGACAAGATGGAGACAGTAGAACAAGATGGAAACAGTAGGGCAATATGGAGACAGTAGGACAAGATGGAGACAGTAGGACAAGATGGAGACAGTAGGACAAGATGGAGACAGTAGGACAAGATGGAAACAGTAGGGCAATATGGAGACAGTAGGACAAGATGGAGACAGTAGGGCAAGATAGCGACAGTAGGACTGAAGGGAGATGGTACGGCAAGATGGCGACAGTACCGCAAGATGGAGACAGTAGGGCAAAATGGAGTCAAAAGGGCAAGATAGAGACAATAGGACAAGATGGAGACATAAGGGCACGATGGAGACAGAAGGACAAGATGGCAACAGTACGGCAAGATGGAGACAGTAGGGCAAAATGGAGTCAAAAGGGCAAGATAGAGACAATAGGACAAGATGGAGACAGAAGGCAAGATTGAGACAAACGGGCAAGATGGAGACAGAAGGACAAGATGGAGACAGAAGGGCAAGATGGAGACAAAAGGGCAAGATGGAGAGAGATGGACAAGTTGGAGACAGTAGGACAAGATGGAGACAGCAGGACAAGATGGAGACAGTAGTACAAGATGGAGACAGTAGGATAAGATGGAGACAGAAGGACAAGATGGAGATAGAAGGACAAGATGGAGACAGTAGGATAAGATAGAGACAGAAGGACAAGATAGAGACAGAAGGACAAGATAGAGACAGTAGGACAAGATGGAGACAGTAGGGCAAGATGGAGACAGAAGGACAAGATGGAGACAGTAGGACAAGATGGAAACAGAAGGACAAGATGGAAACAGAAGGACAAGATGGAGACAGTAGGACAAGATGGAGACAGAAGGACAAGATGGAGAAAGTAGGACAAGATGGGGACAGTAGGACAAGATAAAGACAGAAGGACAAGATGGATACAGTACGACAAGATGGAGACAGAAGGACAAGATGGAGACAGTAGGGCAAGATGGGGACAGTAGGACAAGATAAAGACAGAAGGACAAGATGGAGACAGTAGGCCAAGATGGAGACAGTAGGCCAAGATGGAGACAGTAGGACAAGATGGAGACAGAAGGACAAGATGGAGACAGTAGGGCAAGATGGAGACAGTAGGACAAGATAAAGACAGAAGGACAAGATGGAGACAGTAGGGCAAGATGGAGACAGTAGGACAAGATAAAGACAGAAGGACAAGATGGAGATAGTAGGGCAAGATGGAGACAGTAGGACAAGATAAAGACAGAAGGCAAGATTGAGACAAATGGGCAAGATGGAGACAGAAGGACAAGATGGAGACAGAAGGGCAAGATGGAGACAAAAGGGCAAGATGGAGAGAGTTGGACAAGTTGGAGACAGTAGTACAAGATGGAGACAGTAGGATAAGATGGAGACAGAAGGACAAGATGGAGATAGAAGGACAAGATGGAGACAGTAGGATAAGATAGAGACAGAAGGACAAGATAGAGACAGTAGGACAAGATGGAGACAGTAGGGCAAGATGGAGACAGAAGGACAAGATGGAGACAGTAGTACAAGATGGAGACAGTAGGATAAGATGGAGACAGAAGGACAAGATGGAGATAGAAGGACAAGATGGAGACAGTAGGATAAGATAGAGACAGAAGGACAAGATAGAGACAGTAGGACAAGATGGAGACAGTAGGGCAAGATGGAGACAGAAGGACAAGATGGAGACAGTAGGACAAGATGGAAACAGAAGGACAAGATGGAAACAGAAGGACAAGATGGAGACAGTAGGACAAGATGGAGACAGAAGGACAAGATGGAGAAAGTAGGACAAGATGGGGACAGTAGGACAAGATAAAGACAGAAGGACAAGATGGATACAGTACGACAAGATGGAGACAGAAGGACAAGATGGAGACAGTAGGACAAGATGGGGACAGTAGGACAAGATAAAGACAGAAGGACAAGATGGAGACAGTAGGCCAAGATGGAGACAGTAGGCCAAGATGGAGACAGTAGGACAAGATGGAGACAGAAGGACAAGATGGAGACAGTAGGGCAAGATGGAGACAGTAGGACAAGATAAAGACAGAAGGACAAGATGGAGACAGTAGGGCAAGATGGAGACAGTAGGACAAGATAAAGACAGAAGGACAAGATGGAGATAGTAGGGCAAGATGGAGACAGTAGGACAAGATAAAGACAGAAGGACAAGATGGAGACAGTAGGGCAAGATGGACACAGTAGGACAAGATAAAGACAGAAGGAAAAGTTGCTTAGAACTGGCCATTCTATAACGTATTAAAAGTTGACTGAAAGGTGAAGCACTCCTTTAAAAAGGGGACCTTCAATCAGTCACAGTTCCAAGAATATCCAGAGCAGTAAATAATTTTCATCCCATCTCAACCAAAATGCCCTTCAAACTGGGCGGCCAGGAGTATATAGGTTGGCAAACAGGTGTCCCCTCCCAAATGTCTTAAATGCCTTTAAGTTGCCCCCAGGCACTCCAATCCCACAGTTGGAATTACTGTCTTAAAGGAGAATGAAAGTTTAACAAACAAATTAGAAATTCTACTTTCAGGCTTCTGTACCAGCCCATGGTCTCCTCAGTCCTTTAGCAGAGAAGCTCTGCGCCCCTAAAGCAGGGGCGATCCTGGCCCCTCCGCTGCCTGAGGCAGCAGCAGTTGCTGCTGCTCCCCCTCCCCCGGAAATTCGCTCTTAAAGTACCAGGAGCAGCATTTTTGCTGCCCCTGGTACCCAGTGGGGTGCTGCCGCCTGAAGCGACAGCCTCAACACGCCTCATTGGCGAAGCACCCCTGCCCTAAAGATGCCCCCCCAGTATCCCCCCATCTTCTTTAGACTGACTTCAGGCACATGCTCTGGGCTGCTGTCACTTACCTGAGCTTAGGGACCAACCCACAGTATACAGTATATATACAATATAAGAGTTACAATATACAGTATATATACAATATAAGGGTTACAATATACAGTATATATACAATATAACAGACACAATATACAGTATATATACAATATAACAGACACAATATACAGTATATATACAATATAACAGGCACAATGTAAGGCTGATTAGTAACGAATTCAGATTCACATTATATCGCAGTGCAGTCTGCATCACAACTGATTCATAATCAGCCCTGTAGCATCAGCTTCTATGACAGATGTGATGTCACTTTCTGCTTGATGATTTCCCCCGACCCCTAAGCTTAGCTCCTCCCCAGCAGCCCAGAGCCCACTGAGCATGTGCAGTGCCACTGACACACAAGAGATTTCTAACAAGATCAGGAGATGGGGAGCTGCTGGGGAAATGCTGGATCATTACTGTTATAGTGTGGCTGTATCTCTCGACTGCAGTAAGAACTGTATATAAAATACAGCATTTCTAGGCAGATTCTATTGTTAGGGTTTAGTTTTCCTTTAAAAGCAAAAGCATGCCAAAAAGAAGATTATCTGCAATATCTGAACTATAACACTACAGAGTATAAAAGCTTAGCTGTGTCCTGCTCACTAACAAGAACCCCCAGTGTGAAACACAAAGGATATAATGTCAATCCCCATCTTGCTTGATAAAAGAGACAAGTATCTGACAGTTGTGCCAATCGGCACTCACATCTGGGAATTATTGCGCATCATTTGCTGCCCACCCACCCATGGCAGGAGGAAGCCAGCGGAACACAAGGGTGGGGGGGAAATACAAATAGGAAATGTCACCCTGATGAAAGGGAAAGTGATTAACTCTTTGTGATGGAGGAATTGTACAAGAGAGTTGCATGGGGTTAATTCACACGTAAGGAACACTATAAACATTCACACCATTATATTCATCTATTAAATAGGCAACTGCTCTTTGTTTATGAATTTTATCTTTAGTAATAAATCAAATGAACTGGACTTGCTGTGTTTTTCCTTAAAGACGTAGCGCTAGTCATCTGACCGGCTTTCTCAATTCAGAATGACTTGAACACAAATATTTGGAATTTTCCACCAATCAGCATAATGTCTTTATTAAAACCAGCGTGGGGTCAGAGACTTCATGGAGACAAGGGGGGAAATTCACTAACGGGTGAAAATTCGCCAGCGACGGCTTCGCCACCTTCGCCACAACTTCGCACAGACAACGATAATTCACTAAGTTGCGAAGTTTCGTCGCCGGTGCCGAACGATTGGGAAGTTGCGCTAGCGTTAGATAATTTGCATACAGCGGGAAGTTTAAGTACAATGGACATATATATTGCAGCAAATACATTACATTACACGAGCCCAGGGAACCTCAATAAAATAAAATAAAGTTGTTATATTGCCCTACATATGAGCCCAGTGTATAGTTTATGTGCCATATGTTAGGAAATGTCGGTGGGAAGGAGGGTACCCAAAAAAAATGTACGATCTTTTTCAGCCTATCACCCTGTTAAAAGGAAAAGACCCAGTGTTTTTTGGTACTTAGAAAAAATGTCTACTTTTTTTTGGACCAAGTCCTATCTACTCCATTGCACATTCAATAAAATCAAAAACGTAGTGAATTTGCATAGTAACGCTCTTTCGCCAGAGCGAAAATACGCCTCGAGTTAGAGTGCGAAGTTGCGCTAGAGTCTCTATCTCCTTCACTAGCGTAAGCCAATTCGCCCTTTAGTACATTTCCCCTCTGTTGATGGTATTAGTATGATTGGAGCTATGAGGTGTTATTACACCATCCAGGGAGAAGGGCTAAAACTGAATTGTATGGGGCAGATTATAGGAGTCGCCAATGTTTAAACTTGGTTTTTCTGTTTCTCATATACGGCATCTTTGTCCCCTTTTTTGATCCAATACTCCTCCCTATACAGAATGTGAATGTGACAGTCTTCAAACATGTTTCCTTGACCAGAGGAGCTGACTCTCCTGTGCTGTGCCATACATTTGTGTAATGGGTGTTTGCTTTATCCCAAGTCCAAACATTCCTCACTTCACTCCATACACCATGTTACTCTTCTTCCGCTTTGCTATTGGGTGTTTTGGATGCACCAGTTGTTGCCTCAGTGGGGGTCATTTATAAACACTGGTCAGTTGATGGCTAATCAAATGCTTGCTTTCATTGTTCAACCAGCAGCAGGCTGAAAAAAGCTAATCACTGATTGGTTGCCAGGGGTTACTGCCCAGGTCCAAATTTGTCCAATGTTTATAAATGAGATCCATTTAAGTGCTGGGTTTAAAGCAGACCTGGATGTGGTGTTTATTAAAGGAGAATTCAACCCTAAACTTAAAAAACCTCTACCCCCCAACCCTACTTAGACCCCCCTCCCTCCTCTCCCCAGCCTAAGTGTTCACGGAGTTCACGGGCGCCATCTTCTTCTCTTCGGAATGAGTCCGGCGTGTCGGCGCAGTTGGAGCAATTATCTGTTTCACGACAAATGCGGCGAAACTCACGAAAATTGCTGAAGTGTCAGTCTTATTACGAAGATTACAGAAGAGGCTGAAGATGGCGCCCGTGAACACAGATGCCTGAATCTGCACCGAGGGGTAAGTAAAATGTTAGGGGCATTTGCCCGGGGTAACACTGGGGGGAGGAGGTCTATGTAGGGTAGGGGATAGGGTTTTTTTAAGTTTAGGGTTGAATTCTCCTTTAAGACACCCCAAAAATATATGGAAGGACCAAGTTCTTTTGTCTGTCCTGTTTTCCTCCTTCACCGATAGTTTTGTGGTTGTTCTTTCTCCCTGTTTTACCAAAATTTTAACAAAGGCCCAGTCTGGCCCCTCTGAGATGTTTCAATTCTTTTGCCTGAGCCTCTGTGTTGGTGGGGATTGTATCTGCTCTATGTTGTAGTGTTCTGAAAACCCCCAGTTTATGATCTAATGCAGGACTGTCCAACTGGCGTATGATTTTCGGGTTGTCTGTGGAGAGTCCCGACATTTTTCGTGCCGTGGCAATCGGTTGTTCAGTTGATCAGACATGTTAGAAAATTTCTGTCGGCTACCGATAATATCGCTGCGTGTATTGCTGATCTGACGATATCATTGGGAGACTGTCACCAGCTTTGTCAGACATAACTTTTGTACTATTGCTGTCAGGGGCAGAACATCGGCTCATCTCTTCTTTTACTACTTTATTTGATCTGAATGGTTAGTGGCAGGTTGGGAGATGGCACCAAATGATCTTTCGTCCGATATGAAGGTAAATCAGCACGTCTATGGCCACCTTTCTGTTCTGCCTGTCCTATGCTCCCTGTGTGTGTCATACTCTGCCTGTCCTATGCTCCCTGTGTGTGTCATACTCTGCCTGCCCTATGCTCCCTGTGTGTGTCATACTTTGCCTGTCCTATGCTCCCTGTGTGTGTCATACTCTGCCTGTCCTATGCTCCCAGTGTGTGTCACACTCTGCCTGTCCTATGCTCCCTGTGTGTGCCATACTCTGCCTGTCCTATGCTCCCAGTGTGTGTCACACTCTGCCTGTCCTATGCTCCCTGTGTGTGTCATACTCTGCCTGTCCTATGCTCCCTGTGTGTGTCATACTCTGCCTGCCCTATGCTCCCTGTGTGTGTAATACTCTGCCTGCCCTATGCTCCCTGTGTGTGTCATACTCTGTCTGCCCTATGCTCCCTGTGTGTGTCATACGCTGTCTGTCCTATGCTCCCTGTGTGTGTCATACTCTGCCTGCCCTATGCTCCCTGTGTGTGCCATACTCTGCCTGCCCTATGCTCCCTGTGTGTGTCATACTCTGCCTGCCCTATGCTCCCTGTGTGTGTAATACTCTGCCTGCCCTATGCTCCCTGTGTGTGTCATACTCTGTCTGCCCTATGCTCCCTGTGTGTGCCATAATCTGCCTGCCCTATACTCCCTGTGTGTGTCATACGCTGTCTGTCCTATGCTCCCTGTGTGTGTCATACTCTGCCTGCCCTATGCTCCCTGTGTGTGCCATACTCTGCCTGCCCTATGCTCCCTGTGTGTGTCATACTCTGCCTGCCCTATGCTCCCTGTGTGTGTCATACTCTGCCTGCCCTATGCTCCCTGTGTGTGTCATACTCTGTCTGCCCTATGCTCCCTGTGTGTGCCATAATCTGCATGCCCTATGCTCCCTGTGTGTGTCATACTCCCCCTTCCCTATGCTCCCTGTATGTGTCATACTCTGCCTGCCCTATGCTCCCTGTGTGTGCCATACTCTGCCTGCCCTATGCTCCCTGTGTGTGTCATACTCTGCCTGTCCTATGTTCCCTGTGTGTGTCATACTCTGCCTGCCCTATGCTCCCTTTGTGTGTCATACTCTGTCTGTCCTATGCTCCCTGTGTGTGTCATACTCTGCCTGTCCTATGCTCCCTGTGTGTGCCATACTCTGCCTGTCCTATGCTCCCTGTATGTGTCATACTCTGTCTTCCCTAAGTTCCCTGTGTGTGTCATACTCTGTCTTCCCTATGTTCCCTGTGTGTGTCATACTCTGCCTTTCCTATGCTCCCTGTGTGTGTCATACTCTGCCTGTCCTATACTCCCTGTGTGTGTCATACTCTGCCTGTCCTATGCTCCCTGTGTGTGTCACACTCTGCCTGTCCTATGCTCCCTGTGTGTGCCATACTCTGCCTGCCCTATGCTCCCTGTGTGTGTCATACTCTGCCTGCCCTATGCTCCCTGTGTGTGTAATACTCTGCCTGCCCTATGCTCCCTGTGTGTGTCATACTCTGTCTGCCCTATGCTCCCTGTGTGTGCCATAATCTGCCTGCCCTATACTCCCTGTGTGTGTCATACGCTGTCTGTCCTATGCTCCCTGTGTGTGTCATACTCTGCCTGCCCTATGCTCCCTGTGTGTGCCATACTCTGCCTGCCCTATGCTCCCTGTGTGTGTCATACTCTGCCTGCCCTATGCTCCCTGTGTGTGTAATACTCTGCCTGCCCTATGCTCCCTGTGTGTGTCATACTCTGTCTGCCCTATGCTCCCTGTGTGTGCCATAATCTGCCTGCCCTATACTCCCTGTGTGTGTCATACGCTGTCTGTCCTATGCTCCCTGTGTGTGTCATACTCTGCCTGCCCTATGCTCCCTGTGTGTGCCATACTCTGCCTGCCCTATGCTCCCTGTGTGTGTCATACTCTGCCTGCCCTATGCTCCCTGTGTGTGTCATACTCTGCCTGCCCTATGCTCCCTGTGTGTGTCATACTCTGTCTGCCCTATGCTCCCTGTGTGTGCCATAATCTGCATGCCCTATGCTCCCTGTGTGTGTCATACTCCCCCTTCCCTATGCTCCCTGTATGTGTCATACTCTGCCTGCCATATGCTCCCTGTGTGTGCCATACTCTGCCTGCCCTATGCTCCCTGTGTGTGTCATACTCTGCCTGTCCTATGTTCCCTGTGTGCGTCATACTCTGCCTGCCCTATGCTCCCTTTGTGTGTCATACTCTGTCTGTCCTATGCTCCCTGTGTGTGTCATACTCTACCTGTCCTATGCTCCCTGTGTGTGCCATACTCTGCCTGTCCTATGCTCCCTGTGTGTGTCATACTCTGTCTTCCCTATGTTCCCTGTGTGTGTCATACTCTGTCTTCCCTATGTTCCCTGTGTGTGTCATACTCTGCCTTTCCTATGCTCCCTGTGTGTGCCATACTCTGCCTGTCCTATACTCCCTGTGTGTGTCATACTCTGCCTGCCCTATGCTCCCTGTGTGTGTCATACTCTGCCTGTCCTATGCTCCCTGTGTGTGTCATACTCTGCCTGCCCTATGCTCCCTGTGTGTGCCATACTCTGCCTGTCCTATGCTCCCTGTATGTGTCATACTCTGTCTTCCCTTTGTTCCCTGTGTGTGTCATACTCTGTCTTCCCTATGTTCCCTGTGTATGTCATACTCTGCCTTTCCTATGCTCCCTGTGTGCGTCATACTCTGCCTGTCCTATACTCCCTGTGTGTGTCATACTCTGCCTGCCCTATGCTCCCTGTGTGTGTCATACTCTGCCTGCCCTATGCTCCCTGTATGTGTCATACTCTGTCTTCCCTATGTTCCCTGTGTGTGTCATACTCTGCCTGCCCTATGCTCCCTGTGTGTGTCATACTCTGCCTGCCCTATGCTCCCTGTATGAGTCATACTCTGTCTTCCCTATGCTCCCTGTGTGTGTCATACTCTGTCTTCCCTATGTTCCCTGTGTGTGTCATACTCTGCCTGCCCTATGCTCCCTGTATGTGTCATACTCTGCCTTTCCTATGCTCCCTGTGTGTGTCATACTCTGTCTTCCCTATGTTCCCTGTGTGTCATACTCTGCCTGCCCTATGCTCCCTGTGTGTGTCATACTCTGCCTGCCCTATGCTCCCTGTATGTGTCATACTCTGTCTTCCCTATGCTCCCTGTGTGTGTCATACTCTGTCTTCCCTATGTTCCCTGTGTGTGCCATACTCTGAAACATAAGTCTGCTATTTGTTCTGGGGGTTTGTTAGCATTTCTAAATTATTGTTAGGGGCCCCTAAGGCGTGTAATCATGTGCTGGCGATGCTGTGTTATCCACAGGGGAGGAGGCATATGGATTTAAGGGTATGTCTTAATATGACAATTTTTTTCACATTTGAGTGATGTGTTATCCCTGCAGTGAGCATCAACCATTTGGTTTTTTGGTGTGCTACCACCATTAATGTGAACATAGTCTTTTGGTAACATGGGTGTGGTTTAAAAACAGGGAGTGGCTAACACTCGCTTCCATTATTGGTCCTCCACCATGTAGGCCAAAAAAATTCCAGCCCTGACAGAAGTTGGAGAGCACTGAACTAATGGATAATGGGAGTCAAACAGCAGGTACTGGTCTGTGTGGGTTGGTTTCCTGTAGACTCTATTTCCAGCTTTCCACCTTCTTTTGCTCTCAGTCCAAAAAAGCCAGTGTGTTATCTGGTACATCTTCCTGTGTAAACTTGATGTTGTGCTTCACTGTGTTGATGAGTTCAGTGAAAGTGTGTACCTTTTGTGAGTTTGTCTTACCCCAGGTGTCATCCATATACCTGAACCAATGAGGAGGCACATTTATAAAGGGTCGAATTTCAAATTCATGTGATTTTTTCAAACTTCCCTAAACTCCCATAAATTCGAAATTCAAAATGTATTAATAAAATCAAATTTTTGAAGCTCGAACGAATTTAAAGACCCCAAAATTTCGTATCAAATTAGATTCGAATTAAAAAAAAACTCAATTCGAATTTAAAAAACTTGATTTGAATATTGGAAAGGCTGCAAACATCACCAAATTGATCCCTGGACCTCTCCCATTAAATATATATAGTAATTTGGCAGGTTTTAGGTATGGGGTTCACAGTATGATAAATCTCAAAATGCGAATTAAAACTCGAATCGAGTTTGGATAATTTACAATTTGAATTTGAGAGTTTTGACCAAAAAAACCCCAAATAATTAAAATTCTAATTTTCACTTTGACCCTCAATAAATCTGCCCCTGTGTGTCCTTCCTTTAGAAGTACCTGGAGCCTTTCTTTCCTCCATATACAGGTTTGTCACAATGGGTGGAACTGGGGATTCCAGTCACACTTCTGCCTGTAGAATTTATCCTTATACCTGAAATAGGTGGTGCTCAGGCATGGGTCCAATAAGGAAAACACTGGGTTAAGTTCTGTTCTGTTTCCATGGGTGTTGTCTTGTAGCAACCATTTTTTCCCAGTTTCACCTGCCTCTGTGATGGGTATGCATCATAACATCATAGGACACCATTGTTTCTTCTGTGCCCAGTACAAACCCTTGGACTTATAAAATCTTGGGAATTCTGGACATGATGCTCTGTGTTTCCAAATAAATGGGCTAGGATGTTGGCTAGGTATTTGGGTCCCTCCTTAGAGTTCCCTGTGTGTTGTTGTTACTTAGAAGTGTGGTCACGGTTACATGATAGTCCCATGTATTAAGTAGAGTTTGAGTCTTTTTTGAGGGATGTCAGAACCTTGTTATTCTGTAAAGTGAGGTTTGATGGAGATGCTTTGGCATTGGCTTGGGCTGCAGATACTTTAAGGTGAAGTTGTTCAAACTTATTTTGTTTTACTTTGTTGTTATGGATTGAGGCTTCATTGGCTGTGACAATATCTACAACCAGATGCTTTTGGGATCATTTGCAAAGATGAAACCCTAGGTAGAACTTCCATCTCAGGCCGGGTATGAGCCCCGTCAGACTCTTTAAACACTTTTCCTTGTTTTCCTGGGTCTCAGTTTCTTCTTTTTGCCTCCAGGTTAATGTCTCCTCTTTTTGGCTGTCCCTAGAACGGGATGCCAGAATGAAGAACTTTTCCTGTTGCCTTTTTGCCCTTGTAAAATATGACAGTAGCCGGTTTCTAGTCTCACTTACTATAGCAACAAGGATGAAGCAGAGAGGCTTGGCTAAACTGCATCTGAACTGCAACTCCCAGTATCCCACCAGTACCCAAAAGTTCTGTAGGGACCCAGAGGGTTACCGTTCAGTAGCTGCAGGACAGCCCTGAGACGTATTTTAAAAAATATATAAGAATAGTTATATATTGAGTCTCCCTCTGGCACTTCCCCCTCTATCCACCTTTTCTGCTTCTCTCCTTGTTTGGGGCCTTTACTCAGCCCAGGGCAGCAAAGCCCATTATTTTTACTGTATCAGACTTGGCATCATTAAATGTTCAACTCAAGCACATGATGGCATAAATACTTCAGCTGGCACCTGGGGGCACTGGGCTTGCCAAGATCAGGCTCCAAAGCCAGGAAATCTGTTTCTTTCACTAAACCCTCTTCATTTTATACATACACATGGACGGAAAGCAGGGGAAACACAGGGACCCTGCCAATACAGTTTAGAAATGGCCTGAAGTGGGGTGAACTGCTGTGTAATACTGACTTAGGGGTTCACTGACTATTTGCATATGGAAAAATCAATCCCTGTCCATAAAAATTAATTATTATTAGAGGGGCGTGGCCATGACGTTGACCTAAGGAGACGCAGATTTCCAGTGCTCCGTAGCCGACGGTCCCTTATAGCAAGAAGTTGAGCATTTTACCCGCTGATTTTGGCTATTATTTTCCGCTAGGCTTCCCTGACTATGACTCGAGGCGGTAAATCGAAAAAACCGGCTCCTGTGAGCAAAGATTCGCTCCAACAGACGCCGAGACAGCGGGCGGGTACGGCATCCAAAATGGCCGACGATTCCCCTACCACTCCTCGGGCCTCTCCTCGGGCAGACTGGGAATCGGACCACGTGGAATCGGAACCAGAGACTTCCGCAACTTACTCTGGTGATGCAGTCTTAATTTCCAGGTTTAAGCAGCTTTTGCACACCGAGTTATCGGCGGTCGCCACCAAGATCACTGACCACGTGACGCAGGAACTGCGCGATCTTGGTAATAGAACGGCGGCAGTGGAGGACAAGGTTGATGAGGTCCTGCTCACGGTCAATTCCCACGATTTACAGATTGCCAAGCTCCAACAACAGCTGCGGGACCTCCAAGACCAGATGGAGGACTCTGAAAATCGGTCTCGGAGGAATAATATTAGGATCAGAGGCCTCCCAGACATGGTCCAGGACCTGCACCTTGAAATTCCACTGCTCCTTACGGAACTTCTCCCCGATGTTTCCCCAGACCACCTCATCCTGGATAGGGTTCATAGAGCCCTAGGACCCCGACAACAGGGGGCCCCACCCAAAGATGTCATCGCCAGGATGCATTATTTTACCTCCAAGGAAGCGGTCATGATGGCTTCCAGAGCCGCTGCGCAATTGGAATACAAAGGCCACAAATATTCTATCTACGCTGATTTAGCTGCTGCCACGATCCAGCGGAGGAAATCGATGAAACCTGTTACCGCCCTTCTGCTTACTCACCGGATCAGGTACAGATGGGGTTACCCGTTTAAGTTGACTTTTACATTTCAAAATCGGCAGCACACCGTCACCAACCCACAAGACGGCATGCAGCTTCTCCATCGCCTGCATTTAGCAGACCCCTCGCCCACATCTCGGACATCTCCATCCCCACCTCAGGGCTCTGGTGGTCCCCCGATTGCACCCCTCTGGAATGCCAGCCCTGCCCGGGACACTTGAGTGACTTCTGTTATGGGTAATATATATCCTTTATTCTACCATGCTGGGACCGTCCGGTCGGTGCCCCCCCCACAAACAGGTCTACTTGTCACCTTTCCTGGCTTGCCAGGGAGTCCTGTTTACTTATGTCGGCACTCCTACTTATAGTGCCTTTTGTACAGAGTTATGTTGATGTTTCTTCAGTTATTGTTCTATCTCATATTCTTGAACTGAGTACCTATATTTTACTGCACTTTCTATCTGCTATCCTACTAGGAAAATGGCATTATTTTGTGTATCTCATAATGTAAAGGGATTTAACTCCCCGCTGAAACGGTCTAAAGCTTTCAGACAGTATAACCAAATGAAAGCGGACCTGCTCTTTTTACAGGAGACCCACTTCTCTAGATCCTCCTTTCCAAAATACTTTCATCATGCTTACCGCAGGGTGTACCTTGCCTCTTCTGAGACCAAACATGGGGGGGTTGCCATATGTGTCCATAATAGAGTTAATTTCCGTTTGGACTCGGCTAAAGCTGACCTAGAAGGGAGATATTTGATCCTTAATGGTTACATACAAGATTCATTGGTAACGTTGGCAGTGGTGTACGGTCCCAATGATAACCAGAAAAATTTCTATCACAAATTTTTCCCCCTCTTAGAGGAATTCAGCAGCGGTCCCATTTTGCTTGGGGGGGACTTTAATGAGGTTGCTCACCCCGTTAATGACAGACTAACTACTGCTACCTCACACTTTGCTAACTCCAGGAAACCGCACTACTTTGCTAAACTGTTAGAACGGAATAGGCTGGTTGATGTTTGGCGTGAATGCCATCCCCGACTCAGGGACTATACTTATTTCTCCCCCCCCCATAACTCAAATTCCAGGATTGATATGTTTGTCTTGGATCAGAAGTTGCTGCCTCAAGTCGCTCAGTCCAATATCCGTTCTTGCGTTTGGTCTGATCACTCCCTAGTTACTTTACATCTTTCCAATATAGTGGATAGACCCTCTACCTATCGCTGGAGACTGGACGACAGTATGCTGTCTGACCCCCAGATAAAAGATACCATAGAAAATGAACTGAAACAATATTTCCTACTTAATGACACCTCTGAAGTTTCCAGCCCCACATTATGGTCTGCCCACAAGGCTTACATTAGAGGCATATTTATACAAACGAAGGCGAGACTGACTAGGGCTCGTAACAAAAAACTATCTGACCTCTCCCTCCTTTTGCAAACCAAAGAGGACTTGCTCAAACTTGCCCCTCAAGATGGCCCACTTAGAAAACAAGTTGACTTAATACGTACAGAAATAAACCTGTTATTCACTGAACGGGATGTCAGGAAAATGCAATGGGTGAAGCAGAAATTTTTCCATAAGGCCAACAAGGCTGATACCATGCTAGCTCGTAGGTTGTCCAATAAGTTCCTACAATCCCCTTTTACCCAGATTAGAAATAGCAAGGGCCTGCTAACGGCCAACCCGGTCAAAATAGTTGAAGAATTTAGCTCCTTTTACCAATCTCTTTACCAAACGCAACCCTTGCAGGAAGCGACTATAGACTCTTTTTTGGAGAATCTGGCTATCCCCTCTCTCTCTCACACCCAGAAGGAGTCCCTAATATCCCCAATTGATCCACAGGAGATTCTGGAGGCAATTAAAGCGCTGAAATTAAAAAAATCCCCGGGTCCAGATGGTCTCACCGGGAAATATTATAAGACATTTGGCCCCCTTTTGATCCCAAGATTGCTTAAATTATTCAATGATATTCAACTTGGCCTCCACAAATTCCATCCCGAATCTCTGGCCTCGCACATTGCAGTAATTCCTAAACCCGATAAAGACCACTCTGTTTGCAAAAATTTTCGGCCCATCTCCGTTTTGAACCTAGACATTAAATTACTAGCAAAGATTATGGCTACGAGATTGAATGTTTTTCTAGGCCAGCTGATTCACAAAGACCAATCGGGCTTTATTCCGAAACGACAGGTGACTGATAACACCCGCAGATTAATTAATCTTCTACACATAGCTAAATCTACTGCGATCCCCTCCATGCTTCTCTCGTTAGATCTGGAGAAAGCTTTTGATACGGTCTCATGGCTATATTTGCGTAAAACCCTTTCGCAGTATGGCTTTCCCGAGCCCTTTCTCAATGTAATTTTGGCTCTCTATGATACTCCTACGGCACAAGTTCAGCATATGGGCTTCCTCTCCTCTAAATTTTTGATAGGCCGGGGCACACGGCAGGGGTGCCCTTTGTCCCCCCTCCTGTTTGCCCTCGCCATCGAACCCCTTGCAATTTCGATTCGATCCCATCCCCGAATTTCCGGAGTCAGAGTGGGTGATATTGATTATAAATGTGTACTGTATGCTGATGATATCTTGCTTTCCATTTCTAAACCAATGACTTCTCTCCCGTTCCTGTACGATTTGCTGCAGTCATTTGAGGTAGTCTCTGGACTCAAGGTGAATGCCAACAAAACAGAAGCCTTAAATATCAATCTTCCCCCCAGTTTACTAAAGCTACTTGAAATTAACTTCCAACTCCAATGGCAGCCACATAAGCTAAAATATCTTGGAGTGGAATTACACCGGGACTATGATTCGCTCTCACGGGCTAATTATAACGCAATTTTCTATAGGATATTACGCTCACTGCGGTCATGGGGCAATCTCAAGCTTTCCTGGATGGGCAGGATCAATGCCCTCAAAATGTCGGCTTTACCTCACCTACTGTACCTATTTCGGACCCTTCCGGTCTCCCCCCCTACGGGGATGTTGAACTCTCTACAAAAGCATATGAATAAATTTGTGTGGGACGGTAAAAGGGCACGGTTAAAATTTTCAACGGCTGCCAGACACCGCTCCAAAGGGGGGTTGGGTATCCCTGATCTGCGGAAATATTATACTGCTGCCCAAGTTGGTCAGTTGCTCCATTGGCATGACTCCCCAG
This sequence comes from Xenopus laevis, assembly GCF_017654675.1. Taxonomy (NCBI): domain Eukaryota; kingdom Metazoa; phylum Chordata; class Amphibia; order Anura; family Pipidae; genus Xenopus; species Xenopus laevis. The sequence goes on along the minus strand of NC_054377.1, from coordinate 150,728,201 downwards.
ACAATCCGATCTGGGCCACTATTGAGCAGGATACCCTCCCTGTGGGATCTTTACATAACTTACTGTGGACTACTCCTCCCCCACAGCGAGGCAGCTACAGTCCGGTAGTCTCACACTCCTTGAGAGTTTGGAAGTCTGTTCCCCTTTCACACAAGTTATTTTCCCCCCATAAACCGGTGGCCAGCTTTAGCCTCAACACGGAGTTCTTACCGGGGGCTGGGACGGGGTCTTTTCAGTGGTGGAAACTGAACAACCTCCTCAGCATACATGCTTTGACCAAAACCGGCCAACTACTGTCATGGCAACAGTTGCAGGACTCTTACCAAGCCCCTCAGTCTGAATATTTCCGATACCTACAAATCAGAAGTTATATACTTTCCCTCTGGCCTGACAAAAAATTTCCTACTCCCACCTTGTTTGAGAAAATGTGTTTACAAATACTCCCACGGGAGAAGGCTCTTTCTGCGCTCTATGACCACTTGGTTCATCTGGTTCCTCTTAAGGACCTCCGTTTTATTCAACTGTGGGAAAAGGATTTGCGTATCTGCATGGAGACTGATCAATGGCTTGATATCATTAACGACAACATACATTGTTCCGTGAACATTTCCATTCAGGAAACCTCCCAAAAGGTTCTTCACCAATGGTATTTGGTCCCCTCTACATTGGCCAGGTGGTACCCTGCTTGCTCCCCCCTGTGCTTTCGGAACTGTGGCCGCCATGGTTCGTTTCTCCATGTGTGGTGGGAATGCCCTAAGGCGGTCCGATTCTGGATTCGAATATACACGATGATTACAAATGTGACAGGACTTTCGCTTAAAAAAGACCCGGGGGAAGCATTGATCAATAAGAGAATCCCAAGGACTAACAAGTTCACCAGGAAATTATTAACACATATTTTCTCTGCCTCCAAGCAGGTCATTGCTGCAGCTTGGAAGTCTCCTATCCTGGACTTTCCTGAGGTTAAAAGGAGGCTGGACAACGTCCTAATCCTTGAGAAATTGACTAGCCACACGAACGGTTCGCAGAAGTCTTTTCACAAAATTTGGTCCCCCTGGTTATCTTACCGAAATATTTCCTCAACCTAATTGCTTTTGCATGTCCTCCCACTCTGACTCCGGGGAATCCCTAAATTTCTTTGTCCTATGCTGTCCCAGTTAGTGCAGAGATATTGACAGTACTCACAAGTGTTATAGGCAACTGTTTATTCAGTTCTTGGTTTATTTTTGCTTATTTCCTTTCTTTTCCTCCTTTTTCTGTTTCTTTTCCTTTTCTTTTTGTTTAATTTTCTTGTCAGCTACTTGGGCTACTTTGCTATACTACTCAGGAATAACGGTTTTGTGCTTATGTGTCGTGATATTACTGCAGCCTGGGGATTGTCCAGTACCTGCAGTTTCTGAGTTTGACTATGTGCCATTTATTGCTACCTGCTGATATTTGAAAATAAAAATTTTAAATACAAAAAAAAAAAAAAAATTAATTATTAGTATCAGTAGAGATAATGAACCCCCAACTGTAAATGATAAGGATATTAGAAGTCACTGAGGGGTTGTTCTCTGACCATATAAAGGCACAAGGCTGCAGGCTGAGTTATACAGGGAACTCTGAGTATCACTCATGTATTATAAGGGATAATGTACCCCCCAACTGTAAATGATAAGGATATTAGAAGTCACTGAGGGGTTGTTCTGTGACCATATAAAGGCACAAGGCTGCAGACTGAGTTATACAGGGAACTCTGAGTATCACTCATGTATTATAAGGGATAATGTACCCCCAACTGTAAATGATAAGGATATTAGAAGTCACTGAGGAGGTCTGTGACCATATAAAGGCACAAGGCTGCAGGCTGAGTTATACAGGGAACGCTGAGTATCACTCATGTATTATAAGGGATAATGTACCCCCAACTGTAAATGATAAGGATATTAGAAGTCACTGAGGGGTTGTTCTGTGACCATATAAAGACACAAGGCTGCAGGCTGAGTTATACAGGGAACTCTGAGTATCACTCATGTATTATAAGGGATAATGTACCCCCTACTGTAAATGATAAGGATATTAGAAGTCACTGAGGGGTTGTTCTGTGACCATATAAAGGCACAAGGCTGCAGGCTGAGTTATACAGGGAACGCTGAGTATCACTCATGTATTATAAGGGATAATGTACCCCCCAACTGTAAATGATAAGGATATTAGAAGTCACTGAGGGGTTGTTCTGTGACCATATAAAGGCACAAGGCTGCAGACTGAGTTATACAGGGAACTCTGAGTATCACTCATGTATTATAAGGGATAATGTACCCCCTACTGTAAATGATAAGGATATTAGAAGTCACTGAGGGGTTGTTCTGTGACCATATAAAGGCACAAGGCTGCAGGCTGAGTTATACAGGGAACTCTGAGTATCACTCATGTATTATAAGGGATAATGTACCCCCAACTGTAAATGATAAGGATATTAGAAGTCACTGAGGAGGTCTGTGACCATATAAAGGCACAAGGCTGCAGGCTGAGTTATACAGGGAACGCTGAGTATCACTCATGTATTATAAGGGATAATGTACCCCCCAACTGTAAATGATAAGGATATTAGAAGTCACTGAGGGGTTGTTCTGTGACCATATAAAGGCACAAGGCTGCAGACTGAGTTATACAGGGAACTCTGAGTATCACTCATGTATTATAAGGGATAATGTACCCCCAACTGTAAATGATAAGGATATTAGAAGTCACTGAGGAGGTCTGTGACCATATAAAGGCACAAGGCTGCAGGCTGAGTTATACAGGGAACGCTGAGTATCACTCATGTATTATAAGGGATAATGTACCCCCAACTGTAAATGATAAGGATATTAGAAGTCACTGAGGGGTTGTTCTGTGACCATATAAAGACACAAGGCTGCAGGCTGAGTTATACAGGGAACTCTGAGTATCACTCATGTATTATAAGGGATAATGTACCCCCTACTGTAAATGATAAGGATATTAGAAGTCACTGAGGGGTTGTTCTGTGACCATATAAAGGCACAAGGCTGCAGGCTGAGTTATACAGGGAACGCTGAGTATCACTCATGTATTATAAGGGATAATGTACCCCCCAACTGTAAATGATAAGGATATTAGAAGTCACTGAGGGGTTGTTCTGTGACCATATAAAGGCACAAGGCTGCAGACTGAGTTATACAGGGAACTCTGAGTATCACTCATGTATTATAAGGGATAATGTACCCCCTACTGTAAATGATGAGGATATTAGAAGTCACTGAGGGGTTGTTCTGTGACCATATAAAGGCACAAGGCTGCAGGCTGAGTTATACAGGGAACTCTGAGTATCACTCATGTATTATAAGGGATAATGTACCCCCTACTGTAAATGATAAGGATATTAGAAGTCACTGAGGGGTTGTTCTGTGACCATATAAAGGCACAAGGCTGCAGGCTGAGTTATACAGGGAACTCTGAGTATCACTCATGTATTATAAGGGATAATGTACCCCCTACTGTAAATGATAAGGATATTAGAAGGGGGTTCTGTGACCATCGTTTAGAAGGATACAGGATATAAATATACATATATTACATATTCTTCCTTACATAATAACAGAATATTTCCAGCTCATTCCTCATTGCTGATTTAGAGGGGAGGGTTAATTTCAGCAATGAATTCATGTGTTGGGATGTGACAAGTTAGAAATCACACTTACACATATTTTAACAATAGCAGGAGTGTGAGATATAAGCGTTGTTACTTTATTAGCATTATAAACCCCACAGACACTGCAGAACTTCCATGTTATTTGGCTGCAGGAGGTCACTGTCTGGCTACTGAGCTGGAGTAGAGACCATCTGCCGTATTACAATTTAAATACACTAATCCCCCAGGCCACCATATTGGCTCTTAGCATTACAGCCCAGTTTAAAGCCACAGTTCCACTGAAACACAAGTTGTTGAAATACAGCACCAAGTAATGGGTATATGTACTCATATGTTAATTAAAGATGAATACATATAATTTGAGACAAATGAAGGGGCACATTTACTTTGCTCGAGTGAAGGAATAGAATAAGAAAAAATTCGAATTTCGAATGATTTTTTTGGCTACTTCGACCATCGAATTGGCTACGTCGAACTTTGACTACGACGTCGAATGGAAGGATTCAAACTAAAAATCGTTCGACTATTCGATCATTCGATAGTCGAAGTACTGTCTCTTTAAAATAAACTTCGACCCCCTACTTCGCCATCTAAAACCTCAATGTTAGCCTATGGGGAAGGTCCCCATAGGCTTTGTAAGCTGTTTTTGGTCGAAAAAAAATCGTTCGAACGATGGATTAAAATCCTTAGAATTGAACGATTCGAAGGATTTAATCGTTCGATCGAACATTTTTGCGGTAAATCCTTCGACTTCGATATTCGAAGCCAAAGGATTTACCTTCAGCAGTCGAATATCGAGGGTTAATTAATAAATAACGTACCCCCTGTTTGAAAATATGAGGATATTAGAAGTAACCTTCGGCCTCGTGCTTTTATATGGTCATGGAACTATTTGGTGACTTATAATATCCTTATATTTTACAATAGGGGCTACTTTATTCACTATATTATTACCACTCAGCAGTATTGAGCACTTTCAGTTCAATTATAGGTGTCAATACCACATTAAAGGGGTTGTTCAGCTTTGAATTAACTTTTAAAAGGGGCAGATTTATCAAAGGTTGAAGTGAATTAAAGCCGAATTAAAAAACGTTGAATTTCGAAGTAATTTTTGGGTACTTCGACCATCGCATGGGCCAAATTCGACTTCGACTCGAATTGAAAATACTTCGAATATTCGACCATTTGAAAAGTACTGCCTCTTTAAAAAACGTCAACACTTCGCCACTTTAAACCTGCCGAATTGCTACGTTAGCCTATGGGGCATTTGGCTACATTTTTAGAAGTCGAAGTTTCTTTTTTTGAAAATCGTTTGATCGATTAATCGATCAATCGATTAAATCGAACAATTTTAATTCAATCGAAAACAGCTAAATTTAAACAAAAAAAAAAAACTTTGAATTTTTCAATTTGATGGTCGAATTTCTAAGTTAGCACTTCGAAATTTGACCCTTGATAAATCTGCCCCTTAGTATGATGTAGAGAGGGATATTCTGAGACAGTTTGCAATTGATTTTAATTTCTTTATTTGTGGTTTTTGACTTATTTAGCTTTTTATTCAGCAGCTCTCCAGTTTGTAATTTCAGCAATCTGGTTGCTAGGGTCCAAATTCCCCTAGCAACGCTGCATTCATGTGAATAAGAGACTGGAATATGAATAGGAGAGACCTGAAGAGAAAGATAAGGAATAAAAAGTAGCAATAACAATACATTTGTAGCCTTACAGAGTATTTGTTTTTTAGATGGGGTCAGTGACCCCCATTGGAAAGCTGGAAAGAGTCAGAAGAAGAAGGGAAATAATTTAAAAAAAACTCTAAAAAAAAGAAAAAATGAAAACCAATTGCAAATTGTCTCAGAATATCTCTCGCTACATCATACTAACAGTTAATTTAAAGGTGAACAACCCCTTCAATTAAACTCAATTAGATTGTTTTACCTCCATAAAGGATTTATTCTATGTTAGTTGGGATGAAAATCAAGATACTGTTTTATTATTAAAGCGAAAAGGGAAATAATTTTTTAAAAATGTAAATTATTTGATTAAATATAATTAAAATAATTCAGATTGTTACGGATAACAGGTCTCAGACCTTTAGTACAGGGCCCAGTAATTACTGATAGAGGCTCTGCTTAGGCGCTGTACAGAAATAGAAGAGAGCTGAACCCCAGAACCCAGAGGTTTGTCCACCCAACAAAGAAGAGGAAGATGCAGAAGAGCAGAAACACAGTGATGATGTGTTTAAAGGGGAAGTTTCTTCTAAACTGATTTCTGTGACACTCTTTCAAGATTCCAAACCAGCAGTGCAGAAAGGGACAGGCAAATGTTGTTTCTACAGCAAATAACTGTTTAAATATTTCATTTATACAATGACATTTTTTTCTATTTCTGGGTTTATCTCCCCTTCAAATATGACTCAGAAGAGGACTTGAAACTATGGACAAGTAATGTATGTGGTCCCGGAAGCCTCCTGGGAGTGTAGGGGTTAAATGCATTCCTTGTAAATAAATCCTTATTTTATCCCAGTAGCATCCAGAATGTGCCCGCGCTTGGCATCTCGGGGTATGAGGGATAAACAATTATTCTGCACAAAAGGAAGCCTCTGCGCTTGCCACAATCTTTCAAAGCCATTCAGAGCCGCTGCCTCTCATTGGCTGGGACGCCGAGCGTTGATGGAGATGCGGATTTCGCAATTCTGTTAAACAAAAACCCATTTTTATCAGCAATTACATGAAAGTCAGATAAGTGGGACACGCACCCCGAATTAGCAGCACCAACAATTATATGAAAATAACGTCCTCGCCGCCTGCCAAGAGCGATTTCCACTGAATTCTTCTGAAATATTGACTTTTGTCATTGTGGCTATTTTTTTTCGATTCTGTGATCTTTGCTTTGCGGAGACGCGGAAATGAGAGAATTTAGATTTTATTTTCACTGAGTTGAACTTCTGCCAAAATCATTACTTCCTTGTGTTTCCAGACTTTCTCTTACACTCACACACAAACGGGGGGATCAATTTGTTCCCCATTATATATTCTGTACAGTATATGTATATATATATATATGGAATCGAACAATTCGAAGGATTTTAATCCATCGATCGAAGGATTTTCCTTCGATCAAAAAAACCTTAGAAAAGTAATGGGGAAGGTCCCCATAGGCTAACATTGTACCTCGGTAGGTTTAAACTATCGAAGTAAGTAGTCAAAGTTTTTTTAAAGAGACAGTACTTCGACTATCGAATGGTCGAATAGTCGAACGATTTTTAGTTCGAATCAAAGTCGTAGTCGAAGATCGTAGTAGCCTATTCGATGGTTGAAGTATCCAAAAAAATACTTCGAAATTCGAAGTTTTTTCACTTCGAATCCTTAACTCGAACTTAGTAAATGTGCTCCTAAGTATTAACCTCTTGCTCTCTAGCTGTCATTGAACTACCAGTCACCAGGGAGCTGATTGATACTGGGAGTGGCAGTCAGAATTACAACAAATCAAATTATTAAGTTAATAAGAAAGAGAAAAAAATTAACCCTCACTGCCCACAGGTCACACCATGTGATTATCACGGTGGACATCTTAACGCCATGATGGCCCCGCCAACAGACATTCTTCCACAGACAGCTTATATCTGCACTCCTGGTTCTGACTATTGAAACAATGTAGCAATGAAATCCATCTGATAACAAGGCCTGTGAATAAGCATGCAAGGTACTGTGGGAACTGGAGGAGCACTGACCTCAGCTACACTGTTTCAGAAGTCAGAACTAGTTGCAAAATGTTCACAGTTCTTCATTATACTGAAAGTTCATCATAAACTGAACTTCACCTTTAATCCTGCAAATCCTCTAGAATACATGATCTCTTTAGATTTGGATTCGGGGCATCAGAATTGGGAGATGACAGTTATTATTAGCGCAGTTTGATTCTCCTGCCCCATTCTGTCAGTGGTTTCTCATGTCACTGTCATTGGCTTTTTCATAGAGCAGAGTGGGGGCCGGGGGGGCCAGTGCCCTGATAAACTGATCGAAAATGAAAAGTGACAGACCGGAAGCAAAGGGACACAAACCTCTCAAATGTCTGCGGGGAGATGTATTACACTGATAATGCTAGAGAAACTAGATCTGGGGAATGATGTATGGGAACAGGAATGGGGAAGAGGTTTCGAAATTGGGTAGGTCAGAGGAAATGGTCTATCTATAAATATTGACTTCTCCATATTAGCTGCTGGGCTTTCACACTCCAGTAGTGGGTAGGAGTCCTGGTTTTCAAGTGACTGGCAGCAGGAGTTACAAGCTACTAAACAACTGCCGGTGGCTGGGACTTGCAAGTGACAGGGGGATGGTGGTGGGATGGATGAGTGCTGATCCTTGGGTGCAAACAGCACTTGACCCGGCACTGTTGATCTGTATGGCCCAGAAGTTCCCCCCCCCCTTCCCATGACTTAGACAAGTGAAATCTTTGTTTGATCATTGTTTGATGACTTGGAAGACTGAGATGATGTTCCTCTCATGACTTTATCAACTGGAACCTTGCCTTCACATGCAGGACTAGAAGATCAAGACCTTCTCTAAAAGACCAAAACCTGATCACTTGCATAATTGGGATATCCCCAAACTCTTATGATTTGGATGACTGAGACCTTTGATTCTCAACATGACTTGTGGCAGTAGGGTAGGTGTTGGGGTTTGCAAGTGACCAACAGCAGGGGAGTTAAAAGCAACTGCCGGACCCACATGCCAATGGTAATTGTTATAGAAGTTGCAGCCTCATAGGCACTATGTACCACATTGGTGGACTTGTCTGAGGGTAATGAGGTATTGGATTAGGATCTTTACCACGATCTTCTCAGTTTTAGGCCTCAATCTGAGAAGGGACCCATATCTCGCTCTTCTCAGAGTGGTCCCTATCTAAGTTCCAATGTCGGTTGCTAAGTAATATCTTACTAGCATCCAAACAAGTCATTGCTAAATCATGGAAATCACCATACTTAAAAGTTGAATGGGTTAAAGCTAAATTAGATTGGATTTTTACAAATGAGAAGTTGACTAGCATTCATTTAGATAAGTATCATACCTTCTGCTTAACTTGGCAAACTTGGATAGATTATCGGTATAATGGGTCTTTACCCAATTACCTCCTGCCTTTATAGTATCTCGTGGATGGGGGGGGCGTTCTGGGTGATCTGGGCTGTTGGATGATTAGTGTGGTCCAAGCTTTATTAGCTCTTCTATTCTTTGAGAGTAGGTTTAACGGGTAAAACTTTAGGATTAGGTCAATTATGTCCATATAGCTGGCAATGTGATACCTGGAGTCTCAGGGTTTTTTTTTTTTATTTTTAGATTTAGCTTATGGTTATTGCTTTTCTGTTATTTTAACTTCCTGAAAAATTGTGTCACGAGATTGTGATTATTGTGTGATATTGTGTTACGATATTACCTGTGTCTTGTGAATTTTGTACTGTATTTTCTCGTTGACACATCAATAAAAAATATTGAGAAAGAAAAAAGCAACTGCTGGTGACTAGGATTTGTAAGTGGTAGGCAGATGGTGGGATGACAGGGTGCCGAGCCTTGGGTGCAAATAGCACTGGCACTGTTGATTTTTATGGCTAAGAAGTTCCCCCTTCCCATGACTTGGGCAAGTGAAATCTTCTCTTTGGTTCGATGACTTAGAAGACTGAGATGATGGTCCTCCTCATGGTTTTATCAAGTAAAATCTTCCATTCACAGGCAGAAGTAGCAGACAGAGACTTTCTCTTGAAGACAAAAACCTGATCACTTGGTGGACTAAGATCATCCCTTTCTCTATGACTTGGACAACTGAAATCTTTTCATTTGTTCGTTGTCTTAGAAGACTGATCTTTTCATGATCTGCACACTATGTTGGTGCTCTATAAATACATAATAATAATGATTTCATCAGCTGGGACATTTCCCCTCACAGACAGGAATGGAAGAATGAGAACTTCTCTTAAAGGAGAAGGAAAGGTTAAAACTAAGTAAGCCTTATCAGAAAGGTCCATCTAAATATACCAGTAAACCCCCAAAGTAGTGCTGCTCTGAGTCCCCTGTTAAAAGAAACACAGCATTTCTTTCCTTCTATTGTGTACTCATGGGCTTCTGTATCAGACTTCCTGCCTTCAGCTTAAACCTCATTGCCCTGGGCAAGAGCATGCTCAGTTTGTTCCTCTTCCCCACCCCCCTCCCTTCTCTACTGTAATCTGAGCCCAGAGCAGGGAGAGACTCAGGCAGGAAGTGATGTCACACCCCATTAATACTGCAGCTCCTATCCTAAACAAACAGAGATTTTCTAGAGCTTTTTACTCAGGTATGGTAAAACATTCTACAGAATAAATATAGCATTCTAGCTTGCACTATTGCAGCTAATCTATTGGCAATAAAATGCCTCTGTAGCTTTCCTTCTCCTTTAAAGACCAGAACATGATCACTTGAATGATTAAGACCTTTCCGTTCATGACTTGGACAACTGAAGCATTTCCTTTTTCAATGACTTGGAAGACTGAGACCTGATGTACTTCTCATGACTTTATCAGTTGAAACCTTCCCTTCACAGGCATGAATATAATGCTTAGACCTTCTCTCTAAGACCAGAACCTGATCACTTGCTTAATTGGCACATCCTCTTACTCTTATGACTTGGATTAGTGAGACCTTTGATTATCCACATGACTGGATGTTTGGGCTGCTGTGGCTCTGACAATGTGACTTGAAAGTAAAAGTGCTGCCTCTGGAAGTCAGATCCTGGGGTTGGCAATTATTTCTTTAACTGACACATGCACCCTCGTCCAACAAACAGCTTGTGCTGCCTGCCTGAGACGCACAACATGAGTGCAGCAGCCAAGTGAAGTTAGGGAGTTCACTAGTACCATTATTGTGGGTCAATATCTTGAAAAGTATAAGAAATGAAGCCCAAGCTCTGACTCTCCGTTACAGTTTGGCATTGTGATGTCACTCAGTTCCTTTAATTGGTACCGGGTGGAGTTGGTGCTGGTGATTTAATCAACACATTTTCATGTTGTCACTTTACAGAAACAATAGAAAAAAAGTGAGAGGAATCCTGCAAATCCTGCTGAAATGTGTCCCTCGCCCCTAAATGACTTCAGAGTGGGGAGATTTGCTATTTACTGTATAATGAAATATCCGGCTTTTCATCCAAATGTTTGGAAAATAATTGTGTGGACAAGGGAGTAATGGGGGAGTCATGTGCTGGGGGGGCAGGGGGGATTTGGGTCTGGTCCCTACTCTCCTTTATACAATGTATAAGTACTCATGGACTGATTGAGGGCATGGGATGGTTTATTTATGGCCAAAATATCATCAACACATAGAGAGCATTTTAATTCTTGTTACTGACCCTGATTTTCAAGGGGTCTTTTAAATAGAAGTTTTAGGTAGGGTAGGGTAAGTTTAGGAGCTGTTCCTGCTGAATTGTGCTTAGTACAGGGGAATACCTATGCTGCCATAGTTTTATGGGATCTCTCTGTACAGACTATGAGCAAACTTAGGGACTGTTCCTGCTGAATTGTGCTTAGTACAGGGAATACCTATGCTGCCATAGTTTTATGGGATCTCTCTGTACAGACTATGAGCAAACTTAGGGACTGTTCCTGCTGAATTGTGCTTAGTACAGGGGATACCTATGCTGCCATAGTTTTATGGGATCTCTCTGTACAGACTATGAGCAAACTTAGGGTCTGTTCCTGCTGAATTGTGCTTAGTACAGGGAATACCTATGCTGACATAGTTTTATGGGATCTCTCTGTACAGACTATGAGCAAACTTAGGGTCTGTTCCTGCTGAATTGTGCTTAGTACAGGGAATACCTATGCTGCCATAGTTTTATGGGATCTCTCTGTACAGACTGTGAGCAAATTTAGGGGACTGTTCCTGCTCAATTTTGCTTAGTACAGGGAATACCTATGCTGCCATAGTTTTATGGGATCTCTCTGTACAGACTATGAGCAAACTTAGGGGACTGTTCCTGCTGAATTGTTCTTAATACAAGGGAATACCTATGCTGCCATAGTTTGTGTGATCGCTCTTTACAGACTATGAGCAAACTTAGGGGGCTGTTCCTGCTGAATTGTGCTTAGTACAGGGAATACCTTTGCTGCCATAGTTTTATGGGATCTCTCTGTACAGACTATGAGCAAACTTAGGGGACTGTTCCTGCTGAATTGTGCTTAGTACAGGGGAATACCTATGCTGCCATAGTTTTATGGGATCTCTCTGTAAAGACTATGAGCAAACTTAGGGGACTGTTCCTGCTGAATTGTGCTTAGTACAGGGGAATACCTATGCTGCCATAGTTTTATGGGATCTCTCTGTACAGACTATGAGCAAACTTAGGGGACTGTTCCTGCTGAATTGTGCTTAGTACAGGGGATACCTATGCTGACATAGATTTATGGGATCTCTCTGTACAGACTATGAGCAAACTTAGGGGCTGTTCCTGCTGAATTGTGCTTAGTACAGGGAATCCCAATGCTGCCATAGTTTTATGGGATCTCTCTGTACAGACTATGAGCAAAATGAGGGGCTAATCTTGGCGAGGACAATAAATCAGTTACAATGTTCCTTTAACATATTTGCAAGTCTCCATACAGGATCTTTGGAAAATACATTCCCTGGTGATTTTACCACTTTGATAGAAGTAGAAGACAATTGATGCTGTGCTGGTAACCATAGTAACCACTGCAACAGGTTGCGGGTCCATTAGAATGTGCAGCATCCACATCCGTTTGAGAAAGACAGAAGCAAAAATAAAAAAGGGAATAAATCGGTTGGTGAGAGTGAGGGGGGAGCAGACGGGATACATTTATACATCTCTGCTGAATAGTGAGATTGTTCCTGTAATCAGCACAGTTGCATTTATGTCTCAGCAACGTTTTATCTAAAATCTGATTTGTAGCTCTGCAGCCTGGACCAGCGCCCTCCATACCCATTATATTGTCTTATTCACTCTGTTATGCTGAAATGTGCTGCCAAGTTCATTGAGTTTACTGGAGATTGTAGCACAGCAGCTAACAGAATTGTACCCACAGCACAGTCTGTACAGAGAGATACTATCAAACTATGGCAGCATAGGTATCCCCTGTACTAAGCACAATTCAGCAGGAACAGTCCCTAAATTTGCTCATAGTCTGTACAGAGAGATCCCATAAAACTATGGCAGCATAGGTATTCCCTGTACTAAGCACAATTCAGCAGGAACAGTCCCTAAGTTTGCTCATAGTCTGTACAGAGAGATCCCATAAAACTATGGCAGCATAGGTATTCCCTGTACTAAGCACAATTCAGCAGGAACAGTCCCTAAGTTTGCTCATAGTCTGTACAGAGATCCCATAAAACTATGGCAGCATAGGTATTCCCTGTACTAAGCACAATTCAGCAGGAACAGTCCCTAAGTTTGCTCATAGTCTGTACAGAGAGATCCCATAAAACTATGGCAGCATAGGTATTCCCTGTACTAAGCACAATTCAGCAGGAACAGTCCCTAAATTTGCTCATAGTCTGTACAGAGAGATCCCATAAAACTATGGCAGCATAGGTATTCCCCTGTACTAAGCACAATTCAGCAGGAACAGTCCCTAAATTTGCTCATAGTCTGTACAGAGAGATCCCATAAAACTATGGCAGCATAGGTATTCCCTGTACTAAGCACAATTCAGCAGGAACAGTCCCTAAGTTTGCTCATAGTCTGTACAGAGAGATCCCATAAAACTATGGCAGCATAGGTATTCCCTGTACTAAGCACAATTCAGCAGGAACAGTCCCTAAGTTTGCTCATAGTCTGTACAGAGATCCCATAAAACTATGGCAGCATAGGTATTCCCTGTACTAAGCACAATTCAGCAGGAACAGTCCCTAAGTTTGCTCATAGTCTGTACAGAGAGATCCCATAAAACTATGGCAGCATAGGTATTCCCTGTACTAAGCACAATTCAGCAGGAACAGTCCCTAAATTTGCTCATAGTCTGTACAGAGAGATCCCATAAAACTATGGCAGCATAGGTATTCCCCTGTACTAAGCACAATTCAGCAGGAACAGCCCCTAAGTTTGCTCATAGTCTGTACAGAGAGATCCCATAAAACTATGGCAGCATAGGTATTCCCTGTACTAAGCACAATTCAGCAGGAACAGTCCCTAAATTTGCTCATAGTCTGTACAGAGAGATCCCATAAAACTATGGCAGCATAGGTATCCCCTGTACTAAGCACAATTCAGCAGGAACAGTCCCTAAATTTGCTCATAGTCTGTACAGAGAGATCTCATAAATCTATGGCAGCATAGGTATTCCCTGTACTAAGCACAATTCAGCAGGAACAGCCCCTAAATTTGCTCATAGTCTGTACAGAGAGATCCCATAAAACTATGGCAGCATAGGTATTCCCTGTACTAAGCACAATTCAGCAGGAACAGTCCCTAAATTTGCTCATAGTCTGTACAGAGAGATCCCATAAAACTATGGCAGCATAGGTATCCCCTGTACTAAGCACAATTCAGCAGGAACAGTCCCTAAATTTGCTCATAGTCTGTACAGAGAGATCCCATAAAACTATGGCAGCATAGGTATTCCCTGTACTAAGCACAATTCAGCAGGAACAGCCCCTAAGTTTGCTCATAGTCTGTACAGAGAGATCTCATAAATCTATGGCAGCATAGGTATTCCCTGTACTAAGCACAATTCAGCAGGAACAGTCCCCTAAGTTTGCTCATAGTCTGTACGGAGAGATCCCATAAAACTATGGCAGCATAGGTATTCCCTGTACTAAGCACAATTCAGCAGGAACAGCCCCCTAAGTATTTTTGCAGGCTGTAAATACAAGAGTACATTGGGCCTTTAAGCTGCACACAGTGTGATGGCTGCAGGTTTTGCTTGGGTTGCTTATTCTAACTGAGCTTTTTCTACTGGTACAAAAAAAAAAAAAACAAGAAACACAGGCATCAGAATACTGGTCCATTGCCAAAATATTGTATCTGAGCCAGTGAAATGATCATTTCCCTTAGTTTCCACTCAAGCTAAATGACTGCACCTCGGCACTTGAGCAGACGCTTCTCTGATAGATAAAGCTCAGCGGCGGGATGAAATTCTAATTCCACGATTTTGTAGATTCGGGAGAGAATATTTATTATTTTTACAGCCCCTGACATTAGAACATTTGCTATTTTTTATGTGTCTGCGGTGGAACAGAAATGTGAACTTCATATTGTGCTAATTCTGACTCTGCAATTGAATTAAACGCACCCCAGACGCAGGGACCGTAATGATGAAAAGGGCAGAGCTGGTACAGGCGCATATAAATCCAGCATGAGTCCTGCCTGGGCCTCCTCTCCTGACCCTGATTTAAACACTTACTGTGAGTTATAGTTCCCACATGGCACCCTGGCACTCATCTGCATTTATATTAACAGTAACATTTAGAGAATAATGGTCTGTTTCTGCTTTCACTGTGCTAATCTGATATATATCTCCCCAAGCATGATGGAGTTTTTAGGGTACAGTCTACAATTACAGTTCAACATGGAGTACCCAGTACAACAAGTACACACTCACCCCAAATCTCCCCCTAACTGGCCTTCAGGCTGGGCCCCTTTAGCTCATAACAAGGTTACAGATATATAGAAACATTGGGGTAACAGTTACCCTGCTATAGTTCCAGGGGTACCCAGGGTACAAATAAACACTCACCCCAAATCTCCCCCTAACTGACCTTCAGACTGGGTCCCCTTAGCTCATAACAAGGTTACAGATATATAGAAACATTGGGGTGTCACCCTGCTATAGTTCCAGGGGTACCCAGGGCACAAATAAACACTCACCCCAAATCTCCCCCTAACTGACCTTCAGACTGGGTCCCCTTAGCTCATAACAAGGTTACAGATATATAGAAACATTGGGGTGTCACCCTGCTATAGTTCCAGGGGTACCCAGGGCACAAATAAACACTCATCCCAAATCTCCCCCTAACTGACCTTCAGACTGGGTCCCCTTAGCTCATAACAAGGTTACAGATATATAGAAACATTGGGGTGTCACCCTGCTATAGTTTCAGGGGTACCCAGGGTACAAATAAGCACTCACCCCAAATCTCCCCCTAACTGACCTTCAGACTGGGCCCCCTTAGCTCATAACAAGGTTACAGATATATAGAAACATTGGGGTGTCACCCTGCTATAGTTCCAGGGGTACCCAGGGCAGAAATAAGCACTCACCCCAAATCTCCCCCTAACTAACCTTCAGACTGGGCCCCCTTTGCTCATAACAAGGTTACAGATATATAGAAACATTGGGGTAACAGTCACCCTGCTATAGTTCCAGGGGTACCCAGGGTACAAATAAGCACTCACCCCAAATCTCCCCCTAACTGACCTTCAGACTGGGCCCCCTTAGCTCATAACAAGGTTACAGTTATATAGAAACATTGGGGTGTCACCCTGCTATAGTTCCAGGGGTACCCAGGGTACAAATAATCACTCACCCCAAATCTCCCCCTAACTGACCTTCAGACTGGGCCCCCTTAGCTCATAACAAGGTTACAGATATATAGAAACATTGGGGTGTCACCCTGCTATAGTTCCAGGGGTACCCAGGGTACAAATAAACACTCACCCCAAATCTCCCCCTAACTGACCTTCAGACTGGGCCCCCTTAGCTCATAACAAGGTTACAGATATATAGAAACATTGGGGTGTCACCCTGCTATAGTTCCAGGGGTACCCAGGGCACAAATAAACACTCATCCCAAATCTCCCCCTAACTGACCTTCAGACTGGGTCCCCTTAGCTCATAACAAGGTTACAGATATATAGAAACATTGGGGTGTCACCCTGCTATAGTTTCAGGGGTACCCAGGGTACAAATAAGCACTCACCCCAAATCTCCCCCTAACTGACCTTCAGACTGGGCCCCCTTAGCTCATAACAAGGTTACAGATATATAGAAACATTGGGGTGTCACCCTGCTATAGTTCCAGGGGTACCCAGGGCAGAAATAAGCACTCACCCCAAATCTCCCCCTAACTAACCTTCAGACTGGGCCCCCTTTGCTCATAACAAGGTTACAGATATATAGAAACATTGGGGTAACAGTCACCCTGCTATAGTTCCAGGGGTACCCAGGGTACAAATAAGCACTCACCCCAAATCTCCCCCTAACTGACCTTCAGACTGGGCCCCCTTAGCTCATAACAAGGTTACAGTTATATAGAAACATTGGGGTGTCACCCTGCTATAGTTCCAGGGGTACCCAGGGTACAAATAAGCACTCACCCCAAATCTCCCCCTAACTGACCTTCAGACTGGGCCCCCTTAGCTCATAACAAGGTTACAGATATATAGAAACATTGGGGTGTCACCCTGCTATAGTTCCAGGGGTACCCAGGGTACAAATAAACACTCACCCCAAATCTCCCCCTAACTGACCTTCAGACTGGGCCCCCTTAGCTCATAACAAGGTTACAGATATATAGAAACATTGGGGTGTCACCCTGCTATAGTTCCAGGGGTACCCAGGGCACAAATAAACACTCATCCCAAATCTCCCCCTAACTGACCTTCAGACTGGGTCCCCTTAGCTCATAACAAGGTTACAGATATATAGAAACATTGGGGTGTCACCCTGCTATAGTTTCAGGGGTACCCAGGGTACAAATAAGCACTCACCCCAAATCTCCCCCTAACTGACCTTCAGACTGGGCCCCCTTAGCTCATAACAAGGTTACAGATATATAGAAACATTGGGGTGTCACCCTGCTATAGTTCCAGGGGTACCCAGGGCAGAAATAAGCACTCACCCCAAATCTCCCCCTAACTAACCTTCAGACTGGGCCCCCTTTGCTCATAACAAGGTTACAGATATATAGAAACATTGGGGTAACAGTCACCCTGCTATAGTTCCAGGGGTACCCAGGGTACAAATAAGCACTCACCCCAAATCTCCCCCTAACTGACCTTCAGACTGGGCCCCCTTAGCTCATAACAAGGTTACAGTTATATAGAAACATTGGGGTGTCACCCTGCTATAGTTCCAGGGGTACCCAGGGTACAAATAAGCACTCACCCCAAATCTCCCCCTAACTGACCTTCAGACTGGGCCCCCTTAGCTCATAACAAGGTTACAGATATATAGAAACATTGGGGTGTCACCCTGCTATAGTTCCAGGGGTACCCAGGGTACAAATAAACACTCACCCCAAATCTCCCCCTAACTGACCTTCAGACTGGGCCCCCTTAGCTCATAACAAGGTTACAGATATATAGAAACATTGGGGTGTCACCCTGCTATAGTTCCAGGGGTACCCAGGGCACAAATAAACACTCATCCCAAATCTCCCCCTAACTGACCTTCAGACTGGGTCCCCTTAGCTCATAACAAGGTTACAGATATATAGAAACATTGGGGTGTCACCCTGCTATAGTTTCAGGGGTACCCAGGGTACAAATAAGCACTCACCCCAAATCTCCCCCTAACTGACCTTCAGACTGGGCCCCCTTAGCTCATAACAAGGTTACAGATATATAGAAACATTGGGGTGTCACCCTGCTATAGTTCCAGGGGTACCCAGGGCAGAAATAAGCACTCACCCCAAATCTCCCCCTAACTAACCTTCAGACTGGGCCCCCTTTGCTCATAACAAGGTTACAGATATATAGAAACATTGGGGTAACAGTCACCCTGCTATAGTTCCAGGGGTACCCAGGGTACAAATAAGCACTCACCCCAAATCTCCCCCTAACTGACCTTCAGACTGGGCCCCCTTAGCTCATAACAAGGTTACAGATATATAGAAACATTGGGGTAACAGTCACCCTGCTATAGTTCCAGGGGTACCCAGGGTACAAATAAGCACTCACCCCAAATCTCCCCCTAACTGACCTTCAGACTGGGCCCCCTTAGCTCATAACAAGGTTACAGTTATATAGAAACATTGGGGTGTCACCCTGCTATAGTTCCAGGGGTACCCAGGGTACAAATAAGCACTCACCCCAAATCTCCCCCTAACTGACCTTCAGACTGGGCCCCCTTAGCTCATAACAAGGTTACAGATATATAGAAACATTGGGGTGTCACCCTGCTATAGTTCCAGGGGTACCCAGGGTACAAATAAACACTCACCCCAAATCTCCCCCTAACTGACCTTCAGACTGGGCCCCCTTAGCTCATAACAAGGTTACAGATATATAGAAACATTGGGGTGTCACCCTGCTATAGTTCCAGGGGTACCCAGGGCACAAATAAACACTCATCCCAAATCTCCCCCTAACTGACCTTCAGACTGGGTCCCCTTAGCTCATAACAAGGTTACAGATATATAGAAACATTGGGGTGTCACCCTGCTATAGTTTCAGGGGTACCCAGGGTACAAATAAGCACTCACCCCAAATCTCCCCCTAACTGACCTTCAGACTGGGCCCCCTTAGCTCATAACAAGGTTACAGATATATAGAAACATTGGGGTGTCACCCTGCTATAGTTCCAGGGGTACCCAGGGCAGAAATAAGCACTCACCCCAAATCTCCCCCTAACTAACCTTCAGACTGGGCCCCCTTTGCTCATAACAAGGTTACAGATATATAGAAACATTGGGGGTAACAGTCACCCTGCTATAGTTCCAGGGGTACCCAGGGTACAAATAAGCACTCACCCCAAATCTCCCCCTAACTGACCTTCAGACTGGGCCCCCTTAGCTCATAACAAGGTTACAGTTATATAGAAACATTGGGGTGTCACCCTGCTATAGTTCCAGGGGTACCCAGGGTACAAATAAGCACTCACCCCAAATCTCCCCCTAACTGACCTTCAGACTGGGCCCCCTTAGCTCATAACAAGGTTACAGATATATAGAAACATTGGGGTGTCACCCTGCTATAGTTCCAGGGGTACCCAGGGCACAAATAAACACTCATCCCAAATCTCCCCCTAACTGACCTTCAGACTGGGTCCCCTTAGCTCATAACAAGGTTACAGATATATAGAAACATTGGGGTGTCACCCTGCTATAGTTTCAGGGGTACCCAGGGTACAAATAAGCACTCACCCCAAATCTCCCCCTAACTGACCTTCAGACTGGGCCCCCTTAGCTCATAACAAGGTTACAGATATATAGAAACATTGGGGTGTCACCCTGCTATAGTTCCAGGGGTACCCAGGGCACAAATAAACACTCATCCCAAATCTCCCCCTAACTGACCTTCAGACTGGGTCCCCTTAGCTCATAACAAGGTTACAGATATATAGAAACATTGGGGTGTCACCCTGCTATAGTTTCAGGGGTACCCAGGGTACAAATAAGCACTCACCCCAAATCTCCCCCTAACTGACCTTCAGACTGGGCCCCCCTTAGCTCATAACAAGGTTACAGATATATAGAAACATTGGGGTGTCACCCCTGCTATAGTTCCAGGGGTACCCAGGGCAGAAATAAGCACTCACCCCAAATCTCCCCCTAACTAACCTTCAGACTGGGCCCCCTTTGCTCATAACAAGGTTACAGATATATAGAAACATTGGGGTAACAGTCACCCTGCTATAGTTCCAGGGGTACCCAGGGTACAAATAAGCACTCACCCCAAATCTCCCCCTAACTGACCTTCAGACTGGGCCCCCTTTGCTCATAACAAGGTTACAGATATATAGAAACATTGGGGTAACAGTCACCCTGCTATAGTTCCAGGGGTACCCAGGGCACAAATAAGCACTCACCCCAAATCTCCCCCTAACTGACCTTCAGACTGGGCCCCCTTAGCTCATAACAAGGTTACAGATATATAGAAACATTGGGGTGTCACCCTGCTATAGTTCCAGGGGTACCCAGGGTACAAATAAACACTCACCCCAAATCTCCCCCTAACTGACCTTCAGACTGGGCCCCCTTAGCTCATAACAAGGTTACAGATATATAGAAACATTGGGGTGTCACCCTGCTATAGTTCCAGGGGTACCCAGGGCACAAATAAACACTCATCCCAAATCTCCCCCTAACTGACCTTCAGACTGGGTCCCCTTAGCTCATAACAAGGTTACAGATATATAGAAACATTGGGGTGTCACACTGCTATAGTTCCAGGGGTACCCAGGGTACAAATAAGCACTCACCCCAAATCTCCCCCTAACTGACCTTCAGACTGGGCCCCCTTAGCTCATAACAAGGTTACAGTTATATAGAAACATTGGGGTGTCACCCTGCTATAGTTCCAGGGGTACCCAGGGTACAAATAAACACTCACCCCAAATCTCCCCCTAACTGGCCTTCAGGCTGGGCCCCCTTAGCTCATAACAAGGTTACAGATATATAGAAACATTGGGGTGTCACCCTGCTATAGTTCCAGGGGTACCCAGGGCACAAATAAACACTCACCCCAAATCTCCCCCTAACTAACCTTCAGACTGGGCCCCCTTTGCTCATAACAAGGTTACAGATATATAGAAACATTGGGGTAACAGTCACCCTGCTATAGTTCCAGGGGTACCCAGGGTACAAATAAGCACTCACCCCAAATCTCCCCCTAACTGACCTTCAGACTGGGCCCCCTTTGCTCATAACAAGGTTACAGATATATAGAAACATTGGGGTGTCACCCTGCTATAGTTCCAGGGGTACCCAGGGCAGAAATAAGCACTCACCCCAAATCTCCCCCTAACTAACCTTCAGACTGGGCCCCCTTTGCTCATAACAAGGTTACAGATATATAGAAACATTGGGGTAACAGTCACCCTGCTATAGTTCCAGGGGTACCCAGGGCACAAATAAGCACTCACCCCAAATCTCCCCCTAACTGACCTTCAGACTGGGCCCCCTTAGCTCATAACAAGGTTACAGATATATAGAAACATTGGGGTGTCACCCTGCTATAGTTCCAGGGGTACCCAGGGTACAAATAAACACTCACCCCAAATCTCCCCCTAACTGACCTTCAGACTGGGGACAGTAGGACAAAATGGAGACAATAGGGCCAGACGGTGATAGTAGAACCAGATGAAGACATTAGGACAAGATGAAGACAGCAAGGCAATATGGAGACAGTATGACATAATGGAGACAGTTGGGCCTCGTGCCCAGTGTCAGTTTGTTTGTTGTGCCCCAGTCCAGTCTGTTGCCCCTCGATTGATCACGGACCCTGTACAATTGCTCAGTGATGTATTATTTCTACACTTTGCACAATGCCGCCCCCTTATGGCTGTTCCTGGTGGGGAAGCTGGAAAACCTGCAGGAGGGAATTAGGGATGGGTATGGGGGTAATTAGCCCTGAGCCTCTCACTGTTCCCTGACAGACACTGTCCAATGACACTGGGGCTCATTATCAGAGCCTTGTCCTTCTGTCTCTGGTACCTGAGATACCTCTGCTCTGCTGCCCCCTGCTGTACAACGTGTAATTAACAACCGCTCATTTACTTTCCTATCTCAGCATCTCTGTCATTTGTTCTTTATTAAAGGGCAAGTAAACCCAAAATATAAGATTTGGCACAATAAGAGCAGCGTTCAGTTTGAGACACTTCCCATTACAAGTTAAAGTCCAGTGATTAGACATATCATTGTTACTGCAGCCCAGACTCCAGAGACCACTGACTAGACATTTAGCCCAGCAGAATACACCGTCTGTTCCCATGGACAGTGATGGGCCCCAGACACGTCACTATTGGAGGATCTCCCGCTAGAAACACGTTACGTTGTACAGTTCTTCCCAGCAAGGGGTCTTGCCCTCAACAAACATGGCGGCGGCGCTGTTACTGACTGAGTCTGTTGATCAGCTGATCGAGGTTAGGGCTGACACAGAAGTGAAATGCGATGTGATTGGATGTCCGGGACAGCGCTCTCTCCCTATGGCTGCGCATCTTGTTGAGCGGCGTCACTAACCAACTGTACACAGTGAGACCGGGAAGCTGAGCGCGCAGAGGCTCATGGGCTGAGTGAGACTGACACTGTCTGGTACCGGCGCCTCCGCTACTGATGCCATGAACCTGGGGTAAGTCTGGCGCTGTTGTCATGGAAACTGCCTAGTGTCCCCCTGTATATAATACCCTGACACTGACTAACAACCCCCTGTGTATAATTCTCTGATTAATACCCAGTTTGTGTGAGAGAAGCTTCAGTTCCTGATCAGTAAGTGACGCCATAGATTCACCTGAGAGAAATTCTCCTGATCACGTGATCACAGACTGGGCTTGAGACTCCCCCAGACTATTGTCCCCTCAGTGTGACCCCTAATTACATCTCTCTCCTCCCACACTGACACTCAGAATCATTCCATCACCTGTTTGTGGGATTAGAGACCCCAGTAATCCAGGAATGGTGGGATTAGATACAGCCAGGACCACCCACACCTTTGCTTTCTTGTGTGATATCAGGGGGCTCATTCCATGTACCCCAACATTACAGGAATCCACCATTTCCCCACCATGTACCCCAACATTACAGGAATGTACCACTTCCTCACCATATACCCCAACATTACAGGAATGTACCACTTCCTCACCATATACCCCAACATTACAGGAATGTACCACTTCCTCACCATGTACCCCAACATTACAGGAATGTACCACTTCCCCACCATGTACCCCAACATTACAGGAATGTACCACTTCCTCACCATATACCCCAACATTACAGGAATGTACCACTTCCTCACCATGTACCCCAACATTACAGGAATGTACCACTTCCCCACCATGTACCCCAACATTACAGGAATGTACCACTTCCTCACCATATACCCCAACATTACAGGAATGTACCACTTCCTCACCATGTACCCCAACATTACAGGAATCCACCATTTCCCCACCATGTACCCCAACATTACAGGAATGTACCACTTCCTCACCATATACCCCAACATTACAGGAATGTACCACTTCCTCACCATGTACCCCAACATTACAGGAATGTACCACTTCCTCACCATGTACCCCAACATTACAGGAATGTACCATTTCCTCACCATATACCCCAACATTACAGGAATGTACCACTTCCTCACCATATACCCCAACATTACAGGAATGTACCACTTCCCCACCATGTACCCCAACATTACAGGAATGTACCACTTCCCCACCATGTACCCCAACATTACAGGAATGTACCACTTCCTCACCATATACCCCAACATTACAGGAATGTACCACTTCCTCACATATACCCCAACATTACAGGAATGTACCACTTCCTCACCATATACCCCAACATTACAGGAATGTACCACTTCCCGACTATGTACCTCCAACATTACAGGAATGTACCAGTTCCTCACCATGTTTAATCCAAGTGTTTCTCTTGGCAGGGATGGGCTCAAGCTGGAAACTCAGATTTTGGACGGGAAGACCAGACTCATTTTGGCACCATATGGTATTGTTTGACTTTAAATACATGATTTCTCCTGCATTCACTACTATCTGCTAGTAAGTTACTCATGCTGTCACTCTCTGACTGATGCCTGAGCAGCTTATTGTACAGAGAGGGACTGGAAAGCTGGCCATAGATGTTGAGATTTTTAAAAGATCTGATCGTTATCGTGAGACCACGATTATCTCGGAACGATCGTACGAATTTACCATCAACTAAAAAGACCAATTTGGCAGGAAAACAAAGGGGAGCTGCCTGCTTGGCCCTGCAAACATAGATACATTGCACTGGGGCCGACAAAGATTTTTTGACCCGGCCGATCAATTTCCTGACAGATGTCGGCCGGAAAATCGTAAGATGTTCGATCGTTCGAATCCCACTAACCGCACGATAATTTTGAAGGATTGGTCGGACTTCCCTAAAATCAGTCGTTCGGCAAGAGAAATCTTTGAGTCTATGGGGACCTTAAAGCTGGCCATAGACGCAAAGATCTGATCGTACGAATCGAGGATTCGTACGATTTTCGGACTGTTTGTGGAGAGTACCGACATTTTTCCTCCGGCGGAGATCGTTCGTTCGGTCGATCAGACAGGTTAAAAAATTTCTGTCACTGGCTTTTGTCGGACATAACTTTGCTGTCAGGGGCAGAACATCGGCTGATCTGTTCTTTTACTACTTTATGTGATCTGAATGGTTAGTGGCAGGTCGGAATTTACAATCTAAGGTCCCTATCACATTCCAATTAGTCCCTGCCCCAGTGCGCTTACAATCTAAGATCTAAGGTCCGTATCACATTCTCGCATAGTGATAGCCAAATTTATCAGAAGCAAATTAACCTAATAAATTTGTTTCTTTTATCAGCCCAGAGGAGTTTCTGTTCACCATCACTGGGTAAATTGTAGGGATGCACCGAATCCACTTTTTTTGGATTCGGCCAAACCCCCGAATCCTTTGCAAAAGATTCGGCCGAATACCGAACTCAATCCGAACCCTAAGTTGCATATGCAAATTAGGGGTGGGAAGGGGAAAACATTTTTTACTTCCTTGTTTTGTGACAAAAAAGTCACATGTTTTCCCTCCCCACCCCTAATTTACATATGCAAATTAGGGTTCGGCCGGGCAGAAGGATTTGGCCAAATCCTGCTGAAAAAGGCCGAATCCCGAACCGAATCCTGGATTTGGTGCATCCCTAGTAAATTGTGTTGCTGCACTACAACTATCTCTACACCATCAATATCAAGGCCTTTAGCTGGTTTCATAAAGAATGCTCCTTATTCTGATTTCTGCATAGTGTCTAATACAAATTTCTTTTACAGGAAGTGACAGGAAGTCTAATAAGCAGGTGAGTGATATTAATTAAGCGGTGTCAGTTCCCCTTTAATGTCCCAGTCAGATTCCCGTGGCTTTTTATGAACATGATGTGTTTATTATTATTATCAGGCAGGTAACAGAGGAAGGACACAGAAAGTAACGCAGCCAAGTCAGGTCCTGAAATCTGTGCAGAGCAATAATGTGAAGCCGGGAGCTGCCATACTGAGAATCACAAGTGGCTCACGAGATGGGCAACCCAGCAAGCCGCTGGTTAATGTGCTGAAGCAGTTGGAGAATAAACACCAGACCCCTGTCCTACAGCAAAATGTGCAGCCTCACAAGCAGGACCCAGGGAAAGCAAAGGCGCAACCCAAAAAGCCAACACACTCCGGCCCCCCCAATCAGAGGGGAAAGCAACGATCTCAGCCCAAGGTCTCAGCAGAGCAGCTCAGAGACAGTCTGGTGTGTCTGACCCAAGAGCAGTTCCAGCACATTCTAATGACCATTAATCAGGGAAACAGACTTGCTCAGGATCACGGGGACAATGACGGTAAGAATAATGGGGGGGGGACTTAGTAAAACTTCATTTTTAAACTCCTTTTCCTTTGTCCCAAACATGGCGCAACTTTAGCCCTTTAGTAGTGTAAAAATGAATGAGCCGCTGCAGGGTGGCAACAAAATAACATTGTTACTACTGCTACATAGAAATAACCTTGTTACTACTGCTACATAGAAATAACCTTGTTACTACTGCTACATAGAAATAACATTGTTACTACTGCTACATAGAAATAACATTGTTACTACTGCTACATAGAAATAACTGTTACTACTGCTACATGGAAATAACATTGTTACTACTGCTACATAGAAATAACATTGTTACTACTGCTACATAGAAATAACATTACTACTGCTACATAGAAATAACATTGTTACTACTGCTACATATAAATAACCTTGTTACTGCTACATAAAAATAACATTGTTGTTACTGCTACATAAAAATAACATTGTTACTGCGGCTACATAGAAATAACCTTGTTACTACTGCTACATAGAAATAACCTTGTTACTACTGCTACATAGAAATAACCTTGTTATTACTGCTACATAGAAATAACCTTGTTACTACTGCTACATAGAAATAACCTTGTTACTACTGCTACATAGAAATAACCTTGTTACTACTGCTATCCTATATAATAAAGTTGAAGTGTCTCTGCGTCCAGTCCCTGTGTCCGTGGGATTGCGCTACTGCGCATGTGCCCCACGGACCGTCTCTGGCGAATGTTTGACTACATATGTTCTAGCGCCCGTTAATTTAACTTAACTTTAGCTTAATGTCTAGTATAGAAATAACCTTGTTACTACTGCTACTACATAAAAATAACATTGTTACTCCTGCTACATGGATATACCAGTGTTACATGGAAATAACTTACACAAATATCTAGTATAAGTAGGGATGCACCGAATTCAGGATTCGGTCCTGGATTCTGCCTTTTTCAGCAGGATTCGTTTTCGTCCAAATCTTTCTGCCAGGCCAATCCGAATCCTAATTTGCTAATGCAAATTAGGGCTGGGGAGGAAACTTGTGTGACTCACAAAACAGGGAATTAAAAAATGTTTTCCCCTTCCCACCCCTAATTTGCATATGCAAATTTGGATTCTGTTCAGCATTCAGCCAAATCTTTTGTGAAGGATTCGGGGGTTCGGCAGAATCCAAAATAGTAGATTCGGTGCATCCCTAAGTATAAGTAAATTTAAAAACAACTGGACTTGCTGAGTAATCATTGAAGACGTTTCACTACTCATCCGAGCAGCTTCTTCAGTTCAACTGTAGTGAAACGTCTTCAATGATTACTCAGCAAGTCCAGTTTAAAGTTACTTATAGTAGATATACCATGACCTGGATGAATGAAAATCATCATAACTTACACAAATACTTTCCCTTTGTCAGTTGCAGAAGCTGAAGAGCCAGAGGAGGGGAGCACAACTGGACCTGCACAAAATGTTCTGCCATCACCTGACCCGGGTCCCACGGCTGCTGAGCTGAGCACCCATGTGTAAGTCTGTTCTTTCCCATTAATTTTATTGCTCTGCGCACTTCTGTACATTGGGATCTGACTCAAACCTCTAGTAGAGAAATCTGCTGGCTTCAGCATTGCTCCTCCGTCCGTGTAATCAAGCCGTGGCATAAAACAAATCTCTGAAGTCAGAAAACTGCTGCTTTTTGGCTTTGCTGCAAATCACAAGACATTTAATTGAATTCGGACCTCGTGTAATAGAAGAGAGTCTGCAACTCCCTGGCACATAATCACTCCCTGCCCAACATTGGCACGAACCAAAGGAACCGCATTCAGCAGCTTCCTATTACACATTGTATTGTATTACACATTATATACTCATTTACTGTTCCCAGGTACAACACGAGGGTGCAGGGGGATTTATTTAGTACACTTGGAGAACGAGAGAGAGACCGAGGCCACGAGGAAGCCAAAAAAGCGCAGTGGCGGAAAGAATTAGGTACGTTTTTTTTTTAATTTTGTGATTGTTTCATCATTTTTACAGGGATGTTATTGTCCAATTACAGAGTTTTCACCAAACAGTTTAAAGGAATAGCCACCACTTTACCAGAGCCTGATTTTCTGTATTTGCTGGGCTGCTCTCTTCCCTCTGGACACAAAGAGGAACAGGGCTGGTATCAACAAAAAAACTTGATCCAGTGTTTTTCCCCCTTGGATTGATGTCTATGGGCAGTATAAAAATATTCACTAGAGGGCGCACTTAATCCTCAAAGTGCCTTGTCCTTCTTTCACTGGGCCACAGAGATCAATCTAATTCTAAAATCCCTGCCAGCCCATTACAGGGGATCGTAAGCCAAAATAATGAATTGATGTAAACTTACTTTACAACTTATATTCATTTTCTATTTAAGGTGGTTTCTGAGATATTAGAAATTTTTGACAAAGCTCAGTGGCTTTTTGAAGGTCAGGAGTGTCCGAGACCCCTAACTGTCTATGCTCTTTCTGGATTTTATTAAAGGGGTTGTTCACTTTTAAATTAACTGTTAGTATGGTTTAGAGAGGGCTATTCTGAGACAATTTGCAATTGGTTTTCATTTTTTATTATTTGTGTTTTTTTTAGTTATTTGGTATTTTATTCAACAGCTCTCCAGTTTGTAATTTCAAATCTGGTTGCTATGGTCCAAATTATGCTAGCAACCATGCATTGATTTGAATAAGAGACTGGAATATGAATAGGAGAGGCCTGAATAGAAAGAGGAGTAATAAAAAGTAGCAATAACAATACATTTTAGCCTTACAGAGCATTCGTTTTTTTTAGATGGGGGTCAATGACCCCCATTTGAAAGCTGTAAAGAGGCAGAAGAAGAATAATTCAAACACTATAAAAAAAAAAAATAATGAGAACCAATTTAAAAGTTGCTTAGAAATGGCCATTCTAGAACATAATAAAAGTGAATGACCCACTTAGACTTAACCTTTAAACTAACTGGGTGAAATCTGATGGGTTCAGTTTTTTGTGTGTTGGATAATGAATTGTCCTATTAGCTTTGTGCTGTAAAGTGATTATTTCTTGTCTGATTCCTAAAGATGAGCAAATTGCAATGAAGAAGAAACTGAGGGGGTCTGCACAGGGCTGGCCATACTCCCGGCACCAGGAATCATCCAGCTTAGAACCCAGCGGGTCTGACAGTGTGCTGCCACCATCACAAACACACAAAGTAAGGAAACTGAAACCCGCTATTTAGTTCCTTACACAGCGGCGTAACTATAGGGGGGCAGAGGAGCAACTTGATTGTGAGACTAGATTTATTTTGTTACTGTATTTAGTTTTAATTCACATCTTTCCATTCACACTGAACCACTGCATGGTTGCTAGGGTGAATAACTAGCAACCACATGACAGCTGAATTCTAGCTTAAAGGACCAGTAACATAAAAAAATGTATTTCTACAAAACGAAAAAAAAAAACACCAAGGTACTTTAAATTCACAAAGTCTTTATTAAGAAATAACTTACAGATTCTCTGCTTGCGCTCCTCTTCAGAAACGGCAACGTTCCATCGCGTGGCACTCGACTTCTCCTCCCTGGCTATCTCCTATAGAAGGCAGGGAGGAGAAATCAAGAGCCGAACGACGGATCGTTGCCTTGTCGCCGTTTCTGAAGAGGAGCGCAAGTGGAGTATCGGTAAGTTATTTCTTAAAGACTGTGGATTTAAAGATAAATTTGTCTTGGTGTTTTTATTTTCGTTATGTAGAAACAAATTTTTACTGGTTTTTTAATTAAATGTTGCGTAGAAGCCATATGGGTCACTTGCATTATCAGCGAAAGTTTGGCCAATAGAGTGCAATATCCATTTATGATAGCGTAAACATGGAGGCAACAGGGTAATCCTGTGCCCACGTTTCACTCCCTGGGTTAGAGAGAGAAGGCGGCACCTCTCACAGTAATTATTTTGCCATGTTATGCCACACAAGTTTTGATACACTGTCATTTCTCATCTCCTTTGGTAGCTGCCCGTAGTACTCATCTATTTCCAGCAGGTGGAGCTGAAGTTCAACCCTAATTCACTGTGTTCTGTTCCTGTGTAGGATCCATACAGCAGCGACAATGCTACCCCTGCCCAGGATGATGTGTTTTTTGGAACATCCACCAGTACGGAGACCAGCGATTCTTCTCCCATCATTCTGAGCGGTCCAAGTGGAAGAGGCTCCAGCTTTAGCTCCCCTGAGCTTCCAGCTGCTATCCGCAGTGCTTTTGTTTTGGGGGTAAATTTCTGCCACTCATTTCTTGTCTTTTCTCTACATTTCTTCCAGTACAGTAACAGCAACATATTAATAAAGGGGCAGCACCGAGGATAATGCTCTTCTTGTGTCTCTCTCAGGGGCTGGCACCCCTATCCTTGTCTCCTTTGTTGCACACACCATTACCATGAACTAGGGAGACACAATGGAACTAGCCTATTTGCGGTTGGCATTGGCTGGGTATCCTGGCGACTGAGCAGAAAACACATCCAGGTTATAGTCCCATGAGTTTTTAGGGTTATATCATAATGGAGATACAACTTATTGGGGCATATTTATCAAAGAGTGAAGTTAAAGATCACCTCAGTCCACTAGTATGAAATTCCGCAGCTTTCCATTCAAGTTCATCTTTTGATAAATACGCCTTTAAAAACTCCATAGAAAGGAAAGGAGAGTTGCGGAATTTCATACTAGAGGACGGTGACAATCTCCAACTTCACTCTTTGATAAATATACCCCATAATTTCTTGTCCTTTTCTGTATTTTGCAATCAAGACAATGCAGAGGGGCAATACTTTTATTTTACCCCACATGGCAGCTTTTTGAGAATCTCCGTTCTACTGAGCACTACTTAGAAGGGCAGAAATAATGTATATGGGAGGACACCATATTGTGTTGTACAGCCTTCATAATATCACTCCCAGGCTTGGAAAGCAATTAGTCTACTTAGCATAGACGTGAGAGATTAGGAATGTCCTTGTGTTTTATTTAGGAAGCAGCACCTTTGGATCACCCTTTCAGCGCCATCAAGCGGCAGCAGCAGAAGAAGTGGCTGGAGGAGCTGAATAAGCAGAGGGACGAGGCGATCCTGCGCAAGAAGCTGGAGAAGAAGAAGATGTTAGAGGTGGGTTCTTCTAAGTTCCATTTGTTTCTCTGTTGTGGCAGCATTGTTTCTATTTCCCCTTTAAAAACAGGTATGGTTGATCCTAAAAAAGAAAAATCAAAAGGATTCCGGAAGTTCAATCCTGTAGCCGTTTCTTTCCATTCTCCAGCCAATATAAATCTAGCAAATCCAAACACTGAAACTGCGCTGTAGAAGAAGAATATAAAAAAGTTCCAAAATATAGTGTAGTAAATTTTTACCCAATCGGTTCAATACCACCTCTCTGTGTGAACACTATATCACTCAGTCTCACGTGAAACCCACTCCTTTATTCAGTGGACAAAGGCGAAACTTTTCTTTACCGATTATCTTTTATTAATTCAACACCAAGGGAAGGTGGGTACTTTTTAATATTTTTCTTGCTGTCTTCTCTTGAGCTTCCATGAGAAGCCCTGTTTCACCGTGTTTGGATTTGCAAGGTGTGGTTGATTGCAAACTTTCCTTCTGTGGGTGGGAGCCCTTAGACATTACAATATAAGCAGACATCAGGAGGTTTCTGTTATTTCTTACTGATGGTTCCCATTATGCAGAGGGAGGAGACTGAGAAGTGGGCGATGCATTTTGACTCCTTTAAGAAGATCAGTGATCCCCAAACACAAGTCCCTCACAACACAGTGGAACTTGCACAACCTCAAAATCTATTACCAGCCCAGCAATTTGTCCATTCAACATCAGCAGAACCAATCACTTCTCCAGATTTGAGTCCTACTCAGCGTGCAGAGGCCGAACAACTCCGATCATCCCAGGAGAATCAGAAAACTGGGTGAGTAGCCAACCCTCGGGGGAGGGGGACAGGCACAGAATGTAATTGTAGGTGGCCACACACAGAAATCACTACACTGCAGCACTGCAGGTGAATTTATTGGGTCAGACAGACAGTGTTGTGATTTCTAGTGTATTCAATAACACCCTGGGAAGGGTTTTCGGACTTCTCTGCACCCAAAAAGTTTTATTAGGTGGTTGAGACACACTCAAACATTGCTATGGTGGCCATACACGGGCTCATTTATAAACACTGGGCAACCAATCAGTAATTAGCTTTTTCCAGACAGCTGCAGGTTGAGCACTGAAAGCAATCGTCTGATTGGTTGCCATGGGTTACTGCCGAGCGGCAAATTAACCCACTGTTTATAAATGAGCCCAACAGACTCCTAAAAGTACCAACTCGGCACCTTGAAACCAAGTCAGCAGCTTATTGACTCCTGTATGTGGCCCTCCAATCAACTTGCTACTTTACTACTGTCTGGCCACAACCGAAATACATCTTCTAGGCAAAAGGAGCCCCCCTATAAGATATATTGGATCTAACTGTCAGTGAATATCTGACACCCAACTGCTGCATGAAGAGAGAATGAAGAGAAACAGATGCTGAGAGAGGGATAGTGAATATAAACGTGATTATTTAAGAAACAATGCAGAATATTTAATTGATTACATTTAGAAAGTTTCTTATTTCAGTATGATGAAGCGTATATTTTCGTGATAGTTCCCCTTTAAGTCGAAAACACTGTATGGTATATCAAATGGGCAAAATACATCTGAGCTGAATACGTTGGAAGGCACTTTTATACATTTCTCAAGTGACGAGCAGAAATGGAAAACCACTTAGACAAAGTTTGCTTCAGCAGTTAAATGTGAGAAATTCTTCTTCCAGGTTCCTCCGTACCATGACGGCCTTATTAGATCCGGTGCAGATTGAGGAGCGAGAAAAGAAAAGACTGAAGCAGTTAGAGCACCAGGTACGTTCTAGTGTTAGTGTTCAGCGTCGGTTCAGCTCTGTAGCATGGCAGATTGCCAGCAGGTCTCATGTCTCAATACTGGGTTTCGTGTTAAAGGGAACAGCACCCATGAGTGGTGGTGATGATGATGTACATGTGCTCACAAAAGCCCTGTTTTCTAAGTAGTTACAGTTCAGAAGTGATGAGTATTGATGCAGTAGATGTGGCTGGTATCTCTATATGCTGAAGTATGGCTGAAGTAGCAGGGGGTGATTAACAGACCTCCATGCCAACACGTATGTGCTTTCTCATATACACTGCCTGTAGTTGGTCCTCACTGGGTTTTCTGTATCTTTCAATTTTTTATCAATCTCTGAGGGTCTTTTTCTGTTCCCTCTCCCCACTAGAAAGCCATAGCTGCGCAAGTTGAAGAAAAACGCAGGAGAAAACAGCTGGAAGAAGAGCAGAGGCTGCGAGAAGAGCAGGAGGAGGAACAGAAACTGGCAATGGAGCGAGAGCACATGCAACGGCAGT
Source organism: Xenopus laevis (assembly GCF_017654675.1). Taxonomy (NCBI): domain Eukaryota; kingdom Metazoa; phylum Chordata; class Amphibia; order Anura; family Pipidae; genus Xenopus; species Xenopus laevis. The sequence continues at coordinate 150,694,903 of NC_054377.1, read as the reverse complement.
TTGAAGAGGACACAAATCGTCAGAAACAGAAAGAAGTAGGCATCTCCATAACCTCCTGTATTTGTATTTATACATATGGGAGGAGGAGGTGCCATATTGATTCCCTTAGACAGTACAGTATGAGGGTATAGCTTATTGTGTGCCCAGAACATTCCTTCTCTGTATATTTGTATTTATACATATGGGAGGAGGAGGTGCCATATTGATTCCCTTAGACAGTACAGTATGAGGGTATAGCTTATTGTGTGCCCAGAACATTCCTTCTCTGTATATTTGTATTTATACATATGGGATGAGGAGGTGCCATATTGATTCCCTTAGACAGTACAGTATGAGGGTATAGTTTTATTGTGTGCCCAGAACATTCCTTCTCTGTATATTTGTATTTATACATATGGGATGAGGAGGTGCCATATTGATTCCCTTAGACAGTACAGTATGAGGGTATAGCTTATTGTGTGCCCAGAACATTCCTTCTCTGTATATTTGTATTTATACATATGGGAGGAGGAGGTGCCATATTGATTCCCTTAGACAGTACAGTATGGGGTATAGCTTATTGTGTGCCCAGAACATTCCTTCTCTGTATATTTGTATTTATACATAAGGGAGGAGGTGCCATATTGATTCCCTTAGACAGTACAGTATGAGGGTACAGCTTATTGTGGAGCGGGGAAAGCAAAATGTGAATTCCCATTTGTCCTGTTGTGGTTTCATTAGGAGATATTAAACGTGAAGACTAAAGAGCTGTATGAGAGTATGCAGAGGGCACAGGAGGAGGCACAGAGGATTAAACAGCAACAGAGGATGCGACATTTGGAGCACAAGGGGAACGACATCTCCAAACTGCAGAGAAATCCCACTACTCATGGTACCTGCCTGTTGTTAGGTGTTTAGTAACATACACTGGGTGGGTCACAAACACTGGGATAATTGTGGGTGCAAGCGATTACTTTACAGATGAATGGGGATTATTCCCATGGTAAAACTGCTTGGATAACAAAATATTCCCACTAAATGTCGTCTTTATGGTATAATTCAATTAAACTACACATTTCTTTCTGTAATTATGATATCCTAATGCAGTGCACAGTGCTGATGTGTGGGTCAGCCCCGAATCCACAGAAACTAGTTCAGGTACTCCATTACACAATAACCCGCTTTTTCTCCCTGGCTATGCTACTCCGGCGTTTTAATGGTGGAAAGCAAATGGCATCAATAGAATACAAGACATGTTACTGACTATGGGTGTTAAAATCATTTCAGTATTTACAATTTGTAAAATCTATGCCAGAGAGCGAAACTTATACAGTAGATACTCACAGTTACTGCACTTCATTCGTTCTGTTGACCCCTCCTTTAAGTCTAGACCTCCAACTCTGTTGGAAACCTGCTCTCAACGAGCTGGGAAACTGCAAGGTACTATTTCTTTACTATATAAATATTTGGTCTCCACGGATGTGGAAAAGCCCCTTAAATATATGCTAGATTGGGAGAAAGATTTGGGGCGTTCTGTATCTCAGCAAGAATGGTCACTAATCTGGAATACTGTTTCCAAGATATCCCCTAATACTGCCATTAAAGAATCTACATATAAAGTACTGATGCGTTGGCACCTCAGTCCGGCAAGGAAACATCGCTTTGATCCTTCCACGCCCGATTCTTGCTTCAGGGGTTGTACAGCAGTTGGGAATTATCTGCATATCTGGTGGACATGTCCTGTAGCAAAGCAATATTGGGCAGAAGTTTATAGATTACTTGAGCGGGTATTTCATACGCATATAGTCCCTGAGGCCACTACGACTCTTTTAGCCTGCCCATCCAAAGGCCTCACGAAGCTCCAGAATACCTTGATGGGACAAATCTTAGCTGCCGCACGAACCAATTTAGCGAAACACTGGCTGCAGCACACTATAGATGTTCATGCCGTAATTGCAAATATTACCCAAACACAGAATCTGTTGTATTTAACGGCTTTATTAGAGGACAGGGTAGAGAAACATACACAAATTTGGGCCCCATGGAATGTGTTTCTACAACCTTGAGTAAAACACTGCTTTTGATGTATGTTATACTGAATGAAGTTGTACTGATGTGAACCAGTTGAAATGTTCTGTACTAAAAATGATATTTACATTATTCTCTGTCAATGTATCTAATTTTGAAAAATAAAAGAGATTATAAAAAAAAAGAAACTAGTTCAGGTACAGGTCTAGCTTTTAAAGGAGAACTAAACCATACAAATGAATATTGCTAAAAATGCCATATTTTACATATTAGTGCACGGGACTAAAGTTTGAGCTTATCAATAGCAGCAATGATCCAGGACTTCAAACTTGTCACAGGGGGTCACCATCTTGGAAAGTGTCTGTGACACTCACATGCTCAGTGGGCTCTGATTGGCTGTTGAGAAGCGAAGCTTAGGGCTCGTCACTAATTATCCAGCAGAAAATGAGCTTCCCTGGCTGTAATATAAGCTGATGCTACAGGTTTGCTGATTATTCAATTCTGATGCTAATTGCACTGGTTTCTGTGCTGCCATGTAGTAATTATGTGTATTAATTACTAATCAGCCTTATATTGTGACATTTCTATTCTATGTGTACTGTATATTGTGAGTGGCTCCCTAAGCTCAGTAAGTGACAGCAGCACAGAGCATGTGAATCAGTGAATCAGCAGAAAAGAAGATGGGGAGCTACTGGGGCATCTTTGGAGACACATCTTTACTGCTAAAGGGCTGGGGTTGCCTTGGGCTGGTACAGAAGCACAAAAAATCATGTACAACATTTCTAACCCACCTCTTTAGTGAGGCTTTAGTTCTCCTTTAAATGTCTTCTTTGCCCTGTGATGTCATTTTTTTTACACCCCCCAACCTATACCCCACCTATGTGTGATGTCGGCTAGAGGGTGGTGGGTATTTAGTGAGTGCAAGCCTGAGCCTGGGGGGGGGCTATTTCACTGGGACCATGGGATGAATTTCCTTCCAGTAGGGGGCAGGGCACTAACGTGGGGGAATATAATAGAATTTGTCCTACTGGGAAATACAGGGAGTGGGGTTAATCCAGTCATGACTATAAATTGCACTTTTAATTCGGGGACTGTGTGATGCCTTGTACCTTGTACCTGCCCAGTCTGTTTGAACTGATCCACTTTTTGGTTTGCAGGTGAAGCTGTGCAGATGGATTCCAGTAGGGCCAGCAGCAGGATAGCAAACACAGGTCCATCAGACCCCCAGTCTGTAGCAAAAAGTGCGGCGACCCCGATGTCTGGTGTGTTGCTTTCACCCCGAAAGGATACGGCTGTGCAAACTGGTGAGCTCTCTCCCTTCTAGGGTTGTACCAAAGCCACTATTTTAGGGTTCAGACGAATCCCAAACACTTTGTGAAAGATTCGGCCAAATACAGAACGAAATCGAACCCCTAATTTGCATATGTAAATTAGTGTAAAAAGGGGGAAGGAGAACTGCGTGACTTCCTTGTTTGCATGACAAAAGTCACATGATATTATCTATAATATTATCTATCTATATATCTTTCTATCTATATATATATATATATGTGTGTGTGTGTGTGTGTGTGTGTTTATTTTCAGATGAAATCGATAGAGGAGGGGAGAGTGAGGCCGTGCTACCCGCAAGGGATACAATATGGAGGCAGAGTCCTTCTCCCGAGGTGCCGATTGAATTTCAAGCACAATCGAGGGCAGAGACGCACGTGAAAAAGCTGAAGTCCCTGAGAGAGAGAAGCAGCTCCAGGAAGGAAAATAAAGACGTGTCCAGTGATTATTACGAGCAGTTTGCAAGAGCAGAAAGACAGACAAAAGAACTGGCTAAGAAGCCCGACTGGAATAAGAATAAGCCCCCCAAAAGATTTGTTCCGGCCTCTGAAAGGTACCCCAAGGGGCTGCAGAGGCAGCGGGAGGAGAGCAGAGTTCGGAGGCAGAATGAGCTGATGAATTTGGTGGAGAAAAACGCACTGAACAACCTGCAGAGCAAGAAAGGGAATTCTCCCCAAAAATCTCTGCCAAGCGACGACACAAGGGGGAAGACAACGAGCAAGAAAGCGATGGAGGTGCGTGTGACCCCCGTGCTTATTCTGCTGCTGCAACTCTTGTCTTTATACTTTTCACCTCAGCCACATGCTGCAAGGGTTGGGCGAATTTAACCTGTTTTGCTTGGCAACAAAATTGCGAAAATGCATTAAAGGGGTTGTTCACCTTCAAACACTTTTTTTCAGTTCAGTTGGTTTCTTACTTTCTAATTGTAACTGTTTTTGTAATATTGAAGTTTGTCATTTTTTTCACTTTCTAAAGCAGCTCTGGGAAGGGGCGGGTCTCCGACTCTTACTGTTGTAAATGGATACATTTAGTTGATACATTTATTACCTTTGTCCCTGCTGAGCAGAATCTCTGGGTTTCATTACAGGCAGCTGTTAGACTTGATACAAGAGTTACTGATACTCCAGAGATGCTGCTGAGAAATGGATCAACTAATTGTAAAATTGTAACAGTTCAGAGTCTGCACCTGAATTACTGAGCTGTCAGACTCAAACACCAGAGACACCAACATTCAACTTTACACTTAGACTTTGAGGAAACTGTAAAAAATAGAAAGTAAATAAAAAAAAGTCTTTGTTTCCGGTGAACAATCTGAAAACAACTGAACCGCCAGCTAGAATGTAAATCTACATCGTGATGGCGATTGGTCGACTTTGTAAAACTAAGCGCTCCGAGTGCCATCCCGTCGGCGATTTACATTCTAGCCTGCAGGAAGGCAGCCCGGGGAGATTAATCGCACCGAAGAAGAGATTTGTCCCCAGGTGACTAATCTCCCCAAATCTGACAGTGTGTCTCCGCCCTTAAAGGGCAAGGAGACAAAGCAATTTGTGCGCCGCCAGTGAATAAAACATTAGATTTTACCCTGGTCAAATGTTGCTGTTCAGTAAATAGCACACTGGCTGGGGTACTTTCCGTCGTGCCGCCATATTTATTACCTAGAGATCCCTGTGCATCGCTGTAAAGTTGGCACGTTTGCAATACTGATATATGGATCCCTGGGAAGATGAAGAAAGGCTGCAGCTTTGAATGAGCGATTTTTTTTTTCACCATTTCACCGCTGAAATTACGACCAAAGACTTTAATGGGAGAAAAAATTTTTTTGTCTCCAATAGACTTTAAGGGTTAGGACATGCAGGCAGATTCGAGGAGATTAGTCGCCCGTGACAATCGCCAGCGGGATAGCACTTGCGGCGCTTCGTTTTCCAAAGTCGCCTCACGAGGCCCCGAAGAAGAGGAGATTTGTCGCAGGGGCAACTGATCTCCCCGAATGTGCCCGTGTGCCCTTACCCTAAAGGGTTTGTTCACATTCCAAACATGTTTTCCAGTTCAGTTGATTTCAGATTGTTCCCCAGAAACAAAGACTTTTTTATATTACTTTTTATCTTTTATTTTTTACAGTTTCCCCAAAATTTAAGTTTAATGTTCATGTCTCTGGTGTTTCAGTCTGGCAACATCTGAACTGTTACAATTTTGCAACATTTAGTTGATACATTCCTCAGCAGCATCTCTGGAGTATTAGTTACTATTGTATCAAGTCTAACAGCTGCCTGTAATGTAACTCAGAGATTCTGCTCAGCAGGGACAAAGATAAGAAATGGATCAACTAAATGTATCAATTTAGAACAGTTCAACCTGGGACAGATCGACAGAGACAACAGAATAGTAAACAATTAAAAAAACTGTTTTTTAAAGTGAAGACTAACCGCAATGTTATTTTACTCTTATTTCAGGAGGAGTCGGCTGAGAAGGTCGATCCCTACATTAAAAGGTTTGTTTGGAGGATTTGTCTCGTTAATAAAGTAACATTGCTGTCAAGGATTTCTACACTCTCAGATCTATACAGAACAGGCCCGGACTGGCAATCTGTGGGTTCTGGCAAATGCCAAAAGGGCTACTGTAAGATGCCATAGACCCTCACTATTTATTGGGCTGCTGGGGGGGGGGGGGCTGTTTGGGCCTCAGTGTACTTGGAATACCATGGACTATTTTGAATCCCAGTCCAGACCTGGAACCTGTGCTCCATCCTACCCCTCACACATTCACTGCCTCTCCACCTCTAACTACTTTCTTACTCCGAATCCGACTCCTGCTCCATCCTGCCCCTCACATTCACTGCCTCTCCACCTCTAACTACTTTCTTACTCCGAATCCGACTCCTGCTCCATCCTGCCCCTCACATTCACTGCCTCTCCACCTCTAACTACTTTCTTACTCAGAATCCGACTCCTGCTCCATCCTGCCCCTCACATTCACTGCCTCTCCACCTCTAACTACTTTCTTACTCAGAATCCGACTCCTGCTCCATCCTGCCCCTCACATTCACTGCCTCTCCACCTCTAACTACTTTCTTACTCTGAATCTTATATAGAATCTGACTCCTGCTCCATCTTATTCATGATTTTGCCTCTAATTCCCACAGGTCCCATTAGTCACATCCTTGATCCCATTGTCACCCCATGAAGTTCACGTTTGCCCTGTGGTGCCATTATTAGTCAGGGTTGTAGCCCAGTTGTGCAGTAGGGACGTATAAAGGGCCCAGTATTTGTCATTAATCTCTGACATTTATTGTCCAACCCACAGCTCTCACTGAGACGACACTTACCCAAGTAGCGAAACCTGCGTGTAAGTCCAAGGGGCAATTTCTTTGTAATTATTTTCTCCTTCTCCCCTGCACAATTGATTGACCAAATTCATTGGGGCCCCCCTGTGGGTCGTCACCCCCTTACTGTCACTTGGTGTTCACATGAAGGCCACTGCCTTTCTCAATAATCATTACTGGGCACAAAAATCACTACTTGGTACAATAATAATACAATAATAAATCTCACAATGGTTTTGGTGTGTGTGTCATGCTGGGAGTTACACAGCCCCACTCCTACGAATACAGGATTGTAATTGGCTCCTGGTTAAATTAACCCCAGTTTGTGTGATAAGGACTCCCATCAGTCTCTGCTCTGCTGATACAGGGACTGATGTAAAATCTCTGTACTGAGCTTGAGACTATGTTGGTGCTATATAAAGGATTATACAGAATAATGGGTTGGAGTCTGGAGGGACATTATCTGTGCCGCTGTCACTTTAGATTCCAGCTGTCATCAGATTCCAAATACTGTGGGTCAAGTTTATAGTAGGGAATTGGTCCTTTCAGCCATGATAAGTCTGTAAAGGGACTGTTGACCTTTAATATAACTTTAATATGATGTAGAGAGGGATATTGTGAGACAATTTGCAATTGGTTTTCATTTTTTATTATTTGTGGTTTTTGTTATTTAGCTTTTTATTCAGCAGCTCTCCAGTTTGTAATTTCAGCCATCTGGTTGCTAGTGTCCAAATTCCCCTATTGATTGTATTGATTTGAATAAGAGACTGGAATATGAATAGGAGAGGCCTGAACAGAAAGATGAGGAATAAAAAGTAGCAATAACAATACATTTGTAGCCTTACAGAGCATTTGAAAACCAGAAAGAGTCAAAAGAAAGCAAATAATTCAAAAACTATAAAAAAAAACTATAAAAAATAAATAAATAATAATATTGAAGGCCAATTGAAAAGTTGCTTAGTATTAGCCATTCTATAACATACTTAAAGTCAACTGAAAGGTGAACCGGCCCTTTAATTAGCAGCTCTTCACTTTTGTCATTTGCCCAAATCCCGTGTTGTTGTCTCGTTACAGAAGTGATTCCCCGCCGGTCCCTGCAGTGAAGAACAGAATGCACCAATCACACAAGAGACACAATTCCGCCACATCTCATGTCGTACAAGGGAACACTTACACCGTTCATCAGAAGGACATCTCCCCGGAAAGCAGCGAGTCTGAGCGACCTCCTTCTTCCAACTTCATTCCTTATGTCCGGACCAAGGAGATCTATTATCTGGATCCAGACGCTCCGATGTCTCGCCCCTCCACACATGATCCCCAGTACAAGCGCACTGGTATGTACTAATAATCCCTCATCAGAAATCCATGCCCAGGGGGTGTAGTCAGATCAAGTCTGGGCTGAGTGTGACCCCTGCTCTGGTTTCTTCCGTACACACATCGGCATATAAAAGCAGAACATTACAGACAATCCGAAGATTAGGCAAGGAGCAGCCAAATCGATGCAGAGGGTCCATTATCTCACAGGTGGAATTATGACCGCGCCCCTTGTGTATTTCAGAAGTTGCTGATGTAGGAGGCGTCTCTTGCTGTTTCTCTGCTCAGGTCTATCGCTCCTGTCACAATGAGTTATAGAGCCGAATCAGAGAAGTGTCAGGAGATTTCACCCGCATTAGTAACTTAATCTCCTGCGTTTGTCAGGCCTATTGTCAGACAAATCTGTTACAACGTAACGATAGGGTAAAACTGCTAAAATCATGGAAACTAAAAGCAAAAATGAGATTTTGTGATACTCACCATTAAATCCTTTTCTCTTCAGACGTCACAGGGACCGTGGGTATAGCATCCACCGCTAGGAGGCAGGACACTGGAAGAAGTAAAAGGCTCCTCCCCTGGGGCTATACCCCTGTACCTTATACTACTGTAGTCCGTTTTGTTTAACAAAGATAGGTAACCTAACAACTGTTAACCATAGAACTATATACACATGTAGACTATTATACCGTGGAAGATGGAACAGAGGGTCCGCTTCCAGGGAAGGGAGACCCTGTGTCCCACAGATGTCTGAAGAGAAAAAGATTTAACTGTGAGTATCACAAAATCTCCTTTTCTCTTGCAGAGATCTGTACGACACGGGGACCGTGGGGACATACCAAAGCTGTCCCCGAATCTCTGGGATGGAGGAAGCGAGGCCTATGTAGCAACTGTGGCCTGCAGTACCTTCCTGCCGAAGTGTGCATCAGATGCTGCAAAAACCTCAAAATTGTAGAATTTTGTAAAAGAATGCAGGAAGGACAATTCCTGAATGCCCAGGATGTACTTACTCCCCTTGTGGAGCGAGCTCTGACCCACCTTCATCCACCGGGAGATGGTGGTGTTTGAATCTCTTTTGTGTGGTCCAAATAGAACTCAAGAGCCCTAACCGGGTCTTGTAGGAACTCTAGAATGTGAGGGATGGAGTATTTGTGGAAGGGGAACGTTGTGGCGGATGCACCAGTCCCTATAGCAATTCCACACCCTACAGTACGTCGTGGAGTAAACTAGTTTTGTAGTTGCATGGTTCAGACGACCGATTTAGAAAACGGCTTGCACTGTAGGGTTAAGGACTCAATAGCCATGCCATCAAATGCAACAGTTTGGGCTTGGGGTGTAGAATCAGGCCCAGTACCAGAATGAACAGAAGTGGTGGAAGTGGCCAGGGATCGTCGACACTGAGCGTCACTAAGTCCGAAAAACCAAGCCCGTCTGGGCCAGCGAGGATTGATTAGTATGACTGTGCACTTTTCCCTTTTTCATTTCATGAGAAGACTTTGAATGAGTGGAATGGGAGGGAACAGGTAAGCCAGCTGGAATTCCAGCTCGTGAGAGCATCTGCCGCTAGGGCCAGAGGGTCCCGGCAGCAGGCCATGAATTGGGGAACCTTGCGGTTGTTCCAAGACACCATGAGATCCACTTCTGGGTATTTCCCACATGTGTATTATGGTTTGGAATACATCTTGTTTGAGGGACCATTCCCCTGGATCAAGCTGTTGGCGACTGAGGTAGTCAGCCTGGCAATTTTCTAGGCCCGGAATGTAAATGGCTGTGAGAACCACCGTGCGACTTTCTGCCCAAGAAAGGACCCGACTGACTTCCTTTAGGCCTTGCGGCTCTTGGTGCCCCCTTGGTGGTTGATGTATGCAACGGTGGTGGTGTTGTCTGACTGGGTTTTTATCACCTTCCCTTTCAATTGGGATTGCCAGTGTAGTAGAGCTAGATGGACTACTCTGAGCTCTAGGATGTTGATCGGTAGTTAGGATTCGGATGGTGACCACTTGCCCTGAGCCGTCTGGGAGAGAAACACCACTCCCCAGCCTTGTAGGCTGGTATCTGTCGTGATGAGCTGCCATTGTGGCCCCTGCAGGGGTGTGCCATGTAATAAGTGTTGATGATGAAGCCACCAAGTGAGGGACTGCCTCTATTGAGGCTACCATGGAACCCAGAAATTTCATTGCGAATTGGACTGTTGTGTGACGGTTTTATAGAAGTTGGCGAACCAGCTTCTGAATGTTTGTGATCTTGTCGTGAGGAAGAAAGACTCTTTGAGCCTTGGTGTCGAATACTATGTCGAGAAATTGCATTTGAAGGCTCAGGATTAGGTGAGACTTGTGATTGCCAGAGACAGTTGATGCTGTGCTTCTGGAAATGACTGGGCCTTGATGAGTATGTATAGTGTAATGAAGATACCCTGGATCCAGAGTGTGGCTGCTGCTGCTGCCTTCCCCTTGGTGATCATTCTCGGGGGTAGAGGTGAGGCCGAAGGTCAGAGCAGTGAACTGAAAGTGTTGAAGGCAAAGCGTAAAAATTTCTGATGTGGAGATATGCATCCTTGATATAGAGTGCAGTGAGAAAATCCCCTGGATGCATCGAGGTGATGACAGCGTAGAGACTCCATCTTGAAATATGAGAAATGAACAAAAGAGTTGAGATGCTTCAGATCGAACACTGGTCCATAAGAAGCGCCCTTCTTTGGAAAGATCAACAGATTGGAATAGAAGCTCTTTAGCCTCTTTGATCTGTACCGCCAGATTGAAGAGATAGTGTCTGGGCATGCTAGAAATTGATGCCGTCCACAAGAGCTGTGGACCAAGATTGAACTGCACGGCTGACCCAGGCAGATGCCAACATCGTGTGTAGGGATTCGCCTGCTGAGGCAAAGATCCCTGAAGTTTTTTGTCCATGGGATCCTTGAAGGATGAAGCATCTGGTACTGAAAGTGCTGTATTTCTAGAGAGGCGAAAAACTGGCCGTCCACAATCCGTGGGATTGTCCATTTCTCGAGCGCGTCTTGAGGGAAAGGATAAAGGCGTTTGAAACTGCGATTGAATTGATATCGTCTTTCAGGATGGTCCCATTCAGTTTGGATAACACTCTGAGTATTGGAAGGATTTTTTTTTTTTTTTTTGGCGCTTAAACAGTGCCAGAGAAGAGTCAGCGGCAGTGTCCGCACTCGTGAGATCTAAACAAAGCAATACGCCAGAGATTAGAACATCAATGTTGTCAGGGGAGGAATTTGGAGAATCCTTTCCATCCTCTGAGTCCTCCTTGGATATTTCTCCTTCACTTAAGGACTGATTGTCCCAGGTAGGCGAAGCTCTGGGGGAGGCTATGACGCTACCCTCATCAGATGACCGCAAGGCTGGACGCTTAGATTTAGATTCTGAACCCCCTTGGTCAAGTCTGTCTAACAGTTTGTCCAGGTAGGCCACTAGCTTAGGAATACCTGTGGATAAATGTAATGCCCAGGCAGGCTGGCTGGACGTGAAAGGCTTAGCGTTCATAGTTTGTGGTAGGGTAGCCTGTGGATCTGGATCAGCTAGAGGGGGCTCTGGAATTGGGGGGGGTGCTTCTGCTGAAGGTTAAGAGCAGGATGTGCATAGAGGTTCCTCGCGCCTGGATGGAAGGCGTTTGCAGCATTTGACGCAAGCCAAATATTTTGTCTTAGATTGAGCTGAGCCTCTGGTAAATGGACCCTCATGATTGTCTTCAGACATGGTAAAAATGTCTAAAACTTGTGAGCTAAAGTGGACTGGATGTAGAGGACTCAGAAACTTAATTTAGTGAAGTTTTTCCTCCTTTTCTACCACCCTCAGCATATGCCTCCTGAGCCAATGCAATTCCCTTTGGCCTCCCCGTGAGGGGTGACCTGTCCTGGAGTCGGATGTTTCAGATGGTGAGTGGTAACTGTGGTCCCCCTTTTCTGGATGGAGAGCGGCAGTTATGTCTCGAACATCGCTGTGCGTCACTGCTGAAGGAGCGGACGTCAGTACAGATTGACACAAAGAAAGGTTAAGTGCGCCGCACTGGAAGTCCCGCCGTGCAGACCCGCGGTTACTGGGAGTGCATCCGGATGTGGCTGGGGAACACAAGCACCGCTGCCTAAAGAATTTATAGGGGCCGTGGAGGGGACTGGGAAAAACAGCATCAGGGGCTCCTGAATTTGTCCAAACTCACTGCTCACCAGGGAGTCGGGCACAGAAGCAGAGCCTTCCCTGGGCTTTAGTCTTGGCTAGTGCTGAGCAACTTGTTATCCTGTCCATTACAGTGGCTGTGTGATGTGCTCCACAATAGTGTTCCTTCTCATAGCACTGCCAGTCCCACGGAGGGGGATCCCCTGTACAGACTCTCCTTCCTGGAAAGCTCTGGGTCACACCCCTGTGCCAGACTACTGGCCGTTACAATCCAATGGTCAGATGGAGAAGGTCCTGTCTCCTTGACGACACTGAAAAAACGGACTACAGTAGTACAAGGTACAGGGGTATAGCCCCAGGGGAGGAGCCTTTTACTTTTTCCAGTGTCCTGCCTCCTAGTGGTGGATGCTATACCCACCGTCACTGTGTCCCATAGTGCTGAGAAGGGCAGGCTGGGCTATTTAACATTGTTGATTGGGTGGGTGCGTTTATGTCTCTTTAGACTGACTCCCAAAAAGTTTCACTTTCTTCCTCTTCAATATCAGGTGATGATGATCAGACAACTCGGCAGATCTTCAGCTCTGATCAGGCCAGAGACCCTTTACTAAACCCCAGTGTTGTCAAGAACAAAGACCGGCAGCAGGCCATACTCAAGGGACTGTCGGAATTAAGGAAGGTACGTGCCGCTCCCCATGGGGTGTCCAGACTTTGTGACTCTCGCTGAGGATTCTGGGTACCCAACAATACTGCCGAGTACTGTGACTACTCATTTGTTTTTAAAAGTTTTTATTTATAAATAGCCCCAACATATGGCTTGTGGACCGTAGCATAATGAGTTCACTTAAAAGTTCATGGGAAATGTTTTTGTTTTTTTAAAACACATCAGTTAATAGTGCTGCTCCAGCAGAATTCTGCACTGAAATCCATTTCTCAAAAGAACAAAAAGTTGTTTTTTTTATATTCAATTTTGAAATCTGACATGGGGCTAGACATATTGTCAATTTCCCAGCTGCCCCAAGTCATGTGACTTGTGCTCTGATCAACTCCAATCACTCTTTACTGCTGTACTGCAAGTTGGAGTGATATCACCTCCTCCCTTTCCCCCCCAGCAGCCAAACAAAAGAACAATGGGAAGGTAACCAGATAGCAGCTCCCTAACACAAGATAACAGCTGCCTGGTAGATCTAAGAACAACACTCAATAGTAAAATCCAGGTCCCACTGAGACACATTCAGTTACATTTAAGGCTAGTCCACACCAGGAGATTTGGGGAGATTTTGTCGCCTGGCGACTAATCGCCTCGTTTTTAGAGCGACTATCTCCCCGAACTGCCTCAGCGTTTTTCACCATAGGCTACAATGCAAAGTCGTCTGCGCTAATGCACACGCGGCGATGCATTTTCAATAGTCGCCCAAAGGCGACAAAATCTCCCCAAATCTCCTCGTGTGGCCTTACCCTGAGTAGGAGAAATAACAGCCTGCCAGAAAGTAGTTCCATCCTAAAGTGCAGGCACAAGTCACATGACTTGGGGCAGCTGGGAAATTGACAATATGTCTAGCCCCATGTCAGATTTCAAAATTGAATATAAAAAAAATCTGTTTGCTCTTTTGAGAAATGGATCTCCGTGCAGGATTCTGCTGGAGCAGCACTATTAACTGATGTGTTTTGGAAAAAAACATGTTTTCCCATGACAGTATCCCTTTAAGTACTGACTCCTTCTCAAAGCTCAGGATCAGGCACAGCGCATTGAGATGCATCTACACACTAATATTATAGCTAAAAAAATTACATTTGTTGGTTCAAGAATAACATTTTTAAATAGTAGAATGAATTATTTGCAGTGTAAACATTGTCATTTCAAAATAATAAAAAAGTAAACCATAAAAATCATGACAGAATCCCTTAGTGATTAATATAACGAGGCTGAAATGTGATTATGCAAATTAACCTTCTTTATTGTATTTAAAGGGGTTGCTGCAGAAACAGAAAGAACTGGAAACCGGTCTGATGCCTGATATTTAAGCGTATTCGAAATAAAGCCGCCTGATTGGGCCAAATTGTACATATTTGTGTTGACTGATACAATCTCAGTGTTAGTGACTGTGGGTTTAATGTTACTGTCTCCTTATGTGTTGTGTGCTGTGCTATTATATATATATTTATACCAGTGAGTGCTCCTGTGTATTTTGTAGAATGGTACTGTGATTTTTGAAAAATAAATATTTTTTTAAATACCTGTTTTCATACTCTTTAAAAATATTAGGTATTTGTGGTATAAATTCCTGGAAGGCTGTCGGGGTGATGGGAGTTGCCGCCGCCCAGCTACTGAGGACATCATATATACGTTCTTCTTCCATCTGTTTAGCTGTGTGTACAATACTAGTTTTATTTATATACTGAGTATCACTCATGTATTATAAGGGATAATGTACCCCCTACTGTAAATGATAAGGATATTAGAAGTCACTGAGGGGTTGTTCTGTGACCATATAAAGACACAAGGCTGCAGGCTGAGTTATACAGGGAACTCTGAGTATCACTCATGTATTATAAGGGATAATGTACCCCCTACTGTAAATGATAAGGATATTAGAAGTCACTGAGGGGTTGTTCTGTGACCATATAAAGGCACAAGGCTGCAGGCTGAGTTATACAGGGAACTCTGAGTATCACTCATGTATTATAAGGGATAATGTACCCCCTACTGTAAATGATAAGGATATTAGAAGTCACTGAGGGGTTGTTCTGTGACCATATAAAGGCACAAGGCTGCAGGCTGAGTTATACAGGGAACTCTGAGTATCACTCATGTATTATAAGGGATAATGTACCCCCTACTGTAAATGATAAGGATATTAGAAGTCACTGAGGGGTTGTTTTGTGACCAGATAAAGGCACAAGGCTGCAGGCTGAGTTATACAGGGAACTCTTGAGTATCACTCATGTATTATAAGGGATAATGTACCCCCTACTGTAAATGATAAGGATATTAGAAGCCAATGAGGGTTTATGTGACCATATAAAGACACAAGGCTGCAGGCTGAGTTATACAGGGAACTCTGAGTATCACTCATGTATTATAAGGGATAATGTACCCCCTACTGTAAATGATAAGGATATAAGAAGTCACTGAGGGGTTGTTCTGTGACCATATAAAGGCACAAGGCTGCAGGCTGAGTTATACAGGGAACTCTGAGTATCACTCGTGTATTATAAGGGATAATGTACCCCCTACTGTAAATGATAAGGATATTAGAAGTCACTGAGGGGTTGTTCTGTGACCATATAAAGGCACAAGGCTGCAGGCTGAGCAGGGTTGACCTAAAAGAAAAACATTGTATGAGATAAATTTTTAGGCAATTTTCAGAAATGTCGTAAAAACCTCTACATTTAGAAAAGCTTTGCAGTTTGGTGTAGAAAGACATCTATCTTTCAGAATGTGTACTTTCCAAAAAAATATATGGTTTTGGGGGGTCTTTGTGCTGTTAGGAGGGTCTTGTAGCACATAATACGCAGTTGGGGGCTTTTGTTCACAGAAGGCGAACCGGCAGCAGAGAAAATTCATATGCACTTTTATTATTTGGGGTCCGCACATGCCAGCTGCTTTAGTTTATCTATGCATTTTGGGCATCAAACTGTTCAGTAGACCCTTGGCATCAATATTTAGGGTGCTTTACAATTGTATGTAAGAAATTGGGTGAGATAAATGTGGCCAATTGCAATCATTTTAGGCGATTTTCAGAAATGTCATAAAAACTCCTGACTTTAGCGTAGCTTTGCACTATGGTAGTTTGGAGTAGAAAGACATAATTAACCATTTTGGATTCGTCAGAATGTGTACTTTCCAAAGATATATGGTTTTCAGGGGTCACCATAATTTTTTGTACCTTTTATCCCACATAAAACTGTCAGTATTTATAAATTAGTGTAAATGAAGGCCATCAAATAAGTATGTACAAGGTACATTCTGGGGTCTTTACATGCCATGCACTTCGATAAACCTATGTACATTGGGCATCAAACTGTTCAGTGGACCCCAGGCTTTCATATTTGGGGTGATTTATCTTGATAACTAATAGTATGTGGCAAATAAGATGCTACAGGGTGGAAGTTTTGAGGTGATTTTTGGAAATGTCACTAAAATTGTCAAATTTAGGAAAGGTTTGCGGCTTGGTGCTCCGTAGAGTAGAAAGACATGCACCCAATTTGGATCCGGGGGACGGTGTACTTTCCGAAAATAGGTTTTCTGGGGTGAACATACTTTTTTCTACCTTTGCCCCCCAAGATTGATGTTAATGTGTTGATTTTGCAGTATCTGGAATGACAGAACAGATGAACTTGAATGGGGTGTCTACATTTTGGGGCCCCTATATAACACTTACTTAGGTAAACCAATACATATTGGGCATCAAACTGTTCAGTGGACTCCTGGCTTTCATATTTCGGGTGTTTTACATTTGTACCCAATGATGTGTGGGAGATATGATGCTGTAGATTGGAAGCTTCGAGGTCATTTTTCAAAAAAATTCACCAACTTCTATATAAAAATTATAACATAAGGAAACAATTGCTACTTGGTAGATTGAAGTACAAAGATCTATTTACCCATTTTTGATTCACCAGAATCTGCTCTTTGTAATAATGGGTAGTTTTCTAGGGTAAACCTACTGTTAGTGGAATGTTTGCCCTTGAAATCAGAAGTGTGGTGTTTTGGGGAGCGGTGCTTTGGACATTTGGTAGTGTACTGATTGGAGATTTTGATCTATACAAGTGAGAAATCTCCATAAAACGATATATATTTGGTAATGACGCGTTCAGGAGACATAGGGGCAAATGCACTAAAGTGCGAAGCGCCTAATGCTAGCGCAAATTCGCCAGCGTGACGTTATTTCATTACTTTGCCGATTTACTAACGGGTGCTGGCGTAAATTCGCTAGCGAAGTGGACCTACTCTAGCGCTACTTTGCACCCTTACGCCAGGCGAAGTTGCGCTTTGGCGAAGGGACGTAACTACGCTTATTCATTAACTTGCGCATTTTACTGAACGTTGCCTCTTGCGCCAGACTTGCGTTCGCCACCTCAGACCAGGCGAAGTGCAATAGAGTAGATAGGGATTGCTTCAAAAAAAGTTGAAATTTTTTCGAAGTCCCAAAAAACGCTGGCGTCTTTTCCTTTTTTAAGGGTGATAGGCTGAAAAAGATAGTACATTTTTTTGGGGTACCCTCCTTCCCCCCTACATTTCTTAACATATGGCACCTAAACTATACAGTGGGCACATAGGGCAATATAACAATTTTATTTTATGAAGCTTTCCCAGGCTTGTGTAGTGTAATTTGCTGCTACATATACGTCCATTGTACTTTAACTTGGCGCCGTATGCAAATTAGCCATCACTAGCGTAACTTCGCTTTCCTTGACGAATTAACTCTTGCTCAACTTTGCTACCTTTCGCCTCCCTGAGCGCAACTTCGGATTTTAGTGAATTAGCGGTGCCCTGGTGAAACTTGTGCGGCGAAATCTGGCGAAGCGTTCGCTAGCTCAACTCCGCAGGTTAGTGAATTTGCCCCATAGACCTTTCCAAATCGGCTGTGTTCTCATACATAAAATAAATGATGTTTCTGATATATGTGATTGTAGTAGGTAAAACATGATTTGTTTCATTGTATTAGACACTTAGAAGCCTTTATCTTTTTACGAAGTGGAATTCCACCAAAAGTCTTGCATATTTTGAAAGCTCAGGTTGTTCTGAAAAAAACAATATGTTTCCCTGGGTAAATTAAAAGACCACCCCCTCCCCGGAAAGGCCCTTAAAGTGAAAGAGTACAAAATGTCTAAAAACTGATTGGCAGTAGATGTTCGCATTTAGGACAAATCGGCTGGCAGGGAAAGGGTTAACTGCCAGACTGACCTTCAGGCAACAGTCTCAGATGTCGCCATAAATAAAAATGGGGCTCTATGGTCGGAGGCCTCGCTGCGGAAGAGAAAGGTCCATATTGTGGTTCTGTAACTTGATTGAAGCTCCACAAATTGATCCTCTGCCAGAAACACTTCACATTAATCCCTGCGGGACAAAGAAGCCCAAATAAAACCTATTGTAAAATGTCTCTCTGTTATGGGGAAAAATGAAGTTTCAAAGAAAAAAGCACCAACATGATGGTGATTGGCTAATGTTTTGGGGTGACTTTGCTGCCCCTGGAGCTGACGCCTCAAGTCTTTTCACGGCATCTAATGCAATCGGGACATTACCAGAAGCTTTTTGGGAGGCAAGATTGAACCCAGTGTCAGAAAAAGGGATTTTAAACTCACTGGAAAATGCTGTTCCAGTAGGCGCAAACTGTCAGTGCAGACGCTCGGGTTTTGTCTTCATCCCCTCTGGAGACAGGACACAAATAATGATTCTCTTGGCCCCTCCTCCGCTTATATGCGCCGGCTCCACCTCTTAATCCTCCGTTGGTTTGGAAAGCTCTGTCAGTGGAGACAGGTAAGGTAGAAAAGAGACACAAAAAGTAGAGACAAAAGGTAGAAAGGAGAGTGACAGAAGAGGTCCCGTGGCCCATACTAAATCAGCCTCGTGGGACTTACTGCACTGACAGTTCGGTCCTACTAGACAAGGATTTCCAGGGAGCATAGAATCCCTTTGTCTCTAGTCGGACCTCCTGTCAGTGCAGACGTTGGGGGATGTAACAAAGCTGTCCCTCAAACGGAGTAGGTAAACCCATAGGATAGGTGTCTCTCTTCCATCCCGGACATTTACACCACTCGCTGCATCCGTAAAGCCACCAGCATTGTGTCTGATCCAACACACCCCTCACATACCTCCCAACTGTCCCTTTTTCGGAGGGACAGTCCCTCTTTTGACAGCTCAACCCGCAGTCCCTCATTTGTACTGGAAAGTCCCTCTTTTCTCTGCACTGAACAGCCAGAAAAAGAAACAAAGTTTCTCACTTAATTGGCTTTTAGCAGAGAGCCAACAGGTGCAAATAAGATACTTTGTAACAATTTTGAGACACAAAAACACAGTTTAGATAAGGAGAAATATTTTCAAACTTTCATAACCTGCCAAATTTTGTAAAACAAACATGGTAATTAGGGGGTGTGGCCACAGAAAGGGGTGTGGTCAAAAATTGATGCGCTACATGCGGGACAAAATTTTTGTCCCTCTTTTTACTTCCAAAATGTTGGGAGGTATGCCCCTCACACTCACTGTTCCCACTCCTGCCATGTGGAAAAAGGTAACGAAGCATTAGGGCCCCACTACCAGATAGGGTTGCCACCTTTTATAAAAAAAATTACCGGCTGCTGGGGGGGCAGGGCCTCAAATGGGCGGGACGTGACGTCAAAATGGGCGTGGCATCAAAGGGGTGGGGTCACGCAACGAAGACCTGCGGACGCTAGAAGAAGCAAAAAAATAGGTAAGTTGCAGAGGATTGGGGGCAGGCCGAGGGCTCCTTTTGATCGTATTACAAATTTACCGGCAGCTACATTGCCGGTAAATTTGTAATACCGGCCCCGGCAGGTATTTTACCGGCTAGGCCGTTAAAATACTGGCCGGGTGGCAACACTACTACCAGACTGTGTAACAGCTTCTTCCCCCAACCCATAAGGCTCCTTAATACTCAGGGCCTGGACAGATCTCTCACTCACACCATCTGACCTTACTATGCACAGCCACTGTACACTGTTGTATGGATGAATAGCCATTGGATACAGTTGTTCTCTATGAGCACATCTGCACTTCATGTTCTTGCTACTGTCATGTCACAATGATACACCATAATGTCTGACGTTTAGCATTATTTACTGTACATATTACATCTGCTGAGTGTGCACTGTCCTGTCCTGTCCCTGCACTGTGCTCTCCTGTTTTGCAGGAGTAGCAGATTTTTGCACTTTTTGTCTGTTGTCCGGTACATCTATGTTGTGTAGCACCAGGGTCCTAGAGGAATGTTGTTTCCTTTCACTGTGTATTGTACAAACGTATATGGATGAAATGGCAATAAACTCACTCTTGACAATGAGTCTGGTCATTGAGTTACTGCAGCCTGAAGAAATTTTCGGCCAAATACGGCTGACTGAGAAGCCAAAACATTTAACTTGTAAAACTTAATAAAAGTGTTGGGCGAAGCCCAGGTGGCTGCTGTACAAATCTGCGCTGGTGATGCCAAGTTTTGAAGAGTTCAGGATGTGCTTTGTGCCCTGGTTGAATGAGCCTTCACTGTAACTGGTCTGGTCTCTGTTTTCTATAATAAGCAGCATTGATAGTTTCTACCAGCCAGCGTGCCACAGTTCTTTTGGAAATAGCTTTTCCTTTATGCGTACTTGAGTAGGAGACCAGGAGGGTCTCTAAAAAGCGGTATGGTGCTGACCGTGTTAAATATACCTTTAGGGCTCACACTAAATCTAGTTTATGTTGTAGCCTTGTCTCCTTATCACTTTGTGGTTGAGGGCAGAAGAATGGCAGAGTGATGTCCTGGTTCAAGTGAAATTCAGACACCACCTTGGGTAGAAATGTCAGTGGTGTAAAGGACCACTTTATACGGATGTATGACCAGCCAGGGTTCTTTGCATGAGAATGCTGCAATCTTGCTGAAGTGGGACAGAACTGCATTTAAAGAATATAAATACTATAATAAATGTTGTAAATCAGCAATCCGGAAGGCAAAGAAAGGAAATGAAGAGTGCATTACGGCAGAGGCTAAGACTAACCCCAAAAAGTTTTTTACATTTATTAATAGTAAAAAGACACAGGTTGAGAGTGTTGCTCCATTAAATAATGGTACCAGTCTGGTTGTAACAGATACAGAAAAGGCAAATGTGCTAAATCAGTTCTTTTCTTTATACAATAGAGGAGTCTGAGTTCACAGGCTCACTTTATAGCTGCACTAATGGCTCAGCTCAATCTAGTCCTTCTCAATGTAACTGAATGTGTCTCAGTGGGACATGGGTTTTTACTATTGAGTGTTGTTCTTAGATCTACCAGGCAGCTGTTATCTTGTGTTAGGGAGCTGCTATCTGGTTACCTTCCCATTGTTCTGTTGTTTGGCTGCTGGGGGGGGGAGGGGAGGGGGTGATATCACTCCAACTTGCAGTGCAGCAGTAAAGAGTGATTGAAGATTGAGTGCAGCCTATTGAACTATTCCATGCCTGGATTGAGCCCATCATTTGGTCCCTCAGGAAAGATCAGAAGGTGGGGCCACAAGACCCAACAGGAGAGAACCACATCCATGGCTCAATAAAGTTCTTGAAGCCTACCAGACACACAGATCTGAAAGACTCAAAAGAAATATCAGTTGCAAAGGTTACAGTTTGCCCTATACATGGGCTATTAGCCTGCCAAGTTGATCAATAGTGGTTGAGTCTAAAAAATTACCCTCTCTTACTTTATTGTGCCACGTCTTTCGTGAATGTGCCGTATCTTTCCTAAAAGTTGGGACCTTCAAGCAGCAACAGGCACAAATTCCACTTTTCTTTAAATATCCACATGTAATAAAGGCACTAAAAAACGAATTATAATTTCCTTGAAGATAATAACTTCTATAGAGATATTTATGGCAGATTTGAATACTTAGTCCAAAAATATCAAAAAGTTGTTCTCTTTCAATACATGCGATGGTTACACAGGTAAAGACAAACCTGTTAAAACATCAATGGGAATAGATATATTTTTTTCAGTAGGTTCTACTGAAACTTTTTGTCAGGTTCTCTAAGGGATTTATATAGGGAATGGAGGAAGTCCCTAAGGCAGGGGCTGTTAACGACCCACAGGAACAGATAAGTTGAAGAACAGGATTGTGATGGAGCAGGCAAAGACACAAGGACTGGCTGGAGTGGGACAGAGCGAGCGCACAGTCTAGATAAGGCATACCTCCCAACTGTCCCTTTTTCGGAGGGACAGTCCCTCTTTTGACAGCTCAACCCGCAGTCCCTCATTTGTACTGGAAAGTCCCTCTTTTCTCTGCACTGAACAGCCAGAAAAAGAAACAAAGTTTCTCACTTAATTGGCTTTTAGCAGAGAGCCCAGAACAGCTAACAGGTGCAAATAAGATACTTTGTAACAAATTTGAGACACAAAAACACAGTTTAGATAAGGAGAAATATTTTCAAACTTTCATAACCTGCCAAATTTTGTAAAACAAACATGGTAATTAGGGGGTGTGGCCACAGAAAGGCATGTGGTCAAAAAATTTGCTGCACTACGTGCGTAAAAATATTTTTTTGTCCCTCTTTTTACTTCCAAAATGTTGGGAGGTATGGATAAGGACAGGATCAGAACTGGAGAGCGGAACAAACAGGACTGGAAACAATGAACAAGGCCAGAAGAAACAGGAGAGCGAGAGCACAGGAGCTGGAGCTAGGGTCAGTGCTCCACCAGTAGCTAATGCTCAAGCCATGACTGTCAGGAGGGCAAAGTCAGCTCTGATTGGCCGACTCCACCCAACCAATAAGGTTGCTAGGAATGGATGGTAAAGTCCAGGTGAAAGATAGTGAGCAAGCATGCTACTGTAGCTCCTCGCCTGGCTCAGTGGAAAGAACACCGAGCCAGAAACCCAAAGGTTCCGTCCTCGAATCCCAGCAGAACACTTTTCTGTGGCACATTTATTTTGTAGTAGAGCAGTGATCCCAAACAGGGGCTCAGGAGCAACACATTACTCACCAACCCCTTGGATGTTGCTCCTAGTGACCCCAAAGTAGGTGCTTATTTTTGAATTCCAGGTTTGGAGGCAAGTTTTAGTTGTATAAAAACCAGAACAGAGTCTCCTGTAGGCTGCCTGTTCATATAGGGGCTACCAAATAGCCAATCACAGCCCTTGTTTGGCACCTCTAGGAACCTTTTCCTGCTTGTGTTGCTCCCCAACTCTTTTTTACATATGAATGTGGCTCACAGGTATAAAAAGTTGGGGATCTCTGTAGTAGAGCAACTCACAACCAATGTCCTTGCAGCAGTTGCTGGACCGTATAACTTTCAGTATTATTGACACCGTGGATTTAGTGGTGGGTAGAACCGTGGGGGCAATGAGGAATTTTTCTTCCCCCTACCGCTTCCAGGACCTGGAACAAGTACCTCTGCTTTTACCACTTCAACCTTAACAGTCACCACAAGCTGTGGTATTAATAATCAAATGACTCTTCATGAATATACATATTAACTTTGCCTTTAACAGATTAATAAATTAAGATTCGCAGCCTTGTTAAGTGCATGAAGTTTAATCATATACAGAGAGAATGCACCGATATATATGTATAAACATCTCATCATTTTGTAAATTTGTTAAAACTGTAATTTGTGACATGGTATAAAAGAAAACTTTACAAAGTAAACATTCCTAAGTATTTACATAACACTGCGTTGGCCATTAAAGTAGTGGCTTCTATACATTTACAAAAATGACCACATTTGGGGGGGGGGAAAAAACAAAAAAGCCGCTAAATACTGCTTAAATACAAAAAAAAAATGAAACATAAAAAGTGCACATTTTCCAATACAATGTCCGAATAAAAATATTTATTTCCTTGCAGATGCGGTTAATGGTACATGCAGTCATGATTCCAACGTCAAGCGCGGGGAAAATAAAAGTGTTTCCCCTTTTGGGTGTAGAGAATAATAATGTACTTTATCTGTAAGAAACTGAACACTTAGAAAAGTCCGATATATAAATATTTGTGTTTTTTTTTGGTTTACATGAAACAAAACGAGGTTATTTTTGTTTGCACTCGGAATTGTGGGATTTCTCTGGTTCCGTTTGTTGACTGCAGGAATTCATGAAACAGATCTCCGCTGGGGCTGGGTTGCTGAGGGCGGGGTACATGGATCCTAGGAAAGTCTGATGGGTCAGAACATTGAAATGGCTGAACTGGTGGGACAGATTCACATCTCTGTTGTAGTCCTGCGTAGTGTTGCCTAGTTCGTCGCCCGTGGAAACGCTATTTTCGCCAGTGGTGGAGCCTGCCACAGACACGGGAGTGATTGGCTGAAGCTCATCAAGAGTAGGAGTCTTACTCTGATTTATGGTACTAGGACTTTCTGTTTGATCCTTGTCAACTAACGCACTGGAAATGTTCTGATTGGGGGATTCTGGCTGCCGGGAGTCCGAGCAAACTTCTATTGGTGGAGTGTCATCTTCTGAATCCAGAGACATGTCCTCCTCCTCTTTCACATCCGCTTCCCCAGGAGCTGTATTGAAAAAAGGAAGGTTCCTAAATATGCTATTACTCACTCGCCAGAATCTTCTATCAGGTGTACTGCCGCCATTAACCTTTTGGAGGGAAAAGTTAGGATTTTTTTTTTTTTTAAACTCACTGCCCCAAAAAAGGGCTTATGTGAAGGCGAAGTCTGAAAATCATGGGGTGTAAAAAGATACGTTGACTACAATAAAAGAGGAGAGATGTAATATTGGGTTAGTGATAAAACACATGAACATCTTCCTCTCTGCGCATCCCGGATTTAAAACTGTAATAAATAAATGTAAATACAGAAAATAAATGTAAATACAGAGTATTACAGATTAATGGAATGGATCAATGGAAAACAAATAAATACCCAACTGACTTGATATATTTCGTTTTTGTGTGGCAATGAGGCTGATTTCCACCGCACGTCCCGCGCCAGGGCCCGCCCCCCTCTAGTTACGGCTGTGTATGAATCCTGTTATTCAGAATGCTCGGGACTGTGGGTTTTCAAGATAACGGATCTTTCGGTAATACCTTAAGTCTACTAGAAAACATTTAAACATTAAATAATCCCAATAAGTTTTGCCTCTAATAAGGATGGGATCAAGATACTGTTTAATTATCACTTTTCTTTAATTCTGGATACCAATTAACTGATAAAGGATCCCATACCTGTACTACGGTTCATGCACTCCCAGGCATCTGTTTCTACGCACTGGGCTAGGGGGAGGAGCCTTGACTTTTTTACATAGCAATAGGACACATGGCTGTTTTATAAATGTGTCAGTATCACTTTGAGTTAGGGTTCCGATTCAGTTTGGCATTTGCCTGAACCCACACACAAATGTATAATGAAGCAATTGAATTCTTAATGAATCAGATGAAATGAAGCGTAGGACTGGCCAGATATGGGATGACTGACAGTTGTTCAGCTTAAATATATTGCAATATATGGACAAACAATCCCTGTTTTGTTTAAAGGGTAAGGCATTTTTTAGTAGCAGTAGCACAAAATGTCTCTGTCTTAAATATATTGATAATGGGTTGAGTGCAGAGGACTCTTGTATTTGTCTATATGTATATGTGTGTGTGTGTTATTTCCCATGTAACGAGCTGTATGTTAAATAAATCAATCCTAAACCAGATTAGATGATTAAGATAGATAAAGATTTTACCATAATTACCAGTTTCATCCCCTTCATCCGTCAGCTGTGAAAGGCGGTGCTCTTCGTTGTTGGAACTATGGTGACCGATGAGGCTTGAAAAGTTATCCATAAAATCCACCATTCTTGTAACCACGATACCATTATCACAGTAATCTGGAAACCGGGCGGCATCTTTTTCTGAAAAATACACACATTTCTGAGCAAAGCGGACCCCAACAGTTAAATACAAATGTAGGTTTCCAGCAAAACTGACAGTTGCAAGGAACCTATGGAAGAGGTTTGTCTTTCTTTACCTGTCAGGAAGATAACGTGCCTTTGCTTCATGTACTGGACCTGAAGTTTGATCAGACACTCGAGCTGTGGCGCCGGCTGGTTTTGGGGATCACAGCTCAGATGATAGGACAGGATCTCAACCAGGTTCTTCTTCTGGTAAGTCGTTAACAGGGTGAGAATATTTAGAGCATTTGCATTCACCCTAAAAGAAGCCACAAAATGAAACGCTGTTCTTAATGGGAAATTCTACACAATGTTAGAAAGAAAACAACAATAAATATCACCGACCTCCCCAACTCTTTAAGCCGCTTGTGAAATTTATAATGGACTTTCCACTGCCAGTTTGCATCGGGGCTGTTTATTTCTTCCAGAAACAACAAGAATTTCTTCAGTTCATCTGAAAGGCAAACAGGTCGGATCAGCTGATTTGTACATGACTCCACGCACACAGTTTCAATTTTGTATTCATTATTTATGTCTTATAGTTTCTGAATTATTTGCCTTCTTCTGACTCTTTCCGGTTTAAATGGGGGTCACTGACCCCATGTAAAAAACAAATGCTCTGTACGGCTACAAATGTATTGTTATTGCTACTTTTTATTCCTCATCTTTCTATTCAGGCCTCTCCTATTCATATTCCAGTCTCTTATTCACATCAGTGCATGGTTGCTAGGGGAATGCAGACCCTAGACACAAGATTACTGAAATTGCAAACTTGAGAACTGCTGATTAAAAAGCTAAATAACTAAAAAAACACAAATAAAAAACCACAAACTAAACGTTAACTTAAAGGTGAACCATCCCTTTAAAGGACTACAGCTATATAAGTTATATATAATCAATCATGTCTAACGTCCCATGCCTGCCGACTCCTGCACAATTTATGGTAAAATCTGAGCAGCAAAGTTAACAATACAGAACTATAACAATAGGGATGCAGTGAATCAAGTATGTTGTATGGCATTTGCCAGACCAAATCCAAAGCCTTAAAGTCATGTGACAGTTAAAGGTAACTGACAACTGAAAATGACACTTTGTTCACAATTCCTACAATTTTTTTTTTGTTCTTAAATTTAAAAATTCACTTAAGGCCAAATCCAAAAATGATGGATTCGGTTCATCCCTAGAAATAAGAAACAGACAGCATTGATCATAAGGACAGCTGTTTAAACGAGTGTCCTTTGAAGGGCCCCATTTGAAGCCAACTTACCGGCGCTGACAGTTTCAGGGTTCAGAACGCTTTCATCAGACACGATGAATCCCCCAGACACAAAAATTTCATTGTACGTGTGGTTTTTCAAATCGTCCAAACTATCGACTCCGGCAAAACTCACGGAGGGCAACCTCTTCAGCAAGACTAGCGCAGGTACCTGGGAAGCACAAAGTTACGGATTAAAAATGTAGGATCCTCATTCCTAAAAGTGTGTCAACCTTGGATAGACAAATGAGAAGGGAGGGTCCCTCTATATCTATAATCACTAACTACTGAAAAATAGAATAGGGACCTTTACAAATCGTAAAAATTGTGAGTTCACCCACTTTCTAGACCTTTTTTTGCTTTTAGTTGGTTTCTATTTTTTTTTTTATATCCTGTTATCACTAAATAGGTTTTATAGTTGGAACTGGTTTCAGAGTGAACAGCAGCCAGCTCGGATATTTACACAAAATAGTGTTATGTGATCACACATATGTAAACTGAAATATTGTCAGAATCACTGTATGTATATACCACATGACGCTGTAAACTGTTATTGGTAAAACAATAAAAAAACGGAGAAAAAACCCCAAAACGTGGGATATGGGTGCACTGTGGGTAACGCAGGGTGAAATCGGTCGGTCTGTGGGAATTTGCTTCCTCCTGTGTCTGCATCTAGATTGATTGCGTCGGCCTCGTTGCAGATTAATGGAGGGGATTTTGGAGGTGAAACAAGAGATTATTCAGTTTCATGCTAAAATCCACTCCATGTGTTTGCATTCAGGCCAGTGACTCTGGGCACAGACACAGAAGAGAGTGTTCAAGAGTGGAGGGGATGTTGTGGCCAAAGACTTAGGGTGGTGGCACAAGGGGAGATTAGTCGCCAAGCGAGAAATCTCCACCTCTTCGTGCGACGAATCTCCCTGAAATGCCTTCTTGCCGGCAGCAATATAAATCTCTGGTGGGATGGCATGTGTGTTGTTTCGGTTTTCCAAAGTCGCCAGTAGTTTCCTCGTGAGGCAACATCGGAAAACTGAAGCGATACATATGCCATCCCACCAGCAATTCACATTCTTGCCAGGAAGAAGGCATTTCGGTTGCCACCACACAGGGAGATTTAGTTGCCTGCAATAAATCTTCGCTACTGTGGGGGGCTAATATGCCCAAAATGCCATCCCACCGGGAAGAATGCAAATTGCCAGTGGGATGGAATAAGCATCTTCGAGCAACTTCAGAAAACCAAAGCGACGCTTATGCTATTCCACCAGAGGTTGGGTAAAATTTTGGGCAGATTAGCCACCTGCAATAGTGAAGATTTATTGCAGGCAACTACATCTCCGTGTGCCATCACCCTAAGGGATGGGATACTTATCGCGCCGGTTTCCCACGAGGAAACTTCAGGGACTTTTTACACACTAAAATCTGCCCACCCTAAGGGTGAAGACACACAGAGCTACTAGTAGCAGCTACTACTACTACTACTACTACTTCTAGACAATTGTGATAAGTGGATTTGCCCATTCTCAGTATTGTCCATGGCAGGGTGTTTTTAGCTGCTACTAGTAGCTCCGTGTGCCTTCACCCTTAAACCAATCTCCTGGCACAGTCCGGTGTAGCAGTTCTGCTCAGGGAATATTTTGGATGAGATGTATTAACAAGTCTGACCCACTCTAAATAAAACATACACTGAGCACACTCAGCTGAGTGCAGACTCACATTTCCTGTATTCATACTGATAAAAAGAAAACAAACAGCTTACCCTATGAATGCAGTTGGGAATGTCTTCGTTCTGGATAATTATAAGCAGTTTATCCACCTTGGTTTTGGATTCCAAGAATTTCTCCGGCCGACACTCGGCATTACCCAGCTTTAACAGGTACTCCTATCAGCAAACACAAATGTCATTGGTCGTCTGATCAGGTTCAGTGGAAATATACAGAACATCCCCGAGTCACATGAGTTTCTACTGCTCTTGTAATATATCCAGAGAAAAGCTTATTTTACTCTCTGCACTTATGAGATCACATGATGTGGCCCTTTTTCCGTTGCACTGCGTTACTACCCCTACTGATTTTATATTTATTAAGCATGCCTTTACTTTCAGTATTGGGGATTTCGGACACACACCAATAAAATATTTTAGGAATGCACCAAATCCTGGACCCCATAATCTGAGCTATATAGTAGGGATACATCAAATCCGTGAAAGTTTCAGTGGAATACCAATCTGAAACAATTTGCATATGTAAATTAGCGGCTGGAAAGGAAAACGTGGACATTTTTTTTTTTACTTCCTTGTTTTGAGACAGTCACGTGATTTCACTCCCGCCCCTAATTTACATATGTAAATTAGGATTCAGTTTCAGCCAGGCACAAGGATTTAGCTGAATCCTGCTGAGAAAGGCCGAATCCTGGCCAAATCCTGGATTCGGTGCATCCCTAATTTACTGCCCTTAATATCAGTTGACTGTATAGCCATGCGTTTGGTTTTACCCTTACTACGGACTCTTCCCTAGACTAAAATCAGTTTAGTTTTAGATTTCTGTGTCTCAGGCTAACAGATAAGGAAGAGTGAATATAAACTAAAACTTTCTCAAGCCACAATAACTGTACAGAAAGTTTGGGTTTAAAGGGCTCAAAATATTTTCCCCACCAAAGTTGAGTGTTAATAGAGCCTGCACTCCAGTTGAGGGGAACAGTACAGTCCAAGTACAGTTTGCCCCATGTCAGCGCTAGGACACCCACATCCGGAAGGAGCTCCAGGTTTGAGGGGCCATTTTGGGGCACATGCATAATGATCGGATGCCACAAATTGCTCATGTGCATGTGCTCTGCATCACCGGTGTGAGTGTCCTAGGCGCTGCCGGGGCCAATTGTTTAAAAAAGAAACTACAGTTACCCCCAACCTTTGGTGGGGGAAAATACTTTTGGCCAAAAGGTGCCCGCCCTTTAAGGGGCAAATTCATCAACATTCAAATTTTTCCATGACAAAAAAACATGAATCTCGAATTTGAGATTTATTAAAGGGGTTGTTCACCTTCCAAACACTTTTTTCAATTCAGTTGTTTTTAGATTGTTCCCCAGAAATAAAGACTTTTTTCAATTACTTTCCATTATTTATTTTTTAAGTTTTTTCCAAAACCTAAGTTAAAGGTGAATGTTGGTGTCTCTGGTGTTTGAGTCTGGCAGCTCAGTAATTCAGGTGCAGACTCTGATCTGTTACAATTTTACTACATTTAGTTGATCCATTTCTCATCTCTGGAGTAATAGTAACTATTGTATCAATTTTAACAGCTGCCTGTAATGAAACCCAGAGATTCTGCTCAGCAGGGACAAAAATAAGAAATGTATCAACTAAATGTATCAATTTAGAACAGTTTACAGGGTCTGCGACCCCCCCTCCCAGAGCTGCTTCAGAAGGAGAAAAATGACACTTTACACTTCAATATTAGAAAAACCGTCAAACATAGAAAATAGAAAGTCATTGGAAAAAGTCTTTAATTCTGGTGATCGATCTGAAACCAACTAGTTGTTTGAACAACCCCTTTAAGCACTAAAAACTCAGCTCAATTTAAAAACATCCAGTAGCTGAAAGCAAGTTTATGTAGAAGTCAAATTTTTATTTTTCTTTCAAGCTATTTTTCATTCCAGTTTTTGAGTTCAATTTGAAATTTGGCAGACTCAATGATAATGAAATGTAGAATGTGATTTCTCTGGTTTGTATCACTTATCACTACCAAGCCTAGTCCAGGTGAGCTCATCTGAATTTAAAGTCCCTGATCATAGAATTTGGCCACCATTTTGTTTTTCCAAATCTAAATCCATTTTAGCAACCAGCAGACCCATTAATTATGTTACCTTAATATTCTGACAAATGGTGTTCTCCTCTTCTGAGTGGATGTAGAACTTAACACTGTTTTTGTTCACATGGGTGATGATTTTCACCAGGTTGTTGAACACCTCGGGATTAATTTGGTTGATCAAATTTGAAATGGCTAAATGCGGGGCAGAAAGATCCGTCACGTTGGGCGCACTGATTTCTGGAGTCTCTTGAGAAAGATCTCTGGAATGATGCGATGGCTCGTTGCCATTTGCTGCATTTTCCTCTCCAACTTTATCGACGTGGTCTGCGGAGAAAGGATGCTCTTCCCGAACATCACAATGTAAATGGTGATGGGCGTGAGGATATTCGGTTAGAGTTTGTGTAGGGTGAAATGGATGGACTCCGGGGCTGGCCATTATTTCTGTAACGGGTGTTAATGTCCTGGAAATGGCACAGGAATTGATATGGATGGCCACAACATTATCCAGCTTGGTGTGCAAGTCATCTACATACTGCTGCACACAGATGTCCGACGCTTGTTCGTACAGACAGTCGGAAAGTTTCAAGACCCGGTCGTCTGACGAGAGAAGCGGCGGTGTTGCTGGAACCATGTAGGGAACGTCTCTTTGTTTTAAAACATCATGAAGTTGCTCAGAAAACGTGTTGTAAATTTCTAGGACGGTGTTCTCTATCAGCCCGTTGTGGCAGTGTTTGCTCTGCAACATGTTGCGCTCTGTTCTCGACGGGGCGGTCCGGCTGCGGCAATGGTCTCCATCGTGTCTCGGCCTCCTCCTTCCCGTCTCGCGAAGAGGTGAATATCGGGACACCCGTCTCTTGTGTCCGGCTCTGGGGTCGTTAGGAAGTGCGTCTTCTGTGGACACGTAGACAAGTTGTTCTTTTGTGAGGTTTAATTCTAAAAATAAAAACAAAGCGGTTAATTCTAAATAATCGCTTGAACCCATTTGTAACTGCCCTGCGATTGTCTGTCGAGACTTGCGTTCCCATTCAACAATTGCATCGTACCGGTAGCAAAGAGCCCAGGTGTGCCTTGAGCAGGCTTTATGTACAAGGCCCCTGATATATCCATGTAGTGACTCTTATTTGCTTATCATCAATGACTCAGAAGTAGGAGTTGCAACAGGATACCTATAGGCCACCCATGCATGGACCTTACGTGTCATGTAAGGTGTGCCTTGCAGCATGCGATTGGCTCTCAGGGTGCAATGCTCCATTTGGACGGTGCATAAAGCTTCACATGACAACTTCAGGTTCTCCAGAGAATGGTCCATTGCATTGAAGACAAAAAATTATTTGGACCAGATTGTGTACTTTGCCCGCCCCTTCATCAGCCCTAAAATATCTGTACATAGTAAACATTTAACAGTTCCCCTTTAAAACAATCACCCTGTTCCTAGGTTCACTGAACCTTCATAACCAAAAATAAAAAGTCTGGAAAAAGACAATGGTCAAGCTTCGCTATAAAATAAAGACCATCTGCAAAGTTATTATTATCCGAGTTGAAGAAGCCTTTTCATCTATAATTTATCAAGTAATTTCCCCTTAAAAAGGGATATCCACTGTCTGAGTGAACATAGAAGTCGGGGGTTCTGTTCCTCGATACCACAGGTTCATGATACTTGTCCCTTTAAAGGGATTGTTCACCTTTAAATTAACTGTCAGTATGATGTAGAGACTGATATTCTGAGACAATTTGCAATTGGTTTTCATTTTTTATTATTTGTGGTTATTGCGTTATTTAGCTTTTTATTCAGCAGCTCTCCAGTTTGCAATTTCAGCCATCTGGTTGCTAGGGTCCAAATGACCCTAGCAACCATGCATTGATTTGAATAAGGGACTGGAATATGAATAGGAGAGGCCTGAATAGAAAAAATGAGATTTTGTGTACTCACCGTAAAATCTTTTTCTCTCTGATGGCTTGGGGGACACAGGGAACCATGGGGTATAGCTGATGCCATTAGGAGGTAGGACACAACAACTGAAAAACTAGCTCCTCCTCCGCTGGCTATACCCCCCAGCAGGCGGAGCCTACTCCAGTTTGTCCCAAAGAAGGAACGAAGGAGGTTTTACTATTTTTAAACTTCAACAATTAACTTGAAAACTTATCACACATGTTACTGAGAAAAAACAGAAGAGGCCTCCACGAGGGAGGGAAGCCCTGTGTCCCCCAAGCCACCAGAGAGAAAAAGATTTTACGGTGAGTACACAAAATCTCATTTTCTCTAGTGTGTGCTTGGGGGACACAGGGAACCATGGGGACGTACCAAAGCTGTCCCCCAGTCTCAGGGCGGGAGAGGCCCTAACTGGATTTTTCGACTGCGGCCTGAAGCACCCTTTTACCAAAGCGTGTGTCATGTGCCGCAAATGAATCAAAATGATAGAACTTTGCAAAGGGGTGGAGGGATGTCCACGTAGCTGCTTTGCATAATTGCTCTGCTGAGGCCTGATTCCGAAAAGCCCAGGTTGTGCTCATTCCCCTTGTGGAATGCGCTTTCACTTTATCCGGAGGTGTTAAACCTTGTGCTACATAAGCTCTTTGAATCGTCTGTTTGATCCATCTGGATATGGAAGCCTTAGTGGCTGGAGATCCTTTTAATGGACCTGAGGCTAACACGAAAAGAGATTCAGTCTTTCGTACTTCCCGTACTCTATGTAGATAGAACTTTAAAGCACGTACTGGATCCAAAGTATGCAGTGCTGCTTCCTTGGGGTTTTTTGGTGAAGGGCAGAAAGTAGGAATAGTTATTTCCTGGTTGATGTGAAATGCCGATACCACCTTGGGTAGGAAGGAAGGTACCGTACGAAGCACTGCTCTGTCATGCTGAAAGGTAAGGAACGGAGATTTGCAAGATAGTGCACTGATTTCGGACACTCGTCTTGCTGAGGTAATTGCAAATAGGAACACTGTCTTTAATGTTACCAAATGTAATGGTATTGATGCCATTGGTTCAAAGGGAGCTCTCTGTAGTGCTTTAAGAACCAAGGTGAGATCCCATGTTGGAACAGATTTGCGGAAAGGAGGAACCACATGTGCTACTCCCTGTAAAAATGTTTTGACATCCGATAGAAGTGCTAGCCTTTTCTGGAATAAAATAGAAAGAGCAGAAATCTGTGACTTGAGGGAACCGAGAGATAATCCTAGAGACACACCTTCCTGGAGAAAATCCAACAATTTTGCAGTAGAAAAAGACTTAAAACCTACTTTATGTCTGTAGCACCATTGCCTGTAACTAATCCATACCCGATAGTATGATCTGGCAGAAGAAGGCTTTCGCGCTGCTCGCATGGTTTGAATCACAGCGTCCGAGAATCCCTTCTGCTTCAGAATGCTGGTCTCAAGAGCCACGCAGTCAAGTTGAGGCTGTGAGGCTTCGGGTGTAGAATTGGGCCCTGATGTAATAGATCTGACACGTTTGGCAGAATCCACGGCTATTCTATTGACATATTTACGAGGTCCGAGAACCACGACTGTCGAGGCCAGTTTGGAGCTATGAGAATGAGGGTGGTGTTCTCCCTTTGTGCCTTTTTGATTGTTCTGGGTATCAGGGGAATTGGAGGAAATGCGTAGGCTAGTTGAAAATCCCACGGGGCTGTGAGAGCGTCTGCTGCCAGTGCCAGAGGATCCCGGCATCGCGCAAGGAAGGTTGGAACCTGTCTGTTGTGGCGAGACGCCATTAGGTCTACTTCCGGCAAAACCCCATCTTGCAGTTATTTCTTGAAAAATCTCCTCCTTCAGCGCCCATTCTCCTGGGTCTAATGTCTGGCGGCTGAGGAAGTCTGCTTCCCAGTTTTGCAGACCTGGTATGAAAATGGCCGATAGTCTGGCGTTGTTCTTTTCCGCCCACTGAAAAATGTGCCGGACCTCTTGTAAAGCTGCCTTGCTTCTTGTGCCCCCCTGGTGATTTATATAAGCCACCGCTGTTGAATTGTCCGACTGTATCTTTATTGGTTGACCTGCTAGTTCTGTTTGCCAGTGCCTGAGTCCTAGACGAATAGCCCTGATCTCCAGAAGATTTATGGGCAAGGGGCTTTCCACTTGAGTCCACAGACCTTGTGCTGATTTGCCCTCTAGTACCGCTCCCCAACCTGACAGGCTCGCATCCGTCGTCATTAGTCTCCAATGTGGTTCTCCCAGAGGTCTTCCCTTGGAGATGCATTGTGTTCGTAGCCACCAGGTCAGGGATACTCGCGTCCTGTGAGAGAGACGAATCTCTTGAGACAAGTGTTTTCTTTTCCATAGTGTAAGAATGTTCCATTGAAGTTCCCGCATGTGGATTTGGGCAAATGGAACCGCTTCTATTGTAGATACCATGACCCCCAGTACCTTCATACAGAATCTGGTCGAATGGCTTGTTTTTGCTAGTAAGGAACGTATGAGAGCTTTGAGATGAACAATCTTTTCCTGAGTCAGGGACACTCTTTGTGTCCGGGTGTCGAACAGTAGTCCTAGAAAAACCATAGACTGACTGGGTGTTGTGGATGATTTTTCTAGATTGATAGACCAACCGAGTTCTTGTAATTTGTTCATAGCAAGATGGGTTACTCTTTGTGCTTCTGCTAAAGAGGGTGCCTTGATTAACAGGTCGTCGAGATACGGGGTTATGGATATGCCTAACTGCCGTATCTCTGCCATGGCTACTGCTATGATTTTTGTGAACACCCTTGGTGCCGAAGTGAGGCCAAAAGGAAGAGCCCTGAATTGGTAGTGGCGGTTTTGTATGGCGAATCTTAAATACTTTTGATGAGAGGGGAAGATTGGCACATGTAGATAGGCGTCCTTTATGTCTAGGGACGTCAGGAATTGGCCTGGGGTCATTGCTGCAATGATAGAGCGTAGAGATTCCATTTTGAACCTTCTTGGACGAATAAATTTGTTTAGTCCCTTTAGATCCAGTACTGGACGTACTGATCCGTCTCTTTTGGGAACGACAAACAGATTTGAATAGTATCCCTTGAAGTGCTCCTTTGGGGGGGACTGAGGAAATGACCTCTGTTTTTGAAAGAGTATGCAGCACGTTTTGAAAAGCCTTGAACTTGTCTGGTTCTCTTGGGATTCTTGACATGAAAAATTTGCGAGGGGGCAACAAATTGAATTCCAGGTGATAACCTTGAGTTACCACCTCCTGTATCCAAGAATCTGATGTGATTTCTAACCACTTTTGAGAAAAGTGGATTAGCCTTCCCCCCAGAGGTGTT
Source organism: Xenopus laevis (assembly GCF_017654675.1). Taxonomy (NCBI): domain Eukaryota; kingdom Metazoa; phylum Chordata; class Amphibia; order Anura; family Pipidae; genus Xenopus; species Xenopus laevis. The sequence goes on along the minus strand of NC_054377.1, from coordinate 150,658,962 downwards.
GCATGTGTCGGATGCCTCCAGTCATGCGGTGGAGGGCTTGTCCGATGTTCTGGTAGAAGGTTTGCGAGCCTGCCAAGAGGTTCTGGGTTTACCCGTGAAGCTTCCTCTGTTGGATGTTGTATTCCGTGGTGGAGAGTGTCTCGAGCTCTTGTTTTGTGAAGGTCGAAAAAACCTCCCTCTCCGAAAGGAAGAACGGGCTTTTGGTTGAGGAAGTAGCGTGCTCTTTCCTCCTGTCGCTTGACTAATGATCTTATCCAGATCTGGGCCAAAAAGGAGTTTTCCTTTGAATGGCAATGATGTAAGCGATTTTTTGGACGATAAATCAGCTGACCATAGTTTCATCCAGAGTGACCGCCGAGTGGCAATAGATAGAGCTGAAGCTCTGCTAACTGCCTGGGTTGCGTCTAAGGCCGCCTCACAAATATATTCATTTGCGTCTTTAATTTGCGTCGCCAGCTGTGAAAGTTCTTGTCTTGGCACTCCCGAAAGGATCGCTTGAACGAGGGAATCCGACCATGTTTGTACCGCCCTGCTGACCCATGCTGTAGCCAGGATTGGGCGAAGGGCAGTGCCTGATGCTGAGAAAAGGGAGCGTAGTAACCCGTCCATTTTCTTGTCCATCTGGTCCTTAAAGGACGAAGCATCTGGTACTGGAAGAGCTGTGCTCTTGGATAAACGTGAGACTGGAGCATCCACTGAAGGAGGGGAAGACCATTTCTCGGTGGTATCTGTAGAGAATGGGTAGAGTTTGAGGAACCTGCGATTTGGTTGGAAACGACTTTCTGGCTTGTTCCACTCTTGTTGAATTATTTGTTCAAGCTGCGCGTGAGAAGGGAACGTAGGTGAAGATCTACTACTTCTTTTAAATAGGATCTTAGACTTATCTGTACTTGTTTCTGGTTCTTGTATGTTAAGAGTTTCCAGAACGGAAGCGATTAAATCATCTATCGCTTCAGCTGAAAATTTGGAAGGTTCCTCATCTAACATATCTGAACTGCAAGATAACTCCCCCTCTGATAAACTAAGGGTCTCTTCCCTGCCTAAGGGCACTGGAGACGAACTTCTGGAATGATTATCACTCTCTTCGTCTGATGACGAAGGTGCTCTGCGTTTTGATCCCCTATGTCTGGGTTTATCTAGTCTTGACAGAATTTTATCCAAAGACAATGCTAATTTAGGTATGCCAGTAGCTAACTGGGCTGCCCAGTCTGGAATCACTGTCTGTACTGGAGTAGAAACGTTTGGAATAGGTACAGCAGATGTCTGAGGAATTTGGTCTGTTTGAGTAGGAACAGGTGCTGGGGGTTCCTTATCAGGCTCAGCCATTTTACACTTAGAGCAAATAGGCTCTTTTTGCCCTGAGGGAAGCTTTTTGCGACACTTGGCACAAGCAAGGTATCTTACAGAGGCTGTTTTCCCCCTGGAAAAAATGGCCTCACTATTTTCCTCAGACATGATAAGGTAAGCAGATAAGAGTAAAATACTCTGACAGAGCTAGGGAGTAAGTCAGGGAAAAAGGGGCTAGTTTTCCAGTCACCGTGTCCTGTAGATATACAACTCCCTGCTCGTGCTGCACTGCTTGATAAGCGACGGTCCCGACAACAGAGTGACAGGATACGCGCTGACTGCGGTCTGAATAGAATGCGCTGTTCCGGTTGGAGGGTTTTTCCCCTGAAGCCGCCTTACTTTCGCGCCAGTGCGCGTCACGTGGTATGCGGCTGCACTACCCGGAAGCGCTATAGTAATACGCTTGTGAGCGTATGCGCGCTGTTCCTCAGTTATGCGATATAACAGTAACCGCATGTTAAAAAAAGAGATGCCAGCAGAACCCGCGGCTATGTTTCCCTATCAGTTAGGGGGATTAGCCGCCTATGTGCACTGTCCCCCTTCCCTGTGAGTTGGTAGCGTGCTCTTTCCTCTAGCGTAGGATAAGGTGACAGTCTACTCTCTCCTCCGGTCCAAGAGGGAGGGAGGGGGAGAAGGAAGGCTCTTAGTGAAATACCGGAGACTAGGGGAAACCAGGTATACTTACCCTCCCCCAGGGTCCCGACGCCTTCCGTGTCCTGGCCAGTTCACTCCTCCTATGCACAATGAGAGAGGGTGATAAAATAACTGGATGGTAGTAGCTGTGTAGCAAGTACCCCAGGAACACTTCCCACGATGGGAGAATATATGCCAAGGCATCCCACACAGTGTAGGCGACTGGTATAACTCCTTTTGTCATAAAAAATAAAAATTTCTTGAGGAAATAAGGACATGTCCTGACCTCCTGAGGACACAACAAAAAACTGGAGTAGGCTCCGCCTGCTGGGGGGTATAGCCAGCAGAGGAGGAGCTAGTTTTTCAGTTGTTGTGTCCTACCTCCTAATGGCATCAGCTATACCCCATGGTTCCCTGTGTCCCCCAAGCACACACTAGAGAAATGAGGAATAAAAAGTAACAATAACAATACATTTGTAGCCTTACAGAGCATTTGTTTTTTTAGATGAGGTCAGTGACCCCCATTTGAAAGCTGGAAAGAGTGTCGGAAGGCACAATACAGTAGAACCCCCATTTTAAGTTTTTCAGGGGACCAGAAAAAAATGGTGTAAAATCAGGGAAATGTATTATGCATAATATATAGGTATATAAACAATGTAAAATAAGGGAAAACTTAGGGGGGATGTTAGGGGATGTAAAATGGGGGTTCTACTGTAATTCAATAATGAAGGCCAATTGACAAGTTGCTTAGAATTAGCCATTCTATAACATACTAAAAGTTGATGATTTTTTTTGTATCCGATTAAGTCAATATGTATGGGGGGGGGATAGCATTAAAAAACAAAAAAAAAAAAAACAATGATCGACCCACTCATAGAAAACCTGCATCTGCCCCGGGAAATTTGAAAACCAAAGAAAGAAGCAACAGGAAGAGGATCTCTCAGTGGTGCTCGCTGGAATAACCCCAGGCTGCTGCAGATTTCTCCGGATAGGATCACTGGCCCGGAGTTTGAGGTTAGTAAATATCACTATAGTGTTTTTAATTATTTGCCTTTTACTTCTGACTTTTCAGTTTTCAAATGACCCCAACTAAAAATCAAATGCTCTGTAAGGCTACAAATGTATTGTTATCAGGGCCGGAGTAAGCAGAGTAGGCACATGCCTAGGGCGCAAAGCAGGGGGGGTGCCAGGCACGTGCCTTCTCTGCCTCTCCTACCCCCTAGTCCGGTCCCTGCTCTGGCCGGCATGTGCGGTCTGTCCACATCTTTGTTTCACGCACACACTTTTTTTTCCGAGCACGCACGCTCCGGTTTTTCCGCACATGCACAGGTTGTTGGGCGTGCCTGGCTGAATGTAATTGCTACTTTTTATTCCTCATCTTTCTCTTCAGACCTCTCCTATTCCAGTCTCTTATTCAAATCAGTGCATGGTTGCTAGTGGAATTTGGACCTTAGATACCAGATTGCTGAAATTGCAAACTGGAGAACTGCTGAATAAAAAGCTAAATAAGTCAAAAACCACAAATAAAAACCAATTATAATTTGACTCAGAATATCCCTCTCTACATCATACTAACAGTTAAAGCTGGCCATAGATGTTAAGATCTTTTCGTTGCCGTAACACCAAGCTTATCTTTTTAAATCGTTTAAATGTACGAATTGTCCATCAACTAAAAAGACCACTTCAAGCGATGTTGTCCAGTTGAAGCCAGGAAAACTGAGGGGAGCTGCCTGCTTGGCCCTGCAAACAATTGGACAATAGATTTCACTGTGACCAATAAAAATTTCAAACCTGGGCGATCAATTTTCTGACCGATGTCGGATGTCCGATTCCCACTAACCTCACGATAATTGGACGGATTGGTTGGATTGCATTGAAATCGGTCGTTCAAATAAAAATCTTTGCGTCTTTACTCAAAGGTGAACAACCCCTTTAAACAAGACGTAGTGCAGCAACATCAGGGCTAGATATTTATATTATATTGGAAGTGGGAAATGATTGTGCATGAGGGGAATAAAGGTAATGTAGAAGGAAGTGCAGAAATAAAGAAAGCTGATGCAGAAGAAAGTGCTTGGCTGGTCCGATATCTACAAGCAGTAGTTGCCCACCTATCACACTACGGGGCAGATTTATCTAAGGTCGAGGTGAAGTTTGAAGTGAAAAACTTAGAATTTCGAGCTATTTTTTGTGTACTTCGACTAGGAAATAGCAGGGGCGTAACTACCGGGGGAGCAGGGGGTGCAAATGGGCCAGGGCCCGCACCCCCGCAGGGCCCCCGGAAGATCGTGCGCGCTGCAGCCGGCTGGAGTCGGCTGCAGCGGCACAGAAAAATTGCGCACACGAGGGTGGGGCGGGCCCGTCTGCATGGCTCGCACCAGGGCCCGCCCCCACCAAGTTACGTTAGTGGGAAATAGTCCTACTTCTATTCGAATTTGAAAAAACCTCAAAATTCTCTTTAGAACGTCGACTTCAACCATTCGCCACCTAAAAGCTGATGAAGTGCTGTTTTAGCCAATGGGGGACCTCCTACAACCAGTATGGAGGCATTAGGGGGAGTTTGGGAGATCAAAGGTCAACGTTAAAAAAAAAACTTTGAATCGAAGTACAATTCGAAGTAGGCTGAATTCGCCTTCGACCCCAAAAAACTTTAACCTCCATTCGATTGGTCTTTTTGAATTCGAAGTTCGAATTTTTTTTAACTTCGACCTTCGATAAATATGCCCCTACAAGTAGCACAATCCCAGCCACATTATGCTTGGGGGGTTTTACCTGCCACAAAGGGATGGCTGGACCCTGCAGCTGAAGAGCTTCTCTATATTAAGGTCCAATATTTGAATAAGCAAGGAAGCCATCAAACAGCTCGTGCTTCATTTTAATTTTAGGCCATTAGTTGCGGCAGCACCGGAAATTGGGATCAAATGCAGTTCCACCTCCTCACCTGGTGTTTTCTCATCTCTAAGGGTTCCAACATGATCTTCTGGAGTTCTCGCCTCCTCTCCTGAGGGAAACCGGCAGTTAGAAATCATGGGTTTTATCCAAATTCTCTCCGTTGGATTTCCCTTTCCCAAAAAACAAGGCTGGTCGCCCATGTTATAGTGTTCTATGTACTGAAAGGTGCAGATCACTCTCTGGGGGCAAGATTTAATTAAAATGGGCGCTGGCATTGTGTAATTAAAGAAATAATCGCTCCCAATAACGTGCGCATGGAAACCCTTGTAACAATAATTCACTTAATACTTCTACTCTGATCCGTATTTTCATTAACATTTTGCTTTTAATACTTTCTGTTTGTGACACTGCCATTACACGGGCTCAACCAACAAAGTAAAAGTACAGGTATGGGACCCGTTTTCCAACATGCTCGGGATCTTGGGTTTTCCAAATAACGGATCTTTCCATAATTTGGATCTTCATACTTTAAGTCTAATAGACTAGTCTACATAGAAACTTTAAATAAACCCAATAGGCTGGTTTTGCTTCCAATAAGGATTAATTATATCTTAGTTGGGATCAAGTACAAGCTACTGTCTTATTACAAAGAAAAAGGAAATATTTTTAAAAAATCTGGATTATTTGGATGGAGTCTATGGGAGACGCTTTTTTCCGTAATTCTGAGCTTTCTGGATAATGGGTTTCTGGATAATGGCTCTCATACCTGTATTAAGCATAAGAGGGAGAATGTGAGAGGATGAAGCTGCACAAGGACATATAAACCCAAAATTCGAATTCTGCTTAATGAAAAGTAATGTCCTTCTAAGTAACTTCCCCAATATCCATTATTTACTCTTATGTCAATAGCACAGACATTTACACACAAATTTTACACTAAAAACCTGCGATTCATTGATATTGGGAAGTTGCTTAGAAAGACATTACCGTACATTTCATCATGCAAATGTTCTCTCTTTTGGGTTGACACTCCCTTGAAGAAGAAAATGACAAAGAACCAAAAAGGGGAGTGATCTACATGAATGTTAGTAAAGCCAAGAAATAGGAGCGGTGTTTAACATGTTCTGTATATATTCTAACTTATTTTTTAAATTAAAATTAAAGAAGGACAGGGGGCACCATATTTTGCACATAAATCTCATCCGGTATTTTTGATTAAACTTATACGTGATCTTCTAGTTATGATCCTTCCATATTTCGGGTGGTTAGACAAGTTTGGATTTGGGATTATGGAAAAGTGACCTACAAAGAGGATGATTTAACTCTAAACCTGATTGGGCCACAGATTCCAATGTTACAGTTAAAAACCGAATGATGAACAGAACAATATCAAACAGAAATAGTTATGTCATTAAATTAAAGTTAAGTGTTCCTGGTATCCATATGTAGAACCCCATTAATTCTATAGGTCTGTGCCCTGCTTTGTTTTTTTTATTAAGACTTATTTGGAGCCCCCCCTAGATGCCCCCTATGATCCAGGGCAGTGCTGTCCAAGTTCTGTGGTACCGAGGGCCAATTTTACGGACCTATGTGGTGGAGGGCCAATAATGAAAGTCAGTGTTGGCCACGCCCCCTTTTAAACCACACCCACTGTAAACCACACTCATGTTACCACAAGAACTGGTAAGATCATATTCACATTAATGGTGGTAGCTCAACAAAATACCAAATGGTTGGTGCTCACTGCAGGCAAATTCCTTTATCAATTGAAAAACTGATGTCATGTTGAAAACATCCCCTTAAATCCATATGCCTCATCCTCCCCTGTGGATAATACAACAACCCCCCAACACATGATTAAACACCTTAGGGGCCCTTAACAACAATTTCCAAATGCTAACAAACCGCAAGAATAAGCCCCTAACAGGCTTACATTCCACAGGTAGTGTAGGGCAAGCAGAGAATGGCACACACAAGCAACACTGGGCAAGCAGAGAATGGCACACACAAGCAACACTGGGCAAGCAGAGAATGGCACACACAAGCAAGCAACACTGGGCAAGCAGAGAATGGCACACACAAGCAGCACTGGGCAAGCAGAGAATGGCACACACAAGCAACACTGGGCAAGCAAAGAATGGCACACACAAGCAGCACTGGGCCAGCAGAGAATGTCACACACAAGCCGCACTGGGCCAGCAGAGAATGGCACACACAAGCAACACTGGGCAATCAGAGAATGGCACACACAAGCAACACTGGGCCAGCAGAGAATGGCACACACAAGCAACACTGGGCCAGCAGAGAATGGCACACACAAGCAACACTGGGCAATCAGAGAATGGCACACACAAGCAACACTGGGCAAGCAGAGAATGGCACACACAAGCAACACTGGGCAAGCAGAGAATGGCACACACAAGCAACACTGGGCAAGCAGAGAATGGCACACACAAGCAGCACTGGGCAAGCAGAGAATGGCACACACAAGCAACACTGGGCAAGCAGAGAATGGCACACACAAGCAACACTGGGCAAGCAGAGAATGGCACACACAAGCAACACTGGGCAAGCAGAGAATGGCACACACAAGCAGCACTGGGCAAGCAGAGAATGGCACACACAAGCAACACTGGGCAAGCAGAGAATGGCACACACAAGCAACACTGGGCAAGCAGAGAATGGCACACACAAGCAAGCAACACTGGGCAAGCAGAGAATGGCACACACAAGCAAGCAACACTGGGCAAGCAGAGAATGGCACACACAAGCAACACTGGGCAAGCAGAGAATGGCACACACAAGCAAGCAACACTGGGCAAGCAGAGAATGGCACACACAAGCAAGCAACACTGGGCAAGCAGAGAATGGCACACACAAGCAGCACTGGGCAAGCAGAGAATGGCACACACAAGCAACACTGGGCAAGCAAAGAATGGCACACACAAGCAGCACTGGGCCAGCAGAGAATGTCACACACAAGCCGCACTGGGCCAGCAGAGAATGGCACACACAAGCAACACTGGGCAATCAGAGAATGGCACACACAAGCAACACTGGGCCAGCAGAGAATGGCACACACAAGCAACACTGGGCCAGCAGAGAATGGCACACACAAGCAACACTGGGCAATCAGAGAATGGCACACACAAGCAACACTGGGCAAGCAGAGAATGGCACACACAAGCAACACTGGGCAAGCAGAGAATGGCACACACAAGCAACACTGGGGCAAGTAGAGAATGGCACACACAAGCAGCACTGGGCAAGCAGAGAATGGCACACACAACAACACTGGGCAAGCAGAGAATGGCACACACAAAGCAACACTGGGCAAGCAGAGGAATGGCACACACAAGCAACACTGGGCCAAGCAGAGAATGGCACACACAAGCAAACACTGAGGGCAAGCAGAGAATGGCACACACAAGCAGCACTGGGCAAGCAGAGAATGGCACACCAAGCACAAGCAGCACTGGGGCAAGCAGAGAATGGCACACACAAGCAACAACTGGGCAAGCAGAGAATGGCACACACAAGCAGCACTGGGCAAGCAGAGAATGGCACACACAAGCAAGCACCTGGGCAAGCAAGAGAATGGCACACACAAGCAAGCACTGGGCAAGCAGAGAATGGCACACACAAGCCATTACACTGAGGGCCAAGCAGAGAAAATGGCACACACAAGCAGCACTGGCCAGCAGAGAATGTTCACAACACAAGCCGCACTGGGCCAGCAGAGAATGGCACACACAAGCAACACTGGGCAATCAGAGAATGGCACACACAAGCAACACCTGGGCCAGCAGAGAATGGCACACACAAGCAACACTGGGCAATCAGAGATGGCACACACAAGCAACACTGGCCAGCAGAGAATGGCACCACAAGCAACACTGGGCAAGCAGAGAATGGCACACACAAAGCAACACTGGGCAAGCAGAGAATGGCACACACAAGCAACACTGGGCAAGCAGAGAATGGCACACACAAGCACTGGGCAAGCAGAGAATGGCACACACAAGCAACACTGGGCAAGCAGAGAATGGCACACAAGCAACACTGGGCAAGCAGAGAATGGCACACACAAGCAACACTGGGCAAGCAGAGAATGGCACACACAAGCAGCACTGGGCATGGCACACACAAGCAGCACTGGGCAGCAGAGAATGGCACACACAAGCACTTGGCACACACACAGCACTGGCTGGCACACACAAGCAAACACTGGGCAATCAGAGAATGGCACACACAAACAGCAACACTGGGAAGCACGAGAATGGCACACCACAAGCAACACTGGTGCAAGCCAGAAGGAATGGCACACACAAGCAGCACTGGGCAAGCAGAGAATAGGCCACACACAAGGCCAGCACCTGGGCAAGGCAGAGAATCGGGCACACACCAGCAGCACTGGGCAAGCAGAAATGCACACACAAGCAGCACTGGGCAAGCAGAGAATGGCACACACAAGCAACACTGGGCAAGCAGAGAATGGCACACACAAGCAACACTGGGCAAGCAGAGAATGGCACACAAGCAACACTGGGCAAGCAGAGAATGGCACACACTTTAGGATATAAACAATAGAGGTGTCACAAGTGTGAACAATGCAGGGGATTACAGTGCGAATTTAAGGTCTCAACAACGCAGGGGCCAGTTAATCTGTGTAGTGATACTTTTAAATTTTACATATGGTAATCAGACACAGCATGTGGGGGGCCACAGAAGGGGGGCTCGCGGCCTCCAGTTGGACAGCCCTGATCCAGGGCAAGCTGATGGGCTGAGCAACTAGTTTGAAGTGTTCCTTTCCCGCTAAAGATCATGGGAGTGATATGTACAGCAATTGTACTGCTGTTTTACGGACAATATTCTATGGGATGGAACTCTACAAGACTGGATTTCTTTATGGTCTGCGGAGGTATTCTTGTATGGAGAGAGTATTGCGCCACTTATTACATAGGAGTAGTGGGTAGTCATATAATTTTCTTACACATATACTCAGTGCTTCAAAAAATTAATCAGACCCATTTAATTGAATAATAAGATTTCCTACCTTACTTCACTGTAAATACTGTATATTTGAGGTGTGGGCAGCATTAGGTTTCTGGCAGGTGATTCCGGCTTTAGCTCTTGCCAAATATTTTAAGCCGTGTGAAACAAACCTATTTCTGACCTGCCCCTTCCTTACAAAGTCAAGGAATCTTCCTCTAGGTTCCTCTGAAGTCAGAGACAATGTCCCACCTTTCCAGCCAGTCTCAGTTGACCACATAAACCCATATCATATAAAGTGGTGATTTTTGGAATATGGACAGCATATTCCTAAATCAAAGGCAATCTTAATCTGCCCCTGCTTGCAGCATCCACCCAGCAGGACGGAACAGAAACCGGATGCATGCAACATTCTACTGCATTCATGTTAGCTCAGATATTTATAATCAATACATTCATTCGACTAATTTTATAGGAACAGTAACACCAAAAAGTAAAAAAGTAATGAAAATATAATGTACTGTTGCTTGGCACTAACAACTGGTGCGTTTGCTTTAGAAACACGACTATCGTTTATATAAACAAGCTGCTGTGTATCCTGTGCTTGAATGGCTGCCCCCATGGCTACACAGCAGCTTGTTTATATAAACTATAGTAGTACTTATCTGTTATCTACTGTGTATCCTGTGCTTGAATGGCTGCCCCCATGGCTACACAGCAGCTTGTTTATATAAACTATAGTAGTACTTATCTGTTATCTACTGTGTATCCTGTGCTTGAATGGCTGCCCCCATGGCTACACAGCAGCTTGTTTATATAAACTATAGTAGTACTTATCTGTTATCTACTGTGTATCCTGTGCTTGAATGGCTGCCCCCATGGCTACACAGCAGCTTGTTTATATAAACTATAGTAGTACTTATCTGTTATCCACTGTGTATCCTGTGCTTGAATGGCTGCCCCCACGGCTACACAGGCATGGCTTGTATATATAAACTATAATAGTATTTCTAAAGCAAACGGACAAGTTTTACCAGTGCAGGGCAACAGTACATTATATTGTCGATCCTTTAGAGCAAACAATTTCATTTTGTTTGTGTTACTGCTACTTTCAACACATGTTCGATGAACAGGGCCTTTATGAATATATTTTTGCTTATTATTTAAACAAATATCTGTGTGATTTTGATGTATTGCACCAAACTGAGCAACATTGTACGATGAGTCAGATTCCACTTCCAAAACAAATCAAAAACCTATGAGCAGTCCAACTGAGCAGCCTCTGTAAAATGAGCTGCTAATTGTCTAAATTGATAATAGGTTAAAGCTAGGGGAAGGGAGGGTATTTTTCTGCACAAGCTCTATTCATTAAAGGGCATTTCACCTTTCAGTTAACTTTTAGTATCTTATGGAATGGCTAATTCTAAGCAACTTTTTATTTGGCATTCATTTTTTTCTTTTTGCAATTTTTAATTATTTGCCATCTTCTTCTGACTCTTTCCAGCTTTCAAATGAGGGGTCACTGACCCCATCTATAAAACAAATGCTCTGTAAGGCTACAAATGTATTGTTACTTTTTATTTCTCATCTTTCTATTCAGGCCTCTCCTATTCTTATTCCAGCCCCTTATTCAAATCAATGCATGGTTGCTAGGGGAATTTGGACTCTAGCAACCAGATGGCTGAAATGGCGGATTGGAGAGCTGCTGAAAAAAAAGCTAAATAATTCAAAACCCACAAATAATAAAAAGTGAAAGATGATTGCAGATTGACTCAGAAGATCACTCTCTACATCATACTAAGTTAATTTAAAAACTAACAACCCCTTTAAACGAATGTCGAAAAGGAGTGTACTCTTAAACAAAAGAAAAAATCGACCTTTTCTCTGCCTGAATCAACAGCAATGTGTCTGCTGTCCAACAGATGAGCACAGGCGAGAGAGGGAGTCACAGCCATGAAGCTTTTCTCACCAGAGAAGAGTAACAATCAATTAGCCAGTATAAGTCGGCAATGGAAGGCAACAGAAATGGCAGGTGCAGTTGGATGGCAGTTGGTACCAAAATCACCCATATTAACTAACTGCAAGATGAAGATACAAAGTATTACCAGCAATGGGGATAAGTTTCCAGTGCATTTCCAAATCCAAACTGTTAGGACCCTGCATGGGGCAGATATTGTCTGCAGTATGGCTGAGGCAAGGGCTTGCACTTTCCAATGGCGGATCCTTAAAGAAAATAAAAAGGAAAGTAAAATGATGTTAACTGCAACAACAGCCATAAATGTTCAGAATCATATAGACCAGTGATCCCCAACCAGTAGCTCGCGAGCAACATGTTGCTCCCCAACCCCTTGGATGTTGCTCCCAGTAGCCTCAAAGCAGATCTCAAAGCTTATTTTTGAATTATTTTTTATTTTTTTCAGGCTTGGAGGCAAGTTTTGGTTGTATAAAACCCAGGTACATTACCAAACACAGCCTCAATGTAGGTTTACAACCAACAAAGGGGTTACCAAATAGCCAATCACAGCCCATATTTGACACCCCAAGAACATTTTTCATGGTTGTGTTGCTCCCCAACTCCTTTTACTTCTAAATATTGCTCACATGTTCAAAAGGTTGGGGATCCCTGATATAGACTGAATGCAAATTGACATTTTGAGATTCTTCTCCCCTTATCTGCTAACCAGAACCAGGGATAGTGTAATTTTTGTTACTGGAAAAAGAAATAAACCCAGTAGCGTAACTAGAGTGCAAAAAAATCTTCAGAGGGGCCCAGCACACTGATCCCCACTCCAACACCCAGACTCCACCAATTATCCACCCCATGCCGACACTCTCTGCTCCCCCGCTGCAGGCAAGAGCGGGGGGGGGTTTGTTGGCTATAGAGGAAGCAGACCCTCTCTATATATAGTTATGCCACTATATAAACCAGTGTCGGACTGGGACACTGGGGGCCCACCCAAAAACCTTAGACAAGGGGCCCACTCTCAGTACTATTATTTTTCCTCTCCTCACTCAACCTCTATTCTCCTAGTCTCTTTTCTTTACATACTATTATCTATTATTCCATCTATTTAGCCTCTTTGTTCTCATAGAAATAAGGAATGGCCATGAAATAGGCCAAATGTTTAGCAGCATGAGTGGCCACTGACACCTGGGCCCACCGGGAGTTTTCCTGGTTTCCCGGTGGGCCAGTCCGACACTGGCCCATAGATTTTTTTTCTTCTTATTGAAAAAAAAAAAATAGAAAATGACAGATGCACACATGGGGCATTAGTGTACCGGCCCATATACGGGGACCTTCTTGATGTCCTTATCTACCAATATCTGGCAGGTTTGATAATCCAGGACTGCATAGGCACAATGATGTGGTCCTTGCTCGCTGGGTCTCTGCAGGCTTGCAACATGATCTGTCGGATTTGGCCCAGCACATGCATGTCCAAAACAGGCAAAGATCCACTCATTTGTTATCCTGGCCAAACGAGTGGGTTTTAAGGTCAAGGAAAGTTTAAAACTAACTAAGCCTTATGAGAAAGGTCCACCTAAATATACCAGTAAAACCTCAAAGTAATGCTGCTTTGAGTCCTCTGTCAAAAGAAACAGCACATTTCTTTCCTTCTATTGTGTACTCATGGGCTTCTGTATCAGACTTCCTATTTTCAGCTCAAACCTCCAGGGCTAGGGCTTGAGCATGCTCAGTTTGTTCCTCTCCTGCCCCTCTCCCTTCTCTGCTGTAATCTGAGCCCAGAGCTATAAGTGAGCAGGGAGAGACTCAGGCAGGAAGTGATGACACACCAAGCTAATATGGCAGCTGCTATCCTAAACAGAGAGCTTCTAGAGCTTTTTACTCGGGTATGGTAAAACATTCTACAGAATAAATATAGCATTCTAGCTTGCACTATTGCAGCTAATCTATTTGCAATAAAATGCCTCCATAGCTTTCCTTCTCCTTTAATAATAACAAATGATTGGTCGGATAAAACAATAAAAATAAACGGTGCCCCGTGTGAAATAGTAGGACTCATGTTGTTCTCTTACCAGGATATTTTCTTCCATGGGAACTAAAGGATCACTGTGGCTACCCTCAGCCTCCTGGGCTTCCTCTGAAAATGATGTAGTGTTTTCTTGATAATCACTTGTTTGATCTTCATAGACTTGTCGGACAGCCTCTCTTTCTGTATCATGTGCTGCTAAAGAAACATTTTCGAGTTTCTGAGCAGGCAGTTCCTCTGTGGTATTTTGCTTCAATGACTTTAAAGACTGTACCAGAGCAGGATCCATACAAGAGTCCGCCAGCTTCTCCAGCAGCATTTTAAGATATTCACTAGTGAGCGGTTCAGGAGTTTCCTGTCTTAGGTCTGTATCTTGTCCACCCATAGAAGAGATAAGGGACTGGGCACTTTCGCCTGGTTCATTATCATCTAAAAGGAAAAAGACAACCAACATGAAAACAAAATATCTACTGTTCTAGTATCAAGTTATAACTCTTAACTAGTGATGCACCGAATCCACTATTTTGGATTCGGCCGAACCCCTGAATCCTTTGCTAAAAATTCGGCATATGCAAATTAGGATTCGGTTCGGCTGGGCAGAAGGATTCGGCCAATCTGAATCCTGCTGAAAAAGGCTGAATCCCGAACCGAATCCTGGATCCGGTGCATCCCTACTCTTAACATAGTGAAATTGTGATCCCTTTAGATTGGGGGTCCTCAACCTTTTTTTACCCATGAGCCACATTCAGGAGTAAGGGTTGGGGAGCAACACTAGCATGAAAAATATTCCTGGAAGGTGCAAAATAAGTGTTATGAGTGGCCATTTGGTGGTGGACTGGCAGCTACAAGAGGCTCTGTTTGGCCTTAGGGTGGCGGCACACATGAAGATTCGAGGAGATTAGTAGCACAGCAACAACTGTTCTCTTCTTCAGGCAATTAATCTCCATGAAACGCCTTCCCGCTGACAAGAATATGAATCGCAGGTGGGATGGCATACAAATCGTTCGGATTTCCAAAGTCACCTGAAGTTTCCTTGTGAGGCAATTTAGGATATGTATGCCATCCTGCCAGCGATTCATATTCTTGTCAGCGGGAAGGCGTTTCGGGGAGATTAGTTGCCTGAAGAAGAGAACAATTGTTCCCGTCTGCCACTACCCTGACACCTGATTTTTATGCAACCAAAACTTACCCCAAGCCAGGAATTCAAAAATAAACTCCTACTTTGAGGCCACTAGGAGCAACATCCAAGGCAGGGGTGCCCAAAACGTAGATTGGGATCTACCAGTAGACCTTTAGTTGGTGGTCAGTAGATCTCAAGACACTGTCAACAAACAGCTTGACTAAATCACCCTCCTATTTCATGCTTTTCATTCAGATATTTATGTTAAGGTTTCATAAAAAATTGTTTGTTAAATATTAGGGATGCACTGAATCCAGCCTTTTTCAGCAGGATTCGGATTCGGCCAAATCCTTTTGCCCAGCAGAACCGAATGCTTTCAAGGGGTTGATGATGATGACTAACATGTTGCTCACAAGCCACTGGTTGGGGATCACTGCTTTAGAACATGCCCATTTACACGTAATGGTAGCTATCTGTCCCAAACTTGCTTTTCTGCAAGTTCTACAAATCAGGAATATGGGCAGCTGGGAGCCATGGTGAAACACACATACACACAGCAGTATAAGAAACAGATCTTTTTTATATGGATTATACAGGTCACATAATCACAGCCTGCAACCACTACAAAATCAAACAGGGTTGAAATTGTCTTGAGTCGGGGCTTGGATCAGTAAAGTCAAGAGAGAGCAGCAGTGCATGCAAATGAAAAGAAGATGCTAAATACACTAAATAAAATTTGAAGTTTGGACCAAAAAAATAATAAAATGTTTGTGTAAACAAGTGATTACTAAGCAGCCTAAATAAGTAAAATACTCAACATACCGTAAAGAATAATGATAAAACCAATTAAGTGATAATTAGCGTATACCTTGTAAGTACAATTGATATGTATGAAGCTGTGCTACTTCATAATAGTTTCTATTTAGCCCACAGCTCATATGGATACACAGGCAGATCTACCCTAGTGAAAATGGATAGGCAGGTGGAAAGCTTTAAAGAAGGCTCAGCATCTGCCTGTGTGTACCTTAAAACTATAAATAATTGTACCAGGCAGTAGCAGAATTGATTTCCACTGTCATGGGAAAAACTTTTTTTTCAAAACACATCAGTTAATAGTGCTGCTCCAGCAGAATTCTGCACTGAAATCAGTTTCTTAAAAGAGCAAACAGGTTTTTTTAGATTTAATTTTCAAATCTGACATGGGGCTAGATATATTGTCAGTTTCCCAGCTGCCCCCAGTCATGTGACTTGTGCTCTGATAAACTTCAGTCACTCTTTACTGCAAGTTGGAGAGATATCACCCCCTCCTTCCCCCCCAGCAGCCTAACAACAGAACAATGGGAAGGTAACCAGATAACAGCTCCCCAACACAAGATAACAGCTGCCTGGTAGATCTAAGAACAGCACTTAATAGTAAAATCCAGGTCCCACTGAGACACATTCAGTTACATTGAGTAGGAGAAACAACAGCCTGCCAGAAAGCAGTTCCATCCTAAAGTCCTTTCTGAAAGCACATGACCAGGCAAAATAACCTGAGATGCACCTACACACCAATATTACAACTAAATACACTTGCTGGTTCAGGAATGACATTTTATATTGTAGAGTGAATCATTTGCAGTGTAAACAGTGTCATTTAGAAATAAAAACTACATCATAAAAATCGTTAAGAGAATCCCTTAAAAAAAAAAAAAAAAAAGCAGAAATTAAAGTTTAACTTACGGTGAAAGTTTTCTTCACATTTTCGGGGCTTCCAGACATTTTCCGAGTGCCTTTCACGTTTTCTTTTGACTCCAACGCTTGACGGCTCATCGGTCTCTGGTTTGCTCTGTTTCTTTTTCTGGATCAAGTTTATCAAGCCATTAATTTTGTCAATGTCCCAGTCTGTGTTCTCAGATGCCTTTTCACTTTTAGTTTCCGTATAAGAAACGGGAGCCTTTTTGTTGTATTTGGAGCTGTCGTGATCATCTTCAACAGGTTCATAGTCTGATACTGGACTAAACTGCTGAAACCTCTGGTTCTCCTTAACCATTTCTTTTGCCTTATCTACGGATATTGTATATGCTTCTGAGCCAAATATGTAACTGCGAAGAGCAGACTCAATATGGCCTTTATTTCTGGGTGCTACGTAGAGACTTTTTTTGTAATCCAATCGAGAATCGTAAGGCTTGAGGATATATTCCTTGGACTTGTGCGGTATCTCTGCTCGGCGCTTTAAATAAACACGGGAATGTTTTTCGACAACGTCATTAAAGTCAGCAGAAGTGTCTGACTGGCTCTTGTGAAGAGCAAAATGGAGAGCAGGAACAAATGTTAAAAATTCTGGCATAAACTCATGGCTTTCAGGCATGAAAGATGGAGGTACCGAAACGTTGGCAACTGTTGACAGAAAGAAATGCTACGGTAATGAATACGGAGTAAAGAGTTTATTACGAAACATCATGGAACGTACATGAAACCATCATTTTCAGTCAACAATTGCTTAGCCAACTCTATATAAAGCAACATTTGTTGTGTCTACCAAAGTCTGAAACCAATTTTTTATTTTTAATACAAATGTAACTTTTTCAGTTTTTAAAAAAAATACAATAAAAATAAAAGATACTTTAGTTATATAATGCAAGGCTGTTCCATCAGGAGTCACTACAATCAGGAAACAGGAGTGTTGCTGCTTACCTGCAATGGGCCTTTTTTTGCACCAGAAGGCTAAAGAAACCATACACAGAATGACCCCACATACTACCCCACTAATGATGAAAGGAACAGATAGGGTATAAGGGTGATATATGGCACAGTCAAGTTTCTATGGTTCTATGGCATGTAACCCTAACAACAACAGCAGAAAGTGAAAAGAAGGTCACTTTCTAATCTTCAAATTAGGGATGCATCGAATGCAGTATTTCAGGATTCTGCCGAATACCAAAACCACCGCAACAGATTGGCCAAATCCGAAACTCTAATTTGTACATGCCAATAAGTGAAGTCGCCCAAAAATAAAAAATTTAATATTAAAGGTTTGACTATGGTTCAGCAAAGAAACCCCTAACTGCCAGTGTACCGTATGAACTGGCAGATATGGTGCATCGGCAGATTAAATATTGAAACTGGTCTAATCCCTGAACCAACTAATATCCATAGTACACAGATATTTGATTGGCCTGCCAAACATAAAAACTAGCATAGCTCAACCTCTGTAGGCAAAGTATGATATTTTATCGATATTTTTTTTTAAATATCGATAAAATGGAAGGGTCAATGTGCTTACCAGGTAGGGTGACTCTGGATTCATGATAAATAAATAGGGCATGGAGAAGACGAGTCTTTGCAGCAGCTGGAAAAAATAGTGCAGTAGTTAGTTTTGGTTCTTATTTTATGAATCTTATATTCCAGAAGGATATATACCTACCATATGAAGAAGTCATAGGTGAGGGAAAAAAGAGGAACATGAAGCCTCTGTCATCCAATGGTTTAACTAAAGCCTATGATTTAAAATAAAAATACATTAGCCAGGGAAATGCCATTTGTTTGAATAAACATAATAAAACAGCGGGTGCACAGTTTCCAGGTTATCTGGGCCAGAAGGACATTATTTGGAGGACCAAGCTGCCTTGATGTGCTCAGAGGGAGGCATTCGTAGACCATACACTGCAAAGACTGAAAGCAACCCAATAACTTCTCATGTCCAGCGTGCGGCTGAAAATTGTCCTGCAGGCAAAGAATCAGCCCCTACGCTGCCATGAGCCTCCTATCCTGCCTGCACCTGAACAATTGTTTCGGCCTAAGTTCAGGCACACATCGGATTTTGGTGAAGAAACTTAAGTTTGCATTCCGTACCCAAAACAGTCTCATGTACCTTTATCAGGATCGACATAATAGTTTCAGGCAGGACAGGAGGCCAACGCCAGTGTAGGGGCAGATTCTTGGCAGAATCATCTGGCATTAGCCTGAAACGGTGAAACACCAATGCAGTCAAATCACATGCCACCCTCAACGAGTCTGCCAAATTTAGAATTAATCTGGAAACTGCACACTTAAAAATATCTATTTTTGAAAGGACAATGCCCACTGACCTCTACATAAACTCATCGGCTTTAAGCTGATGGTCTATTTCGATTTTGCGATCACTTAATCTTTTTTCGATTTCAGAAACTTGAATTTTTAAACGCCCCTTCATGTGTTCTGGTTTAGAATAGTACTCTGAATTGGAAATTACTGCAATCCCGCTAGTCTTTACTAGAACACATTAGAGCTATTCATTTTGTCAAATTAAAAAAAAAAAAAAAAAAAAAGGAACTTACCAGGTTCTCTCTTTCTATTTTCTGAAGTAATCCCTGCAAATGACTGCCAGTTCTTGTCTTCTCGACTACTTCATAGAGCCGGCTGTATATCCCTCCATGCTTTGCTGTTATAAGACAGAATGAATGAACTAGCTGTGATTGGTTGCAATGTACTTGCACTGCATGCTATTAAGGCAGGAGATTGTATTACCTTCACTTGGCTTATTGTGAGTTTCTTTATAAAATAAAACTGCCGGAACGCTCTTCTTAATCTGCTCAATTTTAATGACAATATCCAAGTCCAGCTTGTCGGGTCTTTAGATGAAAAACAAAACATAAAACATAGGAAGAAGCAAAAAAAAGTCATAACTTTAAAGTGACAGTTCACCTTCAAACAATTGTGAGTATTTGGCGTTGAAAGATCAATCAGAATGCGGTTACAGAAATAGCTAGAACCTTAACCATAAAGCATAGCAGAGCTGCTGCTTGGTATAAAAAAAAATAAATAAATAATTATTGAGGGTCAGATAAAGTCTGAATCTATCAAAATCTTCCTTAAGCAAGTCCACATGGGAGGACTGTAAAATAGGAAAACTCCTTCACATTATAGGGCATCAAAAGCTACAAAGATTTAAAGTACTTGGAGCACTTTAGAATTTTACATTAATTTTCAATTTTATTTTGTGATTTGAGATACTTGCAGTTTTAGACTTTTAATACCAGGCCTCCAGCTCAGTAGCTCTTCCTGAGTCAGTGTCAGAGACCGGGCCATAATTAGGGGTAGGCATAAGAGGCAAGTGCATAGGGTGCAATGCTGGGGGGGGGGGTGGTTGCTAGGCAATGCATCTTCTCTCTGCATCTCTCTAGTTTAGGGTCCTGAAGGATTGCTGGATGGCCATTTCACTTTGCTAACCACAACACATTTGTTACGTAAAGCATAGCAACATTTTTGTGACCACATCCCCAAAGTATCATGTTCACTTTACAACATTTGGCAGGTTATGAAAGTTTGAACACATACATACATTTTTGCTTATGAAGATGAATTGCCCTTTAAGCTGCAAGTCACAGTTTCCTAAAGAGACTTGCTTATCTTAAATAAGCATCAACTAGAAAAAGAATAAAACCTGCTTGATAGATAAGATGCCGAATCGGTCTAAAAGCCCCGTATCGGCAGCTTTAATCTGCCCGTGTATGGCCACCCTAAAGCTGGCCATAGAGGCAAAGATCCGATCGTACGAATAGAGTATTCGTACGATATTCGGACCGTGTGAGGAGAGTCCCGACATTTTTCGTCCGGCGGAGATCGGTCGTTTCATTGATCGGGCAGGTTAGAAAATTTCTGTCGGCTGCGGGTAATATCTCTGTGTGTATTGCCGATCGTACGATCTTCAGACATAACTATCGTACGTTTCCGACATAACTATTGTACGATTGCTGTCAGGGGCAGAAAATCGGCTGATCTGTTCTTACTACTTCTGAATGGTAAGACTTTGATCTTTATGGTTAGTGGCAGGTCGGGAGATGGGAAAGTCCGACTGTAAGTTGATTCGTACAATCGGATCTTTGCATCTGTGGCCAGCTTAAAGCTTGAACATGAGACAGGGAAAGCTTTTCAACAAGAGAATATCAATGCAAGGAATATACTTACAGCCTGTACGGGATAAAGGGGCCACTTGTTGATTTCAGGGATGCATAGCACAACAGTTTTCCTTTGTTAAGAAGCTGTCCTCTCCATAAAGTGAAACTGCTCCTATCTAAACAAAAGTAGCAACTGAATATGACTGCAATTCTGCCAAATAAAAGTGTGTAAAGAAGCAAAAATAATTTTGTTCTATAATGTTGCTACAGCCATTTTTAATCAGGTTCTCAATGTTCATCTGTTTAATTTGTTGATGTATACATAAAATAAAGTTCTCTTCTGTATTACAGGGACAGTTAAATCAAGAACATTTACACACATTTATACAGTGTTCTCCCTAGACAATATTTCCACCTGCAAGGGATGAAAAATATTTGAATGGGTAGTTGCTGCTTCCTGAAGCTGCTGTAAGTTGAAAGCCGACATGCACCTTCTGTAGGCAGAAACTGGAAGAGTATGGAGAGGGAGCTGGGAACCAATGCAGCCACTTGGGTGGGCAAATAACATGGCAGTGAGAAAACGACTGGGGAGAACACTTTTCACGTTGCAGGAAGGATACGTACCAAAGCTTCTCTCAGTGGGAAAACTAACTGGTCTAAAAAAAAAAAAAAAAACACAGAAAAAATGTCACTAAAAAACTGATACAATCATCAAAATCAAAAAAGGAAAAAAAAACACGAATTGAGTGTAATTTACTACCGAAAGTACAAATTATTAAACCTATTAAAGATTTTGGGGGGGGGGCAATACACACCAAGGTTCACTTGGAGAACTAGGATAATTGCCGTTTGCTCTGCCATTTTGTGGTTTACAGATAAAGAGGAGTCCATTATACAAGGCATTATCCAGAAACAGTACAAACTGAAGGTGTGAAATACAACTAATGAGTTCTGACACACAAACAAGCCCAAAATTCAGAAAATAAATCTGCATTTAATACTTTATTGGTTCTGATCATTTTTTCAGGTATAGGATCAATAATCCAGAAACCCATTATCCAGTAAACTCCGAATTACAGAAAGGCCGTCTCCCATAGACTCCAATTTTTTTTTTATAAATAATTTATTTATTTTTAAAATTATTTCCTTTTTCTCTTGAATAATACAACGCCTTTTACTTGAACCAAACCAAGATATAATTAATCCTTATTGGAAGCAAAACCAAAACATTGGTTTTATTTAATGTTTACATGGTTTTCTAGTCGACAGTGTATGAGGATCTAAATTACAGAAAGATCCATTTTCCTGAAAACCCAAAGTCCCAAGCATTCTGGATAACCGGTCCCATGCCTGTAGCTCTCTTTTAAAAGATCTATTAGTTGGATTATGTTGGATACATGATGCCTTCTTGAAAACGAATCCCTCTCTTTTACGCTTGAGCTAGAAATCAAATACCTACCCAGATGCGGGCAAAGAAGGCTGCCTCGTTGCCAATTCATCTCTGTAGCCAAATGACACAACAGCATATGGGCACACATGCCTTGGTCTCTTGAGGACATCGTCAAATCCATACTCATAAAAATAGTACTAAAACACAAGAAAATACACAAAAGTACATCATTTACTTTTAATGGTGGCAGTTTTACAACAAAAGTGAGAAATAATAATTAATTCTGTTAGTCTTCCTAAGCTTGAAACTGCCCCAGTGATATCCAAGCACTATTGAGGTGGAAGGAACTGCCTTTAAATTAGGAAAGAGTATTATCCAAA
Organism: Xenopus laevis; assembly: GCF_017654675.1. Classification (NCBI taxonomy): domain Eukaryota; kingdom Metazoa; phylum Chordata; class Amphibia; order Anura; family Pipidae; genus Xenopus; species Xenopus laevis. The sequence goes on along the minus strand of NC_054377.1, from coordinate 150,636,364 downwards.
GCATACTTAGCTGAAGCTCTGACAGCTGTAGATCGAAAACTTCAGACGGTCCCTAACTGCTCTGCAGGGAAACAATCCCACTTTCAAACAGGAAGGGGAGCTCCCCACAACTGAAGCAGCTTTGTTTGTTGTCCTGTATCTGCAGACCCAATGCAGTCTGCATATTCTGATTATTAATCAGTCTAGCTGTATCAACTGCTCGCATATATTATTTGACTTGGTCTTGCAAAGATGTTTAACATAGTTACAAGATGACAGCCCCCTGCGGCCAACTCTGAAAACATAAATCATTTGTTTAATTAGGCTTCTGGTGCAGTAAGTTCATGTTTATGTTACCAGTCCCACATACAAATGAAACGGATTAAGGAGCAACACAAGCATCAAAATAAATCCAGGGAGTCCCAAAAAAGGGCGGTGGTTGGCTATTTTGTAGCCTCTATATGGACTGGCAGCCTAAAGGAGGCTCTGTTTGGCAGTACACCTGGTTTATATGCAACCAATATTTGCCTCCAAGCCAAGAATTAAAAAAAGTGCCTGCTTTGAGGTCACTGGGAGCAACATCCAAGGGGTTGGTGAGTAACGGGTTGGTGAGTAACATGTTGCTTGTGAGACACTGGTTGGGGAACACTGCTCTAGGCTGTGTTTTGTTGACTCTGTGTCTTAAGTATGTAGTGAGAGATGACTTCTATAAACACGGAATTTATTAGTGTACCGAATGACTTTTGTCAATAAAACAGGTAAGAACAAAAGACAATGAAATAGAACAGGGCTGTCCAACTGGCGAATCCCGACCCCCCCTTGTGTTGCCCCCACATCAGTCTGCCTGCTGTGTCTGCTTACCATGTGTAAACTTTAAAATGTATCACTACAGAGATTACCTGGCCCCTGCATTGTTTAATCAAATTCAGACTATATCCTGTATTGTTCAGACATGTAATCCCCCTGTACTGTTCACACCCGAGAGCAAGCCTGAAACTGCCCCATTGTTCACCTGTTCACACAAGCACAAGCAATGGGTCACAGTATGTAGCAAATCTTAGAGTTGTCCTGATCAGTGGAAACTGTCCCCTGCTCTGTTCTGCCTTCACTATGCTCCTGTTCTGTGCCGTACTCTGCCTGTGTGTGCCCTGCTCTGCCTGTGGAACATAAGCCTGGTATTTGTTTTGGAGCTTCCATTATCGGCCCTCCGCCATGTTGGCCAGATTTTCTGGTCCTCGGTACCGCAGAAGCTGAAATAGAGGATAGGCACCATGGACTTTAACAAGTAGAGTTAAAAGTACTGATGGCTTCCTGATCAAACTTAGCCCAAGAAAGTAAGTGTTCCTTTAAAAAAACTAATTACATAATCATTTCTGACTCAAAAGCGTTGAATTTCCTGATCCAACATCCCTTTATCTTGAGAGGAGCTGGGGTTCAGGGTTTGGTATGCACAATTTAAATAAAAATTTTAGAACTCCTTTGCCAATCAAGCTGAATTTAAAGTTTTTGTAGAAAATTGCTTTAACTTCTTGTCATAGACTTTTCATAATAAGAACAAACAGTACCTGGGTACGCTCAAATGCTCTGTAGCCGAGCAATGCGGTCACTGCATTCATGTTTTTTAAGACATGGCATTCATGTTTGGGGACTGGGTCCAAACCTCCATTAGCACTAAATGAATCCATCTGGTTACTTCTAATGTGATCAAAAACATACTTCATTTTCCCCTAAAATAGAAAATGAATGAAAAATGATTTTTAATTCCCCACAGTATGTTTAACCCCCAAATATGGTAAAACGGTTGAAAGTTTTCAACTAACGGAGGAGACAAACAAAATTAAAGATATTCAGAGTTTCAGACAAAAGGCTATCTCTGGCCCTGTTAAAAAATAAATCAGGTTTTTTAAACAATTAAAAGAATTGCATGCATAAGACATGATCGGATATACGTAGTTACACAAAACAAACTTTATTTGATAAATAAAATAACATACAAAAATTATGTAATAATAAACGGCAACTAATCGACAAAATCGTATGCATTGCAGGTCACATACAATGGACCAGCACATACTATCCTGTCAGCAGAACTCAAACAAAAGATGGATCATGTTCCACGGGAGAAGGTTTAAAATCGACACCAAGTCCTACATTTTTGAAATACCATGCAATCATAAGCTTATGAAGACAAAGAATTAAAACTGCATAAAACATCTTTGGAACAAAAAAAAAAAGTCGGAAAAAAATAGCAAGAAATTTTATATGAAAAAACCATGCAAGTAAAATTAGTAAAAGTATATGGTGATGGTCTCTGAACTTTTATTTTAGTCAAGATTTTCAAGTCTTAAACAATGTGACTTTTCAACCGCAAAACAAAATGACTTTGCGTCTCACCATTACTTAGGTTAGGCAACATTCCAACACAATTTAGGATCCTGTTTGATTCTGTCATTCACGCTGGGCTGGAGACGGTGCAATTCTGCCGTAGTCTCCAGCAATGATTTCATTTGTAATCTGCCTACTGAAGAATTTCAAAGCCTCCTAAACAGGTGACTGAAAAAAACAGGGCAGACACTGCACTTTTCCCACTACTGAACTGCAGGTACTGCTGGTCTGGGGAAAGCATAGGGGCATTTTTAAAAAGAATTGATACCTAAACTCCCTCCGTTATATAGAAATATTTCTATGGATTTTTTTTTTTAAGAGAATAAAAAAAAAATCTCAATATTTTAATTACACTATCATATTGTTTCTACCCTTAAATTGGCATATACATTTTTTTTCCTGGTTTCATTTTATTCCTTGCACGACAAAGTTTCTAATGTCAAAATGCAACAATCTAAAACTAACCACTACATTGAAGGATTAAAGTAGAAAAATTAAAAAAATTGGATGATGTTCTAGCCATTAATTGACAGTCAACAACCAGAATATAATTCCGATTTTCAGATCTAAATTTTGGCTCTGGGGGACGTGGCTGCCTGTGCAATCGACTCAACAACCGCCCGCCATGGTACGAAAACTTCAGGCAATTATTTGGAGCCCACACACGGCCCAATAACTTTTGTGCAATTATATTGATGTGTATATGGCCAGCTTTACACTCAAAACTAAATAAATCAGCTTCCATGTGTACAGGTAATCAGCTGCATGCACAGCCCCACCTGGAAATCATTATGCACTATATAACTCACAAATCTATCGCCATGTTGTTTGCATTCTCCAGCTACATTAAATTAGCATGCACCTAATGGAGCACTAGTTCAAGATCCGGACAGGGTATGATTATATTAACACTCATTAAGTTATACAGGTATGGGATCCGTTATCCGGAAAACAGTTATACAGAAAGCTCCAAATTATAGGAAAGGCTGTCTCCCATAGACTCCATTATAATCAAATAATCCAAATTTTTAAAAATGATTTCCTTTTTCTCTGTAATAATAAAACAGTAGCTTGTACTTAATCCTAAAATATAATTAAAGGATACTGTCATGGGAAAACATTTTCAAAATGCATCAGTTAATAGTGCTGCTCCAGAAGAATTCTGCACTGAAATCCATTTCTCAAAAGAACAAATAGATTTTGTTATATTTAATTTTGAAATCTGACATGGGGCTAGACCTATTGCAAGTTTCCCAGCTGCCCCCAGTCATGTGACTTGTGCTTTGATAAAATTCAGTCACTCTTTACTGCAAGTTGGAATGATATCACCCACTCCCTTTCTACCCCCCCAACAAAAGAACAATGGGAAGGTAACCAGATAACAGCTGCCTGGTAGATCTAAGAAGAACACTTTATAGTAAAAGCCAAGTCCCACGAGACTGATTCAGTTACATTAAGTAGGAGAAATAACAGACTGCCAGAAAGTAGTTCCATCCTGAAGTGCTGGCACAAATCACATGACTGGGGCAGCGGGGAAACTGACAATTTGTCTAGCCCCATGTCAGATTTCAAAATTAAATATAAAAAAAAATCTGTTTGCTCTTTTGAGAAATGGATTTCAGTGCAGAATTCTGCTGGAACAGCACTATTAACTGATGCGTTTTGGGGGAAAAAACTTGTTTTCCCATGACAGTAGCCCTTTAATCCTTAATGTTTACATGATTTTCTAGTAGACTTAAAGTATAAAGATCCCGAGCATTCTGGATAACAGATCCCATACCTGTACTGATAAATATGCCTCTGCTGGAATGATTTACTGCAGACGTGTGTAAAAACAAATGGAATTGCTCTCCTCTTTAAAAAGATTTAAAAAATTTCAATGTCATATATTCTACTTTAGGGCCAGATTTATCAAGGGTCAAATTTAGAGTTCATGGGAGTTTTTTTTTTTTTAACCTCCCATGAACTTGAAATTCTACCAAAATTTGATCAACTGCAATTTATCAAAAAATTCTAATTTTTCAAACGGGATCGACCCACAAACTCGAATCATAGAGTTTTTTCTCCAAAAAAAAAAAAAACTATTTTCAGGAAGGCTGCAAACAACTACAAATTGATCCCAGGATATCCTCCATAGGCTAAAACAGCAATTAGGCAGGTTTAAGGTGACAAATATTGAATTCTTAAAGGGCCAATAAATTATAAATTTTTAAAATTTCACACAAAAAAAGTGAAATTAGAATTTAAAAATTCAAATTTTCACTTCGACCCTTGATAAATCTGCCCCTAAAAGTTGTCAGCATGCAACAGTCTAAGATAATTGAAAAAGGGGCGAGATGGTTAAATGGCAGGATCCTAAGTGTCATCAGTTCCAGCATGTTTATATCCAATCTTCCAAAGTTTCAGTAAAAGATAGAACCATCAGGGTTCACAGAAGCGCCAGAGAAGTAGGAGAGGTGGAAAAAAAGGACACAGGACAAATTATAATAAGACTTTTATTTGGTCTTTAGCACAGCAATACAGCAAAAATAAGGAAAATTCTAAGTTACCTTTATTACTTTAAATATGAATATATCTCCAGTTGTCCCAGTTTCTAAAGGATTGGCCTGCAACAGATCTGCATACCTTGATAGATACACCCCTGTTGAGGATAATGTAAATGGTCAAGAAAACCCAAGTGCAAAATTATCATATCTCTGACCAAATAATCAAACATGCCAAGTTATTTTTTACAATTTTTTCACGATGGCCATCCTAAATACACAATTCATTCAGTTTTCACACAGCCTAAAGCTACACCCTGTACCAGGTTAACAACCTCTTTAACATATTTAACAGGGTTCACTTAAAAACACAAATGCAAAGTGCTAAATGCTAAATTGGATGCAAAACTGAGCAAGCATTGATGCTACACACAAATACAATTACATCTAAACATGTTCCTTTGCAAATTGTGGCTATCTTCAGTGTGCCCACAGATTGCACTGATGAATTAATTGTGCTCACTGGAACGGATAGTGATTCCAGCACTCTTACGGTAGATGTTCCTAAACTGTGGTACTGGTTAAACCAGAAGTAGTTGCAAGCAAGGCAACTGAAGGCAAGTAAGGGTGAGATCTGTAGAGCATGCTTACCGCACTATAGCTCAAAGGTCAGTTAGGATGTGATTTGAGTTGAAAACATGCTCCTGGACGAGATATTTTTAGAATTATGGCTGATACACGTATGATTACCTATATATGTAATCTTATGAGCTAAACCAGTGTCTTTACAAAAGGTTGAAACTCCAAAGGGAACTTGAAAATGTCTAGACAACCGCTGCCGTAGCAGGTTGCATCCATAGCTGCAAATGACTTAGCCTAAGCAAAATGTGGCGAATGATACTTAATGGAGTCTTATTACTACACTGTATTTCTGGGCAGAATAATGCAGTGGGTAGAATCAAGTCAATATGCATCAGAATTTCCCACTTTTTCTGTAGCCCTAAAGAGATGTCCGGACTCATTTACAAGAGACACAATAACACTTGATCGATACTTACCCATGCTAGGTTTGCCTAGTGTAGTCATTCTAGAATGCCCCACATGTAATCCTTTTTCAACAATACTATGCATCTGAAACAGGAACAAAAATCACCCAATATCGTAAAATAGCTGTATTAAGTGCATTTACACAACACACCTTTAGATAAATGACACATTAGCATACTCCATTGAGAATTCGGGGAGACGCTATGTTCGTTTCAAACGAGTCTCAAACTGGATTTATGCAGTCCATATCACCTATATCTGCCAGTATTTGTATGTAGACTGTACCCTTTTACTGTATTGCAATGTGGCATAGGCTGACACTAAATATACTTGTAAATAATGACTGACCTGCAATTAAGGACATGTTGGTCTGCACTTTCAGTTAGGCAATCACTCAACATGAACTAGCCAGCGACGGTATTGAGGGAGAGTAAACATCTTAAAGAATAAGCAGCCCAAATGGGAAGATGAAACTTATGTAGTTGTAAAGGTTGGAAGCACAAACACAGGTTTGTCCGTTCTCATAGTGGCTACATGTCCTAAATAAACATGATGTCCAAGAAAGTTTGTGTTCTGTCCTGGATCACCAGTGAACTTTGACAATAAGAGCAGAAACAAATAAAAGCGCTTGCGCTCAATCCTTCTTTTAAGCCTACTTACAAACATGATCCAGCATGGAAATATGGGTGTAATTTACCCTATATATCCGTTATTGTTGAAAAAGCAAGATAGCTTGAAAAATAACAGGACAGAAAAGGATTTTAGAAAATCCTCTTCCCTAGTTTTCCACGAATAGATTGCATGGCACAGTCCTTTTTGAGCATATATTAGCTTCTGCAGTATGTAGGGACAGGTCATGAGGAAAAGGTTGATAGTTCACATTGCCCAGAACACAGACTGCTTTTAAAATAAGAGTATCTGTCCATGCATTATCTCTGCATGGGCTTCTCGACGATTCCTTTTTCAAACCTTTGTAATCTTGTAGTCCGCTAACCCTCAAGTATGCACCTTACTGAATCCCAAGTCCTGTAATATTATTATAAGCCAGTCAACCAGAACCTGGAATGCAATATTTTCCTTGTAAAACGCCCTCTTTACTACCAGTGGCAAATGTCCACATGGCCTATTTGTGTGGTAGTCAGGGGTGGGACTTGTGTTGGGGAGGCAGCAGCCAGCCCCTGCTTATAAGGCATCTTCGAACATCTGGTGCAGGAACCTTAGCACACCAGAGAAATTCTTGCAGTGATGAATTATTCACGTGAAAGTTGTATTTTAAAAAGCACAAGCTCCAAAATGCTAATTGGCTCTCAAATTAATTTCTTTACAGATCAGCATTTGTTGTTTTCAGTTGTAGGATTTTTCCAACATCAAACATTCGTAATGTGTCATTCAGCTTCCTAAAATTCCAGAATTTCCTTAAATGTGAACATTTTATTGTGCTTTCATATTTACAATGATATGTTCATTCCATCCATACAAGATATTTAAGTAAAAGCACTGATCTACAGATATGCATCTACTACTAGTAACAGTTACTATTATAGAAATTTTGGTTCCGTTTTAACATACCGTTCCAAATCCGAAAAACATTTCCCTTTCCTATAGGTTGGTTCCGACGTCAAGAGTTGATGGCAAAAACACCAGATTGATTTGTGGCTACTTATGCTTCTGTCAGTTAAATATACACATTGCCACAAGATTCGAAAAGTTTGTCACAAAAATTAGAAGGTATTCCCATATAGGCTACCATTATTCTACAAAATGAGGCCAGTTAGCATATGGTGCAGACAGGGAGCTCACCAAGTGAAAACACTTTACAATCTCATATGTGGGAGGGAAGGGTGGGGGGGCCACAACACGTTTTAGGTTCAATGGCATCTTTTAATGTCTTACCTGCTCTAGGTCAACCATAAGAAACGTATAAGAGTCAGCAAGTTCTTTATCTAGTCGGCCATCAAATTTCAATTGCCTTCGTTTCTCAGTAAACTAAAGGAAGTATTTAAGTAGTGGATAAGGAGAGAGAGAGAGAGAGGGAGAGAAATAATTTTAATTACAACAGGACACTGTTTTGAACTCGGTTTTAATGACTAAATTGTAAAGAATTGTTGTTACAAACACTTTTTTTAACCAAATCAATTTGCCAACACCCACCCTACAATGAAAAAAATAAGCTTATTTCTAAAATTATCCAAATGTATTAAATGCTGAAATATTTTAATCACCATTTTCCCCCATGCACCTAAATTCATTTTAAGTGATTACAAATGTCCTTGGCTTTACTTTAAGAAAAGTTTTACTCACAAATAAGAGTATGCAAAATTCTTCATGGGCATACTACAATTTTGAGGTTGAGATACAAACAATAGTTTCCTCAAACTCAATCTTTTTTAGTGATCATTCGTTCACTAACCTCTTTTTCCAAGAATTCATTATGAACCAGTCGAGCGCATTTGTATGAGAAATTGGCTTTTGAGTTTGCATCCAGGTAAGATGAATGAAGAATTTTCAAAATTTCTTCAAACTCCCGAGAGCCAGAACTAATAATCTGAAGAGCTAAAAATAAGCAAAAATAAAGTTACTACTGCTGTGTCGGAAGAGATGCAAAAATAAAAAATAAATACACACGTTTCTCCATCCACTTTAATAAAATAACGGAAGTCCAAATAAACATTTTAAAAAACTGTTTATTCATAAAGGTTTTATTTACTTTTAAAATATGGACAAGTGACAGTAACAAAGCCACAAATCCATGGCCGCCATTTGACTCAAAGTAAAACATAGGAGGGGCTCTGAAGTGATCACGCCTGCTTCTGAACTAACATTCTGAAAATGCCTTTATATACATGTAACAGTAAACAGTCACTCAGACAGAAGCATTGAAAATTAATTTACACATATGTAGTATAGAATACATTTAAAAATTCAATTACAACTTAAAAAGGTAAAATAAGTTAATGAAATTAAATTTCAAGTCTCAAAGCTGCATAACAAAGAATAAATGACTATTCCCCAGGTGTGTTACATTACCATTTATAATGAATATCGGATTACTTCATTTACTAAAAATAACCCTTCACTAACCACAGAACACAAATCATCTTGTATTAATTTCACCTAATCACTAACAATCAGTGAACTAATGACTGTGGGGGCACAACCATATGCGCAGGAGGCACACACCGAGAAGCCTTATCAGCTACACAAATACATTTCGTGCAGTACAACCACACTCCGCGGAGTCACAAGATTTTAAGTCAAAAACACACCTTATTAGGAAATAAAAATAGTTTGTCTCAAAGCATTTGATCAGGGATGGATTAAAATTTTTTTAAACACAGCTCACACCTTCCCAAACACAAAAAAACCCTCTGTAAAGCTATATATTAGACATAAAAAGGATTCTAAACTTTATGATGCCATGCTACTATCAAAGCACCGCTATTTAAAATATGGTCACCAACTGAAAGCGTGCGTAGATTATGGCTTTTCATGGGCAGGTACAATAACTCACCGGGTAACTAATAACACCAACACAAACTAGACCCACATCTAGCGTGCACACAATGGAACATTCAAATATAGAAATCCAAACTTTAGTCTTATGCACAAAGTCAAGACCAACCACAAGTTTACTTATATTAAAGAACTGTTTTCACTTTGGCCATTTTTACATAATGTCTACCCACGAATCTACCAGTGAGGTCAATAAAATGCAATGTAGGTTCTGTGCCGACATGAGAGCAGAAAAGGCATTTTGGGGGTGACTTTGCTGGTAACATCATATATTTTGTCAATAAACACTCCCAGAATGCACTTCATGTCCAAACTAGTCTGTTATCAGACCGATCAACAATGTAAGATCCTTTGAAGACAACTTAAAACCTACTGGTTTGTGTGTTTACAATGTGCAACAAATGAAAACAAAATTATCTATGACCTCATTACAAGAAAGGTCACAGATCTACAGTCAAAGCTTCCAATGATCATGCTACGATATTGCATTGTCTTGGCATCTGGGTGTGGCTTCAAAGCTCCTCGAGGGCCAACCACTAACATTATGTTGTTAGACTTAGCACTCCTAGATGGCAATTCATTTTGGGTGACTCTTACAAACCTAAACTTTATGCAAAGCTAGGGCCCTGACTGCGATACACCAGTCACTATGTGGAGATCAGTTTAGCCTTTGTAATTGCAACTCAAACCAACCAATTGCTGGATTATAGTAATCAAAAATAATTGCTTCACCATTAATTAATTCATTACATGGAATGTTCTGGTGACTTCAGAAAATGCACTGAACATGGAGACAACAAAATATACACTTAAAATTGTTCTGCTTTTGAGTACGGCTTTATAGGGTTCATGGGCTGGGGAATGAGTCCCGTAGAAACCAGAACATGAGCTGGGAAGGCTCCTACCACAACAGTTTATTAAAAAAAAAACCCTAGCTATAAAATTCAAAGGAGAACCAATGCAAAAACAGTTTCAATACATGATTTCCTTAGACGACAGTTGTATCAAGCCCGAATCTTACAATGGGATTTCACGAAGTTTTCAGTCCAGGTTACCCTAAAGGAAAATGAAAACGGGGATCCAGACCCAGAGTTTTCATGCATCATTGCCCTATTCGCCTAACCATGCAGAAGTGACGTCCCTAAACCTACCTGCCCACTATTAAAGGCAAATACTACATCCACTAACATCACAGGGACCACAGTGTGCCTGAGAGTCGAATAAGAAGGTGCCTAAACCACTTGTCATCATGACCTTGAAAAGTAACTCGTCACTGCGCGTGGGCGTGGCTTACAGCAGCACCTCGTGGGTGGGGAACGAATGACACGTGTTTGGTCGATCCCACAATGCATTTCCTCCCTATCACACACACACTATGGCGGCCTCTCTAGCCCCTCAGACTCTTGTCGGTTTATGGCGGAAGAGATTCACCACCTCTCTTATCGCGGCTCTTCCTCGGGATCTGAAAGCGCCTCCTGGGAGTTTCCTCCGGGGGTTTGTGCCCCGCGCCGCCGCTTTCCGCGCTGTTACTGCGCTTCAGTGGCTGTTGCGCCTCGATTTCGCCATTTTGTGTCGATTTTCCCGGCGTCTCTTCGGCTTCACGCGGGCTCCCGGCGCCCGACTTTACTTCAGCGACGTTCTTGTTATCTTCCATTTTCCTGCAAGGCTCTATCTAGAGAAATACGAGCGTTCTATATCAGGGTAAAGTTTATTGGGCGATAGGATTTGGTTGCAGAGTTCTAGTCCATGCTGCTGCTTTTTTTTCCTCTCAAACACGCACCGCCGCCATCTCACGGGTCTCCTTCTCGCTCGGCGCCATCTCACTTCTGCCTGCAGTGCCGCTTCGCTCCCGCCTCCTCATAACTACTCGGGCTGATGTCAGAGGGCGGAGTCACCCGTACTTATATAATAAAGGGGCGGGGTAATGGGCTCATGTTGTCCCGATTTGAGCGCGCCAAGGGCGGGGTAGTAGCGTCACGCTGTCAGACTGTGGGCGGAGCGATGGACGTGACTTAATCGTAAACTTCAAAACAAAAAAAGCTGAGAGGACGACCGCCATTTTAGGATTCCGAGCCGTGAGGTGGATGAATAAACTGTGAGCTTTCATTCTTTTCTCAAGATTGTAATCAGCTGTGTGGGGATGATTTGTACCCGGATGGAGTTCAAGCTGAGGTGTTTGAGGCAGAGAGAAGAGTATGGAGGCTCCACAGAGTCATTTTCAGTCGAAGCAGATGGCAAGAGCAGTTATCAGAGTGGGACATGTCATGTGATAGGGGACTGACCAATGTTGGGCTGTTTGACACTCACTATGGTGTTTTAGAGGAAGATGTGGGTTGAGATCTGTACAATCTGTTTGTTGCCAGCGGGGCGATTGTAAGATGCAATACATTTGGGCCTGTAAACTTGTAGTACAGGGACCTATTTATGAGAACGGTCATTAGGGTTGACACCTTTTCTGGAAAAAAAAATCGGCCTTCCCATATACTTATAGTTTTTTCCTATTAATAACATTGGGATCAACCATCGTTTTTACCGGCCAGGTGGCAACCCTAACGGCCCTACGTCTCGGTGTAGAACATGGGTTACGTTCTCTACGGAGGCAGGACAAACCATTAATTCTTAAGCTCTTCCCGTGTCTCCTTCTACCCTATGTTTTTTTTGCATGTTCTGCTCGGAGGTGGACACCTCATACAAACCTCCTCACATTTTTGATTTCAACTTTTATCTGGTGAGCTCTTAACTGTAGCTGATGCTACATGTGCTCCGTTTTCAGGATGGCCAGTGGTTCCTCACCAGCGGGAACATTTCAGTATGACCGTCGGTATCAGAGGGGCACATGAACAGCGGTAGGGGACTTACCAATGTTGGGGTATTGGAGACTAAATATTGTGTTTTAGAGGAAGACGTGGGTTCAGATGACAGTCTCTAGAATCTGGTTATTGCCAGAGGGGCTATTGTAAGATGCCATAGATTTGAGCCTGTATACTTGTAGTACAAGGGCCTATTTTGATGCCCAATGTGGACATAGTTCAGGTTGTGCCCAGTGCTATATTTGATATATAGGCACCTGAAGGCCTTTGCTTAGTGCTGCAGCTTTATCAGGGTGTCCTTTAAGTGCCTTGATAAAAATGGCTTTATGTTTGAAAATTATTCCCCTTTGTCCTTGCCAGACACTGATTGGAGCATGTGGTGATCATGATTAGGAAGGGAGTGTGTTGAGGGGACCTACTTAGGACATCACCAATGCCGGGGCTATCTGGGCCGGATATTTCTCAAGGCCCAGGGCAGCACGCCGCTCAGCCACATCTATGCTATTCACTGTTACATCTGGAGTAGGGAGCAGAGCAGCAGTAAGTTTGCGTGTGCACACGTAAGGAGGAGGGGGGGCAGGAGGCAGCTGGCTTTGGATATTTTAGAAATCTGGCACTGGGAGCTATGTTAGTGTAGTAGCAGGTATAGTGCAATAAGAGAGTGGCAATAATGCTAATTTAGGGACTACTATCTCCTCGCCCATTTATTAAGAATATCTTGCATCCAGAATTTCTTTCTTTGAAGCCAGTGACCCTTACAGCACTTTTTATGTCATTATTTGGGTTTCTTGAAGAGAAAACTAAATTATAGCTCAATGTCTGTACTAATGTGACTTATGGGCCCCCTAAAGACTGTTCTATAGTATGCTCTGGTTAAACCGTGCTATATGGGCATTTCATTATGAGATGGTGACTGCAGAGCTTTGTGAATGTAGAGCAAGTGGTTCCATTACTGTGCAGTAAGGGATAGCATGCTAAAAGACTGCTAAATTAGCTTTTATGTATTTCAAGTTTTGTGAATGTATTTGCTTGTTTTGGTTTGCAAAAAATTAGGTTTGCCACCTCACAATTTCATACCTAACCAGAATGAAAGCCACACCCTACATGGCTAATTAGCGGCTGTATTGTGGGCGTCTGCACAGAAACCAGTGTCACCCAGTTTGTGCACATTTCAAAATGAGTCGCTAGTTTGTCAGACAACAGGTGAGTTTTGTATGTGTTTGACTTTATAGGAGAGAGATGACAATTCTACAGGAGAACCATGAAAATATTGGCGCTTCCAGCTTGCATGGTGTACGGTGGTGATGACCAGTATTCAGTTAGGCCTCCAGAAGATTGTGAAATACCCTGATGAAGTTAGGATGTTGACGTTCAATGGCAGATAGAGAATCACACCCTGTAATGCAATGAATAATCTTTCAGTCCATGTTCTGGGTTTGATTCAACCAAGGCATTATCTGGATGTAGTCTGTATTTTCTCCCCATCTGCAAGTATTTCTTCTGGTTCTTCCAGTTCCCTGCAATAGCTTAAAGATCATACTGGTAGGTTAACTGCATCCTTAGGGAATGAACTCTAGAACGTATGTGTATATAGACTGTTCTGGGGGTCAGGGCCCCTTAAATGAACAAGCCAGTAACACACATATAAGGATGTAAATAATCCTTCATACCAAATTATTGAGATTTTTCGTGCTTTTATAATCTCAGATTTATTTTCATATTAACAAGTGCCGCAATTTAGACTTTTTTTTCTATACTAGTGAATTTCAGATGTCTTGCTTTAATGGAGTGAGGTGGCAACCCTATTAGAGAATGTTGGAGTAGAAAAAAAGAATGATGAGAGACAATAATGCAGGTTATCATAAAACTGGATATTTATTGCAATAAAATATACTGTAAAAAATATATTGTGTTAGTCGTTTTCTGTGTACCCTTGTGCCCTGTTGTGGCTGAGCTACTGACATGTTCTGACAATATTTTACTGAAGAATATCGGCGCTGGAGATTGCAATGGCACTCGTGACGCTCACCCATGCGGCTCACAGGAGACTCTACAGCATCTCATCATAGGTGACATGGCAAGAAAATCCAGGTCTGTGTGTCCAAATGAGATTGGGCATGGTTCTAGAGGAGAGGGGCCTGCTTCACAGTAGTTACTCTACTGTTTAAAAAAAACATCACATTTTATAGGTTGGAAAAATGTTTTTTTAAAAAAGAAAAGTCTGGTTGTCTGGGTTTTTTTTTCAATGGATTCTTAATTGCCACATAGCTCATTTCGTAGGTTGCTTATTATGGTGATTTTCTGTATACATTTTTTGAGTGGCTAAAGTCAACTCTGTGATGAATGTTACAGCTGTGATGGAAGAGTAATAGAACCGATATCACAGGATCTAAATTTTTCCATCACTCCAGAAAGGATGTCAAAGTTGGACGCATTGATAAAGTTGAACTGTGTGCAGTTTTCTTTTCCAATTTTCATTTCTTAACCCTCCAACCATTTGGTTCAATGCACCACATACGGGACTTCAGAAGAATCTTTCAAAGTTCAAAATTACCTGAAAAAGTAACAATCAATGATCATGGATGCACTAGTTCTATACATTTTACATATGGGCAAATACTGAATCATATAAGAGAGAGAAGAAAGCGCTAACAGAGGACCAAAATGTAGAGGCCCCCAAACCCTCAGCATAGGGAGAGCTGAATCCTACACAAAATATTCAAGCAATTAACAAATCAAATTTGAATTTGCATATTCATATTTTTGTAATGGCAATTTTGTGTTATTCCATACAGAATCCGATACTTTAAAGGGGAAGTAACGTCTAAAATAGAATAAGGCTAAAAAATGCTGTATTTTGTATAATAAACATGAACTTACTGCACCACAAGCCTAATCAAACAAACGATTTATGCTTTCAAAGTTGGCCACAGGGGGTCACCATCTTGTAACTTTGTTATACATCTTTGCAAGACCAAGACTGTGCACATGCTCAGTGTGGTCTGGGCTGCTTAGGTATCGTCATAAATTATGAAAACCACACAAGTCAAATCATATCTGCCAGAAGCCGAAACAGCAAGGCTGATTAATAATCAGAATATACAGACTGCACTGGGTCCTGTGTTGTCATGTAATGTAATGTGAATTTTATAGTTTTTTGTATTGTTTAATACAAACTTTCTCCAACTCTGCAGAACCACTGACTGCAGCAAAATAATCCTCCAAATAGAATCCCAGTTTATCATG
Source organism: Xenopus laevis (assembly GCF_017654675.1). Taxonomy (NCBI): domain Eukaryota; kingdom Metazoa; phylum Chordata; class Amphibia; order Anura; family Pipidae; genus Xenopus; species Xenopus laevis. The sequence goes on along the minus strand of NC_054377.1, from coordinate 150,620,901 downwards.
GCTCCATGATCTTTGTCCCTGCAGCTGGAGTTGGAAACTGTAAAGACAGAAATAAAATCCAATACAAATCTCTACACAGTCGCCGACTGCTCTACAGGGAAAAAATCAAATCTGCTTGAGTTCTGCATGACTGGGAAGTAAGGTGGGAGCTCCCCCTGCTGTTCATAATTATGATTGTTTCCCTGCCCAGCAGTTAGGGACTGTTTGACAATTCAAACTTCGACTAGGGAATAGTCCAAATTCGATTTGAATTTGAAAAAAATGCAAAAATTGGAATATCGCAATTTATTATGTACTATGTAATATCGACATTCGACCATTCGCCATTTAAAACCAGCCAATTTGCTTTTTTAGCCTATGGGAGACCTCCTAGAACCTATTTGGAGTCAATACGGACCTATTCGATCGAAAACTGACCTATTCGACAAAAAAAAAACTTTGACTTAATTTCGGTTGGTCTTTTTGAATTCGAATTTCGAAAAAATTTTCAATTCGAAATTCGACCCTTGATAAATATGCTCCTTAGTGTTTGAAGGTGAACAACCGCTTTAAAATCATCTGACAAGGACAAAATATTTGATATTGCATTCTTTCCGTCCAGTAACTTTGTTTATTACATCTCAAACAACAAGACTAGGACTTTAACCAATGAGACTTTACTAGAAAAAAATGGCTAAATATAGCTATTGACAGGTTTGTAGGCATATTTTGCCAAAGACAGTATCTAATTATAGCAATAAGGCATTCCATTTGGTTGCCTATGCAGTGCCAATAGTCTTCTTAGATTGTATTTAAAGGTGTTAAGTAGGGCAGAATTTTATCTCCGATTGCCAACTGTTTTGCATGCTTTTAAAGATCACTTACATAAACATGACCCATTTCGAGGAGAACACTGCCTGTAAAGAGAAGAAGCATGCCTAAAGGTGGCCATTCACGGAGAGATCCTCTCGTTTGACGATGTCGCCAAACGAGCGGATCTTTCCCCGATATGCCCACCTTGAGGTGTAATGAACAGATGCGGCCACGATCCGACGGGATTTTTAGACCGTCCGATCGACATCTGCCCGACTTTCAGCCAGATATCGATTGGGGAAGCCCGTCAGAGGGCCCCATATGTCAGCTTTTATCGGCCCGTGTATGGCCACCTTAACTTGTCAAATACAATTGGTTTTGTTACTTGCCTCTTAAACTGACCATACAGATGCAGATTTCATCTGCTGATTCAGCATCTTATCTGCCCGTGTATGGGCCTTCCCATATGGCCTAGGGGATAGACATCTGGCCAGATATCTATTGGACAGGTATATACTGAATCTCAGAACTTTAAAGCTGGTAACACACAATAAAATATGTTGCTTGGTGTGGTCTTTGCACAATTTAGCCGTAGCCATCTACAGTACATTTTGGGCCAAAGATTGAATCATAATGGGTGCCTATGCAGACCAGTCGGGAGAGCACCAATGGTGTACGAACCCAACGAGACGTTAACACCCCTTTATCTTTGTCTTTTGTGACTGTGAATGCAGAGGGGTTCACATAGTTTCTCCAGTCTTTCAGGTAAATTGTCAATAAATCGAAGAAAGAAAAATTCACAGAAAAGCAACCTCCGCCTTTCCATTGCATGAAAATTCTGTCTGCACTCTGTACAAATACCGAAGGAAAAATGTCTAAAATGTACACTCCTAGCACCACTGTTGACATTTCCTAAGATAAATGTTGTGTCTACAGTGAATTCTCAGCAAAAATGCAGCACATGCACTCCGGCAAGTAAACCTGTGTATTATGTGCTCAAAACCAACATGGAAAAGAAATGCAATTATTATGTGCTCAAGAAATAGCAACGGAATTGAGTTACCGATTTTGCCAAACAAGCGGATCTCTCTACAATATGCCCACATTGAGGTGGGCGATACGATAGGCTGGTCCGATCGTCAACCCTAGGGCTCAACGTTCGGATCACAACATTGAGCATACAGATGGGCAGATCAAGCATCACATCAACAAACCAATATGGTCCTCGATCCGACAGGATTTTTAACCCTGCCGATCAACATCTGGCTGACTTTTGGCCAGATATCAATCGGGGAAGCCCGTCTGAGGGCCCCACACAATGCCCAATAAGCTGCCAAATGAGTTGGTCTGCTGCTTATATTTGCTCATGTATGGGCACCTTTGGTGCTGCACGGTGTGATAGATAAGCTCTCAAATATGATTTTAAGAGGCAGGTTTAGTTGCAGCATTTTGTTTTTGTCTTACACAGGCATATTAATGCTGCTGATTTGGCCACTTCAGACCGAGTTGGCAGCTTATCTGCCCCTGTATGGGCACTCCCCATCAGATATGTGGCCGAAAATTGGGCAGATGTCTGTCAGGCCTATCTATGAATCCTGTCGGGGTGAGGACCCCTCATTAATGTGGTTCTCTTCCAATGGGCTACATTGGCCTATGCTATTATCTGATTGTTGGCCTGAGGGCCAAACGATTGAATTAGCACAATATGGCCCCGTATGTGGTGTATGGACATCGGATTTTCCTACAGTTAGTGGGATACAAGTAATATTATTCAATTTAAAATTGAGGTGCTTGGGCTTTTATTTTTTTCAGTTTTTAAACTGGACCTTACTGAATTGTTTTGACAAGGTTTGCTCCTTTTCATCATTGCCAAAATATTTGCCAGTTATACAAAATTTATAAAAAGTATTGTTTAACGATAACATCAAATTGAAAATACAGGTGTCAATTAACATGCAATTTTTTGCCATGGTAATATTCAGTGTAAAGTCCATTTGGCAAACTCTTAACAAAATACTATATAATGCACTTTTTACTTTTATCATATAATTGTATAAAAATAAAATGTAAAATGTTTTGCCTTTTCTAAAAATCCTCAAATGAGCTTCTCCACGCCTGGCACCAAACATCTTAAAGTACAAGCTTTTGTGGACGATATTTTGTTAATCATAACAAATCCGAGAGAAGCCATCCCTTTACTTTTGAATTATATTCAAGAATTTGGCAGAATAGGAGGATTTTTGCTAAATACACCAAAACCATTGCAATGCTTCTCCATCCATGACTTCAAAAAGCATGGAACAGTGTCTTTCCGTTTCAGTGGGCAACCACGACATTACAATTTTTAGGAATTAACATTCCTTTGTCAATAAGAGCCCTGTATAGTCTTAACATCATTCCATTATTAAATAAATTGCTCCAGGAGATTAAAGCTTGGTCACGCTTACCTGTAAACTATTTGGCAAAATCTGATCAAAATGGTTTGGTTCCCCAGGTTGCTTTATCCACGGCATATGTTTCCAATATTTCTCTCACGTACGGATTTAACAGAATTAAATCAAGCAGTCAGTCAATTCATCTGGGCAGGCAAACACCCCCAAATAAGTCAGAACAAACTTCAGGGTGGGGTCGGCCTCCCAGACATTTCGACATACAACCTGGCATGCAATTTCCGCTACGTAGCAGACTGGGTCAACAATAGGAAATTATGTGCCATGCGTCAGCTGGAGCAGGTTTTAGCACCAGATTTTTCTTTAGCATCACTGTTATGCTTAACCAAGAGTCAACTCCCGCCGTATATAAAAGATAATCCTTTATAATACACAAAAGCCATGAATATCCTGTAAATTATATCCTTATAAACGGTGAGTTCTGATGTCATCAGTTATAAACGCTGAGTTCTGATGTCATTTCTGTCACATGGTTCATTGAAATTTGTGTATTATAATAAATAAAGTACCCCCAGTTGTAAAATATGAGGATATTAGAAGTTACCTCGGAGTTCCATGACCTGTATAAAAACACTCGGCCTTTGGCCTCGTACTTTTATATGGTCATGAAACTCCTCGGTAACTTATAATATCCCTATATTTTACAAGAGGGGGTACTTTATTCACTATATTATACAATACGGACAAGGCCTGGCGAGAGGCACGCCACAGCTTATGTCTATCTACCTCTGACTCTCCTTTCAGCCTTTTATAAGTAACCCCCACTTTTTAAATAACTATAGAGGCCGTCCCTTCCTTACGTGGGCAACACAAGGGGTAAAACAGGTGGGGCATTTAATGTGTACTGCCGACACTCTTTACTCACTATCTGAGTTAAAAGAAAAGTTTATAGGAGTGTCATGGGATACTTTTTCATATCTGCATGACAGACATTATACCCAGAAGGTAATCCGAACCATTTCCAATAGACGCTCTTCTCCGTTCCAGCATAGTAAAATCTTCCATTTCCCTCTTATACAAAATATTGCAAACTTCGTTATCAGAGAAGGAATTTGAGAGAGGAATGGGAAGGTGGACACACCAAATCCCCAACTGTCAAAAGATAGATTGTTGTCTTTACATCTCAAATTGTTAGTGCTTCTCCGCTCTAGTCAATATCATGAGATATTTTAAAAAATATTGCACAGAGGTTTTTTCTCCCCAGGGCTGAGGAAAAAAGTAGGTTGGTCGGACTCAGACTGCTGCCCAAAATGTTTAGCCTCTGCGGTGGATATTTATCACTGTTTGTAGACCACATATACAAGGTTTTTGGAATTAAGTCACTCATTGTAAAATTAATCTTTTGTATATTATTAGTATATATATTATATGTATATATATTATATATATTATATTATTTGTTTAATAATTAGTCTATTGTATATTAGTCAATATATCACCTACACCCACATAGGCGGTATTTGGACATGTGGCAAAAATCTCGAAGGCAGACAAAAAACTGGCGGGTATTCTTTTAGCAGCTTGCAGAAAAGCTATATTGAACTGCTGGACCTCAGATATACCTCCAAAACTGAACCTAGTGAAATTGAAACTTGACTTTGAATATCATATGGACTGGTTGGATTCTAATCTAAATAGAGGATGCCAGGTAGATAACTGGATATAATACGTTCATACACTGTCCCCTCAAAGACAACAAGAAATAGTATCAGTATTTAGATTTACCACACATTTTTGTTTTTTTTTCCATCCTAGCCCAGCCACATTGGTTTGATTGCTTTATAGTTAACTTCCATCATGGTATATTCTTATCTGCATGCATTTGTTTTCCACAGGGACCTACTCTCAGAAGTGACTGCATAATGGAGACCGTTAATTATCTTTGTTAGAAAGTGATGCAAGATGCCGAAAGATATTTCAACACGTTGCATCATTTTTTATTTTGCAAAACCAATTAAAGAACCAGTGATTCAGGAAACAACAGCAAGTACATAGAATAATGAGGGTTCATTAAAAAAGTAGTGTATTCACAAATCTAGTCCACTATTAAATTTCACTTTCATTTAGCAAATAAGATGACTGTGCAAACGTATTTATTTGTGACGCAAAGGGACCATGCACAGTTAGGTGGCCCATTTACTTAGCACGAGTGAAGGATTAGAAGAAAAAATACTTAGAATTTAGAATGGTCGAATATGGCTACTTCGACCATCGAATAGGCTACTTCGACCTTCTAATCGAACGATTTGAAGTAAAAATCGTTCGACCATTCGATAGTCGAAGTACTTTAAAAAATACTTCGACCCCCTAGTTCGCCACCTAAAACCTACCGTGGCCAATGTTAGCCTATGGAGAAGGTCCCCATAGGCTTCCTAACAATTTTCTGATCAAAGGAAAATCCTTAGATCGATGGATTGAAATCCTTCGAATCATTCGTTTCGAAGGATTTAATCGATTATTCCTTCGATCGTTCGATCGTAGGAATATAGCTAAATCCTGCGACTTCGATATTCAAAGTCGAAGGATTTCAATTCGGCAGTTGAATATCGAGGGTTAATTAACCCTCGATATTCAACCCTATGTAAATCTGCCCCTTAGAGTTGATGGCTTAATCTGGCCATAGACTACTCCTTGGATGTGTAGCGCTATAGTAAATTGAGTGCACCTTACTCTACTATAGGCTTCACTCCTAGTACATATGCTCCGGATGAGACCTTAAAACCTTAGGGAGTGAGCCTTCGCAGCGAAGTGGAAGCAAGGGTAGTGCAACTGTAACTGCAATCAGGGTGCAAAGAATTGGGCGCCAGTGGTTCTTATAACTTAACCAAATAACAGATTTATTGAGCACAGTATACAATCCTCAGTGGAGTGTACATAAATGAGAACATTGCAGGTTCATACAGTACATTGAATAGGCAGTACTCACAACACCTTTGGTCAGTATGATTCTCCTCAGAGATAGGAATAATACAGGCAGCTTTGAGGAGGTACACCCAGCTTTCAGCCTTTTCCCTAAGTGGAACCTGAGGGGAATCTATCTACCCTAGGTCTGTACACTTAGTCCCTACTTCTGGGCAATGAGTACCCTGGGATCTTAATCCCACTACAATCCTCGTAGGAGCCTCAAGATGCTCAGCTAAATAATCTGACTGACTATCACTCCTAGAGTGATCTATAAGGGTGAGTAGCCTATTCTTACTAGACCTGACCTGTCTAGGTTCCACTCAAGCTCTGCCTCCTGCACAGGCTAGAGCCAGCACAAGATGGACCCTGAAAGTATGGCTTCAGAGCCTTTTATATCCTAGCACAGTGCCATCTGCTGGTCACTGTGAGAAGTAGCAAGAGTCAACAGTACCCCTCCCAACTGTATTTTAGGACCCAATTAGGTGTCCATAACATGGAGGGACTGCCTGACAATAATACTAGGGGTGGCTATCCTACACATCCCTATAGATGGATATTTTATTGGTGACTGTACTTGGTATTTCATTTTAAACTTAGACTTATAGTTGGCATCTTATAGACTAATGGTTTGCAGCTTCAAAGATGTGTCATGCTTTGGTAGAAGTTACAGTCAGTTTACCATTTGTCCCTGTTTCACGGGGACAGGCCAGGAGTTATTTTGTTTTAAAGAACCACTTGCACCAAAATGATTGTGGTGGAATACAGTGTGGTTAGCTCTCCAACAGTTAAGAGAGGGCCAACCTAAGAGACGAGTAATGCATGCCCTACCTGGAGTTGCCCAGGGCAGAGAGCAATCAGGTCAGGTTGGTATACCAGCTAGGGAAATCGAGATCTTGCATGCATGGAGAGACTTTAAATATGTTTTTTTTTTTTTTTTTGCTTTCCTCTGGAACAACTAGCAGTTAGGCAGGTCAAAACAGAGTTAAAAGCTTGAACTTGATGGGCGTGTGTCTTTTTTCAACCTAACTCATACCTCCCAACTGTCCCGTTTTCATCGGACAGTCTCGCTTTTGACAGCTCAACCCGCAGTCCCGCTTTTGCACAGAAACGAAAGACTTTCGCTGCACTGAACAGCCGGAAAAAGATACAAAGTTTCTAACTTAATTGGCTTTTGGCAGAGCCCAGAACAGCCACCAGATATTTTTGTAACTATTTTGAGATAAGCAAATAAGTAATTGTAACAATTTAGATAAGGAGGTCCCTTGGGAAAAGTTAGACTCACAGTTTAAAGGAGAAATTAACCTGTGGGGAAAAATAACGACCCCCCCACCCCAGGTAGCCCTCCGACCCCAGGCTAACTACCCCCCCGGGGAGATGCCCCATACTCCATACTTACCTCTCGGCGCAGATTCTTCCAGCAAAGTTCCACGCGTCCATCTTCCGTGCATGCACAGTTGTCGCAAACCGGCAAACTGCTCCAACTGTGCATGCGCAGAAATACCGATCTCTCAGTCAGATTACAGAGGAGCTGGAAGATGGATGTGTGGAACTTCGCTGGAAGAATCTGCAAGATAAATATGGAGGAGAGGTAAATATGGAGTATGGGGCATCTTACCGGGGGGGGGTAGTTAGCCTGGGGGGAAGGAGGGAGGGCTACCTGGGGTGGGGAGTGGGGTTTTTTCCCCCACAGGTTTATTTCTCCTTTAAGGGTCAGGTCACACGCTCAGATTCGGGGAGATTCTGCTCCTCTTTCTCCTCCCTGGCTATCTCCTATAAAGGGAGGAGAAATCGAGCGCCGCACGGTGGATCACCCAATCGCCTTTTCTGAAGAGGAACGCAAGCGAGTATCGGTAAGTTATTTCTTAATAAAGACTTTGCGATTTTAAAGTTTAATGTGTTGGTGTTTTTTTCCATAGTATACAAACTAATTTTTTTTTAAATTTTTTGATGTTACTGATCCTTTAATTCTGGCACATGTTGAATCCACACCATGCCCCTTTAACCCAACCCTACTAATGATTACATGCCCCTCGAAATTCCTGGCTGTGTTTCAGATCTTGGGCTGAGGCTCAATGATCCATCTGTTGACCTGGAATGAAAGAAATAAGCAAGAAGAAATTAGGGTTGTCTGAAAACATAAAGTTTAACAACTATAAGTGTTATTTAGACAAGGATATTCTAAAAACATTGCCAATTGTTTTTTTTTTTTGTGCTTTTGACTTCTTTAGCTTTTTTGTGAGCAGCTCTCCAGTACGGAGTTTCAGCAGCTATGTGGTTGCTAGGGTTCCGTTTTTAGCTCAAGAGAAAAAAGCCTGAATAGTAAGACAAGTAATAAAGGGTAACAGTAACACAATAAATAAGTAATCCGTAAAATTACATAAAAACAATTATCAGATTACTTCAGCTGGATGGTCACTCGTTTAAATTTTTATAATACAATATATACTCCTAGGTTATGATAGGTGGTTGCCCCAATTGTGAAATAGTAAAGAAGGCTGTGAGTTAAAGTTCTCCAACTTGGAAAAGTTCTTTTTTTCGTGTGGTGTGAGTTATAGTTCTCCAATTCGGTGAATAGGTATAAGGTACTTCTCTCAGCGGGTCATCAAACCAATTGTGTAAGGCTGTCGATGAAAACAAGTTTCCAAAGGGATTTGCTGGGGCGTCCCCCACTCCCTCTTTTTTTCCAGCTGTAAATGCCCCCCAAAATAATTGGATTGATCTCACCAGATCCTGCGTTCCGGTCTTTCCTCAAAGGCACAGCCTGGCATGGACTTTTAGTGATAAATAGCCTGTTCACCATTTCTCCACTTTGCAGGTACCTTTTCCTGAAGATCCAAGATGGCGCCTGGTTCACTTCAGTGCATGCGTCCATTGCGGAGCGCAATTCTCCTAATCTCCTCACAACGATTTACACTATTTTACCGATTTTCACGGTCTTCACAATTTTACAGTTCATGAAGTACCGGCAGCCTGACGATTTTCACGATATTGGGGTAAAACACAAAGAATGATGATCCAACCTTAGGAGTGACCCCACCTGGGTGCTGCAACGTGTTTCGCCTCTATACGGATTTATGAAGCAGTAACTGCTCGTTAACAACATGTTCCTCACCTATCCCTTGGATGTTGCTTTCAATGGCCTCAAAGCAGGTGCTTATTTTTGAATTCCAGGCTTGGAAGAAAGTTTTAATTGCATAAAATCTAAGTATACTGCTAAGTAGAGTCTCCTGTAGGCTGCCAGTCCACATAGGGGCTACCAAATGGCCAATCACAGCCCTTATTTGGCACCGCAAGGGACTTTTTCATGCTTGTGTTGCTCCCCAAATCTTTTTACATTTAAATTTGGCTCATGGGTTAAGAAAGGTTGGGGACCCCTGCAGAATGGTTTCACACATCTCAATTAGTTGACTAATCTACTTCCTGACCCAGCTTTACTTTTGGCAATTAGATCCTGAAATTCCTTGGGACAAATTCACTAAAGGGCGAATTTTCGCCTGCCAAGCCTTTGCCACACTTCAAAGCACTTCGTCGGGTGCTAATTCGCTACCACTAAGCTAATTCGCTAAAAGTTGCGTCTCAGCAGCCGAACGCTGGCAACTGAACTGAAAACTGAATGCAAGATTCTTTTTTATTTTCAATAGGTGCAATTTTTCTCAAGTCTGACTATGCAGATTAGGGTTCGGTTTAGGATTTGGCCAAATCTTTAAACGTGGGTCACAAGCCCTGGCGCTACCCAGTGACTAAAAGATACACCTTGGTCCTCTTGACCCCTCCCTCTGGAAAGTCCCATTTGAGCTCAATGATGGATGGTCTTTTCAACAGCCTTGGATACTCAGTTCTGTGCCCTCCCCTCTTTGCAATCTTAGTAGGCTGGCACATTAGAACTTGCTGTTGGATGTTGGACGTGAATATCAGGGACCCAACAGAAGACTTGTGTTGCTCCCCAAATCTTTTTACATTTAAATTTGGCTCATGGGTAAAGAAAGGTTGGGGACCCCTGCAGTATCATGAAGGTACAACCTACGTGTTCCACAAGGTGGCAGCAGAGCTTCAGAAAGTGCAGTTTGTTTGCAAGTACAGTTCAAGTAAAACACATGAAACAGATCACATTTCCATCAGCAGATATTGTTTATAAAATAACATTTTGTTCTTGTCCTGTGTAAATGTTTAATGAGACCTGTAACCCTGCTGAATGATTGCGTGTAACACTCCTAAGTGCAAGTGATTACATTCATTGTGTGCTTGAATTGCTCAATCCTTGTATTTTGTTTTTACCTTCTTTATATGCCGCCCGCATGCTATGCAGCAATGTACAAAGATGAATAATTTAAATAATTCATCAGTGGTGTTTGAATTCTGTATTTACTTCCATGGTCACCGCCCTGGCAATATAAAGAGCAACACTAAGAACACTAATAGGGGCCCATTCACTAAGTTCGAGTGAAGGAATAGAGGAAAAATAGTTCGATTTTCGAATGTTTTTTTGGCTACTTCGACCTTCGACTACGACCTTCGACTTCGAATCGAACGATTCGAACTAAAAATCGTTCGACTATTCGACCATTTGATAGTCGAAGTACTGTCTCTTTAAGAAAAAACTTTGACCCCCTAGTTCGCCACCTAAAAGCTACCGAAGTCAATGTTAGCCTATGGAGAAGGTCCCCATAGGCTTTCCAAGTTTTTTCTGATCGAAGAATAATCCTTCGATCGATGGATTAAAATCCTTCGAATCGTTCAATTCGAAGGATTTAATCGTTCGATCGAACGATTATTCCTTCTATCATTCGATCGAACGAATTGCGCAAAATCCTTCGACTTCGATATTCGAAGTCGAAGGATTTTTATTCGCCAGTCGAATATCGAGGGTTAATTAACCCTCGATATTCGACCCTTAATACATCTGCCCCTTAGATTTCTAGCAATAAATTACTTATTTGAAGTTGGTAAATTTAATTGGGAAATTACGGAATATTGGATTGGTGGGTTTATTTGTTCAGTGGTAGCTTAATTTATTAGTTGATATCTTCCTGGGCCAGAAACAAGGCCAGTTTAGAATATGGGCCCCAGAAAGTCCTTGCTTGCCAGGAAAAGAATAATAATATAGAGGCCTATCAGCTGGATCTGCAGTGGGATTCTGATCCAGTGGTGCCCCCCTGCTGCTTCAGCTTAGTTCCATTCTGGGATAATGCTGCAGACAAATGTGTTGATGTTAAATTTATGTCGGTCTCTTGTGTTGAGCTCATGGATGAATACATTATACAGGTATCTCCAACCTATACCGGTGTTTATACCTGTGTTTCCTAATCCCCAAAACACCCAAAGTCACCTTCAAATGTCTTCAGTAAGAATTGTACGACAGTGCCAGAAGGCAAATTGAGGATTTTTGAAGATCCATTTTAGGGTGATTAATGATCATGCCCAGTGGAGTAACTAGATATTACTGGGCCCCACAGCAAATTATTTTTCAGGCCCCCAAAATGTTTAGAGGTTGACTTGTTTCTCCAATATTTATTGAAATTTTATATGAATTAGGGCCTCGTGGGGCCCCTATACCTCCTGGGCCCCCTGCAGCCGCAGGGTCTGCTTCCTCTATAGTTACGCCCCTGATCATGCCCCTCCCTTTGCTGCTACAACTGCCCCGGTGCTTCTGGGAAGGTTCCACTAGATGTTGGAACATTGTTGCTGGGCAGAGCCGGGCCAACCCAGGCAGGCGCCCTATGCAACCTGGGGGGCCACGGCGCCGGCTCTGTGCGCGCTCGACTGCGCATGCGTGAAGTTTCGCTCCAGCGCGCATGCACGTAATTTTGCTCCAGCATGCATCCGTAAAATGTGTGTGCACATGCACAGAAGAGCATTTATGCGCAAGCCGCCAGCGGCAGTCGGGGAGAGACAGGACCGGGACACGGGGTAGGCGACAGAGCAGGTACATGCCTGGCGCCACCTCAGCTTTGTGCCCTAGGCACGTGCCTACTCTGCCTACCCCTAGTTCCGGCCCTGTTGCTGGGAGTTGTTACTGGGAGTTGCTTCCATTCAGCCACAAGAGCATTAGTGAGGTTGGGCACTGATGTTGGGGATCAGGCTCACAGTCAGGGTTCCAGTTCATCCCAAAGGGGTTCAGTTGGATTGAGGTCAGGGCTCTGTACAGTCAGGTTCTTCCCATCTCATTCTGTATGGACCTGGCTCTGTGTATGGGACATTATTTCCTTCCCAGAATGGTTTCACACATCTCAATTAGTTGACTCATCTACTTCCTGACCCAGCTTTACTTTTGGCAATTAGATCCTGAAATTCCTTGGGGCAAATTCACTAAAGGGCGAATTTTCGCCTGCCAAGCCTTTGCCACACTTCGCAGCACTTTGTCGGGTGCTAATTCGCTACCACTAAGCTAATTCGCTAAAAGTTGCGTCACAGCAGCCGAACGCTGGCAACTGAACTGAAAACTGAATGCAAGATTTTTTTTTATTTTCAATAGGTGCAATTTTTCTCAAATCTGACTATGCAGATTAGGGTTCGGTTTAGGATTTGGCCAAATCTTTAAATGTGGGTCACAAGCCCTGGCGCTACCCAGTGACTAAAAGATACACCCTGGTCCTCTTGACCCCTCCCTCCGGAAAGTCCCATTTGAGCTCAATGATGGATGGTCTTTTAAACAGCCTTGGCTACTCAGTTCTGTGCCCTCCCCTCTTTGCAATTTTAGTAGGCTGGCACATTAGAACTTGCTGTTGGATGTTGGACATGCATATCAGGGACCCAACAGAAGACTTGAGTCGAGGCTTCCTGTGCTTCTTCCCCACCTCCGCCAGTTATCACCCAATGCCAATTTTCATCAGTTTTTCTACTGGTGCCCCAGTGGGCCAATCTGGTCCTGCCAGGAGTTTGAAAATATTTGAGCTCTGGCATTCCTGGTTAATAGTTTGGGGGGTTTTCCCAATAATCAGAACATGGCAATCCTATTAGCCCTGTTGTATTTGTGCTCCCCATGCTCCGGATCTCTTTGTGTGGTTCTTTGTACCGCTATACAAAAATAGAATACAGTTGAGAACATTTTGTTTAGATTTCTCGATTGGAACCTTTCCTATCTTTGTTTATATGGAAATGCCAACACTCTGCACCACCCTTCCTTGCTTTGCTTTTGCTTAGCCTTCCTCGTTTTGTTTAGTTTTAAACATAACCCCATTCGAGCCAAGGAACAGGTCTTTGGACCAACCTGGCAGCTGATATTTCCAGAAGTCACAGGGACAAGGGTAATTGAAAAAATAATTAGATTTCTACAGAAATATTACAATTTGGCAGAATTCCTTTTTACACATTTTTGTAAATATGAAATGCACAATGATAGAGCTACCATAATACTTAGAGAATCTATCAGTGCTGTTCGGATAGGCTTCCTTTAATATCCCAATACCAATACACTCCTATGAACTCTTATGTATGAAATCCATAAAACTGTACATTTGGTAAGAAGCCACCAATCAGACATTCCATTAGGTAGAACACTTCCAGTGCTCCATAATTCAAGAGTAACTTGATGAACAATGATGTTACCATGTAATGAGTCATGATTATAAGTGGACATTTATCTAACAGTCCCCCGGTACCTCTAGAGTTTACCTATCCTTACTCATTATATACAAAAATCTGGGGAGGGATTTTGTTGGTTATCTCTAGTCTGTTTCCTACAGGAATTTGGTTTTGCTAAGCACAGGCGCAGGGCTGGTCCTATCAAATGTGGGGCCCAATTGAGACCATGTTGGCGGGGCCCCTAGACAAAGTGTTGCTGGCTACTGACACACCAAGTATTTAGGAAAATAAGGGGCACATAATAGGGGCACACAGGGTAAGAGAGAGAGGGAGGAAATAGGAGAGTGGACTGGGCCAATTAGTTTGGGGCTGGGCCGATTCAGCTTGGGAGCAGGCTTGGTTGGATTGGGGGCAGGCAGGGCCTATCAAGGTTGGAGGAAAGCTGGGCCTATGAGAGTTGGGGGCAGGCTAAACCTATGGATTTGGGGATGGGCTGGACTCTCAAAGTTGGGGGCAGGCCAGGCAGCATCATGTGCTGAGGGAAATATTATCTGTGCTGCCCTGTGGTGCGGGGCCCCCAGAGGTGCGGGGTCCAATTGGCCTAAGGCCAGCCCTGCACAGGCGTACAATCCAGTATACACAGGGTGTCTTCTTGCCGGTTATAAGGCAAACATGGTGACCCACTGCTGAATTGATGGGCTGGCTACAGTCTAAAATACTCTATCAGAGATATAGCAGTAGTCATTTACAGTAAATACAGTAAATACAGTGAACAACATCTGCATGTAGAGGTCTTTTACTAAGTAAAAATGTGAAAGTTCGCTGGTTGAAAGACACAGTCTTTGAAAATAATTATCCATATTTTTACTCTGGTTGGGATGAGTAAATACACAGTTCAGATTCTGGCACAGAGTCCCTCCGAAAAGCTTTGAATCCCCAAGGTAGCTGTGTGTATATACAGGACCGCCATCAGAAATCGCAGGGCCCCGTACAACCAAAATTCCTGGGCCCCCTGGGCTGCGGCCACCGCAAGCCCCACCTACAGGTCCGCCCTCCCCACACACAAAAAAAATATTGGTGGCTAGGGTTCCCACATGTTAATAAAAAATAAAAAGATATTGGTGGTCAGGGTCCCCCATAAAAAAACATTTGTGGCCAGGGCCCCCCATTAAAAAATATTGGTGGCTAGGACCCCACATGAGAAAAAAAAAATTGGTGGCCAAAATTGGTGGCCAGCCCCCCCCCCACATTATGAGAAAATTGGTGGCCAGGGCCCCTTAAACGTCCATGCCTTCCTGAAGTCAGCAGCTCTCAGAAAGATGGGGGGCCCAGCTAATCAAGTAAGTGTGGCATGGCTGGGGCCCCCTTACCCTCGGGCCCCCTACAACTCTCCCCCCTGTCCCCCCCTGATGGCTGCCCTGTGTATATATAATAGTGGCATGTGGGCATCTTGCAGTTTGGCAGGTCTCTTTCTGTTCAGCTGGAGAATCAGGCCTCTCCTTATGGCCGACATTAGCAGGGGGCCGGGTACTCCCTGCTCTCCACGACCAATCTTCCCTGACTCTGTGCCTGGCTAAAATGAAAAATCGCCTGCGCTAATCATACGCAGCGATTCGCTTTCCGAAGTCGCCCGAAGTTTCCTCGTGAGTCAACTTCGGAAAACGAATCACCGTGTGTGATTAGCGCCGGCGACTTTTCATTTTATCCAGGCAGAGAGCGAGGGGAGGCATTCGGGGAGAAAAGTTGCGGCGATTAGTCGCCAGGCGACTAAATCTCCCCAAATCGCCCAGTGTGTCCCAGCCCTTATAGTCTGTAGTAGCCCTCTTTCTAGTTTGGATGCCAAGACCAGGCTTATTGTAGGTTCTTCTCTGGGGCTACCAGCATGCTCCAGGCATGTCCGCCCACTTGCACTTCTGTGTCAGACAGTACCCATCATTGGCAACTACCTATCATGGAACATAGATCTGTTGTATCATAATCCCCCTTCGAAGCCCCTCTCGTACATTTAGTACAATGGCTTGGTCAGGGAGATGTGAAGCGAGTGGGCTAGGGGAGTAGGGACTGTTGCTACTCGTCCCATTATAGTCAGCAGTACCAGTACTATTGGGGATTTCTCTGCAGTGCATTTCTGCCTCTAACATCACATGTGAGGGTCTAATAAAGATTCATTCATCCAAGTCATGATGTACTGTATCTAGTAGAGTTAAGTCAACTGAAGAAGCAGCTCTGATGAGTGAAACTAGGGTTGCCACTTTTTTCCGACACTAGGACTTGGGACAGGGTGACGTCACATGGGGGGGGTGATTGTTTTACATAGGCAGAGCTATGACGTGGCTGTCAATGATTGACCTCGGTAGCCTTTCTGAAAACTGGACTGTCTTGGTCAAAAGCATACAGGTGGTAACCCTAGCTGAAACGTTTTCAAGAAAACTCAAAAAAGTCCAGTTGTTATAGATGTAGCGCTATAGTAAATTGAGTGCACCTTACTCTACTATAAGCTCCACTCCCAATAAATGTGCTCCGGATTAGACCTTAAAATCTTAGGAAGTGAGCCTTCACAGCGATGGGAAGCAGGGTGTAGTGCAACTGTAACTGTATTCAGGGTGCAAATAATTGGGCGCCAGTGGTTCTTATAACTTAACGATAGAACAGATTTATTTAACACATACAATCCTCAGTGGAGTGTATCTCAAGAGAACATTGCAGGATCATACATTACATTGGATAGGCAATACTCACAGCACCTTTGGTCAATATAAGTTCCCTCAGGAACAAGAATAATGTATGCAACCTTAAGGAGGTACATCAACCTTTCAGCCTTTTCCCTAAGTGGAACCTGAGGGGAATACTTTACCCTAGGTCTGTACACTTAGTCCCTACTTCTGGGCAATTAGTACCCGGGATCTTAATCAGACGCACAATCCTCGGAGCCTCAAGCTGCTCAGCTAAATATCCTGACTGTCTGTCACTCCTAGAGTGACCTATAACGGTGAGTAGCCTATCCTTACTAGACCTGACCTGTCTAGGTTCCACTCGAGCTATGCCTGCCTGCTCAGGCTAGAGCCAGTACAAGATGAACACTGAAAGCATGGCTTCAGAGGGTTTTATACTCTAGCACAGTGCCATCTACTGGTCACTGTGAGAAACAACAAGGGGCATAGCCTAAAGCAGGAATAGGAAACAGTTGCCCCTCCCAACTGTATTTTAGGACCCAGTTAGGTGTCTATAACACTAGGGAAACTGCCTGCTATATAATAGTGGGGATGGATATGTTACACATGCCTACATAGACATAACTGTACTAGATACTGTATCACATATTAGTGTCTTGTGATTAAGTCACATTGCTTCTTTGAATGGAAATGAGATTAGACTAGTGACATGGAAATCAGATGCTGACCCAGTTTCCTATAGAGATGAGTAGGATTCAACTGGACATATCACTGAAATGTGGGGACTGAAGAAAGAGTTAAATCTGTCAGTGTCTGCTCTTTATTGGTTTAGGCAGTTTAAAGGAGAACTAAAGAAGTAGGTAGAAATGTTGTACATGATGTTTTGCACTTCTGTACCAGCCCAAGGCAACCACAGTCCTTTAGTAGTAAAGATCTGTGTCTCCAAAGATGCCCCAGTAGCTCCCCATCTTCTTTTCTGCTGATTCCCTGCACATGCTCTGTGCTGCTGTCACTTACTGAGCTTAGGGAGCCACTCACAATATACAGTACACATAGAATAGAAATGTCACAATATAAGGCTGATTAGTAATTAATACACATAATTACTACATGGCAGCACAGAAACCAGTGCAATTAGCATCAGAATTGAATAATCAGCAAACCTGTAGCATCAGCTTATATTACAGCCAGGGAAGCTCATTTTCTGCTGGATAATTAGTGACGAGCCCTAAGCTTAGCTTCTCAACAGCCAATCAGAGCCCACTGAGCATGTGAGTGTCACAGACACTTTCCAAGATGGTGACCCCCTGTGACAAGTTTGAAGTCCTGGATCATTGCTGCTATTGACAAGCTCAAACTTTAGCCTCGTGCAATAAGTTCACTATATAAAATATGGTATTTTTAGCCACATTCATTTTTAGGGTTTAGTTCTCTTTTAAGTCTATTCGTTATTTGCTTTATTTATAGAAAAACTAACTGTTCTTTCTATCCACCCTTTATTTCCACAAAATATAATGATAAGAAACAGTAGATGAAATGGAAACCATTATTGGCTAAAGTGCACATAAACTTACAACTATAAACAAACAAAAGAGAGGGGATTGATGAATGGACATAACCTGGTTCCCTGTTTCATTAGTAATTTAGGGGCAAATTCACTAAGAATCGTAGTTGCGCCAGGCGCAAATTCGCCGCACTTCGCCAGGCGTAGTTTCGCCAGCGTTCCGCAAAATCCGAAGTTGGGCACAGGGGTAGCGTAAGTTTGTAAAGTTGCGCTAGCGTTAATTCGCCAAGCGAAGCGAAGTTTCGCTAGCGATGGTTAATTTGCATACGGCGCCAAATTCAAATTTCAATGGAGGAATACGTATCAGCACTACGAATGCCTAGAAAACCTTCAAAACATCAAATAAAAAATTTATTTTGCCCTACACATGTGCCCACTGTATAGTTAAGTTGCCATGAGTCAGGAAATGTAGGGGGGAAGGAGGGGAGCCCCAAAAATTTTTTCGATCTTTTTCAGCCTATCACCCATAATATAGAAAACACGCCAGCGTTTTTTGGGACTTTAGAAAAAATTTTCACCTTTTTTGAAGCAATCCCTATCTACTCTATTGCGCTTCGCCTGGTCTGAGGTGGCGAAGGAAGTCTAGCGTAAAAGGTAGCGTTCAGTACACTGCGCAAGTTAGTGAAATTCGCCAGGCGTAAGGGTGCGAAGTTACACTAGCGAAATTACGCCAGCGTCCGTTAGTGAATTTGCGAAGTAACGAAAATGCCCGACGCTAGCGAATTGACGCTTAGTGAATTTGCCCCTTAGTATCTGTGGAAGTGTATATAGAGGGATGGGACGTAGTATCTACTGTATAATGCTCAGGACCTGGGGTTTTCTGGATAAAGGATCTTTCCATCATTTGGATCTTCATACTTTAAGATTACTTAAAAAAATCATGTAAACATGAAATAAACCCAATAGGCTGGTGTTGCTTCCAATAAGGATTAATTATATCTCAGTTGGGATCAAGTACAAGCGACTGTTTTATTATTACACAGAAAAAGGGAATGATATTAAAAAAATCTAATTATTTTATTAAAATAGAGTCTATGAGAGATTCAGAGCTTTCTATATAACTGGTTTCTGGATAACAGATCCTATACCTGTACTTTCAAAATGTGGGTTTTTACATGCAAAGTTATGATTATAAAACTGATGACCTATCAGGACTGTGTTATGGTGTCAGGTCAATTTGTTGATGATAACACAGACTTGTAGTAGTATCGTCATCATCATCATCATCACCAGTGTGCCACAATTCTGCGCACGTTTTCTTACGGCACTGCTGTGCAAATGGCATCACTTCCAGTTCACGGTGTCTTTGGGGCATATTTATCAAGGATTGAAACTTGCCGCCTCTTTGTTCATTCGTATGGAGTAGGGGCTTATTGATCCAATTGGTCCCAGCATGAGCATGTGATTCACTGGACACAAATTATCGGCGGCTCGGGGCAAGTGTCACTTCCTTGCACTTTGTCCTTCTGATGATTGGACCTAATTTTTTATATCTCATCCTTCCGCTTACATGAGTTTGCACTAAGGAAAAAGAAAATTCTGTCCTATGAAAATCACTAGTGTAACGCACTTTAAAGGGTTCTGCCTGGCAGACTTGCGTGCAACCGTAACCTACTCAAGAGAATGACATTGCAACTTTTAACAATGCGGCTTCTATTGAAGTGTTTCTAATCCGGAGCACATGCAGCCACAATCAGCTAATGGGCCAGGGTTTAACAATATGTGTGTGTTTAGCAGCAGCAGCAGCAGGGTTTATATAGAACAGCCTGGTCACAGTGATTGATGCCTTTGATATAAATATATCCTTAGTAGTGATGTGCGGCTCAAGAACAGCTCGACCCGCAACTGCTGATGATGTCACAAATATATCCTTAGTAGTGATGTGCGGCTCAAGAAAAGCTCGACCCGCAACTGCTGATGATGTCACAAATATATCCTTAGTAGTGATGTGCGGCTCAAGAAAAGCTCGACCCGCAACTGCTGATGATGTCACAAATATATCCTTAGTAGTGATGTGCGGCTCAAGAAAAGCTCGACCCGCAACCTCTGATGATGTCACAAATATATCCTTAGTAGTGATGTGCGGCTCAAGAACAGCTCGACCCGCAACCGCTGATGATGTCACAAAAGGGCAGGCGCTCTCCTATAAAACAGGAAGCCAGCAGTCTAAGGTTGCGGGTGGGGAAAGTAGACAGAAGAGCTTAACCCGAACCAGCCCACTATCCACAAACAGGGCCGGAACTAGGGGTAGGCAGAGTAGGCACGTGCCTAGGGCGCAAAGCTGAGGGGCGCCAGGCACGTACCTGCTCTGACACCTACCCCATTGTCCGGTCCCGTCTCTCCCCGACTGGCATGCATATATTTTTGGAATTGCGCACAAAGTTTCACGCATGCGCACTCAGCCGGCGCCGTACCCGGCCAGGTTGCCTAGGGCGCCTGGCTGGGTTGGCCCGGCTCTGTCCACAAAAGGTACAGCAAGGTCAGCCCAAACTCACCCGATCTGTGGGTAAACCCGAGGGTCCGGCGGGTATTGGGCTGGCCCACACATCACTAATACTTAGCCTGTGCCCCAATCAATAGCTGCTTTCTAAATAAATCAAATGGGTCAGATCTCAGAATGCATGCAATATTCCTATTAGGGCAGGACACACAGTCAGATTCGGGGAGATTAGTCGCCCGGCAACAAATCTCCTCTTCTTCAGGGTGACTAATCTCCCCGAACTGCCTTCCCGCCAGTTAGAATGAAAATCGCCGGCGTGATGCCAATCGGAGCGCTTCGGAAACTTCGGACGGCTTCGAAAAATGAAGTGCTCCGAGTGCCATCCCGCCGGCTCTGCCCTCTGCTAGAATGAAAATCGCTGGCGGGATGGCATTTAGAGTGCTTCGTTTTCCGAAGTCGTCCGAAGTTTCTGAAGCTCTCCAATTGCCATCCCGCCAGCGATTTTCATTCTAGCAGAGGGCAGAGACACACGCTGCTATTTCGGGAGATTAGTCACCCAGTGAGAAATCGCTTCTTCTTCGGGCGACTAATCTCCTTGAACTGCCTTCCCGCCGGCTAGAATGTAAATCGCCAGCGGGATGGCACTCGGAGCACTTCATTTTTCGAAGTTGCCCGAAGTGCTACGATTTTCATGCTAACTGGCGGAAAGTTTGGGGAGATTAGTTGTCCTGAAGAAGAGGAGATTTGTTGCCGGGCGACTAATCTCCCGAATCTGAGCGTGCGTCTCTGCCCTTAAAGGGGAACTCTCATGGCTATAATCATGCACCCAAACAACTGCCCATAGATCGGGAGGAAGTGTGCTCAGCTAAAAACACAAAACAACAAGATTTGTCTTTGAAAAAGTATTTTAAAAATTCCCCCAGGAAATGAGTGTAATATATTGAAGCACCAACCTGCGTGACTAAACTCAGATGTAAAGAGCTTAATTGGAAGGAAGAAGGAAGCATTTAAAGACTACAAGCCAGAGGATATTTTAGGACCTGTACATATTACAATTGCTTTAAAGCGGCCATAAAGAAGATAGAGATTGAAAAGAACAGCTGGTTGCTTTACTTGCAGAAACAAATCCCAAAATATTTATAGGGATTGTTCACCTTTAAATGAACTTATAGTATGATGTAGAGAGGGATATTCTGAGACAATTTGCAATTGGTTTTCATGTTGTAATTTCAACCATCTAGTTGCTAGGGTCCAAATTCCCCTAGCAACCATGCACTGATTTGAATAAGAGACTGGAATATGAATAGGAGAGGCCTGAATAGAAAGATGAGGAATAAAAAGTAGCAAAGACAATACATTTGTAGCTTTACAGAGCATTTGTTTTTTAGATGGGGTCAGTGACCCCCAAAGTTACTTTTTTTGTTTGGATTTTCAGCATCTACCTGGTTGTTAGGGTCTAATTTATGCTAGCAACCAGTCAGTGGTGTTAATGACAGATTGGAGGATGAATAGAAGAGGGCCTTAAAGAAATTGTAACACCAAAAAAACAAGAAAGTTTATAAAAATAAAATAACATGTACTGTTGAACTACACTGGTAAATGATGTATATTTGTTTTAGAAACACTACTATAGTTTATATAAACAAGCTGCTGTGTAGCCATGGGGGCAGCCATTCAAGCACAGGATACACAGTAGTTAACAGATAAGTACTACTATAGTTCATATAAACAAGCTGCTGTGTAGCCATGGGGGCAGCCATTCAAGCACAGGATACACAGTAGATAACAGATAAGTACTACTATAGTTTATATAAACAAGCTGCTGTGTAGCCATGGGGGGCAGCCATTCAAGCACAGGATACACAGTAGATAACAGATAAGTACTACTATAGTTTATATAAACAAGCTGCTGTGTAGCCATGGGGGCAGCCATTCAAGCACAGGATACACAGTAGTTAACAGATAAGTACTACTATAGTTCATATAAACAAGCTGCTGTGTAGCCATGGGGGCAGCCATTCAAGCACAGGATACACAGTAGATAACAGATAAGTACTACTATAGTTTATATAAACAAGCTGCTGTGTAGCCATGGGGGCAGCCATTCAAGCACAGGATACACAGTAGATAACAGATAAGTACTACTATAGTTTATATAAACAAGCTGCTGTGTAGCCATGGGGGCAGCCATTCAAGCACAGGATACACAGTAGTTAACAGATAAGTACTACTATAGTTCATATAAACAAGCTGCTGTGTAGCCATGGGGGCAGCCATTCAAGCACAGGATACACAGTAGATAACAGATAAGTACTACTATAGTTTATATAAACAAGCTGCTGTGTAGCCATGGGGGCAGCCATTCAAGCACAGGATACACAGTAGATAACAGATAAGTACTACTATAGTTTATATAAAAAAGCTGCTGTGTAGCCATGGGGGCAGCCATTCAAGCACAGGATACACAGTAGATAACAGATAAGTACTACTATAGTTTATATAAACAAGCTGCTGTGTAGCCATGGGGCAGCCATTCAAGCACAGGATACACAGTAGATAACAGATAAGTACTACTATAGTTTATATAAACAAGCTGCTGTGTAGCCACAGGGGCAGCCATTACATAGTAGCTAACAGATACACTCTCTAGAATACAATGGTGTTATAAAGAGTTTATCTGGTATTCACTGTGTGAGCTGTGCTGTTTAGCCCTATTTCTTAAATTACTTTTATACACTTTAATTGTTTGGCGTTATGGTTCCTTTAAAAGAGAAATCAGTAATAAAAAGTAGCATAATAATTGAAAAATAATAGACACAGATTAGTTTTGGCTAATGGACTCGCTTGTTCTGGTGAACTGTCTGAAAACTGAAAAAAGTGTTTGGAAGGAAGGAAAGTTAAACTAAAAAAGCTAGAAATGTTGTACATGATGTTTTGTGCTTCTGTACCAGCCCAAGGCAACCACAGCCCTTTAGCAGTAAAGATCTGTGTCTCCAAAGATGCCCCAGTAGCTCCCCATCTTCTTTTCTGCTGATTCACTGCACATGCTCTGTGCTGCTGTCACTTACTGAGCTTAGGGACCCACTCACAATATACAGTACACATAGAATAGAAATGTCACAATATAAGGCTGATTAGTAATTAATACACATAATTACTACATGGCAGCACAGAAACCAGTGCAATTAGCATCAGAATTTAATAATCAGCAAACCTGTAGCATCAGCTTATATTACAGCCAGGGAAGCTCATTTTCTGCTGGATAATTAGTGACGAGCCCTAAGCTTAGCTTCTCAACAGCCAATCAGAGCCCACTGAGCATGTGAGTGTCACAGACACTTTCCAAGATGGTGACCCCCTGTGACAAGTTTGAAGTCCTGGATCATTGCTGCTATTGACAAGCTCAAACTTTAGCCTCGTGCAATAAGTTCACTATTTTTAGGGTTTCCTTAAAAATCACTTTTGTGATTGCTGCTACACAGGCTGTACTATAAGGCAAGGGGAGCGGGTGGAGCTTTTTTAAGGCACCCAAATACTGCTGCTGGCCATGCTATGGGCTTTCACCACAGCACCATTGCTGTACCCAAACCCAGGTGATAAAAATTAGGGGTGACGTCTGGATAGTGCTGAATAAGGGTTCCGGGGCTCACTGAGGCTGCCACCTCAGAGACCTCTGCCTCGGGGTCCCCCGCTCCAGCTGCACCTTATTTTGTCTTGTTGCCGAAATCAGGGCTGCAAACACCCTCTGCACCCCAATTTGCCTCTGGGTTCCCTGCTCCAGCCACAACCCCCTCTCCAACCCCTGCACCTTATTTTATCTTGTTGCGGATGAAATCCGGTGCAGGTAAGGTTGCAGTAGCCAGAGTGAGGACAAGGGCTTGGTTTGGGGGGCACATTGGGTTTTTTTCCGCCGGCCCAGTCTGACCCTGTTTCTGGAAACGTCCCCTATTAATCCATCTCACAGCCACAAAATGAGACTAAGCAAAAATACTGCTGAATGTGATTTATTTTCGATTCCACGGTAACTTGAGGTCTTTATACAAAATATTTATATAATTTCATAGAAAATATACGTCTTTTCCCACCAATATGCATTGTTCTCCTGTACTAGACCTTTGGCAATATTTCAATTACAATGCCTCTAGCCTTCTATTACCTGCCCTAAACTCATCACATGAACAAATCTTTTCCCCCCAATCCTCAGATAAAAACACCAGAATGTGACAATGTCATGGCAAATAATAGAAGTGAGAGCATCGCCTCCAGCACTTGCACTCGGCACAGACTCTGGAGCTAATAAACCACAAACGAATCACCAGATTTGTCTTTCACTATAAATAGAACATTCTAACAAGGCAATTAAAGCACAATATCATTGGAGGGGTTTTGTTTTGTGTGGGGTGTTTATTAAATAGCGCAACTGGACGCTCCATCTGTATAACGGCGCAGGTGTGTGTTTATTTGGTGCAAACAAAAGACCCAAGGAAATGCCACCGATAATTACACGTGTCTCAGCTAGTGCTTTAATATTATGATTATTTACAATTCAAAAATCCTTTATCCGCCTTGTGCTGCAGTCATAGAGGCTGTGGTTCTGTTATAACTGAATATACAGAGCATTTGTGTTGGACAGCAGAGCTCCTAGCCATGGCTGCTGAATTGTAACTGTACAGGTCAGAGATTTAAGAGAAAGTTATCCCAAAGTGCCCAAAATGCAGATTGAATTGTAAGGTCACCGTCTCTCTGCACACAACATAAATCACATGAATGGCACATTATAGATCTATAACTAGTGCTGCTTAAACTTCAGCCTTTCCAGACTGGTACTTCAGACGTCGACTCATGGGAGGTTTGAAGAAAATTCAACTTGAAAGCAGCACATGCAGTTCCAGCTTCTGCCAACAGATGGCAGCGCAGAGCTGCTCAATTTGATCAACTAAATGGGCCATTTCAAGGGTACACCGTCTGCACAGTGTTTTTTAATAGTAATAAAGGGAGTGACCCTGTTACAGTAACACGGACAAATGTATAAAATTATATCACAAGATCTGCACGAAGAGAACAGACCAGTGAAGCTGTTTATCATGGAACTGCAAGATTTCCATTGCTCTACCCCATATATTTAGGGGTAAGGTCCCGCATCCAATTTAATGCTTTGGTTTTTTTTTTATTCATACCAAAGTTCGCCCTTTCTGAACAGAAATATTCGGTCTCTCCGACCATAAGCGGATTAATATGAAAACCTTGTTTGGAATGCGCCCGAGCAGATCATTAGTCTTAATCTGTTCTCAGCTTTTCTTCTAGACTTTATCTTATGACCTGGGGGGATATTGCTTCCACCATGTTCCTGCCGTTCCTTATTATGTATCATTATGCTATATTAATACCCTAAGGCCATGGCCATGTTTTGTACATATGAAATAAGAACGCAGGGGGCTGTAGTCCAACAACAGTTGCCGGGCAGCAGTTAGGCACCTCTCTGACACTCAACATGTGGATCAGAACCTTCTTTTAAGACACAGTGTTGAGAAACACAATAACAGCTTTACAGTAAACACATTTCATGTACAATACACCCGTTGACAGTAGTTTAAAGACGGAGCCAAACTCGCCAACTACTTTGGATGACGGAGGCTCAGTGGCTCCCCATTTTGACTCCCAGAGACGTCCTCGGTAGTGACAGGGTCCTTATCAGCAGATAGTGTGAGAAAAGACACAGCTGATATCTTCAAAGTGCTTCTCCAACTGCTCCACAAACGGAATGAAAAACACTGTACAGGTAACCCAATATGGCGGCCGCTGGGTCAAACATTACTTTCAACCTCCTCCTTGTTGTGAGAGTTTGTTTGTTCCATTTGCTCGCAGTCCATGCTGGTTTCGCTTATGTCCATGCTGCAGTCCGAAACACTGTCCGATTGGTCCATTTTCTCAAACCGCGCCGGCGGCTGAGAACCACAGGTCCCATTGGCCGATATTGATAAACGTCCGTTTGAGGAGGACGCGTCGTCTCCCCCAGAACATACCGCCGACTCTTTGGCTTGACGAATACAGTTCAGCCACTGTTGCTTGTTGAACGTGTCGTTTGCCTGCAGAAAGTGGGCTTGGCTGTGGGATCCATTTTTGAAACCCACTCTAAAAAAGTTCTTTACTGTAAAACAAAAACATGACAATATTGTGAGTGCTCCTTTATTTTCAGTTTCTTATCAGGACTTCTCTTTCCATTTGGGGTATGTTCTTTGGTTTAGCTTTATTTGGCAACTGTTGCAACCAAACCTCTATGTTCTCTACTCAGGTAACCTGTTTTTAGGGGTTCTGGGAGTTGTACTTCAGTAGCACTTGATACAAATATTAAGAAGCACAAAGTGGGTTCTTACCCTAGTTCTAAACCCTGCTTTCCTCACTACAGTATCAATAACATTAGACACTTACTTCTCTCGTTGTTGCTAAAGGCGCCGCGAAGCGACCCTGCCAGCCGCACCTCCCCGTCCTGTAAATCATCCAAGATGAGATCTTTCACGGGGATCGGCTGCCGATATACTTGGTAGTAAAGCGCCTCATTTTGGGTGATGGTCCTTGTTATCACCAAAACGTCTTGGAAGAGGAAGACATGAAATTTCTAGAAAGGAAAGAGAGAACTGTTGAATTCAAAGACCCTCCTTGGCTTCAAAATCAGAATTCATTTTTACACATGGGCAGGTCCATTTATCAAGGATCGAATTTCGAATTCACGTGAATTTATTTTAATTCGAATATACTCACAATTCGACTGGGAGGTTATTTAAGAAAAAAATTGAATGTCTAATATTCGATCGAATGGTTCCGACCCGAAAATTCTAATCGTATTCAAATCATAGGAGATATGAAAAAAGAACTTGAATGTCAGAAAGGCTATTAACATCTCTAAATGGCTCAACGGACCGTTGCCATTGACTTGTAAATGAACTCGTCAGGTTTTAGGTGGCAAATATTCGAATTAGGACGTTTCCATGGTCGAGGTGTGATAAATCTCACATTTGAATTTACATTCGAATAATGGGATTGAAATTCAAATGTGTGAATTTTGACACTCGAAAATTTGAATTTACTTTTCGACCCTTGATAAATCTGCCCCTTAATGGTCAGGGCACACAGGCAGACTCGGGGAGATTAGTCACCCAGCGACAAATCTCCTCTTCTTCGGGGCGACTAATCTCCCCGAACTGCCTTCCAATTCATTTTCCGAAGTCGCCCAAAGTTGCCTCACTTCGGAAAAGGATCGCCGGTGATTTACATTTTAGCCGGTGGAAGGCAGTTTGGGCAAATTAGTCGCCCCGAAGAAGATGAGATTTGCCGCTGAGCAACTAATCTCCCCGAATCTGCCTGTGTGCCCTGACCCTGAAATATCACAGGGACGTAGCAGCTACACTTGTTGAAAAACTCCAGTACCACCATGTGCCACCAATACCACCTATGGAGAATAATGTGGTTCATAAAACATCTACTAGTAGTCAGATCATTTACAAGGACCATCTCTGA
The DNA here is from genome assembly GCF_017654675.1 of Xenopus laevis. Taxonomy (NCBI): domain Eukaryota; kingdom Metazoa; phylum Chordata; class Amphibia; order Anura; family Pipidae; genus Xenopus; species Xenopus laevis. Next base: position 150,593,043 of record NC_054377.1, on the reverse strand, counting down.
GTGTTCTCAGGCAGCTCGGAGATAAGGAGTTCAAAAGGAAGAAGTTTGGGAGAATGAAAGCAGCTGATAATGAATCTTTTGTACACAGAGCTTGACAAGGGGAGTGGAAGTGCTCACAGAACCCTATGGTCTGGTCTATACGGGTGATAAATCTCCATTATTTCCTATGGCCTGTTACCCTAGTGCTGATTGAAATAGTAATAGTACTAATGTAATGGTAATGGCTTGCCAACCCTACTTTAAACCCTGTCTGGTTCTCCAAGCTGGGTGTTCTGTTGGAAATATACAAATTTAGGGGCAAATTCACTAAAGGACAAAGCACCTAACGCTATCGTTAATTCACTAGCGTAGAGCATTTTCGTTAATTCGCCGATTCACTAACGGACGCTGGCGTAAATTCGCTAGTGTTACTTCGCACCCTTACGCCTGGCGAATTTGCGCAATGGACGTGCAAATTTTTCTGAACGCTACCTTTTACGCCAGACTTCCTTCGCCACCTCAGACCAGGCGAAGTGCAATAGAGTAGATAGGGATTGCTTCCCAAAAAGTTAAACGCTGGCGTTTTTTCTTTTTTTATGGGTGATAGGCTGAAAAAGATCAAAAATTTTTTGGGGCTCCCCTCCTTCCCCCCTACATTTCCTAACTCATGGCACCTTAACTATACAGTGGGCACATGTGTAGGGCAAAATAAACATTTTATTTGCTGTTTTGAAGGTTTCCCAGGCTTGTGTAGTGCTGCTACATATTCCTCCATTGTAACTTCAATTTGGCGCCGTATGCAAATTAACCATCGCTAGCCTAAATTCGCTTTGCTTGGCAAATTAACGCTAGCGAAACTTCGCAACCTTACGCTTCCCCTGAGCGCAACTTCGGATTTTAGTGACTTTGCGTAGCGCTGGCGAAAATACGCCTGGCAAAGTGCGGCGAAGCGGACGCTGGCGCAACTACGAATCTTAGTGAATTTGCCCCATAGTGGTAGGTTATATAAATTGCCACTGATGTTTATACTTATGTAACCCTAGATGAGTAAATTCCAGGCAGCCAGATATTAAAAAAATGACAACTGCCTCTATTATTTCAGGAATGCTCGTACCCAAGGCTGACCATCCCTATTCTAACTGCTTGCAATTAAATCACTCGTTAGCACTATGTTGTGATGTCACGTCAGATGTTTCTCGCCTGTAGTCATTCAGACAAGGTCCATGAGCGAACCAGTCACTAATGTCGCCGTTTACTCGCCGTCACTAATGTGATCAGTACATGAGACAAAATGAACTGGTGGAAAGACCAGAAGCCACAAACGTTCTTGATCAAAGAGCTTCACTTCTGGCTGCTGTCAAATTGTCAGGGAGAGAGAGGGTGGGGGTGCACCCTGATTTATGTGCAGGGAAAAATACAGAGATCACTGGTCACCAGATCTGCTGGTGTCACATAAATGTCTACCAGGTGGAACCAGGGCTTCTCTGACCTCTGCCTTGCACCTTTTAGAACTTAAATGACTATTTGTGTTCATCCTACAGCCTATATGTACCCACCAATCCTCTAATGATCATTACCCCTCTGAATTCCCCATGTCAGATGTCATAGAGTTCGTGTGATCTTGAAAGAATGGCGGAATGTTATGCAGGTCATACAAGCCACATAAGCTGCCCCCCCAGGCCAAATTTATAGTCTTGTCTTGTGTATAGGGAAGGTCTTGGCTAGATAGCAGTTGGGCAGGTTTCAAAATCCCATTGGAGTTGAGAGTCTCCATAGAACCCCATTATGATCAGCCTGGAGGACAAATCAATCAATTAAAGTCTCACTCATTTGGTGACCTCTCTAAACGAGAGGATCTTACCACGAATGACCAACTATACACAATGGGGCAAATTCACTAAGCGCCGAACGCTAGCGTTACTTCGCTAGCGTTTGGCATTTTCGTTACTGCGCAAATTCCCTAACGAACGCTGGCGTAGTTTCGCTAGTGTTACTTCGCACCCTTACGCCTGGCGAAGTTTCGCTAGCGACGTAACTACGCAAATTCACTAGCGCGCGCAGTGTACTGAACGCTACCTTTTACGCTAGACTTCCTTCGCCACCTCAGACCAGGCGAAGCGCAATAGAGTAGATAGGGATTGCTTCAAAAAAAGTCCAAATTTTTTCTAAGTCCCCAAAAAACGCTGGCGTGTTTTCTACATTATGGGTGATAGGCTGAAAAAGATCGAAAACATTTTTGGGGCTCCCCTCCTTCCCCCCTACATTTCCTGACTCATGGCAACTTACCTAGACAGTGGGCACATGTGTAGGGCAAAATACAATTTTTATTTGATGTTTTGAAGGTTTTCTAGGCATTTGTAGTGCTGATACGTATTCCTCCATTGAAATTTGAATTTGGCGCCGTATGCAAATTAGCCTTCGCTAGCGTAACTTCGCTTTACATAGCGAATCAACGCTAGCGCAACTTCGCAACCTTACGCTACCCCTGAGCGCAACTTCGGATTTTAGTGAATTTGCGAAGCGCTGGCGAAACTACGCCTGGCGAAGTGCGGCGAAGTTACGCCTGGCGCAACTACGAATCTTAGTGAATTTGCCCCAATGTATTTAATCCCACTAATTGCAACTATGAAAGAATAGGTTGTTTGAGTTTAACCAAGGTTCTTTTAAATCTTTAGGTCAGGATCCAAAAAGGAGTAGGGTGGGTTCCTATGATCCCCCTGAATGTAGTCTCCTACAAAAGCAAATAGTAACTACAATGAGGTCTAAACCAGTATTTGGAAGACTAAACCATTATTTGGGTTCCAAAAGTGATTCCCTTAAGAAAAAGAACCCAGGAGTCTCTGATTAAAGGTCTGTACCAAACTTACCGCTCCCCTGTTGTTCTTGAGCTCCCCATGACAGCACAGGGCTCGAGAGTTATCGATAAGAGGGTCTTTTTGGCATTCGTCAAGGTAAATCAGTCTCTCCTTATAATAGTGGCACTCGGATTCACCGGTCTTTATGTTGATTTCTGCCACGATCCCTTGGACGATATTAATCTGGCATGGACAGAGAACGGTCATTAAAATTTTAGATGTGGCTATTTCCATGAATAAGACCTCAGCGTATTTATAATTCATGGGGAAAGAATGTAAAATAGGCACGCGATCATAAATCCTCTAGGAGTAGAACAGGCGAAATGCAAGAACTCAGCATATATATTAAATATTTAACTCCCTCATTTTCTTTGTAGCCTAAGGGAAAGTTCTCTGTTAGTTATTGTTGTATGTATTGAAAGAGGGATATTATTGTGGTTCTGAGAGCAATTTAAGTTTTTCCACTTCCATATGTATATATATATATACAGAGAAGGAATGTTCTGGGCACACGGTAAGCTGTATACCCTCATACTGTACTGTCTAAGGGAATCAATATGGCACCTCCTCCTCCCATATGTATAAATACAAATATACAGAGAAGGAATGTTCTGGGCACACAATAAGCTATACCCTCATACTGTACTGTCTAAGGGAATCAATATGGCACCTCCCTCCTCCCATATGTATAAATACAAATATACAGAGAAGGAATGTTCTGGGCACACAATAAGCTATACCCTCATACTGTACTGTCTAAGGGAATCAATATGGCACCTCCTCCTCCCATATGTATAAATACAAATATACAGAGAAGGAATGTTCTGGGCACACAATAAGCTATACCCTCATACTGTACTGTCTAAGGGAATCAATATGGCACCTCCCTCCTCCCATATGTATAAATACAAATATACAGAGAAGGAATGTTCTGGGCACACAATAAGCTATACCCTCATACTGTACTGTCTAAGGGAATCAATATGGCACCTCCTCCTCCCATATGTATAAATACAAATATACAGAGAAGGAATGTTCTGGGCACACAATAAGATATACCCTCATACTGTACTGTCTAAGGCAGTGATCCCCAACCAGTAGCTCGTGAGCAACATGTTGCTCCCCAACCCCTTGGATGTTGCTCCCAGTGGCCTCAAAGCAGGAGCTTATTTTTGAATTCCAGGCTTGGAGGCAAGTTTTGGTTGTATAAAAACCAGATGTACTGCCAAACAGAGTCTCAATGTAGGTTGACAATCCACATAGGGGCTACCAAATGGCCAATCACAGCACTTATTTGGCACCCCAAGAACATTTTTCATACTTGTGTTGCTCCCCAACTCCTTTTACTTCTGAATGTTGCTCATGGGTTCAAAAGGTTGGGGATCCCTGGTCTAAGGGAATCAATATGGCACCTCCTCCCATATGTATAAATACAAATATACAGAGAAGGAATGTTCTGGGCACACGATAAGCTATACCCTCATACTGTACTATCTAAGGGAATCAATATGGCACCTCCTCCCATATGTATAAATACAAATATACAGAGAAGGAATGTTCTGGGCACACAATAAGCTATACCCTCATACTGTACTGTCTAAGGGAATCAATATGGCACCTCCTCCTCCCATATGTATAAATACAAATATACAGAGAAGGAATGTTCTGGGCACACAATAAGCTATACCCTCATACTGTACTGTCTAAGGGAATCAATATGGCACCTCCCTCCTCCCATATGTATAAATACAAATATACAGAGAAGGAATGTTCTGGGCACACAATAAGCTATACCCTCATACTGTACTGTCTAAGGGAATCAATATGGCACCTCCTTCCTCCCATATGTATAAATACAAATATACAGAGAAGGAATGTTCTGGGCACACAATAAGCTATACCCTCATACTGTACTGTCTAAGGGAATCAATATGGCACCTCCTCCTCCCATATGTATAAATACAAATATACAGAGAAGGAATGTTCTGGGCACACAATAAGCTATACCCTCATACTGTACTGTCTAAGGGAATCAATATGGCACCTCCCTCCTCCCATATGTATAAATACAAATATACAGAGAAGGAATGTTCTGGGCACACAATAAGCTATACCCTCATACTGTACTGTCTAAGGGAATCAATATGGCACCTCCCTCCTCCCATATGTATAAATACAAATATACAGAGAAGGAATGTTCTGGGCAATATGGCTAAAAACATAAAAAGCAGCCAGTTCAATTAAATTAAGTTGAGTCAATCTCGCATATAACTATCACTTCGGTCCCGAAACGTTTGATCTTTTGTAAAGTGCCTATAGCACCATGGAATAAATTTGGGATCATCCCATTTGCTGCAAAATCAGGTATTGGCTTTTTTCATGTTGTTGGATATAACTTACAGCTTCTTCTAAGTGCTGCTGATCTTGGTGGCCATTAGGCGTATGCCTCAATAACTCTTTTAGCAACAGATGATACTTGACCAGGCGACTTCTGGGGATGTCGAGGAAATTCCACAAGTCTAGTTTGCGGCTGAACGGAGATTCTAGGCACCTCTGCAGAAAGTCTTGCACTCGGTGGTCTTGTTTCTTATGATCCAGAAGAGCCTTTGCCGCCACTTGATTGCTACAGTAGCTGTCATAGGAGTTCAAACAGGGGAGCTGAATCAAATAAAAAGGGAAATAAAGTCACAATATAAATATGTATATTGAAAAAGTAGCCAAAAAACACAATTATGCCAAAGTACCCAGAGAGATGCCCTACCCTTATATACGGGAAGACCAATAAAATGATTGGACTTTCAGTAATGAAATGATCCCTATATCTGAGACTGGATACTGGCAAAGTCAAAGCAGTTCAACTGGGAGCCCATTTGATCACATTTGCCCATGAAGTTTGGCTTTCTGAGACAGAGGAAGGTTGAAACAAACCCCCCGTTTGTATCCATGAAAGATAAAGGCAGCCGACCTCCAATATCAGGGAAATAGTCCAGGATGATCTCTGCTACTTTGCTTCAATCCTTTCAAGCGCCCATCTCTGAACAAAAACAATTCCCGTAATTATTTCTGGACTAGTCAATCTGCTCATGCAGTCTATTGCCGCGTGCAGCCTATAATACCTGATTAAAATTCTATCCAAATCCAACATTCAAAAACATAATAATAAAGACATGAATTAGGAACATCAAACGGGTGCGGATTTATTTTCAATTTATGTTGTTCTCAAATAGTTGTAAATATATAGCAGTAAAAGGTCAGGCAATTCCAATTCCTGTTTTACACTGTAGAACTTTTTTTGCAATTTAAAGGGGACCCGTCACCCAAAAAAATTAATCAAAATCCTATTTTATCACATTAGTCAAGCAAAATGAACTTTAATTACACTATGTAAATTATTTGAATCTTGTTTCCTTCAGTCTGGGAATTCATAATTATAACAAGCAGGCAGGAGCCATTTTGGGGACACTGTTATTAAGACAAGCCTTGTATCATCTCAGAATCTTGTTTGTGCACCAGAATGGGGGACCTGATGTCCATCCCCATGCCCTGGCTACACAATTATATGGTGAAGAGAACGGGGGAATGTGGGGAGAGCAGTGACATGTAGGAAGTGCTGAATGGAAAGTGAAAGTAATTGTCTGCCCAGCCTCTGGGGCAAATTCACTAAGATTCGTAGTTGCGCCAGGCGTAACTTCGCCGCACTTCGCCAGGCGTAGTTTCGCCAGCGCTTCGCAAATTCACTAAAATCGCTCAGGGGTAGCGTAAGGTTGCGAAGTTGCGCTAGCGTTGATTCGCTAAGTAAAGCGAAGTTACGATAGCGAAGGCTAATTTGCATACGGCGCCAAATTCAAATTTCAATGGAGGAATACGTATCAGCACTACAAATGGCTAGAAAAGCTTCAAAACATCAAATAAAAATTTTCTTTTGCCCTACACATGTGCCCACTGTCTAGGTAAGTTGCCATGAGTCAGGAAATGTAGGGGGGAAGGAGGGGAGCCCCAAAAAAAATTTTGATCTTTTTCAGCCTATCACCCATAATGTAGAAAACACGCCAGCGTTTTTTGGGACTTAGAAAAAATTTTGACTTTTTTTGAAGCAATCCCTATCTACTCTATTGCGCTTCGCCTGGTCTGAGGTGGCGAAGGAAGTCTGGCGTAAAAGGTAGCGTTCAGTACACTGCGCGCGTTAGTGAATTTGCGTAGTTACGTCGCTAGCGAAACTTCGCCAGGCATAAGGGTGCGAAGTAACAATAGCGAAACTACGCAAGCGTTCGTTAGTGAATTTGCGCCGTAACGAAAATGCCAAACGCTAGCGAAGTAACGCTAGCGTTCGGAGCTTAGTGAATTTGCCCCTCTATGCCATTGGCATAGAGGAGGGGCAGACAATATTTGATTGACAGTCAAGATTTTTAAATGAGCTTACAACAGCTAGAAATGCTTTGATAAAAAATTGAAATTGTATTTCATGTTTAACTTGAAAAGGACTTTTATTATACAGATTTTTGTGTTTGGGTGACGGGTCCACTTTAATGAATACAGTAGAACCCCCATTTTATGCCCTGCGATTCGATGGTTTCCAGAGAATTTCCCCTCATCGTTGACAAATTGAAAATTGTTGTTCAGCTGTATTGAGACGTACACCTTTCCACTAATGTAAAACGATGGCCCTATGTAACAATTATTTTTTATCTGACACAAGGTGCACAAAGCATTTGAATGAGCACAACGTGGTACACTTTTTGCACCCCTTATGAGCACTAAGTTAACGAGTGCCATCTTTTTCAAATTTTAAATCATTTAAGAAAAATAAGAATGGAACTGGGTTCCCTTCCCAGGATTCCCCTCTGCTTTCCAGAAGCCTCGCTGAAAAAAAATCTCATAATTAGTTCACCCTTCAAGGGAAAAAAACTGTTTTTTCCAGGCTGGAAATTTTGTTTTTGGGTAAAGCCAATGAAAATCTTTGCAAGGCTCCAAAAATATATGTAGAAATAATTTTAAAAAATGGTGCAAACTAACTGGATCCCACTGATAATGTCATTATGATTTCCATTGCAAGATCCCAAATCGACTTCATAGAAATCCTAGAAATGATTTGCAATTTGTGACCATTCCCTGAGTTGCATTAAACCGTATATATGTTGAAAGGCGAAGGTTACAGGCTTGGCCCCTATTTTCTGGTTATTAGTGGATAATTGAGGAGGGGGGGTAGTTAAAAGCAAGTCTGCTTATCTGCCGACTAGTTAGCACATGTCACATAGTTAAAGTCTCATAACCAGCTCCTTATAACGAATGTTATGTCTAATTTATAAACTTCAAGAAACCCTTTTAAAAATGGATGAGGGTCCCGGAGATCAAAGGGAAACTTCTTGGAGAGAGAAAGAAATGCAAAGGTTGCTGCTTATTCCAGGCTCTTTTTCTTCTTCTTCGGATGATAATGTTCTGACATGTTTCATCAGTGACAGACTATAAACACATTGTCACCGGGACTAAATCAAAGGCTCTCGCTTCCCCTCCTCTCCATTCACAATGTGAGTAACAGGATCTCCACAAAGTCAGCCTGACAGCCCCATTCAATTCCCATGAACTGGCAAAACCCCACCGACCAGGCAAACGCACTTTTGTGCACAATTCATAGAGAGATGGAGGAGCACTCTCGTCTTCTTTCCTTCTGCTCTTAATGTTTCTTTTCTTTAGCCAGGGCCCATTAGTCGTGGTGTTGTCTTTGCCACAAGCATTTATAATGACAGGGCAAGTCACGTCAAGGATAAGTCCACTTAGGGGGGTGGTGGGTTATTACAAATGGGCTACGTGCGCCATGGGGGTTTTCTTGAATTTAATGAAAGGCGAAGTCCAAGTATTTATATGTAGTTAAATAGACAAATACATGAAATAAAAGAGATATTAGAAATCCCCTTAAAAACCAGCAGAACAGGCAGAAAACGTCTCTTCTACACAAGCCGACGGACTGGAAAAACTGCCTTTCCCCCTAAACTCTAAATGCCAGCTGCACCCGTTGTTGAGGAATGCCATTTAAATGCTGATTCAGCCAAAGGAATGACTAATTACACACTTCCTCGGAGGTAAAGACTTGCTAATTAATGTAACTCATTGACAAAGAACAAAGACAAAATAGAAAAAGTTAAAAAAAAAAAATACCCCTCCATTTCCCAGTTTTAGTATTAAATCTACAATGACGACACTTCCCCCATATATATATATATATATATATAATACACAAAAGCCATGAATATCTTGTAAATTATATCCTTATAAACGGTGAGTTCTGATGTCATCAGTTATAAACGGTGAGTTCTGATGTCATTTCTGTCACATGACTCACTGAAACGTGTGTATTATAATAAATAAAGTACCCCCAGCTTTAAAATATAAGGATATTAGAAGTTACCTCGGAGTTCCATGACCTATATAAAAACACTCGGCCTTCGACCTCGTACTTTTATATGGTCATGAAACTCCTCGGTAACTTATAATATCCTTATATTTTACAAGAGGGGGTACTTTATTCACTATATATACAGGCTGGAGAGGAGGCGTATGATCACACATCCATGCATATGCAAATTGAAATTACAGATGTAGGTAATATGAAGCTTTCTCCAAACAATGCAGCCCTAGGGGGAAATTTTGCAGAAACTGCATTCACATCCTAATCTTGATCTCATCAGGTTCTTTTCAGTCTAAAAAGAGGAAACTGGAGCTATAATCTGCTCTTGTGTAGAGAAATACCGGTCGTACAGGCACTAGGGCTTTATCTCACGGCCGCTCCCTGCTGCTACTTTCTGTTCTAGGCTGAAGTGAAACCGAATGCAAATTACAATTAAATAGAAGAATCGAACGCAGGAAGTTTCTGAGCTGCTCACAATTCCTCAAATGTGTTATTAGTATAGGGAAAAGAATGTGGGACTCAGATCACTGATCTACTAGTCAGCACCTTGTTCATGTAAAAACATCTAAAGCTGTGGTTTCTCTTCTGGAGAGCTCTGCCTGAAAGCTTCTTTGGTTGAAATTTGGGGTGAATGCCTATTTTCCTCCTTGGTATTCACCCCGAAAACCCATCTTGAAGGTCAACTAGGGTAAGATTTGGATCTTTACTCCCTAGATCAGTGATCCCCAGCCAGCATGTTGCTCTCCGACCCCTTGGATGTTGCTCCCAGTGGCCTCGAAGCAGTTGCTTATTTTTGAAATCCTGGCTTGGAGGCAAGTTTTGGTTGTATTAAATCAATGTACTGCCAAACTGAGTTTCCTGTAGGTTGCCAGTCCACATATGCTCTACCGGTAGTCAATAACAGCCCTTATTAGGCACCTCCAGGAACTTATTTCATGCTTGTGTTGCTCTCCAACTTTTTTTACATTTGAATGTAGCTCATGGGTAGAAAAAGTTTGGGGACTCCTGCCCTAGATATTCTTGGAACAATGGCCAGTGTAAGTGGGGGGGAGTTAGGTTACTATTGGAGCCTTGAACTCAAAAAGTCAACTGGTGATCAAAAGCTTATGACAAATGAGGCCACAGGTGCGGAGAAGGGTGGTGGCATGTGAAATGATCTGTTTATGGTAGAACACAGGTGCACACCAATGATTTCAGCAGTTCTGAGTAGTGTCTCCCATGATAGAAGTTGGCATAGTGGTCATGATGATGCTAGAGATAGAGAGAAGGCTTGGGGTACAGCATAATGCAATGAGACATGCTGAAATGACCAATATAGCTACATCAGTGATCCCCAACCAGTGGCTTGTGTGTAACATGTTGCTCCTAGTGGGCTCAAAGCAGGTGCTTATTTTTGAATTGCTGCCTTGGAAGCAAGTTTTGGTTGTATAAAACCAAGGTGTACTTCCAAACAGATCTGTAGTCTGCCAGTTTACATAGGGCTGCCAATTAGTTAATCACAGCTCTTATTTGGCAAATCCATAGACTTTTCATGGTTGTGTTGCTATCCATCTCTTTTTACAATTGAATGTGGCTCACGGGTAAAAAAAAAGTTTGGGGGACCCTTTCCACCCAAATTGAGAAAGAAATAAATCACTTAAATTACAGATCTGTGGGCCTCCAGAGCCCATTTTGTCACGATACAATGGCAAAATTATCCAGAAGCCCTTACTGAGCATAAGGAGTATTTTCTTACCCAGCCAACTAAGATATGGCCAACATTCTCTGTGGAACCATCTGGCTTCCGGACCTCACGCAGCCGCCTAAGGAGATCTAAGACAACAAGATGGATAAACAAAAACTGTTACTTGCTGGAAATGACCGTGTTTATGTAAGCATTGAGTTGAGGGACACTGAGCTAGTACCTTCATGCAGAGGAATTAGTGAGTCCAGGGTCCCAAAGATTTGGGTTAACTCTTGTTCTGTCATTATAGAGAGCTTCAGCATTGGGTCATGATAAGCCTGAATGGAAACAAAGTCACAATAACACACACTGGAAACAGGAAAAACAGAAATATTCAGACTGAGTTGGATGCTGAATGGCGAAATCAGTTGATTTTCTGTTGTCTACACAGATAAGACAAATGTCTCCCATGTAACGTCAACATCAGCCAACATCATAGCAATTTTGACATCATATGTAATCCACATAAAAACTAGTTGATGTAAAGAGTGCTGGATGTGGCTGTTCAATAGTCTAACCATTTGCTTTCAGACTCAACAGGGTGCCAGGCAGAAGGTAATGCCTACAGCTTCTTTATGATATCCAGCAGCTGGAAGAAGCTGGTAGAAACTCAAGACACTTGAAATAATTTCTCCCAAAGGCAGGGAACCACCACTGTTTGCTTCAGTTCCCCTTGGGGCAGCTGTTATGTGAAAGTACAGACTGTCTTTAAACCCAGTCCTGTCTGGTCCAGTCACATTGCAGTTCTGTGGTCAGAAGTTGTTTGCCATTACCAGCTAAGGTAGCACCAACTCAACACCAACGAGAATATGAATACAATTTCACATACGCACCTTTTTTGCTAACTTTAAATCTTCAATTAAGTCTTCCTCTCCTTGTGATAACTCGAATATGACCTGTACAAGGGGAATATAAAATACATTTTAAAAAACAACATATGTCGGAACCTTCCTTTTTCTCAGGAAAGCCTCAAATAGACAGACATTTAATCATTTTCGTGCACTGAAACCTGGCAGAATTTAAAGACGGAAAAAAGATCAATCACATTCTTTTGGAGAAATCTCCTAGAGCTGAGAAAATACCCACAAAATCGGTGTTGTTGTTTTTTTTTTTTTTTACTTTTTCGGATATCTCCATCTGACATATTTATTTTCCCAGCCAATAAATAAGTTAAAAGAAAATGTAAAGTATTTCAGAGGCAGCGCGATAATGGAAGCAAGTATTCGAGATATTCCATTTTTTTTTATTTATATGTAATTAAACACAATTTGACTCGGTTTCCACCTGAATATGTTTCTTAGATTATGGGTAAACAAGAGAGCAACTGACAGAGCAAAAAGTGTCATCTTACCTGCCCCAGCTCATGCCAAACAGATGGGGCCCATGAAAGGTCTTACATTTATTCTAAGCACAATACTGTTTACATGAAGCAAACATTTTACAACCTATATGTTTTTGCCAGATGTTGGCAGGGGTTATTAACAGGACTACGACCTTATAGCTGGGCTGCTTTGTGCAGGTTCCAAATGTTTCAACCCCAAATATGTACAGTGAACGAGGTATCAAACCAATACATCCTAAAGAGTCCTACGGAGTTGTTGAATTCCTGCTGGAATTTGCCACTATTAGGTTATAGAGGTCACACTAGTTGTAAACGCCAATCTGTGCTTATCCATGGATGGTGGCGCTGTTTTATGCCCATCGATGGAAGGGTTTTGCTAATGGAAACAGTTGAGAGACGGTACTGCAACTGACTGGGCGCCAATATCTACCTATGTAAGGACACCTCTACTTTAATGTATTAAGGCTGGTCCAGGCTGCAGCAGGGTACAAATCTAAATCTAGTAATCGCAAGAACATCTTAAGTCAGCCAAGGCTATGCTAATATTAACAATAAATATATTGTCTCACCATCTCTGTGCTACCTAGAGAATATGCTCATCTTGCTTTAAGTTACAGGAAAGCTGACTCAAACCAAACGATAGCGTGTCTACCTTCAACTTCCTCTCTTTCACTCCTTGGTCATGAGAAACTTAACCTGCTGGTAGGGACTTCCCCCACTCCTGTAACTAAGACATCTCTTTCTTTCTTTGAAAAAGGGGGAAGAAAAGAAAAAGGGAGGTTCTTAGACTTTTTTTGGTATCAAGCTCCCATTCCCAAGAGGCTGCTAGGGGGTTAGTAGTTTTGCTTCCTGAATATTACCAGCAGATACACCAATAGCAGTCTAGTGATCTGGAAGTACCCAAGGACAAAGAAACACAACAACTTATAAGAGGTTACTGTTTAAAGAACAAAAGCAAGAATAGTTCACAGCAATAGTTTCTGCAAGGTTATGCCATTGGGTACCCATTAGCATGGTTATACTTCTGTTCTTGGAAACCACTGGCAATACCTATTCTTGGGTATTCTTCCAGGCTTGAATACCATTGGTGAAGCTTGGTCTTGGGTATTCTTTCTTGGATACCACTACTGAGCCCTATTCTTGGGTATTCTTCCAAAATTGGATACCTCTGGTGAGCCCTATTCTCGGGTATTCTTCCAGTCGGTGAACCTTAGTCTTGGGTATTGTTTCAACCTTGGATACCACTGCTGAGCCCTATTCTTGGATATTCTTCCAACAATGTATACCACTGGTGAACCCTATTCTCGGGTATTCTTCCAGTCGGTGAACCTTAGTCTTGGGTATTGTTTCAACCTTGGATACCACTGCTGAGCCCAATTCTTGGGATATTCTTCCAACAATGTATACCACTGGTGAGCCCTATTCTTGGGTATTCTTCCAATATTCATGGTCATGAAATTCTAAGATGACTTCTTATATCCTCATATTTTATTTTTTTAGAATACTCAAGTTCCAATGAGTCATTTGATGCTAGAGGCATCACTAAAACCTGATTATAAGCACATTTCTTACTTTTCAGGTTATTCGTGGCTTTTGTGCATTATAATGGACGTACGAGGAAGGGATGTGAGAACTGAGGGTTTAAATTGATTTATTGCTCCTCTTATTCCAGCTGCTATGCTGCCACTGACACATGCTAAGAAACCTACTTTCAATTTCCTCAGAATATGTCAGTTTTTTCAACAAGAAGTAATTCAGTGAGGAGCCTACCTCCTGTCTCTTGATCTCTTGGGATGTGAGCACTTGATTGACGCAGACATCAAAGGTCTCGCTCCAGAGCTTGCTGTCTCTCCGCTTGGTGATAGGAGGGGGTGCATTTCTTGACCAGGGGCGCGGGGTGAACAAATCAGGCCGGCTGTCACTTCGGAAACTGATGGAGCGCTGGAAATGTAAAACAGCGATTTGGTGAGCAAATATAATGAGGTATGCCTTCAGAGCCTGACTAATTGGCTGCTACAGTGCCATAAATATACAAAGTATGGCTTGGAAATTTGAATACATTTATTTTTTTGGGATGTTGCTGTTGGTTATGGTTTCTGCTTATACAAGTGTAAAAAATAATCAACAAGATGTAAACAAGCCTGGAGTCAATGTTGGGGCCCAAGATCTTTGCTGAAAGAATGGGGTCCTACAAAAAAGTCAGGGATGTCTTATCAGCATCCCTTTATCTGTTGTTGGACTACAATTCCATAAGTCCCACCAAGATCTGACGGCTTATAATCTACCCAGGTTGGAGGGCGGAATGCTAGGAACGCATAGACTATGACCAGTTTATCTGAGTATATCTAAGGTGCTTTTAGATGCTCAATCAGCTAATCAGTTCCAGCCAACCATGCAACTCTTTTTAGTAAACTGTAACTCCCTACAGCTGCAACCAATGCAGTTCACCAGTTGCAGGGCTGCACAGTTCGATATTTGATTTCTCCATTCTCCCTAATGGTGAGCCGTACAAATGAGCCTTGAAGCAAAGTGCACACTTGGCCACATGTTCTCAGGCTGCTGATTGTAAGTGAAAACAGATTTGGGAAAATTGCTTGCCATGAATATGTCTGCTTTAAATCCTTAGGAAAAAGAAAAGCATGGTCAGGGGCCCAGAGAGAACAGCTGTCTTTGTGACGATGCAGGGCCGTCTAGTCAAAACATCATTTGCTGAGTACACTGGGGGCTCACAACTGTAACTAATAAACTCTTTCTGCCAGAGGAAGGCGTTTGACCATTTCAGTGGAAAAGGATTAAATGGCAGGTCCCCAAACTGCAACCAAAGAGGACAGAGCTGGAGAAGGTGGAAACATTACAAGCCACTGAGAATATAACTCCTGCTGTTCTTGTCACGCAACCAAACACTTTCCCAATTAAACAAAGGCCGGGATGAGGTCAGCACCATCCTGCCCCGACTCATACTGTATAAATGCTGGCTTTGTACAGCCCCCAAAAACACAACCATATGGTACACAGGGATACTTGAATCAAACAAGCCAACCAAGGTGTACACTAAATTAAACACATCACAGGGCCCGCCGCTTTATGGGATTGTCCCCCCTTCGCAGAGGAAAGCTCAATGTAACACTCAGTGTGATTTAGTCAAAGGCTTCTGGCTTCCATTTCTGGCTGAAAACGAGACATTATTTCATTGTGTATAATAAGGGCATGGCTGTGATTCTAGTGTTATCCTTAGCAGAGCTGTTTAAAGGGGTTCCAAAAAGGGGCCCTGCAGCAGAACAGCTGCAAGTAGACTGTGGGATAGTAGGTAGGGCAAGATAGAACAGTGGGTTAGGAAGGTGGCAGTAGCCACCAAAGAAGCAGCTGTAGAGAGGAAGACAAGGGCATAGTGAGCATAGTAAGGTAATATGGGGACAGTAGAGCAAGATGGTGACCATGGAGACAGTAGAGTAAGATGGAGATAGTAGAACAAGTTGGAGACAGTGGGACAAGATGGAGATAGCAGGGCAAGATGGAGACAGTAGGGCTAGACGGAGACAGTAAGGCATGATGGAGACAGTAAGGCAAGATGGGTACAGTAGGGCTAGACGGAGACAGTAAGGCAAGATGGAGACAGTAAGGCAAGATGGGTACAATAGGGTTAGACGGAAACAATAAGGCGAGATGGAGAAAGTAGGGCAAGATGGAGACCGTAAGGCAAGATGGAGACAGTAGAGCGATAGTAGGGCAAGATGGAGACAGTAGGGCTAGACGGAGACAGTAGGACAAGATGGAGATAGTAGGGCAAGATGGAGACATTAGGGCTAGAAGGAGAGAGCAGGTCCAGATGGAAATAGTAAGGCAAGATGGAGACAGTAGGGCTAGACGGAGACAGTAAGGCAAGATGGGTAAAGTAGGGCTAGACAGAGACAGTAAGGCAAGATGGAGACAGTAAGGGAAGATGACGATAGTAGGGCAAGATGGCGACTGAAGAGACTGCATGCAAAATAAAGACAGTAGGGCAAGATGGAGAAAGCAGAGGAAGATGAAGACAGCAGAGCAAGATAGAGACAGTAAAGCAAGACATCGACAGTAAGATTATGACAGTAAGTCAATAAGGTCAACAGTGGCACAAGATGGAGACAGTAGGATAAGATGTTGATAGTGGATCAAGAAGGAGAAGATTGTGATAGTAACATTTTGTATCAGTGGCACCCAACCAACAGTATTTGAGATGCTAAAGTACAATTTAAGACAAAGGGGCTGCACTGTCTCTTTTGCCCTAGAAGCCATGACTGTGAAGACCCTGACGTTACTGGGGTATCCTTGGAATTGTAGTACAAAAACATCTGGAGGGCTGTTATGTAACCCATAGTTACCCTTCAGTTGACTTCTCTGAAAAAAACATCTGACTCAGGGCAAACTTTGCACATGCTACTAAAATGTGGACAAGGTTATATGCCGTAACCCACAGCAACCAATCAACAGTACACCTACATTGATCTGGAGTCTTTAGAATAATATATAATATAAGATCTGCTTCGTTACTATGGGTTAATGGGCCGGGGGATACGATTGCCTGTTGGTTTTTGGGGGTTGAGAGAAGAGCTTGTGTTTCTTTGTTCCCATTACTCTTTGTTGTCTTTAGTTTGCTCCGTTCGGTGACCACATAAAGCATCTTTGTGCAGCCAACATGTGCTACTCACCTGGAGAGATTGGCTGAATCGTTTCAAGGGTGTCGGTTTCGCAGGTGGGATAAGGTTCGCCAGTGATGTGACTCTTGAGAGAGGTTTAACCCGTTTTGTGCTTGGTTCCTGGAAAGAAACAAGGAGCATGTCAATAAACTGCCAAACACCAACAATTAAATATACCAAGGGAATTAACAGGACAGAGTATTTGCAGCAGTGGGATTTATCTAAAACCAGAGGACTAAGCTATGGAACATCCTTCCAGCAGATATGGTAGGGACTTAAAGCACCTACCATATTCATTGCCAAAGGGGAGATATTTGAAGATCATTTATTTTTCAGTTCTGTGGAGCATCTACCACATCATCATCATTTATTTATATAGCACCAACAAGATATGCAGTGCTTATCATTATCATTTAGCCTTACATGGTCATGAAACTCCTTGGTGACTTCTAATATCTTATATTATACAGTAGTGGCTACAGTATTCCCATTGTATATACATATTTGTTTTGGCAGGAAGTGTCTGAAATCTGGAGTGCTCTGGGTGTACCAGCCGTCCCCAGACCCTTGAGAAGGACACACAAGCACTCTCCACTCTCGTATTGTTTCCTGGCCAATGCAGTCTGACTTTTAATCTTCAAAGAAACAGTTTGTTGCTTGGTTTCCTTTCCAAGAGACTACCCTGGGTCACTCCAGCTCATACATCTAAAGCACTGATCCATTAATATGTCTGGCACAAGGAGAGACTCCTTGGCAATTCCTCTTCTGACGTCTCTGTACCCTAATGACGATAATGTACCCAACAATAAAGAATGAGCCATGAATCACATGAAACCTGGCGCGGACGGTGCCCAACATTAGCCAAAGCCAAAAGCGTGGATTTGTGTCCTCAGTCAGCTCTTATCTTTGACCTCAGGAAACATTTTATCCTTTGGCTCATGAGAAGGCCTCATCTTTGGAGATGCTCCAGGAACCATTGTTCTTCAATGTCTCCTATTATTGTATCGTAATTCATACATTTATTATGGCTTTGTGTAATTGCTCCAAAGTTAATATTTTAGCTTATTGCCAGTCTGACAGATAATGTACAGAAGTGGGGGATTCTGGTTTTTATGCAGGCTTTACTGGACTGGGCCTCCTAGAGACCAGCTGAGAACTTGATATCTAGTAAATACCCTATGCCCTCCTAGATATAAAATATATTGTATAACAGCTCTCTTGCACAAATAATGGGGTCTGTCTCACAGTTAGGTCCATCAGGAGAATCCCTGGTATCCTGGACCACCAGTCGCACCCTGTACATCAGGCTCTTTCTGGGTCTACACTCTCATGAAAAAAAAAGCAATGAGTACCTGGATAGGGATGGAAGCTTAGGCCCTGCTTCAATAATACTTCATTAATGAAACCCAGAATGTATTTGCCTTGATGTTATGTTCACAGGAGTTTGTTTTCAATTTCGGCAGATTTTGGGTATCAAGAGAGAGAGATCAGAGAAGGAGGAGACTTATAATACACCCTTCTGTGTGAATGACCTTACATGAAATGACAGAACACAAGCATGAGATTTGTTGCTTCCTGTGGGAGAGGGGCCATGGGAGGTGGGAGAGGGGTCATAGGAGGTGGGAAAGGGGCCATGGGAGGTGGAAGAGGGAGAGGTGGGAGAGGGCCCATGGGGGGGGGGACCTGTAGCTGGGGCTTCTCATGCCCAAGTCTGGTGTAGTACAGGATTATCATCAATTCAGAAGCAGCTGGGGACTCCCAACCCTGATTTACATAGCCCCTTGTACAAATGACTTTGAAACGTGCCTCCATATATCACTGAGCTGCCCCTGGAATTCCCTTCTCCCTTGCCAGGTCTGTAGATGCTTCTTGGGCCCTTGCCATGAAACACTTGACTAGGGATAAAAAACATGATTGTAAGATTTGCCATCAATCACCCAAATCCTCTGCCCGAGGGGTGATCGTCGGCCCCACAAACTTCTGCCATAGATATTTACAACTGAATACTTTGCAGGGACACATTAGAATTGATGGCGGACCCATCCAGTTTCCATTGTGTGCCCAGTCAAAGGCTCCCCCCTCTCATCTGTTTGTCCAGCAAGAGGTTCCATAGGGAGATGCAAACGAGCGCATGTTTAATTGCCAATCGTACACAGTTTATTTGCAAAGAAGATGTCAAATTCCAGAAGGTGTCAGAGCGACACTTGTCTGAATTAACTCGGCAAATAGATGAGAATTGGCTACAAAAGAGCTGCTAATGACACCTAGGGTGCAGGGATTACCGAGGGGGGGGGAGCCTTTTTAAATGGGATTCCTTGTACAGATGTGATGTCCACAAACACAACTGCCCCTAATCCATACATGAGACGCTTACAATGTAGCACAGCAAACTCTATAAGATATACCCTCATGCAATGTTAGGGGAACAATGAGTTAAAAGGGACCAATTTTTCACTTGTCCCAGTACCAACCGCACCAAATGATGAAGTGCCACAGGCAGGGGAGCAGGGACATATAATGGATATGGGGCAACTCAGCGGCAGCAACATAAAGCGCATGTAATTAAACAAAAGGATTGCCCGGGGGCATGTGTCTAAATAAAAATGCATCTCTTATAGGCCATGCGCATTGTGGGTCACTCACCAGGCACTAACGTGGTTTGGGGGGGAAAGGGTTATTAATTGGAACCAAACTGTCAGCTTGGCTGAAATCACTTTCTCATCACATCGATTGGCTGTCTATTGAATGTCACCCATCCCGGCCCACCCACAGCCTCCAATTAATGAACTCTAATGGAGAGCACACTCCGCTGAAAGTCAAGTTTGATTTTCTTCCCATAAAGAAAAGATGAACTCAGGCCTTTCCTATTGTCGGTGATAATGGGGAAACCAGTGACCTTGATTAATGAGGGAATAAGCGCCCAGGTGCCCCATCGTGTATCTGCTTTATTCTCTTTATCCGCCCGAATCAGTCAAGCACACGGATTTCATTGGATGCAAAAAATCACAAAGTTGCACCGATTGTCTGCGCGGCTTTATGTCTCTAGTTCCAGTGCTTCATCATCGGCCCCAGAAGGGCATCACGGAGCGGCCGTAGCACCAAAATGTGGATGAGAGTGGGCTCAGTGCTCAGTCAGGCAGGGGAGGCAGTTCGGGGAGATTAGTCCCCACGAAGAAGAGGGACTAATCTCCCCGAATCTGCCCTTAAAATCAATGAGTGTTTTTCTTATGGCGACTTTTTTCCCTAATGCATTTAAGTCAATAGGCATTTTTTTCTTACGGGCGTTTTTTGTGGTGAATTTTTCACTGCAGTTTTGCAGAAGAAATTTGCACATGGCGAAATTCGGACTTTCGCCCAAATCCATGGCTGGCAAATAAATTCGCTCATCACTACTCACTGGGGCAGGGACTGATGGGATAATAGATATCCCTGTAAAGCGGCACTGATGAGTATTGGGATAAATGGGCCGTGGCTGTGGCTTGATCACGGCAGGAGTTGGTAGTCACAAATACCAGCTTTGGTGGCCATACTGGTGGGGGAAGGATTTGCTGGTTTGGTGACGGTGCTAAATGAGCAGATCTTATAGTATTTGGCCTCCTTTAGACAAAGGGAATGCAATGCCTAGTTGGCTGGAGGGCTCTCTCTTTTTCAGGGGCGCAACTTGCATTTAATCAGAGACATCTCTAAATTTAGATCTTCTCAATGACTGGGGTGGGTGGGGTGCAGCACCCAAACTCTGCTCCATTCAGCCTGAGAACAAAGTCGGGTGCAGAATGAATGAAGAAGCTGTTACCTAACCAAGAGATTGGCTTACAGGCCACATGAAGAGATGACAAAGGCAGTGACAGGCGGAGAGAGATTTATGGAGGCGACTGAACGGGATCAGACTACAGGCTTCATCCAAATGCAGAGCGGCAGCACCACACCTTCCCCAAAAATGCACTCGCTCCTATTCTCTCTCTTACGAGTGAAAGTCAAAACCTCACGCAAAGTCCTTAAATCATGAAACATGAAGAGAGACAAATGTCGCCGGTCCAGTTCCAACTCATCCCTGATTTATCCAATCACCGGCCTCGTTCTAACTGCCCCTCCATCTGTCCAGCTGCAACTGCCAGTATCTCCCATTGTTCCCAGCAGGGTGACAGTAGCACTAGTGGATTGTAGGCACAATAGATTTTTTTGGGGGGGGGGGTGGGTGGAGGGTTTATTATTCAGAACAAGGGGAAATCACTGTTCTTTGAGCACCTTGTTTAGGAAACACATCTGTCAGTTTCCAGAGGGCTCAGGTTTCAGTTCCCCTGGCGATTGCTTTGCTCCTCATGGAGTGTAAGCTTATTTATAAACATGTAACTGCCGGTCAGCACAGACCCCAATATTGTGAGTGCCGGGGAATGGATAAAGGCAACAGATTTATTGGAAATAGAGAAAGAGAAGTTGCAGTGAGCACTATTTAGTAGGACCTTCCCTAACCCTAAATCATTGCATTGTTGGGAGCCAATTAAAGGGCCGGGGGAGCAGCCTCCATTGTCACTGAGCAAAGGGTTAGTGGGAGAGATTCATATTAAGGGGCTGGGGGGACGGCAGATTATCATCTGTATGTGCGACTCTTTGTTTCACCAGTTCAAAAGCTTCTGTGTTTCAGCCGTGGCCAAAGAGAATTAGTGGCCGGGAGTTGTTTGAAGTCGCCTGAGTGGAAGGACAAGGTGCTGTGCATAATCTATTGGCAGCTCACACTCCTTATAATCATGGGGGGGTTTAGAAATCTGGGGGTGCTACAATTCAGTAACCTTCCCTTTACTAAAGGGTAAGTCAACTTAAAATGAAATCATTTTAGGGCCCCTACAAATATTATTCCATGACAAAGAGCTGAACGGCCGAGGGCATTTCCTCTGCAACTTCTGTATTATAACTCCCTGCTGCCCTTTAAAAAACCTTATGTATCATTTTTAGGCTTTCCGTGCGATCCCTTTGCCTGTTTCTAAAGAAATTCCACATTCTCTGCAGAATTTGGGGCCGATCTGTCACCCCTGGGCCTATTTATAGCCAAATTCCTCCTGTCCCTGTTTGTTCTGTACTACAAATTCTAGGAGAGGTGCTGACGGATCCGTCCTTCTGTGCTGTGCCTTTATCTGTATATGAAAGTCCTGGGGTCACCTTTTCTTCATCACTGCCGATTCTGTGCTGCCTCCCGCTGGGAGTTTTTCTTTCCTAATCCCCTGCCGCTTGCTAAATATGTGTAACCTGCAGCCTTCCCACTTCAACCACAACTCCCTGTGAGCCTGATTCTACTACAACACTTTTCTTGGGGATGTACTAAAATAACAACACAAAAGAGTCACATTTACTGCTCACCCAGAACATTCCTGCTATTATACAGAGAAGGAATGTTCTGGGCACACAATAAGCTATACCCTCATATTGTACTGTCTAAGGGAATCAATATGGCACCTCCCTTCTCCCATATGTATAAATACAAATATACAGAGAAGGAATGTTCTGGGCACACAATAAGCTATACCCTCATACTGTACTGTCTAAGGGAATCAATATGTCACCTCCTCCTCCCATATGTATAAATACAAATATACAGAGAAGGAATGTTCTGGGCACACAATAAGCTATACCCTCATACTGTACTGTCTAAGGGAATCAATATGGCACCTCCTCCTCCCATATGTATAAATACAAATATACAGAGAAGGAATGTTCTGGGCACACAATAAGCTATACCCTCATACTGTACTGTCTAAGGCAGTGATCCCCAACCAGTAGCTCGCGAGCAACATGTTGCTCTCCAACCCCTTGGATGTTGCTCCCAGTGGCCTTAAAGCAGGAGTTTATTTTTGAATTCCAGGCTTAGAGGCAAATTTTAGTTGCATAAAAACCAGGTGTACTGCCAAACAGAGCCTCAATATAGGTTGACAATCCACATAGGGGCTACTAAATGGCCAATCACATCCCTTATTTTGGCACCCAGGAACATGTTTCATGCTAGTGTTGCTCCCCAACTCCTTTTACTTCTGAATGTTGCTCACGGGTTCTAAAGGTTGGGGATCCCTGGTCTAAGGGAATCAATATGGCACCTCCCTCCTCTCATATGTATAAATACAAATATACAGAGAAGGAATGTTCTGGGCACACAATAAGCTATACCCTCATACTGTACTGTCTAAGGGAATCAATATGGCACCTCCTCATCCCATATGTATAAATACAAATATACAGAGAAGGAATGTTCTGGGCACACAATAAGCTATACCCTCATACTGTACTGTCTAAGGGAATCAATATGGCACCTCCCTCCTCCCATATGTATAAATACAAATATACAGAGAAGGAATGTTCTGGGCACACAATAAGCTATACCCTCATACTGTACTGTCTAAGGGAATCAATATGGCACCTCCTCCTCCCATATGTATAAATACAAATATACAGAGAAGGAATGTTCTGGGCACACAATAAGCTATACCCTCATACTGTACTGTCTAAGGGAATCAATATGGCACCTCCTCCTCCCATATGTATAAATACAAATATACAGAGAAGGAATGTTCTGGGCACACAATAAGCTATACCCTCATACTGTACTGTCTAAGGGAATCAATATGGCATCTCCTCCTCCCATATGTATAAATACAAATATACAGAGAAGGAATGTTCTGGGCACACAATAAGTTATACCCTCATACTGTACTGTCTAAGGGAATCAATATGGCACCTCCTCCTCCCATATGTATAAATACAAATATACAGAGAAGGAATGTTCTGGGCACACAATAAGCTATACCCTCATACTGTACTGTCTAAGGGAATCAATATGGCACCTCCTCCTCCCATATGTATAAATACAAATATACAGAGAAGGAATGTTCTGGGCACACAATAAGCTATACCCTCATACTGTACTGTCTAAGGGAATCAATATGGCACCTCCTCCTCCCATATGTATAAATACAAATATACAGAGAAGGAATGTTCTGGGCACACAATAAGCTATACCCTCATACTGTACTGTCTAAGGGAATCAATATGGCACCTCCTCCTCCCATATGTATAAATACAAATATACAGAGAAGGAATGTTCTGGGCACACAATAAGCTATACCCTCATACTGTACTGTCTAAGGGAATCAATATGGCACCTCCTCCTCCCATATGTATAAATACAAATATACAGAGAAGGAATGTTCTGGGCACACAATAAGCTATACCCTCGTACTGTACTGTCTAAGGGAATCAATATGGCACCTCCTCCTCCCATATGTATAAATACAAATATACAGAGAAGGAATGTTCTGGGCACACAATAAGCTATACCCTCATTCTCTACAAATACACGAAGAAGCTAAAGACAGATTGTGAACGGCATATCGCTGGCCAATGAATTGTAGAAGTGATATAAGGGGAGTGCCACATTACACTATACACAAAGACAGATTTTTGTTGCTCATTTATCAGTCTGTCCCGCTGCAGATAACAGGGGAGCGCGTGGTTAATATCACAAACACCGATAAAAGACTTATTTTTAGCCACACGGGTGATATCAGGGTAACACGGTTACAGCACGGCACGTAGTCCCCCCCACCGCTGGCCAGACATGTCTGCTGCACAAGCTAAAGACTCCCTCCAGATGTTGCTGAACTACAACTCCCAGCAGTGACTGGCAGCTGTTACCAAGAGTTCAACTACCTCCCCCGGGGGGCACAGACAATAAGGAATCACTGTGCCGCAGAGCTTGTTCAGACACAGAGATGCATTTGCCCCTAGTGTTGATAATACAGGAATGTTGCCTTTTTGGCTCCAAATACCTTCCTGAAAAACCTGTTGGTCCCAGAGACCTATCGGCTGCTGCTACACGTTTAGGAGCGCTGGGGGGTAAGTCGTTCCCCTTATCTAAAAGTGGGTACAAGCACAAAACAAAAATTCATAAATTGGAGATTCGGGGAGATTATCTGCCCGGCGACAAATTGCCTCTTCTTCGGGCGACTAATCTCCCCGAACTGCCTTCCCGCCGGATAAATTGTGATTCGTTTTCCGAAGTCGCCTTTTTTTTTCGGGATTTATCAAACCCAGAGGGTGTTAAAACGCCGAATAAAAAAGTACTCCAACTCAGACCTGCCGAGTTCATGCAGAAGTCAATTGAAGAAGTCCTGAAGATATCCTGATCTGCTCTGGGTTTTGTGCAAAAATCTGCCCAAAAATCCGGAAAAAAAAAAGAATCTGAAAAATTTGTTCAAATTTTTTTCATGATTTTGTCAAGTTTTTTCCCACAGCAGGAAAATGTCAGAAAAATGTATGGATAAATAAGGGGAAAAAAAAATCAGTGCGGAGTATTTTACCGAAAATGATCCAAAATTTCGGATTTTGATAAATAAGGCCCCAAGTGTTACTTTGTATAAGGCTTCACTTCATATTAAACAATAAATAATGGGAACAGTTATGCAATGCTTATTATACAACGTCCTCATTGGTCACATGTCAATGCCATGCTTCTTGAGCTTTTCCATGAGTACATATGGACCTAATGAGAGTGACACAAAGTAATGAAACATTCTGTACAGAAGAACAAAGCTGGAAAATGCTGACAAACAGGCGCGTCTACATCAGCTCCAGCCACTGCTCACATAATTCCTACCTGAAAAAAACCTTAAACTTTCTCTCTAACTCATGAAACAAATGCCTTTCTACCTCTTAAAGGGCAATAGGAGTAGTCCCTGGATTCATCTATAACAGTAACTTTGTATTTTCTAATTTGCTTAAAAAAAGGCATCCGACCCTTCCTTGAAACTATCTAATGTATCTGCCATAAGAGAGTTGAGCTGCGCAGCAGAGAGCAGAGATGTTGTTTCACCCATTTACATAAATCCTTCGCCAGAGCCATAAGGGAGAAAGCAGATGCGGGTGGGAGCAGATATTTATATAAGGAATGACTTACTGGCAAGTACAGAGGAGACAGACAAACAACACACAGACAGATGCCGAGCGCAGTGTTTCTGATACATGTCGTGTTTATAGAACTGGAAAAGCAAACAAGACCCCGGTCGCTACCCTGCACCCTATGGCAATACAGATACAACAACAGCTGACCGGGTGCAAGAGAGGGGCAAATATTCCCAAAAGCCCCAGCGATACAAAGACCCTGATACTGGTCCTCTGAGATGATGCAGGAATGTGGGACATAAACATAAACAGCATGGCAGCTCCCTCCCATATAGAGAATGTCCTATGTACTATGCACCTATACACAACACTTCTGTGTAACAGCAATGATACAC
Source organism: Xenopus laevis (assembly GCF_017654675.1). Taxonomy (NCBI): domain Eukaryota; kingdom Metazoa; phylum Chordata; class Amphibia; order Anura; family Pipidae; genus Xenopus; species Xenopus laevis. The sequence goes on along the minus strand of NC_054377.1, from coordinate 150,566,790 downwards.
TCGCAGCTGAATGTAACACACACTGTAGCACAGAGTAACAATGGAGTTAATATTACTCACTACACATTAACCCTTTAGGAAGGCAATAAACTGCAAGCGTTACAATAATGTTACAATAAAGCTGCACCAATCACAAGCAGGAGAGGAGCCCGTGGGCCAATCGGACAGAAGGAAACCCTCTCGTTGACACCTTTTCTAAAAAAAAAAATAGCGGCCTTCCTATATATTTATTTTTTTCCCTATTAATAACATTGGGATCAGCCATCATTTTTACCGGCCAGTAAAACACCAGCCAGATGACAACCTTACTCTGAATTCTACTGACAATGTCCCGAGTGATATGTATTTGGGCAGGAATGGTGTTAACCACTTCATAGCTGGGCCTCAAGCATCACCCTTTTAGGAAGGGTGCAGGGAGTTATAGTGCAGCTGAAGGGCCGCAGGTTGAAGATTTCTGACTTGCTTCAAACGGGGGAGCCTGCATATTTGTATGTATT